>NC_045650.1:4086495-4711495 GCF_009829145.1 Chiroxiphia lanceolata
GGATCTGAATGCAGACATGTTCATGTGAAACATTCGAAATACAAAATGCAGTTACAGCTCAGTCCTTGGTGGATGTCAGGCACTGCTGGAAAACTATTGCAGGAGTTATTTTAAACAAAAAAAAAAAAAAAGAAAAAAAAAGGTATGATAACAACAGGGGCCAAAGCATTTCCAGACTTGCCAAGGGTTAGTTCTTACCAACAGAGTAAAATATTGAGCTTTAACAGAAACTATGAATGCAAATATATATAAAATGAACCATAAAATAGGCTTCTTATAGAAATTCATCTCTCATAACAAGAACAGTACAAATATTTCACAACATGTCAAACCCACTGTATCTGTACATTCATGCTTTCCTCACTCCTGGCACTACAACCACACGAAACTGTAATTTAACAGCACTGGTAACAGTTTTCCAGTCTTGGGGCATGGAACCTCTGTCCCAAGAACCTGGTGAATAAATGGCAATAAACGTAAACGACAGGAAAAACGAGAAGACACGTCTGAGGGCTCAGACCAGCAAGAGCCCAGCCCAGCAGCCCTTAACCACCCCCCCCATCCCTTAAAATCACCCCAGATCCATCCCTGCAAATGGAGCTGCCACGTGGTTTGTTTTCTAAAACAACACCTCACTCTGCTGTGGAAGAAATTCAGTCCTTATTCCTCTTTAATATTCATACAGTACAGAGCTACATTAACAGCTAAGTTTTAATTTCAGAAACATTCTGACATTTACCAAGAACGGATTCCAGCCCTGGTTTCACACTAGGGTTTTTTTCCATTATCACTGTTATTACTGGTATTAGTATCACTGTAGAAGTGATTAAAAGGTCCTGGATGTCTTATTAAAATAATCTAGATCTACTTCCCTCTTCAGCACCAAGATACAATCTGTTGGTTTATAAATGGGAATCATCTTCCTGGAAATTAAATTTGAAGTATTTCTGTTCCTCTTTTTCTTGTGAAACAGAAGCACTTTTGCTGTTTAAATTGAATGTAAGAATTATTCTAAATATTTGAAGCAGAGGCAAAATTAGTTATTACCGAATGCTGAACACTCCCCAGATCTGTTCATAAAATAGGAAAATAATAAAAGAGCAGCAACAAGCCAACTCTTCAAAACTCTCAGGGAGGCTGAGGAGAGAGATCCCTCGTGGAAGTCAACAGCCTTAGTCCCCACATCTATTTTCAGGTGCTCATTTACTGCAGCACAGGCACACAAGGCTTGTGATTTCCAGAAAGGGCTGGTTCAGCTGCAATTTTGGAAAAATGCATTTTGGTTTCCCGAGATAGCCCAGCACTTTAACTACGTGTGTTTGTGCATCAGAGCTCTCTTCCATATCCTTCACTAAATAGAAATTCAAAGAGTCTTAGGCGTAGATTAAACGCTTTCAAAAATCAATTCTAGGCTGGCACAGAAGTTAACCAGTCTGACCTCGTGATTACAGACTAAACACTTCCTTGGGAAACAAAGTGGAGGAATATTTTATGTTTCAATGATTATTTGAGATAGCACCACCACAAATAAAAACGAGAAGCCACGGCAATATTTAGGGAAGTTTGTCCAGGGATAATTGCATTAAAAAAGGACTCAATCAGGGGGGGCGGGATATTGTGGCATCAAAATCCACTAACAAAAGGCAGCATCCAATATACAGTTCATCCAAGCTCTGACAAACACTTTGAATTTCATGGAGCATTTTGAAAAAGAGAGACACATAAACCTGATTACTTGTATTTTTTTTTACCACTGGAACCTTAATATCAAGATACACGACAGCTCAGAAAGCAGGAGTAAGATTTATTCTTATTCTAATGTCTAAAGAGGCTCTTCCAAACTACCTTGGGACTGATACAAAACAGACTTCTGCAGTTCCATATTCCTGAGGATGGAGCACAGATTTAATGCCCAAGCACTAACGTGCCTTGCAAGAGCACTTTTATTTTCATTCTTCCCCGTGTCAGTGGCAGAGTAACCCCAGAGCTTTCAAGCAAACGTTTGCCTTAGTTTGATCCTATAAATGTGCTGCCCAGTAATTAAATCCAGTTTGTATTTTTAAAGTGCACACAGAGCCCTGTTCCACCCAGCTCCAAACCGCCTCGTGTTTGCATCCACCTTCTCTCAGTTCTGGGAAATCCATAAATTCATTTGTCAGAGGTAAAAACACTCACACAAAACTCCTTCTAAATCTTTTGAAACGGTTTGTTCAAACTCTTGACATAACGTTTTGCTCTAAACAAATTTCTAGACAACCCTGTGATTTTCCATCTCAAAATATACTGTTTCCCTGCCATGAAACTAGAACAGAGGGTCTGAGAGAAAGGAAATTATTAAGCATTCTAGTGGGTTTTTTCCAACAAAAACTAAGATAGAGGTCAATGAATAAGTATGTGCAGGCTGGAACTTAAATCCTCTGGGGTGACTGTAGGCTAATTAATAATTAATGCCAGAGACATGGTGTTTGAAATGCAGATGTGATAACTGGAGGCCTGGCAAAGCTGTTCAGAGGAAGCAGATTTGGATGCTATAGGGAATAGGCACTCCCTTGCCGGCTGGCTCTGAAAGCAGACCTGGGTGCAAAGCAGGGCCTATGGTTTAGATTATATTCCCCTCAGCTGTTAATTACCTGAACCTACTTTGAAGTTTTTCTCTTTTTATCCTCTGCATGAAAAGAGATTGGTTCAGCCAAGGGACTTGAAAAAATGATCAAATACATGGAGTAGAGGAGGGGAATAGAACTTCAGATATAAAAAAGATAAGGAAGAAAAACACTCAGGGAAACACACAGGAACATATTAGGAAGTGCACGAGTGTGGCTCCATGTTTCAAGCGAGTTGTGCTGCTCTAAGTTATTTCAGCCATTAAATAAACCCCCGCGTGTTTTATGAATAGATTTGTTAAAGGGAATCTCTGGCTGTATGTATAAAGTTTACAGTAATTATTTGATGAAAGTACCATAGGTGATTTCCTATGCTATTTTTAATTCAATAAAGTCATTTTAAACCTCCTTGTGTTTGGGGCTATTTAATGAGGTGTGCAACATTAGCAGAATCACCAATGAGCTGTTACTACAAGGATTTAGATTTTGCAAAAAAAAAAACCCGCTCATTTTGGTGAGGGAGAGACACGGGCTCGGTGTGGATCCCTCACTGCAGGGAAAGGGAGGCAGGTGCCTTCAGCACCCCGGGCTCCTTTGGCCTCCGGGGGGGGCCTGAGGGCGAATGAACCATTTTCACAGCAAGTGGGGTGTGGGGTGGCCCACGGGGCCCTGGCACAGGCGGGGCTGGGGATGAAGGCAGGGATGAGAATGTTGGTTAGGAGGCAGAGGTGCTGGGGATGAAGGTGTGGCAATGCTCGTGGGGACGCAGGGGTGCTGGGGATGAAAGTTTGGGAATGCTCGTGGGGACGCAGGGGTGCTGGGGATGAAAGTTTGGGAATGCTCGTGGGGACGCAGGGGTGCTGGGGATGAAGCCCAGGAGGAGGATGCTGCCCGCACCCCGCGGGCAGACGGGAAGTGTTTGAGGGATCCCACAGGCACCCCTTGAGCGCAGGGGAACATCCCATCACCAAAGGAGGGCTGGGGGTACCTCTTGCGACACCGCCGGCCACAGCGCAGGAGCCCCCCGGGGCAGAGGGGCCGGTGCCCCGGAGCCCCCCGGGTCCCGGTCCGGGCTCCCCGGGGCTCCGGGCGCTCCCGGCCCCGCTCACCCGGCCCCGGCCGGGTCCCTGCGGCTGGAAGGGCCGCGAAATCGCCTCTCGCCCCGGTCCGCTATGCAGTGACACATCGTTCCCTTTTCAAAGCGGCCCCAGAGTGGGGTTTTTTTGCCGCTCTTCCCCGCTCGTTAGGCGGGAAGAGCCCGCCCGTTCAAAGGCGAAACTTCCCAGCAACTTCACTAAAACCCTTTGAAACAAGGGGAACAGAGTGGTATCATAAATTTTTTCCTCTCCCTTTTTATTTTTTTTTTTTTTTAATTTTCTTTACCTACTCTGGGCTGAAGCAATCTCTGATGAACTCGGGGCTGGTCGTGTTTAAAAATTAATCCGACGATGCCTGTCTTCAAGGCGCAGGCGTCTCTCGTTGACGCCCACCACCTTGGCATCGCGCTTCTCCCCCTGCTGCTGCGGAGAGCCCACCTCGGCCCAAAACAAGTATTTTTATCCATTTTTCTCTTTCCCAGCATCGCTTTTCACCGTGACGTAAGGGCACACGCAGCTCTACTACAGCCTTACGCATAGGTGTGTACACCTGTGGGATGCTCCCGCTGCTTTGAGGGGCAACTCGTGATGCCGCCGGGTTATCCAGCCCTGGGATAATTACCTGCAGCTAAAGCTCCCACGTGCGGGTGATGAGTCCATCCCGGGGCGGAAAATACCTCAATTTCCCCCAAAACGGGCGTGGGAAGCACATCCATGTCCGTGTCACGGGCGTGGGGTGGCCCGGGAGAGCCACGCCTGGGGGTGAGAGGGGCTTTTAATGGAATCACAACAGTCACACGGTTCCCTATTAAATCCTGCTAATTTTCTAGGTGAAGGCTGTGAAGTGAATGTGAGGAAGCATTAAAAGGAATTGAATTTGCATTCCTTATGCTACAGGCACATGTTTACATGACCTTTAAAACAGAATTAAAGCTGTATCATCAGCAGCTGTAGGCAATTCACATTACTAAGGCAATCAAATCAGAAGGCTAAACTAACTATAAACATAAATTAAAACTGATAGAGAATCATCCTAATTCACTAGGTTTACTTGCAATTTACTTATCCGCTACTAGTAATTTCTAAACAGTTTGGAGAAGAGGCAAAGAGGAAACACTCGGATGTGGCACTTCAAAACTGTGTTGTCCGAGGAGGAGAGCCGGCTTTCCCGGGGTTCTCCATCAGGGATCGCGGGGATAACTGCCTGTCCCGGTCCCAGAGGTCCACGAGGGGCCTGCAAACTGACACCTGCACGCCTAAACCCCGAGCTTTATGGGTTGGCTCAAGCGCCCCCGGAGTCCCTTTGCTCTCTGGAGGACCCTCGGGGACGCCGTTTATTTTCGAAAATATGAAATAACCGCATGTCCAATACAGCTCGCGTTGCACCGCTGCCTTCTGCCCCCTCCCCCATTCCCAGAGGGACACTTTCCAATGTCTGAAGCACGGCAAGAAAACCACAAAAATCGATAGCACCGGTGATTTCATTAAAAGTTTGCAGAGTGCCTTTCCCCGGCTCTGCTCCGGCGCTCCGGGAGGAGCGGGGCCGGCTCGTCCCTCCCCCCCGCTGCCCCGGGCACCCCTGCTTTGATTTATTCCCATTTATTTCTCGCAACCGAGGGCTGTCTCCCCCCCCTTTGATGGAGACTCTCCCGTGTGCGCTTCCCTGTTGCCCTGGGGCCCGCGGTGATTTATTGTCCGCCCGCCTCCCCATGAACTTCTCCCCCGCAGCCCCGCCGTGCCCGGGACCCCCGCCCGGGGAGGGCACAGAGGGGCAGGGATGCTGCAGCCTCCAGGGGCTTTCGCCGGGATTCTCCTGGGCGAGAGTGGAGAGAAAATGCACCATGAGGTGCAGGGAAACCGCACCAACGCCCAACCTGCCTCACGACCCCATCCCCATCCTGCATTGCCCAAGCGCGATTCACGAAGGAAACATCTTTTAGCAACGCGCCCTGGCCTGAAAGTCATTCTTATAACAGCTTTGTTCGGCTCCACCTGAATGAAGGGGGCAGGAACTTTCCACCAAGCCGTAAACACGCGAAAGTCTGTGACAAAACAAGAATTAGCAGCAGCATCTACGTATTTCTAAAGTAAATCTAGGATTGACGAGGCGCTTCAAAATGCAGGAGGCGTTTCAATCCCTCTGCGGGACCAGGAGCATCGCTGGATGCTTTGCCGATGAGTGCTACAGCTGGAAAAGTATAGTTAATAAAATAAATAAAGGGAAAAACCCACAACACATAAACCCCCAAACCCCACATGGAAATTGCTCGCTAAGCTACCAAACAGCGACGCAGGTATTTGTCATCCAAGGACCAGAGCGATTTGTCTTCAGTGTCTCATTAGTCAACAGAGGTTAACTAGCGAGCCAGTTAGTGCGTGTTCAAATCCAACCCATTTTCCTCTAAATATGTCTGAGCAGGAATCTGTCCGTTCGGGAATTGCGTGGGGGTTATTTCTAAAGCTCGGGCAGGATGGCCTCTGGCGTGGCAGGAGCTGCCCGGGAGCTGGGGGTGCCCATCCTTAACCGCACCCCCCGTTTGCTGGGAGAAGCTTCACAGCCCAAAAAAAAAAAAAAAAAAAAAAAAAAAACAAAACCACTAAAAAAACCACGGGATTTCGGTCCGGGATGAAAACAAACGCATTCTTGTCATCACGCCTGTGTGAATGGCACGGTGAGGAAAGTGCCTACGTAAAAGGGAAGGGACCCGCATTGTTGTGCGGGTCTATTAACTCCTGCCAGTGACCTCGAGGAGCTGCCACGCACCGCCCGAGGAGGGTCCGCAGCCCCCTCTCTCCCCATCCCTGTTTTTCTCCGTAAACACGACAAACCCGACGTTTCAATTCGTGGATTTAATAAACGGCCAGACCGGTTCCCGCAGCAAAAAATGTGCACTTTGGAGAGACTTCCCGGAATATTGACGGTTTTTCGCTCCGTCAACCAAACGTTCGAGACGAGACCCGCTAAAACCGACCCGGCTCCAAAATAACAGTGACCCGAACGTGACGGGGTATGTGCACGAATGAACGACATTTGTTTTCCCGCAGCAAGTACGCTTTTTCAAACACCAACAACGTCGAAAAAAATATTAATAATATAACAATAACAGGGCGATTCGAGCAGAGGAGCGAGGAGTCGCCCAAAACGCTTCGGAAACCGCAGCAGGTTAGAATACAAATACTATTTACCTTGTGATTTTTTCCTGCCCGGGACTGGCTTTATTGTCCCTCCCTGGACCAGCCCAGCCGCAGCCACGCTCCCTCCGTGCCGGGCTCTTTGCCTGCCGGGCTGGTGCTGGGAGAGCTTTGGGGGGGGGGCTGCTTTCATTTCTTACATTAGGACTAGTTTAATTTGCAATCTGTCAGTCCATCTCCTGGCTGGGGCTCTGAGATGGCAGTGTGTGGCTCTCTCCCTCCTCTCTCCCTGCACAGCATTTACTCACGTTCAAGAGCAGCCAACAGAGACCAAAAAAAAAAAAAAAAAAAAAAAGGAACTAATTGAGCTTGTGTCGGTATGGCTAATTTCTGCTAATACTCTGTAAATTTCCTTTTTGCTTCTTAAGCTTCCCCCACGCAGGTTAGGTGTTCCCAAAGCCTCTCTGGAGCTCCAGGAGCCGATTTCTCAGCCCTGATGGGTGGCTGGGCTTCAGCGCCTGGATGTACACAATGCAAACCTAACTCCTGCTCCAGAAACGGTTTAAATTGCCCTTTCCCAGCCCCCACCCCCGTTATGATTGACTCTGTTTTTAAATTTGCACTTGTTCCCCCCAAGCGCAATCTAACTCGTCCTGTCTCTAAAGTGAACTTGTGTTGAAGGTGAAGTTTTCTATATAGAGGTCACGACACCGAGGCACAGCTTACCGCTCCGAGCTTCATGCTGTATTAAACACAATCAAACGAACCCCTTTTAGACCTTATTTTTTTCTTTTTTTTTTTTTTCTCTCCTTCCCCTCCCGCGGATGACAATGAGCAAAAAAAAAAAAAAAAAAAAAAATCTCTTAATATAATAAAATCAGCTCTGTCACGATAACAAACGCGCTCCTGGGCTCGCTCTGTGCCAGGTCCCTTCCTACGGAACACAAACACACCGCACCCCGCGGGGCTGGAGCTCTTAAAGGGGAACGTGCGGGGTTGGTGCGGGGACAGCCCACCCTGCCCCGAGCGTGGGGGACACCGAGGGGACGCCACGCACCCGGGTGACCCCAGAAAGTCCCGGTCCCGCCTGTGCCGGGGGGACTCCACACAATCCCTGCACTTCAAAGCGGGGGGTTCTCTCCAGCGACTTCTCGCTGCCCCAGGACGGTGCTGCCTCCCGCTATTGTGCGAGCTTTTTCACGCCAAAGATTTAGCAGGAAAAAATAGATATTAAAGCGCGTATTTGTTAGGCAAACCGCGGGTCTCTCCGGGGCGGGGGCACCCGGAGCAAAGGGCTGGAGCGCACGGTCCGAACCCAGAACGTTTTTTTTAAATTTTTTTTTTAAATTAAAAAAAAACTTTTAATGGGTTTCGGTCTATGAAAAATAAGTTACAATTCTTGCAACAGTAGCTTTGCATGTACTTATTTTTCTCCCATGTCCAGACGGGGTCGGCTATTGAATAAGGCTCTTTTATTCTGCATGGGGCAGGGGATTTGTGGCCATGGTCCCCCTTTTATTCCTCTCTCTATGGAAACCCAGATCATGGGGAGAAATATGCGAGGCTGAATAAAGAAAAGCAGCAGAAAGGACCGCTTGAGAGCGGCATCTGTTACACTTGGGAAGTTAGACTGACAGGAAAGAGCTAAAGAAACCCTCTCCAGCAGATTAGTTAGAACAGCAAGAAGATTTAACTATATGCAGATAAAAACACTATAAAATCCACCATACTCTGCTCTAGGCGAGGTGAGAGCCGCCTCGGCAGGAGCGGAGCCGGGCTCTGCCTTAGCTACATTTGCAGCAAAGATTAAAATGGGACGTTCGGGGTTTTATTTCCCTGCTAGAGACTCTGCCTTAATTAAACGGCGGATCTGAACATCTATTTTCACGGGCGATGGGATTTGAAAAATTGTTTCGGAAGTTAAAGTGCAAATTAATTTTAAATAATTTAGTTACGTTTTTATACAGTGCGGATTTGGTTGTTGGGGGTTTTTTTGGTTGGTTGGGTGGTTTTTTTTTTCTTTTTTTACCTCCCTTTTTCCCGCGGGCTCCTGTGATGTTTATTTCGAGGAGCTTGTGAAGGCGGAGAGTGGGAAAAAAAAAAAAAAAAAAGGAAAGAAAGAGGGGGAAAAAAAAAAAGAAAAAAAAAAACAAGTGAAAAATGAAAAGGCTAACAACCCAACCAACCAACAAGGAAAAGGCTACTGGTATAACTCCTTCCCTGCCCTCCCCGCGCTCCGCCGGGCTCGGCCGCGCGGTGCTGCGCGGCCCCGCACCGCCCGCACACCCCGGGCGGGGAAGCGGGGTTCCGTACAGGGACATTCCCATTCCCGACCCCCCCGCCGACCCCCTCCCGTCGCACACCCCCCCCCCACCCCACCGCCGCCGCTCTACCCGCAAACTTCATTTTTTATTTACTTTTGCCTTATTTTTTCCGTGTTTCCCCAGCCCGCTCCCCCCTCCCCGCACCCCCGCGGGTGCGCAGCGCGGCGGTGCCCGCCGGGGACCCGCAGCCTCCCCGATATATCGCGATCTGCCTCCAGCCACGCAGCCCGCTCTGCTCCTTCAACCACCCAGCCCTGCCTTTACCCCTCTCGCACGCTGCCCCGGCGAGAAATTATTGTGATTATTATTATTATAATGAGCAAAGCGATGGGACCCGGCTCGGAAGGAACCAGAGGAGAGCTCACCTTATTTAGATCTATTTTCTCATTTTCTTGAATTTTCTTCAGATCTGTCTTCTCAGAGAAACTAATGCCTTAATGACTTTCTGGTAGCTGCAAGCCTTCTTTTATTTCTGCTAAATATATGAAAATGTATGCAAATTTAAATCAAGCTTAACCTAGGAGCTCTTGCAATATATTTAATGGAATTTCAAACCAATAAGGGGACTCTGATGCAGTCTTCTGGAAGTGCAAATATAATTACGCAGCTCGGTTACCTCCGAAACGATGCGGGGAAAGGTCATTTTGGAACTCGGGAGCGGGTCGGGGGGTCCCGGGACTTCTCCTCCGCCCGCCCCGCCGGGGCTCGGGGGGTGCGGGGCTGTGCCCGGCGGGCCCTGCCGAGCCGGGGGGCCCGGAGCCGCCCCCCGGGGGGTGCCTGGGCACCGCACGCGCCTTTCCCCCCCGTTATTTTCCCTTTTCTGGCGTTTTTCGCCCCTTTTTCCCGTTTCGCCCCGCAGTCCGCCCGCCGGGCGCGCACCGCTCCCGTGCGCTCCCCGCCGCCAACTTTGAGAGACACCAGCGGGATGTACCGGCGGCGGGGCCGGGGAAGCTCCTTTTGGGGCTGCTTTTTATTATTTTGGGGGTTTCTGAGTTTTCTTTCCCGACGGAGCGCGGCGGCCCGGGGGGCGGGGGGGGGAAAGAGGGGGCGGGTGGGCACTGGCAGCCCGGGGCGGCAGCACCGCGGGAGGAGCGGAGCGGGCGCTGAACCCCCCGGAGCCCGGCCCGGCGTGCGGGGGCAGCCCCGGGGTGGTCCCGCAGCGCGGCCGCCCGGGCGCCGCCGTTTAACCTCTGCCGCGCTCTCCCCCGGCGCTAATCGCTCCCCATTTAAGCCGTGCCCCCCTCGCCTCCCCTCCCCTCCCCGTTCCCATCGCTCCCCCGCTCGAGCCGTGCCCCCCGAAGCCCCCACGGGTGCCCGCGCGGCGCGGAAGGAGTTAACGCGGCGGGGCCGCCCTCGCGCCCGGCCCCCGGTGCCGGCGGAGTGATTCCACTTCCTGCCTCGCGCCAGCGCGGCGCCCCGGCCCCGCCCCACCTCCGCCTCGCCCCGCCCCCGCGCCGCTCCCATTGGTCGGCGCGGGGCGGCGGCGCGGCGCCATTGGGCGCGGCGGGTGTCAGTCAGCGCGCGGCCGCCGCCGGCCCGCCGTGCCGCTGGATGTCAAAGCCCGGCGCGGCGGCGGCCGCTCAGTATAACTCGTGGGGCTGCGGCGGCCATGGCCACAGCCGCCTCCAACCCCTACGGCCTGCTGGGCGCCGGCGCGCTCGCCCACGCCGAGGGCGCGGGCATGCAGCAGGGCAGCCCGTTCCGCAGCCCGCAGAAGCTGCTGCAGAGCGAGTACCTGCAGGGCGTCCCGGGCAATGGGCACCCGCTGGGGCACCACTGGGTGACCAGCCTGAGCGACGGCGCGCCCTGGCCCGCGGCGCTGGCGGGCGGCCCGCTGGAGCAGCCCGACGTGAAGCCGGGCCGCGAGGACCTGCAGCTGGGCGCCATCATCCACCACCGCTCGCCCCACGTCTCCCACCACTCGCCCCACGCCAACCACCCCAGCGCCTGGGGGGCCAGCCCGGCGCACAGCGCCTCGCTCGCCGCCCCCCCCGCCGCCGCCGCCGCCGCCGCCGGGCAGCCCCTCGGCGTGTACTCGCAGGGCGGGTTCGCGGTGGGCGGGATGCTGGAGCACGGCGGGCTCACCCCGCCGCCCGCCGCCGCCGCCGGGCAGGGCTTGCACCCGGGGCTGCGCGGCGAGGGCGGCGGCGAGCACGGCGAGCTGGGCGGCCACCACTGCCAGGACCACTCGGACGAGGAGACGCCGACCTCGGACGAGCTGGAGCAGTTCGCCAAGCAGTTCAAGCAGCGCCGCATCAAGCTGGGCTTCACCCAGGCCGACGTGGGGCTGGCGCTGGGGACCCTCTACGGCAACGTCTTCTCGCAGACCACCATCTGCCGCTTCGAGGCCCTGCAGCTCAGCTTCAAGAACATGTGCAAGCTGAAGCCGCTGCTGAACAAGTGGCTGGAGGAGGCCGACTCCTCCACGGGCAGCCCCACGAGCATCGACAAGATCGCGGCGCAGGGGAGGAAGAGGAAGAAGCGGACCTCCATCGAGGTGAGTGTCAAGGGCGTGCTGGAGACGCACTTCCTCAAGTGCCCCAAGCCGGCCGCCCAGGAGATCTCGTCGCTGGCGGACAGCCTGCAGCTGGAGAAGGAGGTGGTGCGGGTCTGGTTCTGCAACCGGCGGCAGAAGGAGAAGCGCATGACCCCTCCGGGGGAGCAGCCGCAGCACGACGTGTATGCCCACGGCGTGAAAACGGACACGGGCTGCCACGACCTCTGACCGCGGTCCGGCCGCGGGACTGCCCTCGGGCTTTAACTTATGCTTCGGGAGTCGCGGCGCGGGGTCCCCGCCCGCCGCCGCCTCGGAAATATTTTTATTCCTCTCTCCGACCTTCCCGCTGGTCACACACGGTGTTTACTCGCAGACAAGGTTTGTTTTTCGGGCTCCGCTTGGACGAAGGAGAAAAAAAAAAAAAAAAAAGCGAAAAAAAAAAAACAGACCCGACCACACGACAAAAACAAAACCCAAACGGAAAGGAAAAATAGAGAGAAAGAAAAAAAAAAAAGGAAAACCCACGGGAAAAAAAAAAGAACATTAAAAGAAAAACAAAACAAAAAAAAAACGAAAAACCCGACAGAAAAGGAAAGACAGATGTGGTGCCTATGAATAACCTTCCAGCGCCTTGGTTATATCAGCTGTATTTCAGGTAGATCTGTTTTACAATAGACTAGTTTTGCATTTTTAAAGACTATATAGCGTTTTTAAATGTCTGAGGTGTTTTACTTCCAAAACTGTACACAATATTTTGTGACCTAATTTGTACCGAATCGAGCAGTCAAAAGCGTTCTCTTTCTTCTCCCTTGCCCACGCCACCGGCAATGTCACCCAGCGGGGACGGGGCAGGGCGGGCCGCGGCCCTTCCTCGTCCCTCCCCCCGAGGACACGGGGGTCCCTCCGCACCCGCGGAGCCCCCGCACCGATGTAAGAACAGGCTTATTTGTTGCAGCTTTTTTCTTCCTTTTTCAAGAACTTCCCAACACCGTAAAACGGTCGGGTCACAATCCTGACCTCCCCCCCCACACTCTTCTCCCAAGGAAAAAAATATTATATATATATATAAACAAATAATTATTCTAAGAGATTTACCCGAAATAAGCGTCACAACCAAACCGTGGCATTTGCCAGTCTTTTTTCTTTCCGAAGATGAGTTGGGCTTTTTGATCAGCGCCAGACTGAGAGGTCTGTAGTAAAACACCTTTATCCTTCTGCGCTTTGGCTTCGGAAATTGGTTTCTCTGTATTTTGTTTCGATAGTGAAGAGGAATGAGGTGTCTCATGAATTTCGGGGAGCCGGGGGGGGAGGGGAGGGATTGGGACAGAAAACACCCGCATTTGGTTCACGCTGCGCTTCTTCCGGGTCACAGGGAGATGCTGGATTTGTGGAAAAGCTTTTATGGGAGGGGGGTGGTGGGGGGAGGAAATAGAATCAGCGACAAAACGAACAGGGAGGAAAAAAAACCAAAACAACAAAACAAAGAAGAAAAGTCAGTAAAATGCTAAACGCAGAAACCTTTTTGGGCGCAGGGAGGTGCAGAGCTGTACACCGCCCCCTCTCTCGCCCCCTTCTTGGACACAAGGACGGGGGTGCGGCGCCAGCACCGACCACGGGGGGATTGGGTGGGTGGTGGGTGCTCCCGCACCCCCGGGGCCGCCGGGCAGGGCCGGGCTCCCCCCCGCAACCCGGGACCCCCCGCCAACCCGGGACCCCGCACAGCCCGCTCCCTCCCCGCCCTCCAGATGATTTTTTCCTTCCACATTATATTTTTCAAGTATTTTTCAGTAAGCGCTAAAAAAAAAAAAAAAAAATAAATTAAGGAAAAAAAAGAAAAAAAAAGAGAGAAAAAAAATAACTCGACACTGAGGACCTACCTATTTCTGCCAACTTTATAACTGTACAGTTTTGTATATTAACGTTTTTTGGAAGTTATTAATTTAAGAAAGATCATTTAGTTTATTCATTTAGTAACTGATGTATATAAACGCTATTTCATTAAAGGTGCTTTTTTTCAACTATTTTATCCAAAATTGCCTATTGCAGTTGCCAACAATTATTTATTTTCAATAATTCCGCATTATGTTTAAAAAAAAAAAAAAGAGAGATTAAAAAAAACGTTCGGAGAGAAACGACAAAAAAAATAAAAAGCCTAAATGAGTGTCAGATAAAAATAATAATGAAACACACGAGTGGCTGTAACGTTTGGTTGTCGACCAGTTTTAGTCAAGGGGTTTATATTGACGCAATATTTTATTGTTGTAAAAGGAGAAAAAAAAATTAAAAAAAAAAAGTTTAAATAAACATTTTTACGAAAGAAAAAAGAAATAAGACGGAAAGCTCCGGGTGCGTGGTTTGTGCGGGTGGCCGAGCCGCGGTGTGGGGGTGCGGGGGCTCCTCGGAGGGGGGCTCCGCATCCCCGGGCAGGGCCGGTGCCCTCGGGGCAGGGGAGTCCGCGGGGACTCCTCCCGGTGGTGCCGCTTACACCTGCCGCAGGAAAGGCGGTTTTTTTGGGGGGGGTCGAAAAGGCGCTTTTGGGGCGGAGAAAGGCCCTTTATGGATGGAAAAGGCGCTTTGGGGGGACGGAAAAAAGGTCTTTGCGGCTTTTTCGGGGGTGGCGCGTGACATAAACAGAGAGCCGTGTGTGGTGTGTGTGCGCGGGTTTCTGGCGGTGTTTGTGCATCTCCGGTGATGTGAGCGGCAGCAGCGCTGCCCCCGCCTCGCCCCCCGCGCCCCTGCAGCATCTCCCCCTCCACCCGCGGCTGGTCCCCCCCGGCATCCCCGCGGCCTTGGGGACCCGCCCGGGGGTCCCGTCCCCGTCCCCCCCCCCCGCCCCGAGCCGGGGCACGGAGGAAGTTTCTTTTGTTCCGCGCTCGCCGGGCCGCGGGGGCTCCTCCGGCCGCCCCCCGCTCCCCCCGGGCGGGCGGCGGAACAATAACACTCCATCACGGCTAACGGGGTGAGACGGGGCGGCCCCGGCCCCGCCGGCTGCCGGGGGAGGCAGGCGGGCAGCACGACTTCAAGGGATCGGCAGCGAAACGGCCTTTTCTTTCTTTCTTTTCGCCTCTCTGAGGCCGAACCTCGGAGAAAACAATACCCAGCCCTTCTGCCAACAGTTTAGGGGTGAGAAAATTACCTTTAGGAATCCCGAGGAGCGACCCGAGCAGGGGGAGAGCTCTTGTCTTCCAATAGCCAGCGAGCGGACAGGCGCCCTTCCCAACAACCCGGCCATCCTGTACCTGGGGAGCGAGAGGGATTTGGGATGTAAACAGCGGGCGAGGCTTTGTTTCTTAACCGTAAAACTGATTTATTTCATTTGTAAGTCTTGGCGAGCTGCAGCACCGCAGCTTTGGGGACAACTGCCCCTGTGCTGGGCAGCAAAGCCCCCACAGAGGGACCACAACCTCCAGCTCTCTCCGAAAGGATTACAGCAGCAGGAGAAGGAAATATAACCCCCAAAAGCACGTTTTTCAGTGAACTGCAGGAACAGGATAAATGCACACCGGGGACCAAACCAGGAGTAAACGGCCGCGGTTTGGAAACAACCCCAACTAAGGACACGGATGAAAAGCTTCAGGTTAAAACATGCCCTGCGTGGTCACTCTGGCTCTGAGCACGCAGGGTCCTGAGAGGCAAAGCTCTTGAAGGCAGCCTTGGTTTGGAGGAGGGACAGAAGGCGTTTCACTGAAATTAGCCTGTTTTAGAGCCCTTTGGCTGCTCTGTAAATACAACCACAGCGAGGGCTGGGCTATGTCTTATTTTAAAACCAAATTAGGTTAAGAGACAAAAGAGACGCAATGAAGACGAAATCAAGTAAGTTTATAAACAGGAGCACTTCAAAGGCCGCTGGAAAGCTGGGGAAAATAGGGAAGGAGAATTTTGTTCAAAGAAAGAAAATCTCTGCTTGTTATTGCCCGTCGATTCAGCGTTCTGCGAGCAAAAGGAAACTCTTTTGTGCCACCTAATGTTAAGTACAGATCACTGTTGTCTTCTTGGCTGCCCATCTTCCATGGTGTGCGTGGGGAGGCCTCGGGGTGCTGAGCCCATCGAGGTGGAACTCAGCATCCCAAAGTCCCACCAAACCAAGGGCAGGGAGAGAAACTTCAGCTTCGCAGTGGCGGAGCAGGTTACCTTCCGAATTTAGGAGTTTTTCAAAAAAGAGCTCAAGAGGGGGTGGAAAAAAGCACGGGGTAGAATCATAAGAAGGAGAGACTCCAAATTTGGTCTTTGTTATAATAAAGTAACTCCAGAAGGAGCATATCCAGGGTTTATATAAGCTGCCCACCACCAAGGATCCATCTCAGCAGCCTCTGGGCTTGCAGCAGCTTCTCCCTCTGCTCTCCTCAAGGACCCGAGTGGCCTGGCCTTTGCACAGCCATGTCTCCCAGCTGGAGGAACTTTGGTGTGTATTTAGCAGCCATTCACACTAATTTAGTAGAGAAATACCTCACACAATCCTTTAAAGAAAGGATTGAAACAAGCATTTTGCTGATAACGATAAATTACACCGGTTTTGTGATTTTAGTGGAGAGCACTAAATATCTTAAGCAGTTTTTGAGGCTGAATCTTCTCTGCTTTTCATATTATACAAAAAGAAGAGAACCAGAGGCTTTCTTTGGGTTTAAATTTCAAATATTTGAAAGCTGTGTTCTCCTCCTCTCTAAAGAAGGCCAGGACATAGGAGGGGGTTCTTTTCAAAGCAAAAATTACTAAAAAGGAAGCAGAGATGCCATTTCACCTTCTATTGGTCGTTATAGATCATGCAGAATATGGACCAATATACCAACATTTGACCGAGATGCTTTTAAAATCCCTCAAAATTTGGTACTTTGAGTTTTTCTTTCTGTGTTTTTAAGTAGCAATTCCCTAGGTTCAGGCAGAGCAGACTAGAGCAACCTGGCCCTCTTGGGCCATGTACCAAAATCCCCACTGGCTTTAGGCAGATCCACACGTGGATGGAGGCACATTGAAAACCTAAGTCCTTCCCCCAGGAGCACGTGGGGCTGGGGGTGGATGCCCTTCAGTCAAGGGTCTGATCCCAAAACCCAGACAAAATTCATTGCTTTACTCACCAGAGCAGCTTCCTTGGAATCCAGTGAGCTCTCCATGCAGATGGAATTATTCATTTGTCTTTGCACAATCGAATTCTGAGATTCCAGCCTAGAAAATATATATATATATATATATATATATATATATATATATATATACACACATAATATTTCAGGCAGGTGATCAGTCCTGCTAATCCCCTAAAAGCCCCAGACATCAGGGCCTACATTTGTACTCACTTTCCCCTTTTCCTAGAGTCCTGTAACCAATAGACTGGAAAGGCTCCACAGCAATTACATATTTAGGATATGTGATAGCTGCAGTTAAGATCTTTACGACTGATTGCAGGATAAAATTTACTTCAAATGTGCAAGAGCTCATTTTTAAACCTCAGTCTTTCAGCTGCTTTCCATTAGAGATATTCCAAAGAATCAAAAGCAATTAGAGTGTACAAAGTCTAAATGGTAAATAATTTCCAAATCAAAACCTTTATTAAAGCAATAAGCATCTATTTTTGTTAACACTGTAAGAGATGGAAATGGCCAAAGTAAATAACTTTTGGTTTAATGTCATGGAAAGAAAGCCAGAGTTCTCTGCTGAAGAACAGTAGAGGAAATCTTGCTCCAGATGGATTTTGGGTGGAAGTTTTAAGATTTGGGAAAACAGGGTAAGAAAGAGGATTTAAAATTCCCATTTTACACAGTGGGGATTCGGTGGGGCCGTGTTTTACACCCGCCTGGGAAGGGATCTGTAGGTGGATCCGTGGCTGGTGATTCCCAGCGAGCACCACGGCAGCTTGTAAATATTTGTAGAATCACGTCCTTAATTAGAGTTGTAAAACAGTATTAAATCTTGGAACGGGAGAGAAAGAGGAGAGCGAGGAAGAGCTGTCACTGGTGAGAGCCTGTCAACAAGAAGTTAAAAAGCCAATGGTAAATCTCATTTCTGCAGGCTCTGGGTTTGCAGAGCCATCGACCGCCAGGTCCGGGCTCGGCAGCTCCTGATCGATGTTCTGCTGGCACAGAGGAGGTGGGGGCTGCAAAAACACTTCTAAAAATGTGGGTATCTCAAGCAATGACTCTGAAAAGCTGGGCAGCAGCTCTCCTCACCCCTGGTACTATTGCAACACCCAAAATGCTGCTCCGTTATTCCGCCGCTGGATTTTATTTTATTTTTTTAAATGATGCCAGTCCTTGAGTTCTGCGCCTCGAGTACAAATAATATTTACCCAGTGCAGAAGCGCCATTTCTGAGGTTGTTTTCCTTTTTGGCCGAAGCATGAAGTTTTGTTTTGCATATTTATCTTCAGATTTTGGGAAGGAAAAATAAAATCGACCCAAATCAGCCCCCCAGATCTTACTCACCCAAAAATGGTTGGGGGGGACACGACGGGGTCTGAGCTCCGCTGCCATGTCGGCTGGAGGGCAACTGGAGTAACACGAGCTGCTCCCCATCCAGGGCTTGTACTTCTGTCTAGATTATGGGATTAGTCTCTGTTACATCCATCTACAGTTGGGAACTTGTGATCCAGTTAAAGCAGCTTGAAAGGCGCCCAGCAGGTGCTGGGGGTCCGACTCTGCGGCACAAATTCGGCGAGTTACGGGGGGAAAGCAGGGCTGGCCTTGTGCCGGGCTGCCCAAGGCTCCTTAAGGGTGGGGGAGAAAGGGGAAAAAATCAAAATCCTGCCAGAAAACACTTGCAGACAAGGAAAATCAGCCAAAACCTGTTTCCCACCCCCCCTCCTCTAAATCCTGAAAATGAATTGCTGATGCATAAATACAAATGTTGTCAGACACGAGTTGGTGATTCTTTGCTGCTTCACACACAGGGGATCTCTTCCACCTAAGAAATGCTAATTCAGCCCTGGAATTCTGAGTTTGCAGAAACTGTCCTGTAAATGTCATGGGGGATTACCAAACCTACAGGAAGATTATAGCTCTGCATACATTCAGACTGTTGATTTAAAACTTTATTACCTTTGATAGAGATTCTTCACAAAGGAAATAATTCAGCAGGGGGAATTCTGTCCATGTGAAGCTTTTGCAGGGTCGAATCCTTCTGTGCAACCCTGCTTTCAATAGAGTAGGAAAATCTCTGTAGGTGATGCTAAACAAACCCAACAAGCACAGGTACGACACAGCACCCTGTAAACACAAAATCCTGCCCTGCTCAGCCCAAACTTCTCCTAACTGGTGCAGAAAGAGGATGCAACACACTCCCATTTATACAGCCACGATAAGTTTTTAATGGAAAACAACATAGTATGGGTTTTACTATTGTAGGTTCTTCACAGTGTAGTAAAGCTGTAGTAGAGCCTAAGAAAATCTGCCTTTGTAACAAGATCTCTGCAGAAGTGAATACATGGTAATGTGGCTGGCAGTGGTTTGCTCAGAAAAATATGCATAGTAAGATATTTATAACAGGATTAGATTTCAAGTACAAAGCTGCAAGTTCAAAGATTTTGGAGGATGGTACATGAGAAAATCATAAACTGTGATTTTTTTTTTTGAGCCTACAGTTCTCTCTGAACCTTTGTGGTTCAGCATCACTTGGGCTGTCTCAGCTGGACCTGAGAAAACTGTGGTCCCTGTTGTGTCCCAGCTATCCCAGGATGGGATTCAGATGAGCACAACAGTCACTGAGTGAGGTCCTGGGCTCCCCTCCCTGTGAGCTGTTCTGTCCTTCCTCTGACTCCATGGGGTTGGAGTCACAGCCTGAACACCTCACATCCACGTTGGCTCTCGACAGTCTGTGCAGCTTTTCCTTCCCGGGAACAAACCCTGCTGAATCTCTCTGAACACCATTCCTGGGACAAAAATAGTGCCTGGAGCAATTCAAACCCGGGTCTGTGAATGTGAGCACCTGTTACAGCACCTCCATCCTAAATCCAGGTTAAAACCCGAAGTCTGCCTTGGTTTATGCCCATTTACTCTGCTGCACACCCATTTCAGATGATCTCCAAGTGTCAAACTCACCGTGAACATTCCCTTCTCTGTAACATCCTTCATCCTTGCCTATAAAATACTTTTTGCTGGTTTATACAATATAAAGCACACCAATGAAATAATACCAAACAAGTATTTTATTTGAAGGTTGTTGAGGGTTTTTTTTCCTAATCTCCTAAAGAAAACACATCCACAATTCGTCCTGAGTTGCTACTACCCCTTGTGTCTTGTGGTTTCCACCCCTATTACAACTGTCTTCACAAGGGATTTATGCCAGGCCATTTCTTCCTCTCGCCCCAACCCTAAGCCACAAAACTGTGCTATCAGATTGTAATGCCTCATATATTCTAAGGGAGATAATAATAAACTGTGCTGCTCTGACCTTTTTGGGATTTGTGCTGTTGGATCCGCTCTCCGTGTCCATCCCTCGTGCTCTCAGCAGGAGCCTGTGGGGACACAGTGTGTTGGGGGCCACTCCAGCTACAGCATTTTGAAAAGGTTAAAGTCGATGTTTATGAGTCTATTAAATGTTTATGGGCTTTCACAGGCTACACCAGGCATTAAAATTATGATATCTCATTCTCATAACAAACACTGTAACGAGAGCGGGGAACGGAGAGCACGAGCCTGGGCTGAAGGCAGAGCTTGGAATGAGGGGGTAAAACCTGCACAGTGTTAATTCACTCCTGCAAAACAGTCCAAGAGGAAGAGATGATGTCATGAACCTAAACCATGACATGCAGCATATCACCCAACCAGGAGGTACAAGTGACCCATCCCAGCCAGCCTCCCATCTCCAACACCGACCCGCTGCAGGGGGAACCAGCAAACCCAAACAGAGACCAGGCATCTCCATCACTCCTCAGAGTTTTTAAGCTAAAATGCAGAAAGGTAAAATGTTTTGGAGATTTCTAGCACAGAGCTGTGCTGCTGGGGACACCATTCCTGTTCCCAAGCTGCTTAAGGCTGCCCAGGCCACCACAAGCTCTTTGCTTGTTTTTTATGTGTAACAGGGGGGTTTATGGGCCAATTAAACACGGTATATATTTTATTTTCTTTTTATATCTTCTGAATATATCACATCTTAATTCCACTGTGTGCCATAAGATGCCCATGGTACATTAATGAGTGCTCATGAGCATGGACAATTTACACCTTCTCCAGCCAGACTCCAAACAAATCCCTCAGCTCTGGTTGGATTACTGATCCCCTACGTAAATCCAATCCTGTGAACACATGGGACTGTGTTCAATGGCAGGCTGGAAAAAGGTTGGAAGGGACCTTAAACCTCATTCAGTCCCACCCCTGGCCACGGGCAGGGGCACCTTCCACCAGACCAGGTTACTCCAAGCCCCACCCAACCTGGCCTTGAACACCTTCAGGAAAGGGACATTCCCACCCATTCTGATGACTCTGGATTCCCTGCTATTGCAAACTTGTGTTTTAAAGCAAATTTAAAACCAAATTTAGGACAGAGGGGAGAAGCCAACACAGAGTAGCTTTACCTGGAAGACCCAGAAAAGAAAGCTGCATCCTCACGGAAGTTACTCCACAATGACTTTGGTTTTCTTGCAGCTTTGAAAAAAGGTGACACAGGAAACTCTTGAGGATGAGGATTCCTGGAGTGCTGGTCTGAGCTGGTGGGGTTTGGTCCACGACCAAAAGCTAAAGCTCTGCAGCAGAGCAGGGTCTTGCTGCCTGAGGACTCAAAGGTCTCATCCTACCACTGTAAAACTTGTAATTATCACCACAAATCGCTGTATTTACACAGAAATTCTTCTGGGAATAGAGTAAACATAATGCTCCTTTCGGTCTCCTCTAAGTGCTGGAGAGGGCAAAACTTCCCAAACCATCAGCAGCCTTGGGCTCCCATGAGCTACTCAGGGACTGAACTGGAGGCAACTTCTGTTTTGAAAGAGCTGTGAAAATAAAACACGCAAAACCAGTAAGTGTATTATTTCCTACTATTACCTCAAACAAATTACTTTGGAAAATTATACTTTATTTTCAAAATCACAACTGATCTGATAGTTGGTAATGAAAATAACAGGTCATTAAGATGGAAGTTATTGCAAGTGTATGAAAAGTAAAACCAAGACATCAAATATAATGATGTCATTGATATTTACCTTACTTTCTGCTATATCACTAACATCCCTTTTTATTTGTTTTGTAACAGAGTATTAAAAATATACATATGTACATAAAATGTCATCAGTTGCAAAGAATTAGAAATGTAGTGTAGGCATCGAGCCAGGATTGGTATCACATGGATAGAAATACAGGATTTAATGTGAACTAAAATATGGTACCCAGCAGGTGCCTTGGATCAGGAGAAGAGGACAGGAAGAATTGGGCTGCTGGGTGGGAAAAGGCACATGGTTAAACCAGTTATCACAAACTCTACATCCTAAATACTTTATGAAAAGCAAAATATTATAAAATTAAAGTTATAGAAAAAGAAAAAAATGAAGTCCCACCAGTTTTCACAGCCATTTAAAGCCAGTCACAGGAACTCAATGTTCTTTCTTGGACTGTGTCCATCGTTTACCTCCCTTGTTGAACCACTGTGAAATTCCCAGTTAGGAACAGGTTTTCCCAGGATGTTCACCCCACTCGAGGAAGCTCCATGTGTGGCATCCCAGCCCTGCAGGGATGAGTTCCCCTTGTCCTCCTGGCCAAGGGAAGTTCCTCCTGCTCTGCAAAACCAAGGGAGGAGGAAAGGGGAATGAGAGGCATGGGAAGAGAAGAAGCCAAAAAGGTTGTCGAGCAGGAGATGGGAGGGTTTCAGCCTCCCCTGTGCCCAGCTGGGTGTGCTTTGGCACAGGTTGATCTGTGGGAGATAAAAATAGGAAAAATCATTAATTGGGGTACAGGTGCAGCCTGTGGGGTGTTCTGCTGTTTAGGGAGTGCTGGGTTCAGACAGCAAAGTTTTGGGGCTGTTACTGAGCTGCTGCACATAATACAGATCCTTTCTGAACATCTGTCATGCTCCAGAAACACCTGGATAGTAAATCATCACCTCTGAATGTAAGCCAGGAGAATTATTCTTCTACTACAGAAAAAGCAGCCTTTAAAATTCAGTTCATTTGACCAAATAAAATAAATTCCCAAAGTAGGAGTTGTTTCACTCCTTCTCACGTCCAACACACAGAACATTTGGTCTCCGTTCTAGAGCACAGATATTATTTCTTCCTGTAAATCTTTTGGAGGGGTCTCTCTGAGCTCTTCCACAGCAACACCAGGGATTGACCGTTAATTTTTGCTGTCCTGCTGGAACGTGAAAATACATTAATGTGACGTGTTCCCAGGGCAAACATCCCGGTGTGGACGAGGGCGAGGAAGGGAAGGTGGAGCACCGTCGAGCTGAGCAGGCAAGCTCGTGACAGGAGGCTGAACATGAGCCAGCAGTGTGCCCAGGTGGCCAAGAAGGCCAATGGATCCTGGCCTGTGTCAGGAACAGTGTGGCCAACAGGTCCAGGGAAGTGATTCTTCCCCTGTACTCAGTGCTGGTGAGGCCACCCCTGGAGTGCTGTGTCCAGTTCTGGCCCCTCAGCTCAGGAAGGACATTGAGGGGCTGGAGCAGGTCCAGAGAAGAGGAGCAACAAGGCTGGGGAAGGGACTGGAGCACAAGTCCTATGAGGAGAGGCTGAGGGAGCTGGGGTTGTTGAGCCTGGAGAAGAGGAGGCTCAGGAGAGACCTCCTCACTCTCTATAACTCCCTGACAGGAGGGGGGAGCCAGGTGGGGGTTGGTGTCTTCTCCCAGTCAATGATCAGCAAGACAAGAGGGCTCGGTCTTGAGCTGTGCCAGGGGAGGTTTAGGTTGGATATTAGGAAGAATTTCTTTATAGAGAGGGCAATCAGACTGGAAATGGGCTGCCCAGGGAAGTGGTGGATTCTCCGTCCCTGGAGGTTTTTAAGATGAGACTGGATGTGGCATCAGTGCCATGGGCTGGGAAACAGGGCGGGGTTGGATCAAGGGTTGGACTGAATGGTCTCTGAGGTCCCTTCCAACCCAGCTGATTCTATGACTCTATGATCAGACAAAAATGGTGCTTTCTTAGCAGAGCTGAGCCTCTCCGTGCTGTACCCCAGCAATATCCTGTGCAAACATCTGGTGTTCCAGTGGTGAGGGGGATCACACAGCGAGGCTCTTCCGAAGGCGCCTTCGCTCTGCCCGGCGCTCGGGTTTGATTCCCCCTGTGTGTGGCTGGGGATGCAGAAGAGATGAAGCAACTGGGAAATCAGCAGAGCAGCAAGCTGAGCAGTGCAAATTGGTAAAAATTATTTAATACTGGGAAACCCATCTAGTCACCCCCTGGTAATACTGTCAATTAAGGGGATGGAATTAATATTAATTATCAACAATGAATTGTTTGCGAGGGTAATAACGAACAGAGAAACTAAGAAGAAACACAGCACATTCATGATGCTAAAATGTTGGCTGTCTCTGAATATTTCCTCTGAAATCTGTTTTGGTTCCATTAAAAAGTACATTCACAAATATATTTTCTTAGTATTTGAGTTGCAAATCAGCCTGGACAGATTAGAAAGTGCCACAAAACAAATGTATACACTGAAATTTTGTCTGATCCGTCTGATATTCGTTTAAAAAAAAGAAATTAGAAAAAACAACTCACAGAGATGCTCAGCAAGACTAGTCATCCTTGAAAAAGAGGGAACCAGCAGCACTTGGAAATATTTTAACTGGGAAAGCAGACACTGGCATATCACTCCCAGCCCGTGCTGATGCACATCAACAGATTGCAATAACTTTCTTCTCATGCTGGAAAAAAAAAAGTATCCAGAAGGAAATGTTAAACCTGTTCTATAAGCTAAAAATCTGAATCTCTGAGACAGATGTATAATTAACTTTCACTAATAATTTTAATTAATTTCTGGATTAAAAGTGCACTTCACTCTTCACCTGGAAAGTGCCCCCTTGGCGGCTGCTGGGGGAACTCCTCCTTTGCCATTAAAGCAGGAGAGACCTTGGTTATAACCCCACTAACAAGGGCATCAGTTTCTATAGTGTCTCACAGCGAGATCTGATCAAAATGAATCTTCAGAGCAACATTTCCCTCTGGAACAACCTTCCTCCACCCCCAAAAGTTTTCAAAATACTCCCACTGGCATATGGTGCAAGTGCAGGCAGGTCCAAAGGCACAGGAATTGTTCCTCACCAATCATGTTTGTGTTTTTTAAACTAGTTTCTAAGACTAGAAATTAAATTTTCCCTACTTGGGATCGTTTCTCAGCTCTTACTTACCTGAATTGGAAGGAGACAGTAGTAAAATTGTTGAGAAAGGGAATTCTAGGTCACTCAAATGTGGGCTCTGGGAGAGGCAGATCCAAGACAAGGGGGTAGGGAATACAGACGTAAGGACAGTGATGGAAAAAGGGATATAAGGAGTATTAATTCCTTTTTAGAGCCATGTATAAAATGATGGATCCGTTCTGCTGCTTCAGGGGCATAAATATCATTTATTAAGACAATCACGGTTCGTTCTTTGCAATTACTTTTTAATGGAAACATGAACCTCAGTTAAACCCAGATTTATGCTCACCCTTGCCTAACCCAGTGCCAAGATCTTTGATCCCAAATTATTTAGGAAGGGGAGAAATCTCTCATGCAGAGGGCGTTTCTACTTGAAATGGGTTCATCCCAAAGGCTTTTGCACTTTTTTTTTTGGCATAAAATAATCTGCTACTGAAATGCATTTATAGGAGCAACATACAGTTATTTTAAAAGCATTTAGGAGCATAACTTAAAAGTTTAGAGCAGAAATTGAATAAAAATGTCATTTCCAGTTTGAATGGTGAGAGAACCTGAGACAGTGAAACGTCACAATGAGATCCCAACAGGAGGACCTGGGCAAACACTCTTCCAATGGGAAACACCCAGAGCCACCTTTAGGAATGCAGAGGGATGGAAGCCCAGAGGCAGAAACAGATCCTGGGAAAAGTTCCCCCAACAAATGGCTGCAGGCAGCTTCCTCATCCCATCCATCCTGCTCTCACCCTTCTCCATCTTCTCCCTTTCCCCACGGATGCTCAGGCTCCCCAGTTTGATCTCCTCTATGGGTCACAGACACCAGGGCTTTTGCAAGAGCCCGGGGGATTTATTGTGAGGTTTTTTCCTTTTTTTTTTTTTTTTTCCTTTCCCTCCTCCCCATCTTGTCTTGAAGCATCACAAGAGATCCCCCTTGGTTCTGTGCTAATGAGAAATTATTTCTACGTTAATTCAGCCACATATTTAGGGGGTGGGAAAGGCCAGGACTCCCTGGGAATGGGGCTTCAGCTGGTCCACTGGGAGTGGGGCAGCCCTGGTGCCACCACCCTCCCCAGCATCTTGTGCACTCAAACAGCCTCTGTTTTTAACCAAAACCTGATTCACTCTTTAAATGAGCCTTTCAGAGCATCAAAAGGCAAGTGAATATTAAAACTGAAGGTCTTAGGAAAAGGTTTAATTTGGAAAGGAAATACAGGGATAACAAACTAGAGTTTCCTTCCCAGTGGTCGCACGTGCGGCTTTAGCTTCAGGCCCCAGAAATCAGTTTGCACACTAAAAACAGCTGCAGAAATTTATATTCAGAAAATAATTCTGGTTCACACAGGTCATTTGACATTAATTTACAGTTATTTTTTACACCAATTGAGTGCAGTTTTATTTGTAAGGCCAAGCCCTGCTGAAGCGGAAGGAAAGCCAGCCTTTAGTGCTGGTGCAAACTGGCAGAGCTGGAATTTAAAGGAATTGGGAGCATTAATGCTCAGTGAAGGTCTGCTCCAGAGCACTGCTCGGGATCCTATGAATCCCTTCTCTTTCAGGAGAAAGGCTGTCTGAATGTCACTCACGCTGCCCTTTATTTTTATCCATTAGACAAACAAAATGAATGATCCCATTTCTGGCGCGGACAGAGAGCAGACCCCACGGGCTATGCGGCGTGAAAAGAACTCTTTCTCCCCAGCAAGATAATGCTTGAAAAGGTGAATGAAAAGATTTTAGCAAAGAGGAAAATGTCCCTGTAGGACCCTTCCTAATTCTGAGCTCTTCAGCAACGTCAGCCTCGCTAATCCATACCTAGCTGTGAGTTCAAATGAAAAATTCATTAACTTTGTGTCCTTTAATTTATTAGGTGTAGCAACACTCCTCATCAGGGGAAGGGCTGAAAGGAGGGGACAATCAGGGAGCTTTTATTCTCCTGGCAAATCTACGGGCTCACAAAGGGAGAGGACCCGTTTGGGAGAAATTACACTCCCTAATTAGAAGTGCTGCTGTTTGCTCTCGCTGGGGCTGAGCGAAGGGAAAATGGAAAATCTGCCATCAAAGACCTGAAACGGCCACGGCTACAACCACACCAGGACCAGACAGCAGCAGAGGCACCTCAGGGACCAGTTCATCCCACTGCAGGACATAAAAAGGGGAACCAGAATAAGAAAGTCTTTCATAAAGTGAATTAAAACTGCGTCCGTGGCAGGATGAGGTGCAGCTTTACATCCCCTACGTTCACTGCTGAATACCTCTGGAACCTTTGTTATGGCATATTGTAGAGGCTTTTCCCAGTAAATTGCCTGGGAAAGCTGAGTTTGGATGCAGGAAATGAGAACAGGAAATACAGAGGATACTTTCTCCCTGGAGGCTGCCTCGCTCCAGAGCCACCACATCCACGGTGGAACCTGGGATAACAAACCTCTCCTGCCCTTCTCATCAGGCTGGTGGGATTCAGTTTTATTCCCAGTAACACAATATTTTGTCCTTACATGACCCTCCCTGGTGTCCCTTCCCTCCCTCTTCGGAAAGGAATAAATAATTATCCCTGTTTTCTGCCAGGAAACACAGCTAGTGGTGGGGTGGGATGGACTGCAGCCAGGGCAGCACCAGCAGCAGAGCCGGGGGCCCAGGCCCTATTAACATTAATGCTTAATTAGTGTTT
The DNA here is from genome assembly GCF_009829145.1 of Chiroxiphia lanceolata. Taxonomy (NCBI): domain Eukaryota; kingdom Metazoa; phylum Chordata; class Aves; order Passeriformes; family Pipridae; genus Chiroxiphia; species Chiroxiphia lanceolata. The sequence continues at coordinate 4,114,079 of NC_045650.1, forward strand.
ACATTTTCCAAGCAAAATGTAAACATGTATCTGCAGCAGCCAACTGCCAGCTGTGATGGAGGGAGTGATGTTATCCAAAAGCAATTTCCTCTCCTTTCAAAGGGGCATCTCCAGTAGGTAGGACCATAAAGCAGCATCTGAATGTGACACCTCATATTGTGCCTCTACAAAGGACACAGTGGGGTCATATCACCAGTTTTGAGGTAAGACCAGCAAATATTGAGACTGACAAGAAAGGCTAAGCAGAAGGAAAACAAAAAACATCCAAAAAACCCCATGCCCTTTGAGGATGCTGCAGCAGCGATCTATGATTTCAATTATGGAATTACAAACTGTCTTGATGGCCATATGGATACACTCTTTGAAGCCACAAATTGTTGTTACCCAAATTAATTGTTCTCTGGAACAGCAGAAAACCCTGAACAGCTGTAAAAAAATGTTCACAATGAAATCCAAGTCTAGTGGAGGTTAATCTGGGTTTAAGTTTCTTTACAGATATTGAAATGAAGTTCAGCTGAGCCAGAAGTTCATCAAATCAGCTTGTTTCTCTTGCTCACAAAAGTGATACAGATGCTCTGGCTGCTGGCCCTCCACCCCTCCAAGCTGATGCCCGTTTGCCCAGACACATAACACGTCCCCTGTCACCAGTTGTACCTTCCCAAGGCTGCTGGCCAAGGTTTCCTTCCTCGTGGTCCAAGTTCTCCTACTCCAGGGATCATGTAGACAAACAGCTGGAGGAGGAAATCACAGAGCTGAGGATTTTCTGCTGTGATTACTGAAAAATAAATCCACAAACATTCTCTGTCACTGATATTTCTAAAACCTCTGCCACGGGAGTGTCGGGACAGCAATTGTTCCATGGGGGATGGATAGGATAGGGAAAGGATGCCCTTTGTCTGCCATCAAGTGCTTTTTTGAATATTGGAAGTTAGGGGAGTGCTACATCACCTCCTGTACGCCCTGAGAGTCACAGATGAAGGCATTTGTCTCCCTCCTCCTTCAGGATCCTCCTGGAAGGAAGCCATGGAAAGGTGAGCAAGTTTCTTGGGCAGCAGAGCTGAAACGATGATTTTCCTGCAGGGGGGTGCACAGTTTCTCACTCAGTCACTCTCAGCAGCCACATGCCATGCTGAAAATCAAATGTAAACATTGATTTTACAGCCATAAACTGAGTTCCTCTGAGGTGGTGGAAAACTACCATTGAGAGCAACCAGAACCAGTGCAAAAACCAATATAACTGTAAATTAGGTGTAAATGGCCATCAGGGCTTACATACAACACCTCTGTAAGGACAGGTGAGCTACCCAAGGGGTTAATGCAGTTATTTAAAAATGGAAGACTTTCAAGATATGTATAAGATGAAATTATGCCCAGGGTTGAAGACAACTAAGACAACAGTGTTACCTAAGTGGTGCATAACCTAAAACTGTAAGAGCTGATCTGGTTACCCAGCAGGAACAAGAGGTCATCAGGCTCAGCTGGGCAGCACAGGGAGAGAGATGGCAAGACATCATGATTTATACTAAATAAGAATAGTAAATGACACAGAAATAGCTTTACTCTGTTGTATTTTATGGTTCAGCTCAAGTTTTGGTGCTGTGCCAAGGAAACATCTGAAGGCAAAGAGCACCTGGGAACAGGGACATCGTCACCGTGGCTTAGACAGTCCCTTCTGGTGGCTTTTCTCAAAAACAGTCATATATATAATTACTGCACAGGAATTCTTTATGCAATCACGAACATATTCACGACCCCAGGGTTGCCCAAACCAGCCCCCAGCCCCCAAAAGCAGGACACAGGAGAGGGTGAAGGTGCAGGACTGTCCCACGGCGAGGTCAGTGTTAGCACAGGCACATCCAGGTATGTGCCACAGTCCTCAGAAAAGCACAAATCACAGGAATTGCTGTGCAAATACACCACCTGTGATTTTTTTAAGCTGTACTTGAATTTTTCTTCAGAAGTTGAGATGGGAATTAAGTTTTGTGATTGCCCTCCATGCAGGGATGACTTCAGCACAGAGCAGGCACTGAGATAACCAGGCTGACCACACCACAAAGCACACGTGGAAAACTGCCTTGGTGAGACATAGAAAAAGAAACTTTAAGCTGGAAGAACAAAACAGTGGGCCAGTGCTGTTGTCTTACAGCCACAAGGAAGATTCCTGAAAACACACATAACTGCAGTGTTGATTTTTTGGGGTTCATTGCAGCCTGCAGGTCCCACCTGGTGATGGTAGGTGTGATGCCAGGCTTTGCTGCCTGAACAATTTCCATCTCCTGCCCCACTTTCTCAAATATAACTTATTTTGCAGTGTCCCACAGCCCTGGTGGCAGGTGATCAGTGCATTTCACAAAGCAGGACTCACCTGGGGAAGTTGCAGGTGGCTCCCACAGACACAGCTCCGTAACCTGGATACTGTCACTCCCACCAGCTCCCAATCCTTTCGGAATAACAGGCCCAAGGAGGGGGGCACGACATGAAGCATCTATTTGTGTGCCACACCAGGCTGGACTGTATGTGAGGGCACAAAGGGGGAAAGTCATTCATTATGAAATAAAACTTTGCCAAGGCTGAGACACCTTTGATGTTTCCAAAGAGCACCATCTGAGCTCACTTTTGGAATAAAGTAGCCAGCTCAATGATATCTTAATTTCTTGAAGACAGTTGTTCAGTCTCTTTTCTATACTGTATGTTCCACATTAAGTCATTATCTATGCTGTTCACTCCATTAATTCTGCTAGTTTTATTAGCAAAGTTCTGCTGCCTGGTCCTGTAGCAGTGACAAGCATTTCTAAAAGCTAATCTGACAGATAATGACTCCATTAAGTGTTGAATACTAATTGGTTTACATCAGGGGCCTGAAATTAATTGATGTAAATAAATTAGCACCTGAGCATGCATCACCCCAGCTTTGGATTTTCCTAAATACCAATGATTTTTAGAGCTTGTATCTTCAGCAAAACGCAACGGAATATAAACAGACAGGATGAGTAATTAAAATGTGGCAACAAAATAAGACTATCAAGATGAGCTTAACAAAGATTGTTTACCTATTGATGGAAAGGGTAGTGCCTGCCTGTACAGTCTGTTTACACTGCTGTGACTCCTATAAAAGATACTTTTCTGACAGCTTCCCAAAGATATAATTATCATTGCTATAATAACAGTGACACTGACCCCCACACCATTACTAAGATTTAGTAAAGTTATATGATACGTAGGGAATGTGTCCTATTAATCACAACAAACACTTGCCCCCCACCCCCCCTTAAAGTCAAGGCTTCAATTATTAAATCAAGGTATTAATAAAAGTTATTTTGGTTTAAAAGGATAAAACCTCGCCATAGTGGTGATCTGTCAGTGGAGTGACACAAATAAAGACTAATTTCTAAAGCTTGGGAGAGCAAGAGTGAGCATGTGCAGTTTGGGCATGCCAGGAGCAGTCAAGAGGTTAGAAGACACCAACAAATACAGTTTATTTTTATATACAGGTTTACTACGTTCACTTGCACCTTTATAAGGAAAATAAAATCTAATATAAAGCGATAAAAATCTGAGAAGAGTTCACATGTCTTGTGCAAGTGGAGTGGTAAGGCAAATTCAGCCCAGGACAATATTGAATTATAGGGTCACTGGGGTTGGAAAAGCCCTCTAAGACCATCCAGTCAAATCATTAACCCAGCTCTGCCAAGGCCACCACTAACCCATGTCCCCAAGTGCCACATCCACAGGGCTTTTAAATCCCTCCAGGGATGGGACTCCAGCAGTGCCCTGGGCAGCTGTGCCAGGGCTGGACAGCCCTTCCAGGGAACAGTATAGGGACAACATAAGGCAATGTATGGGCACAAGCTCCATCACCACCAAAGAGCTCACCTGTGCCACAGCAGGGGGAGGGGGGAAGCTTTGGGAAAACACCTGGAGTTGATTGGAATGCACCCATTAATTTCAGTCTGGGTCAGATCAACTTTCTAATTGCTGCCATGGGTTTCAGATGGGATACACAGATTATTTTTACATGCACCAGAGAACACTTTGTTTTGACAGAGCTATCACCGCTGTGAAAACTTAAACAACTTAAAGTCATCCTGCAAAGGACAAGATCAAAGTTTCTTCCCAATATCCCATCTAACCCTGCCCTCTGTCAGCGGGAAGCCGTTCCCCCTTGTCCTGTCTCCGGGCCCTTGTCCAAAGTCCCCCTCCAGCTCTCTTGGAGCCCCTTTAGGTGCTGGAAGGGGCTCTAAGGCTTAAGAGAAGGTGTAATTCCCTGGATGAATGCTCCAGCATTCCCAAGGGAAGCTGGGGTGCTCCTGTCCCCTCCTCCCCACACACCTGTGCCCCGGGAGAGCCCCGACCTCCCGCGCCTTGTCAGGACAAGAATCGAGAACTCGGTGCCTGAGAGCTTGAAATGCTCCTCTGCAACAGTCCTTTTTGTCATTCCTGCTGAGCTCCTTCATAATCCCCTTTGTTCCCATGCCAAGTGCCAAGTCATCCCAAACAAGCCGCCAGAGCTCCTTGTAAACAACAACAACCCGAGTGTTCCCTCCTCTCCCCTCGCTCCTTTTGGGGCCGGGATCTCCAGGGAAGCTGCAGCTCCTGGCTGACTCATTTATCACGACTCTGACTCTGATTTTCAAGTTTATCAGCTGCTTTTCAGTCCCTGAACCACCTTAATCAACACAGATCCCAATTCCCACAGGGAGAAACCTCTGCCCCACCTGTGAGTCCAGGGCCCCTCCTACACCACTGAACCATTTCTGGCAGTGACATCTTCAAGACATCGTGAGCTGGGGATTTTTGGGGCTGGTATCCCCCTCAGAGCAGAGCCAGACAAGAGCCTCCCATAAATTCTTCACACACTGCAAGGCACAGGGGAAAAAAATCCCCTGGAAATCAGCTGTGATAGAACCAGTCACTCCTAGACTCCAACACCCCAAGAGATTCCCTATTTCAGAGCTATCAGCCACTTTTAGTAATAAAGGTAAAAGACAAAGGTATTAATAAATGGGAAGAGATCTGGAAATGAATAACCCCCTTTGCCACTTATGGAACTAAAATATAGCTCTGAGTGATTAAGCAGCTTTTAAACATTGCCTTAAGCAAAACAGTAAGTCAGAAGGGTTTAGTAATACCATGTTTCTTGATAGAAGCTTCCTTCAAAAGCTTTCACCCAGGAATGGTGGAAAACTGTGCCAAGCATTACCTCTGGGATAATTTTAGATAATTACATGATCATTCAGATATGGGACAAAACCAGTTGACACCACTTAGAATCTTGAAATGGTTTGGGTTGGAAGGGACCTTAAAGCTTATCTTGTTCCACCCCTGCCATGGGCAGGCACACCTTCCACTAGACCAGGTTGCTCCAAGCCCCATCCAACCTGGCCTTGGACAATTCCAGGAGTTTAAAAATGATGAAAAGCTTTTTTCCTCTATAAAAACCCAGCAGAGCCCCTTGACCCTAAAGCAACATCCTCGAGGTGGAGAGAAGGGATGTGGTGAGGTTTTGTTGTGGTCCATCCTCTTCTCCATCCTCAAAGCATTTTTAGAGCAGTTTCTCTCCAGCCTCACCTGTGCAATGATTTTGATTCAGCCACCACCAGTATAGCCCTGGAAAATCATCAGGACTTAACCAGGGAAAATTAATTACAGGAATAAAACTTCCTTTAGTCTCCTCATCAGTATTTAAGTATAATGACTATTTATTAGTCAGTGTAATGGACAACAGAGCTGAAAGGGTGCAGGTTTCTGGTAGTCACTGTACATACACTTAATGAGAATTCAAAAGACATAATGAATTAGGATTCCCCTGTTGGGCACTGAGTATTTCTTCATTAAATTCTAATGAACTGGGAAGAGTATCAGGTTTGCTCATGCAGTGTACTTTTCCCCCCTTTTTGTGGTTATGTTTACATGCATTTAGTTAATCCTCATCATCCTTATGAAAAAGAAGTGCTGAAGAAACATGTTTGTTAGGAATGGAAGGAAGATAAATATGCAAAGACAGAAGAGTCAGCAGCACCAATTATGTGAAATAATAGAATTTGTGCTGTACCCCACAGAACCCATAGTGCCCAACCAGTCATTGTTTTTCTCTTCAGAAATCAGAGGATAAGACACAATCTCATTTATCAATAAGATTTTGGCACACAGGGATGTGACTTCACTTGATTACCACCTTTAGGAAAGGACTAAGTCCTGAAAACAGCACATGAGAGGGGTCAGTGCAGATAAATCCAAATTGCTCATCACAACGGATGGCAAGGGTGTAACTGCCAAAAACAGCCCAGAAAAAAAACCATCTACCTGAATAACTGCTGCAAATGTGACCAGGATGCCACTGGAATAGTGCCCTGGAACAGGAGGTGGCTGAGCTGTGTGAGGGAAACAAACCCCAGGAGTTACAGGGAGCCTCTGTGTTTGGGGGCTCTTCTGAAGGGCATCAAGAGGAGCTCCTGTGCCTTTGGAATCTGGGATCTCTCCAGCCTGAGTTACCATGAGTAATTTCCTATAAGTACGTTGTTGTTACAGAGTAAGAAATATAAAAATAATAATCTGGGCTGCCATTAAGTCAAAAAATATTTTCAAAAGGGCAGCAGGAGGGTTTGAAAGAGAGCATGGAAGCGGCTGCAGGGATCCCAGGACGTCCTGGTACTTCTCCCTGGAATTATGGCAGAGTGGAAATTAAATTGCAGAGCAGCTGTGGTCACTGTACCCGTGTTGTGGGCAGAGCCTCTGCCCCCCTGTGGTCCCCTGGCCAGTGCCATGGGGCTGCCCCAGCTCTGCTCCTCCTGGGGGAATGTGCCCAGGAACGGGCCAGGTGCCAGTGTGGTGGCACTGCCTGTGCAGACCCCACAGTGTCCCCTCCATCTCTGCCTCCCACGTGGAAATCCGGGGGATTAGAGCACTTCATCTCCTCACTGGCTCTTGGCAAGACAAGCAAAGCAATTAGGCCGTTATGGCAATTTTATGGTGCTTATAAAATTAATTAGCCGCTTATTAATTAAAATTTGTCATTAATAATATTATTATTATCTTTTCTTCTAATTCCTTCTCTTCTCAAGCTCTGTTTGCTGGGGGTTTTCTCAGTTTTGTTTTTTTTTTTTTCCTCCTCTTGCTTTGCATTTCTTATTTGCTTCCCAGGACAGACACATCCCATCTCATACAGAGGCCCTGGATGGGGAGAGCCAGTTTTCCCAGCTCAGCTTTGCTGTCCAGGATGAGCCTGGAGTCCATGGAGCCCCATGGTATCCAAGACAGTGGACACAACCCTGACAGAATTTGCCAGGGAAAGCCTTTGCATAAATCAGTGTTTTAGACCAAAGGGAAAATTCTCTTTTTTCAGAGACCTGGGATGTCTCCTGTTTGGTTTTTTTTTAAAGCAGAGGATGCAGATAAAGCCTGGTGATGTGGAGTCTTCCCAAAGAGGCAACTCCTGGAGGGTAGTGTCATCCAGAGGTTAGGAACCACAGCACTTGTTCACTGTGGACACCAGCCAGGGATTTTTTTTTTTTGGGGGGGGGGGGGGTTGTTTGCTTGTTTGTTTTTTATCTCCACGTTGGGAATAATCTCCGAGAGGCAGTTTCATAAAATTTTACATGAATTTAAGACCGAAGTGTATTTTATTTGTACACTTGCCAGGATTTTTGAAGTCTCCCTCCCAGGCTCCTGTCCTCTTTTCCAGCGTCTCCGGAGACTCCTTTGATGCTCCTTGCGTGAGAGATCCCACCACCCCACAACACCAGAGATTGTCTGAGTTGGAAACTTTCCCAGAACAAGTTTGCTGGTTAAAGGGCTCTATTTGCTATGAAATATGGCTCAGTGCACAGGGTCTTACCTTCAGTCCCCTCAGACTGTTGTCTCAGATGATGTTACCCAGCACCACACTCGATGTGCTCCCCTCTCCTGCAAGAGACACCAAAGAACTTTGTTATTGTCCATAAAATCCCTCCTGGGGCTCGGCGTGGCTTTGCCTGCTTTGTCCTGGGTTTTCATGGAGTTTTACAGCCCCATATTTGCGGCCAGATGGTGCCATGGATGTGCCCTGAGTGACCATGACCTGGTGCTGCACTGTGTGGGGCCTCTGGGGCACCTCCTGCCACCGGGGTCCTGCCCTGGATGGGTGAGGCCACAGACCTGAGGGGAAGCAGCAGCATCACACGTGGGCATGGAGTTACTGCCAACCACGTCCTGGGCTCATCCCCAGCGTGGGCAGCAGGTCAGGGAGGGGATTCCGCCCCTCTACCCTGCTCAGGTGAGACCCCACTTGCAGAGCTGCCTCCAGCTCTGGGCATCCCCATATAAAGGCTGTGGAGCTGCTGGAGCGAGTCCACCAAGGTGCTCCAAGGGCTGGAGCCCCTCTGCTCTGGAGCCAGGCTGGGAGAGCTGGGGGGGTCACCTGGAGAAGAGAAGGCTTTGGGAGACCTGAGAGCCCCTTCCAGGGGCTAAAGGGGCTCTAGGAGAGCTGGAGAGGGACTTGGGACAAGGGATGGAGGAACAGGACAAGGGGGAATGGCTTCCCACTGACACAGGGCTGGATTAGATTGGACACACCAGAGCCTGGGGGGCTGTAACCACCCCCAGCTCTCGGGATAAACCATGGGGAGCAGAGCCCTGTGTGAGCTGCAGCTGTGGTAGGACAGGGGGCACAGCAGTGCTGAGGTGCAGGATCAGTGCTGGGGTGCAGGATCAGTGCTGGGGTGCAGGATCAGTGCTGGGGTGCAGGATCGGTGCTGGGGTGAAGGATCGGTGCTGGGGTGAAGGATCGGTGCTGGGGTGAAGGATCGGTGCTGGGGTGCAGGATCAGTGCTGAGGTGCAGGATCAGTGCTGAGGTGCAGGATCAGTGTTGGGATGCAGGATCGGTGCTGGGGTGCAGGATCGGTGCTGGGGTGCAGGATCAGTGCTGGGGTGCAGGATCAGTGTTGGGATGCAGGATCGGTGCTGGAGGGCAGGATCGGTGTTGGGGTGAAGGATCAATGCTGGGGTGAAGGATCAGTGGTTTTGGAGTGCAGGATCAGTGTTGGGGTGCAGGATCGGTGCTGGGGTGCAGGATTGATGCTGGGATCCAGGATCGGTGCCGGGTCCCGACAGCCTCTCCCAGCGCCGGTGGAGCATTGCCATCTACAGCCTTGCAGCAGCACTGCACAGTTTTCCATCCACTCCCCATCCCTCAGCCCGGATTTCCATGGAATAATACAATCCTGTTTGCTGAAGTGCTGCACAGGAACCCGCTGGGATTTTCCCCCGGCTGTGGGAACCTCCAGACCAGCTTTCCTGCAATCCCTGACCACCACCAACCCCATTATAAATCTGTCCTGGAAGTGTTTTCCCGGGATCTGAGGGGCTCCGTGTTGCCTGTGCCATCGTGGGGCTGAAGCCAATGGACTCAGAGCAGCCTCACACTGTGGCAGGGACAAGGCAGAAATCCAAACATTAAACCATAAATTCAAATATTAAAGCATAAATTCAAACATTAAAGCATAAATTCAAATATTAAAGCATAAATTCAAATATTAAAGCATTTTGTGTGGCAAAATCACATTCAAACCCCAGTTTGGGCCCTGCGATAATATAGTTCAATATTATCATTGGTAACAATAAATTACTGTTACATGTCATTCATGGGCGAGTGGAGGGACTGTAAGGCTGTTAAAGCATTAAAACATTTAACTTGCTGCTTACCAAAGCCATCCTTTTGACTGAAGTCACTCTAATATAGCATTGTTAACTTAAAATTAATTTGCCTTTGCAAAGCTTTCTTTTCTAATTAAGTCTTTAAAGTTTCTAACTCTCTTTCTGCAAGTCCAAAGCTTCATTGCACTTAAATAACAAAGTCTGCCAAATGTTCCTGCCTCCACACTTGGCCCTGTGTTGGGACTTTTCCAGTCTGTATTATTTGATAAATAGAATTTAGAGCCCAAACTGAGATGGGGAGTGACTGAACTGAGACGGTGCAGCCGATCAGCATCCAAAGGCACTGGGAAATCCATGGAAAGGGAGTCCTGGGGACAGCCCTGGTGCCAGGGACCATCTGAGCCAGGCTCATCCAGAGGGAACACCCTGCCTGCCATCACCTTCCTCCTTCGTTCTGCAACACTGAATTGCACCAAAGATAGTAATAAAATAAACCTTCACCCTCGTAGCAGAAAAATTAAATTTGCCATTATTATTCCTCCACACAAATCCTTGTGGAAGAGTCGGGTCTATTTGCATGAAGCAACCGTGTTTCATATTGCTCTGGCTCATCCCAATGTCTTTAGAGGTCATCAAACTCAACAGTTAAAAAAATTAATCTGAGAATTTACAGCAGTTAAATACAGCTAAATAATTAATGACGAGGAAATTGAACTTCCCGTTGAGATTGGATTAGGAGCCAATGTGGGACACCACTGCTGTAGAGCATGTTTCCCTGGGGAACCCCCCAGCAAAAATCAGCCTCTTTATTGCTTTCCATATCACTAATAAAATATGAAAGGAGAGAATACAATAATATTTTCATATCATATTAATGACCTTCAGAATGCAATCAGAGCAGCAGCTCTCACTGAGCAATTTGCTAACATAATATAAAATTGTTAATGTGATATGAAGGTCACTGAGACGGGAGAAAAATTGAGTGTAATGGCACAGACTGACCTGGGCTTTTTAGCAACAAGAACAATTAACTTCCAACTTCATTTTTTGCAGGGTGCTGCTGCAGCCCAGGCTGGTTCTTCACAGGCTTTACCACACCTTTCTCCCTCTGGAAAAATACCTCTGAGAGGTCCTGCCATCCTAACCAGGTGCCTTGAGCTCCTTGGAGGGGCATCACTGAGTCATGGAAAGCAGATTTCTCAAGGAGAGGGAAACCTCTGGAAGATCCAGTGAGAAAAGCTTTGGTTCAAGGGGATTTATGGGAAAGAAAAGAACAATAATATTTTTAGTGGAACCACTTATTTAAAAATGAAAATATTTTAAAATTACATTAATTATTTTGCCCCCCCCAATAAAATCGATATGTTTAGTTTTGGTAGTTTAAACATAAAAATGTCCAACAGGAAAGTTCTGAACAACTTTAAAATCAAGGATTTTTAAATTCTTTAAAAGAAAGCCCTATTCTGAAGTAGGATAACTTGCTTTTCACCATGTAAGCCATGTTCCTGGAGTACTACAGAGCATGGAGAGCAGTGAGCATGTTAAAGTCATTTTTCTAAGGGCTTCTAAAGAAACAGATCTAGTTAGAAGAGAAATTAACTCTGCCCTTGATCCCCTGTGCAAACTTTAAGCCTCTTGTTTCAGGTCTCCCCATCTGGCCTCACATTAAAGGGGGCATAAACTCCAGATATCTTTGTGAAATGTCCCAAAATGTTCCCTTGTGGGAAAATAGAAAGGGGGGGAAAAAATAAAAATCACATGTTGTTTCTCTGCCATTGGAATCCTCTTCCAGACCCTCCAAAACTCCTCCCTGGAGCTCCCCTGAATTTCATCATGAACATTATCCTACAGCAGGGCCCTCTACGGCTTAACAAGTTGTTCCATGAAAAGTTGTCCTGTTTTATTAACTTTGGACAGTTTGGTTTCATTTGATGCCTCTATAAGGGACTTCCTCAAAAATGTTTGGAAAAATTTTTAAAAAAAGAAAATTAAGTTATTCTTCCATCAATTAGAGTTTTTCCTAATTACACCAACATCATCACAACAAAGTGAAGATCTGATTGAAACCAATGCAAAAGTGAAATTTCTTCTGAACAGCAGGAATGGGTCAGACCATGGCTTTGTTTCCATAAACACAGGTTTTCTCCAGGGACTTTAATATTCTGAATGGCAAATACAGCAGGGAAAAGCATGTGGGAAGCCATTCTTGAGCTGCAAGAGGGAATCTCCTCCTGGAGACTCATTTTGCTGTCTGAGTGAAAGCCCCTTTATATGTATTTTATACAGGAATTGATTGGTATTTAATTAACCTCCACTTTATGCCATAGTCAATCTTTAATTAAATGCATCCTTAAGCGTAGGATTTAGAGCGTTACCAGAACGAGTGTAAGTGCAGAGAGTGATTTTATGTTTCCCCCATAAACAACAAACAAGGAATGAAGGAAAGAGCTGCCTGGAAGAAAGAAACTCCTCAGCAAATGCAAAACTCTGTGCAGGAGCCTTCCACCCAGAGAAGGAGACATCCAAAAATTCCCCATTGGATGTGGGGATTTATGGAGGGTTAAGCCAAAGCAGCAGCAAGGCTTGGAAGGAAGGAGACCCTCCAACTTCCACGAGCTCTTTGAAGCTCAAAGCTTTGAAAAACAAGCTCCAGAAAAAAAAAAAAAAAAAAAAAAGAAAAAAAAAAAGAAAGGAAAAAAACCAAAGGTATTATGGAAAACTTTCTAATGTAAACTACAGTGATGAATTTTAATATCTTCAGTAGCTAAATATAATTTAAATAAGTATTTTCACTGAGAAGTGAAAATAACATCTTCATTGTTTTATAATTTGCAACAAAAGCCTCTTTCCTTGCCAGCCTGTGTCTGCTTTCTCTGCAAAATCCTGAGCCTTCTCACACAAGAATGCTGAACACAACAAAGTTTAGAGCCAACTTCTTTTGCACTGCCTTGTAACACTCACCCTCCTCTGATTACCTTTACTCCCTGAACACAGACGGGTTCCTCCCTGTGTGGGTCAGAGCTGCCTGACCAACAGCAGCTCTGGTTTATCCTCAGGATGTGGAGAAAAGATAGACATCACACCTAATAACAAAAGAGGCAAAATAAAGATTTTGAAAGAAGATACCCATGAGAGGAACTTGCCAAGACAAGGCTCACTGGAGTGGGAATCCCCCCTCCCAGACAGCTGCTCCCAGGGGAGAGCCCCCCACGACCCCGGGTGGGCTTCCACACACAGGACCCACCTCGAGGTGCTCAGTCTGCAAATAACACCAACATTTTCAAAAAGTGTTATCCCTTTACTCCCTCACCCCTCTGATTTGCAGCAGAAGCTGCCCATTTTTCCCACCTGCCATTCATTTCAACCTGCTAGGATTTGCTAAGGGGAAAGTGGCTTTTCCCTCAGAAAAACCAGTTCAACGTCTCCTGTTTATAAGCACTGGGACAGCGTCCTCTGGAGTCACCTCTTCCATGGACAGGCAAATCCAACTAATTTTCCTCCAAATGCTGTCTTATTTAGAGGTCAAGAGTCCCTACACAGGTTTAGAGTTGTTATTTACCAACCTACCAATATCAGTGTGATGATTTCAGAGGAATTAACGTTCTGGCTCATTTACACGAGTATATGTTCTTACCTACAACCCCAAGCAAGGCAATTTCCAACCATTTCTAAAGAAGAAAAATCACATTATCCCCCACAGAAAAGCCCCTCCTCTGCAGGACAGTGTATTTCCTCCATTTTCATACAGATTTCCTTAAGAAGACACTTCTCAGACATCCCATGGGCAACTGTTCAAGGCTTTCCCTGGCTGCAGCCTCGCATACAAATCAAATCAGTCCCAGCAGAGAGTCCTGCTTGGTTTGCCTGAGAGCAGTGGGGGTTTAGCACCGTGCCAGGGTGAGAATGAGGCCAACTTATGCCCACTTCTCCTTCCTTTCTATCAGTGAACAACAAATTAATGGGTAGAAACTTAATATATGGCATCAGGTCATGGTTAAGTAATATATCTACTTATATCCTCTGTTGCCTGTGTCATGGAATATGGATAAGTGAACTTTGTGGGTTAATCCTGCCAGGTAAACAAAATTGGGAAGGGTTGGAAGGGACCTTAAAGATCATTAAATTCCAACCCCTCTTCCATGGGCAGGGACACCACTACGTGTGGTTTTGAGAAGCTGCCCTGCTTTATTAAAAAAATAAATTGAAAAAAGGAAGGTAAAAAACCAGGTTTGGGACAAACCAGGAATTATTGAGTGTTGTAAATGAGAAGGAGGAATATTGTTTAATGGAAACATATCATCCACCTACTGTTAGCCCACGGTTCAATCTATGGTAACACCTTTTTTTTTTCTATACGTGTCAAGAACTGGGGAAAGAAGGGGAGGGAAGCAAAAAAAGGGAAATTCCCAGGTCAAGAAGGAAGAATCACTGGGTTTCAAGCAGTCTGGGATCATGAACTACCAGAAGTAAAGTAAGAGATACTTACATTTAAAGTTCCATCTGGGGTGTCCTGTGCAGGGCCAGGAGCTGGACTCGCTGATCCCCATGGGTCCCTTCCAACTCAGCACATTCTGTGCTTCTGTGGAGTGATGATGCACATCAGGCAAGATTTCATCTCCATGGGTGCAGAAATGCCCTCGGGGCTGGTGGCCACATGTTTTGGTGGAGTTGGGACCCAGGGATTTCCAGGATTGCTCCCCAGATGGGATGCCACCAAACCCAGCTCTCACACAGAGGATTTTTCACCCTGTTTTTCTCCCAGTATTAAAAGAATATTTGTTTTGCTTTCAAAAAGGCTGATTATACACAGAGCTCACCTCACCTGAATTAAAAATAAGAAGATGGAATATTTTCCCTCTAATACCCCAAAAGCTCAGGCACCCCAGCTGACTTCCAAACTTGGTTTGAAAGGAAAAAGGAACCCATGTGTCCCGGCAGATCTGGGCTGAAATCTCGCCTCATTGTAGCTCCAGATGGAGGGATTTTTCCAAGGAAAGCATCTCGAGTACAACCATCTCTTTTCAAAGCCTTGACACACATTTCTATGGCTCCTGACTTACAGTGGTGGAAGGTCACGGGCTCCCCTCACACTCTTTGGGTCCCTTTTCCGTCGACGAAAGGTCTCACTGAGCAACTCAGTTTGGAGACAATGATCCATGAAGAGACTCATGGCTTTCCTAGAAAATAAAGTCTGTCTAAATCATTTAAGCAGGATAACGCCTTCTTCCTTCGCGGCAAAAAGTGTCTTTCACTGCCTGTCTTATCTTTGTTATGAAAAAAAAAAATGCCTTTCATTCAACTTGCAGCACAATGATCTCGTCCCACCAGCACCAGACATTCCCTCTGCCCGAGCCCATGTCTCCTAGCATTGGGTCTCCAGCATGAATAATTGCTCTGCACAGGCCTGGCAGTGGGCACAGCCCAGGTTTTCTTGACATCTCTCCACCCAGCCAGCCTCCCCTCAGCCCCCTGGCTCCGCTCCCCCTGGGCGGGCGGGACGCGGAGCACCGGGAGGGTGGGATGGGGAGAGCAGAGACAGCTGATCCAGCGGCACATGATCCTACAGAAAACACCTCTGGAGCATCCCACAGCAAAGAGGCTCCAAAACACCCCCAGCTGCCCAAAATGTGGGCACTGTCCCACCTGTCCAACCTGTGGCTGCCTCCATAATCTGGCAAGAACTGGGTGTGCCCGGACCAGGCGCCGGCTGTACCCTCTCCATGGCTGCACACAGCTCCTCCTCCATCCCCAAATGAACTCATCTCTTCATTCTTTATGTCCCTCCTCCGAGATTAGCCTGAAAGAGGAGTCATTTTTTTGGGCAGAGTTAATTAAAAGGAGGATGAAAAGGCTGGTTAAAGGCAAGAAATAATCAAACAAACTTTTGGCCAGTCGTGATGAGCTCGTGCAGTTCCTGATATCAAACAGCCTAGAGAGAAATGGGAATCTAAGGCATGAAGGAATGTACCAACAAACAGCAAGCAGGATCCTTGGTATTCTGACATTTGAAGTGTTTAATGTGAAGAGAATTTATGTGCAAGTTCAAGCAGAAATCAGCACTTGCCAGAGCAGACACAACTGAATTCAGTATCATCTGTACAACTGTTCACCCCTCTGGCCTTGAAGCACATCAAATGCAAGTCCTGCATCATCAAGACACTACAAAAAGAGGTTTTTCCCAGTGAACCAGCAGCCTGCATTCCATCCTGGCAACATTCTGCCCTTTTTCAGGGCGAAATTGCTGCGAAACAAAAACTTTCTGCCTGCCTAAAACAAACCCCCTGGGTGAGTGTCTGTCTCTGCTCCATTCTCCACCTCTGCTATACCCAGTAATTTGCTTTGTTTTTGTGATATTTAGGATTAAGTTATTATATTTCCAGATATTTCCCTGTAGACATTTTCTTAAATAGCTTACGTTGCAATAGTAATAATCCTTTGGATGGTCCAGCTGATTGTTCACCTGATTTCTTTTCACCAGGGTAGGGCTGTAAATTAGATCTCTTCTTCTCCAAAGTTTTCTTGGATGAATGGTTTCATTAATAAGAAAAGAAACAGAAATCGATTCAAGCCTTCAAAAGGCTCCCAAGAAAAATAATTTCAAAGTAAAGAGAATTTAGGAAATTTCAAAGCCCAGAGAAGAAGAAAAAACAAAGGACTTTATCTGACTTCTATAAATCCTACCTTCAAAAGTAAAGTGAAAATACAGCAGGTTAAAGAATCTTGCCAAGAAATGCAAAATATCACAGGTAGAGATTTTTTACTGTTTCTTTCCTGGTGACTTTAAAATGAAACATCAATAAAATTTCTTAATGGCTTAGAGGATAAATTTCCCTTTTTACTTTCATCCAAGCACTAAATTGCACAAGGCAATCCCCGCATCCCAAAAATTACTTCTCCTGATCTCACACCTTTGTCCAACAGCAGGGACACCTGGGCCACACCTCACCCTGCTGAGCATCAGCGTCGCATTTGCACACACTCAGAAAAAGGAAAATTTGGAGGGAATTGGGGTTTTTATTGATGAGCAGGAGCTTCCTCCAGCAAGAGCTGCAAGCAAACACTTCTGCTGAACAGCCCACCAAGTGTCACTGGCAGCAAATCATCCTGTTCTGAGCCCTGGAGGATTTGTAAGGACATTTGAAGGCATGTGCCGGGGCATAAATCATCCGCGGCGCACAGTTGATTCATGTGGAATTTCAGTTGGTTCACTCTGAACTCCAAACAATTACCACCGGGGGGAATCTCAGAAAATGTCTCTTCCCCTGGGATGAAAGCACCTAAATCAAGCTCAGTTTCAAGGCACAAAAAATTAATGGTGGGTTTTCTCATCTCAACGTGCAGGAAGCTCTGCTCATAAATCCCCACAGAGCTCAGGCTCAGATAATTTTAAGCATCACACAAGCCCCAGATGCAAAATTTATATTAAAAGCTCACCTAACCTGTGAAAACCTCTTCATCCTCACTATTTTGTTTTCACTTGAGAAAACCCCTAAAAATATTAAATATATTACAATAATATATTTTAATATATTTTTATATAAAGATACATATTAAAATATTCAGAAAACCATGAGCTTGTAGAATCAAGAATGCTTGATGTTGTTTGATCCCAGGAAAAGTTTAGATACAGATATTTTTAAACAAGGTAAAGTGCTGTTCATCCAGATAGCTGGGGTTCAGAGCAAGGTGGTCTCCACGTGCCATCACCCTGACTAGAGGACATAAAAAATGGATTGGGGTTACATGGAAGAAAATATTGCCACAGCAAAGGAAAAACAATTTCTGATTTAGTAAATTAATCAAAACTTCAGTCGATCCACTTTGTATTTTCTTCATCTTTACTTTCCAACAATTTAGGGCATTTTTTTTTAAATTAAATACAAAGGCCTCCCCGCGTGTCAGAAAATTAATTACTCTTGGCATTTATTAGCTATTCATTTCTGTTTAAAACATGCTTTATAATCCATTAAAGTACCTCAAAAATTAAATTCTTAACAGCCCTAGGCCCAAATTATATTTAAGTAAGAAAATTAAGCACAGTAATAAATAGTGAAGAATTCTGAAATATTAATTTGGCCTGTAGCATTTCAAATGTTTATTTGCAATAATTACTTCGAGACCAAGTTTACATTGCCTTTGTCAGGAGTTTGCTGGGATCTTTTAAGTTGCTAATTTCCTCAAATCTGCCCTTATTCCCTCCCTGACAACCATTACCAGAGCATCTAAATCAGCTCTTTGAGCTGTTTTTGAGTTTGATCATTTTCCATGGGGCACAGGGAATGAGCAATCCCACTTATTCCTGGGCTGGAGCTCTTAAGTAACATGAGGTTCATTTTCTGCTCCCCTGTCTCCACCAGGAGCCTGAGCAGCATAAGGAAATCCCTTATTTTGGTTTTTTTTTAAAGCCCATCTCATCCAACCCCCTGTCATGGGCAGGGACACCCTTAACTGGATCATAATGTGCTTTTCTGACTTAGCAAGGCAAGCCCTTAAATAACTTTTTTTCCTAAATTCTCATCTTACTATCAGAATTTAAGGAGAGTTTTTCTATCATAGAGTTTACTCCAGATGCTGAACCCTGGAGTATCAGAGCATATTAAATTGCAATGAATTCCCTCATCAAAACAGTAAACATGTACAAAGTTGTATTTAAAGCATACAGGTGTTTATGTCACCTTTGCTTCAGTTCCATAGCTTTGAAAAGTCACTAAAAATATACACCTGGTCTCTATTCCGATCCAAAATGTTTCTATTTACCTCGGAAATCTGCATTTTGAGGGTTTTGCTCTAGATCAGAAGTAGCCAAATCTGCCTCTTGCTGTTGTTCACAAATTCTGTGTGCTGAGGAGGGGCAGATGAAGTATTGCAAGAGGGGAGTTCCACATCCAGGCACTGCCCAGACATTCCCATGCCAGGTGTCCACGTGGATCCGTGTGCCATCCTGCCCACTCCACAATTCATCCTCCTGGAGGGCACAGGCTCCCCAGGGCAGTGGGCACAGCCCCAAGGCTGCCAGAGCTCCAGGAGGGTTTGGACAACGCTCTCAGGGACAGGGGGGGATTGTTGGGGTGTCCTGGGCAGGGCCAGGGGTTGGATGGATGATCCCTGTGTGTCCCTTCCAACTCGGGATAGTCTGTGATTTTATGATTCCTACTCTACTTTTCCCAGTGTTGCTACTGTTGGGAAATCCTTGCCCGGGTTTAAACTCTGGGTTCCGGGAGATGCTCCAAGGTTGGTCCTGAACAGTGAGCAGGAGCTGCTGGTGCTGCTTCTCTGCTCTTCAGCCAGAACAGATTATTGAGCAGCAGACCCGAAGCTGTTCCAGAAAATTTTCTGGGACGTGAACACGAAGGGATCCCACAGGATCCCACCACCACATCCCACAGGCAGGAAAACAAGGGAACGAGCAGAACAAGGTGTTCTCGACCAGGAAAAATAAAAAATGAAAATACCAAAACGCGATCGAATTCCAGCACCACAACCGAACTCCAACTCCTGGCCGCGCATCCTCCAGCCGGGGAGGTTTCCCCGCGGGATAACTCTGGGTGGGAATGTCGGGGAGCTGCGGGTCGCTGCCTCCATCTCCCGGGAGCTGCGGGGAGCGCAGGGCGGCGGCGGCTCCCGGCGTTCCCGGGGATCCGCGGGACCAGCCCGGCCTCAGGGATGGAAAAGGGGAGGCTGCGACCCCCGGGCCCCCCGCAGGTCCCCCGGGACGGGCTCAGCCAGAGGGAACAGCCACAAACGGCCCCGCGATGGGACCAACCCGGCCCGGCACCGATACCCCGAGCCTGGCATTGATACCCCCAGCCTGGCACCGACATTCGCCGTGGTTTTGGGCTCGCTGTGACTCTGTACCCACCTGGAGGTTCCTTCCATGTCCCTTCTCCCTGCCTGCACCCCAAGCATCAGGATTTTCCTTCCGATCCCCAAGGAGAAATCCTCCCCCAGGGGTTACCTGGCACATTTTCTCGCTCCGGCGTCCGACAGCCCAGCTGAAGTGATAAAAACTTCCAAGGCTCCATGTCCCCGGGATCTGCTGCTCCATCCTACCCTCAGCAACACTGGGATTCAAACAGTTTTGGGTTTAGGCTCTCAAGAGAAGAGCAGTGAAGAATTGTATCCCCTCTGTGCAGCAGCCCCCGGGGCTGTGCTTCACCCCTGCTACTCGCTGCTTCCTCCCCCCTGACACGACTGAATTCAGACCAAAACAAGTGGAAGACGACAAAATACCTGTTCTTGGGGAAAATTGCTAAACGAAAATTAAAATAAATACAGTTAAATCCTTATTTTGCCCCCACTTCCAGCAGACACCTGCTCCCTCTTCGTGCTACGTGTCAGTGCCGGGGCAAAGGCGAGAGCGTTTTCTTTACCTTAAAACATTGTCCACCACATAAAAGCACAAAAGAGATGTGGGAAGGTGCCTCTCAACAATCATAAAGCTTCATGAGGAAAACAGCTCCTGAGAACCAAGATGTGCAGGAAAACAAGGAGAGCAGGATGTGATTAAGGCACATTCTGGAGTCCTTTTTTTAACACTTGGCTCGTCCCTGGTGCTCGTCCCTGGTGCTTGGTTTCTGAAAACCTTCAGTAAGGTTGGTTTTTAATCCATGCCTTGTCTCTTCTCCCACCAGCAACATCTTCACCAAGCCTACAGGAACCCACTGAGACTTTCGGGTTTTCAGGGCTATTAAAAGTATTTTAGAGTAATATTTTTGCCCAATTTGGGTATTTTTTTCCTGCCTACTCTCAATGAAATCAAGAAAATCATCACCATCTTGGAATCTTTTTTACCTGGTGCCTCCTATATGGTTTCAGTCACTCACCAGACAGGCTCCAAAGTGCTTTTGTGTGAGCAAACATCACTCAACAGATGGACTTGAGGCAACCGTGGGAAAACCCTTCTGTGCCTTGGGAATGATGGGAAAAAAAAATATCCACAAGTCATTTTGAATACAAACAGCACCAGGAGTTACCAAATACCTCAGGAGTGATTTAAAACCCAGATATTGCAATTTAACATCAATGCCATTACACAGAAATCTCATTTTCCTGTGCCATGATGGGGATTATCCTGAGCTGTTCCACTCTCTGGCAGTGAGAACATCATCAACATTTGGCTTTGCTCCAACAGTTCATGTTTAGGACAGAGGAGTTCAATAATCTGCAATGATTTACCATCATAACCCTGCCCAGGTGTTTATGCAGGGCAGATATTAATGTGATTCCTGGCACTTGTAATCCAAGTTGCTATTTTCAAAGGACCAGATCTTTGCAGGAAAATTATTTTCTCTTAATGCATTAACTCAAATTTAATAGATACCTGAAAAACACAGAGAAGGTAGATCATCCCCCCCTAACACATCAATCCTACCAGTGAATGTCTGTTTTATTACAAGTGTGGCATGAAACACTTGACTGAGGATAAATTCATAAATAGCTCTTGATGTATGTGAGATTTTTGGCAAGGTTTACCAAGTAATACAGTTTATATTTGATTTAGGAATGCTTGCTCATCCATTAAAAGGGAAAAAAAAAAAAAAGAGTTGGTGAACTTCCAAATCATAAGTGATGGATTTCTGTCAATTATAAAATGTTATGAATTTGCAACTTTTCTATTCTAGTGCTCAAGGAACTGCCAGCTATTTAAAACTGCACCTTTAGGATTATTCACAAAGTTTAACAAAAATAAATACCATTTTGAGGTTGTTTTGGCATGTTGCAATTTGACAACAGCGCCAAGAAAACCACCACAGCACACCCTGCACTGCCAGACTCAGCCTTGCAAGAAGAGGAGAACGTAGTACAATGCAAACTTTAATGTCAATATATACAGAGCTTTAAAGAAAACATTTCTTTTAAAATTAAATGAAATAAATACAGTATGATACAAAATCCACAATATGCTTTCAGAGAGAGAGAGAGAGAAAATGACAGTTACAATATCTGAGACCGGGGACCTTTTGGATAGTTCCACCTCTGAAGTACCTCAGAGAGCACGGAGTTCATTGCACCGCTCGCCCTTAATGCCCTTTCGGAGCCGGAGATTTGTCACCACCCCTGTGCCAGAGGAGCTGCAGCTCTGCCCAGGGGAGCAGTGCAAGATGCCACAGTGCTTGGGACATGGTGACAGTGCAACTCATTGACAACACTGCTCCAAAGCCCAGGGCAAAACACCCAAACCTGAACCCCTGGTCCTGCAAAGGAGACTCACCCCCAGCATCTTCAGCTGTCACAGAAAAACCCCCAAAGAGGATTCAGTGTTATTCAAACTCCCTACTGGTAATGAGCTGTTGCCCAAATATCGAGATATAATCAATCCAGTATCTTCTAAAGCTTTCAGAGAAAGTTTGCTTTCATTACACAGGAAAAAGCTCAAGAAAAACCAGCTGCTGATGATCTTATGGGGGCTTCTAATTGTATGAATTATTATAATGCTCAAGTCAGCTTTAGCTACACACTCAGGGTGGGGTTTTGCCAAATTTGTATTTTCTCCTATTCCCAAAGGAACATAAATTGGGGGAGCAAACATTTAAGAACTACACTGAAGCAGAGACAACCAGTATTCAGAATGTGCTGAAGCAGAGGATGTTAATGCAGAAGGATGGTACAGTGTGAATGTGGAGGGTGTTACCAACAGGTACCAGCACACACCCAACAAGGTTTCTGAATTAACTTCCAAGGAGAACTGTATATTTTTTAACCTTACAGGATTATTTAAGGGCTCTATCATCATCACAGCTTCAGGAGCCTTCTGAAAACTTGTGAGAAAGAAAAATTTGCTCCTCTCTTCCCCTCCCACAAATATTTGCAAACTTTTAATTCTGGATAGGACTGAAAAAACTTAAGTGCTACAGAAGTACATAAACCCCCACATCTGCACTGATATTTTAGCCTAATTTCACTGATACAAATCAGAATTATTATAGCCTTGTGTAATCCATTTAACTCAATCCTACAGACCAGTCTGTAACCATTGCAAGGAACTTCCAACTGCTGAAGTTTGCTTGAGGTTATTTTAACCACTGGACAAATGAAGATCAGCTCTGAAAAATGAACTGAAACAGGGAAGACAGAATTCAAGCTCGACATGACTGACTTGGGTGAGGTTTTGGATTCCCTCTCTGGATGCAGGGACATTTAAACCACAGTACAGCAAACAGCACACTTGGAGCACCTGCACCTCAGGCTCTTGGTGTGGTCAAGAATTTACTGGTTTTAAGGAAAACAGGAAAAAGAGCCAAAACCACACAACAGTTGAGACTACAGTAGCCACAGAACAGTGGCCTGACTGAACCCACCCAGGCAAAGCTCTCAGTGTGGGCACTCTGTGTCACCCACCACTGGCTCACACCAAGGCCACTGCAGAGTTTTTAGATATGTAACAGGAATACAAGAGTCCCTTACTTTTTATCAAAAGCATAACTGAAGATGGAAATGGTGATATCTGAGGGGTGAAAGAACAGCAGAGCACATCCTGAGCCTGCTCCAGCTCCAGCTGATGTCCGTGGGATCTGCTCTCTGTGCACCAGAGACCTGGAGCTTATTGATAATTATCACCAAACATCAGAGCAGGAGCTTTGCTGGCAGTAACAGAAGCCACTGCCAAAATATTGTATCATTTAAGTCTTAGTCCTGTGGGAACTCCTCTAGCCTGAATGCCTATTGCTGTGTAATTATGAGCCTTTGTAAAAATCTGACTCACTTTTTCCCTTAACTCAGTAAAGCAATTTGTAAACTTCAGCTGTGCCCAGATGATATGAAAGTGAAACCCTTTGCACTGACCTTTCACTCCAGGAAGAGCACGTTCCAGTTACCTGCTCCTCCCTTTCAAACATTTAACTCACAGCCCATGAGCAGCCCATGCTACTTTTATATCACAAAACCTAAGCTGGGAAAAGAAGGGATGAGAAATACGGAAGAAATTCCAAAAGGAGCATCTCAAGGATGATCATTACATACAGAAAGAGCAAACTGCACGTGAACTCTCCTGTATTCCTGCACATCCAAAACGTTTCAGAGATTGATATGTTGAAATAGTCATAGCAAGGGAACTTTCCTCCCCAAATTAAGGATTACAATTGGCATACCAGGGTACACTGGCCTGTCAGATATAACATATCCATATGTTTTCCTCGTGATAAAACAACTTTGTCATGTTGCAGTCACTGAAACTTTGCTTTTACCCCAGGAGTACCATTTTTCCTAAAGGCCAGGAGTGATATGAAACCAGCAGGGATAACTTTAGAGATGTTTTACTCTGCTAAGAATCAGAACATCCACCCTGTTTGTGTTCTTTGCCTTGTCTGTGTACTTCTCCTCTCACCACCTTTGTGCTGCACATCAAGAACAACTTCAGTACCTTCAGCTGCTTCCAACTGCTCTTGTGCAAAATGCTTTTAAGGTGCTTATAATGTGGTGCTTCTACAAGCTAAAAGAAAATACCAATAGAAACACTGTTAAATGATTCATGGGTAAAGCCATTAAAGACCAGCTGCTGCCTTACAGGAAAGCTGAAGACAATGCAAGTTTGACATTTCCATTGTGTTCCAGGCCTTGCATTTACCTCTCATCCCCACCACAGCTTTTACTGCTACATTTCAACCCACATCACAGCTTGACCTTGGCTCAGGGAGCTTCGTTTCCACCACTTTGTTGTTGTTTTTTTTTTCTTGAGTGAATTCAAATTCTTCTGTGAATTAACATCAGAATTATCCTGACAGAGTGTGGACAAGAGGTTTACAGGCATTCTTGCTGGCAAAGGTCTCCAGAGTAAGGAAAAGGAAGATGAACCAGCTGCAAAAGGGGCAGATTTTGTCCTAAACAAGGAGCTTTTCCAGGAAGCAGTTGTGTTCTTTGAGAAGCTTTCAAGCATTTCAAACAGGCACCTCTAAACTAGGCACACATGGCCCCTAAAGCTTCCAACACCTGTCAACATTCTAGAAATTCCACATGGGGTATGTTCTGCAGGATACAAAGAGCACACCTATGTTTGCTATACTCAGTAAGTCTCAAATCTAGATATATTCAGACCTAACTATTTGGCCAGGTAATTCCCATCTTCCCCCACCACAACAGAAGAAAGCAGCTTATCTAACAGAACTTCCAACACTCCCAAGTACTTCACAGGTACAGACAAAACCCAGCCAACACCCTCTTGTAAGATCTGAGTTACTACCACCACTCCTGGTGGTTGGGCCAGAATTCTCTTGGGAAGTTTTTTTCCCCTGCCTCAAAATGCCAAGTTCTGCCATCACTGGCATCCTGTAATTTGAAATTCAATGATGACAAACCAGATTTGATTTTTGGTCACTTGGATTTTCTACCTCTTCACAGTCTAATACCACTAATTTACTTAATATTTAAAACGTGTGTCATTCTGCTACGAAACTACAACTCCTCTGTGTCTACAACTTTGGAAAACACTTTCATCTCTGCACGCATTAGTTCCCAGTCTACCAGCACTTAGCAAAGGTTCTGAGGCAGAAAACTCCAAGATAATTCTGGCCCTGCAATTAATTTCCTCTTCATCACAGCATTTAGGAACAGCTCAAGTCCTAACACCAGACAGAGAGGGCAAGGGAGTGCTGGCAATAGGAACTTGTCCGTAACTGTGACATTCCTTGGTCAGAATTCCCTTATCTGGGCACACTGCAAGGCTTATTTATTTCCCCAAGCTACCCCTACAGTTAGGCAAAGAGAATTTTGCATTTCTGTTCTGTAATATTTGTACATGCAGCGAGAGGTTCAGAGAGAAGCAACAACGTTCTATTAAAAAAAAAAAAATCAAATAAATAAAAATCCACGTGCCAAATTTGTTATAATAAAGTGTCAGTTTGTGTCAAATGCCAAACAAACCTCATATTCAATGGAAAGACTGCTGAGGGAAATAACACAGTGGTTTTACTAATGGATGGCAAACAGAAACAACAAAGGATTGAGCTGCATGATGTTGTCTCAAATGTTTTGAGATCTTACTTTTGACAGTTTATGCATATTTGAACTTTTTCCAGCTCAGTGTAGGACACAATTTATGGTAAAAACTAGAAATGTTCATTTTCCTGTAAGAGGCCACAACCAGCACTTCTTTTGGGTCACAAGTGATCAAATTAAGTTGATGGGTCAAGTGCAGAATCTTCCACATCCCTTTGTTTGTATTTTCACATGAATTTATCAGTTACTGGCACCGTGCAAACACAGACCTCCCAAATCAACACTAATGAACTGAACACTGGCACGAGACGTGAGCCAACTCTGCATAATAGTCAAGGACAAGTGAAATGAATCAAGTTGAATGAAATAAGTGCCCAATTACAAAATTAATCTGTCCTTCACAACGGGGTCTGAAGGTGTGAAGAAAAGAAAACTCCCACTGACACTTTATGTACAACTTGGTCATTGGCAACGGTCCCCTAAACCACTTCTTTTTTTTTAACTGAACCCAGCAAAACTATACAGAATGTGAAAGAATATTTGCAACAGATCTCAAAGGACAGTGTAGAGAAGTTCATTATGATGTACCTGATGTTTAAATTAATTTAACAGATACAGCCTGTAAAACAAACACAGTATGAACCTGTGGATTTTTTTTTTTCTTTTTAAAAAAAGGACTTTTACAGAATTCAAGTAGTGTAGCAGGAAACCATAGATGCCTTTTGATCACAGGTCAGGCAAAACAGAGCCACTTGTTGAGTTTCCCCCTTGCTTCTGTGTGCTCAGGTGTCCCAGTGGATCTATAAGTCTGTGGATGTGAGCTTTTTCATGCTCCGTCGCTGAGCTAAACTGGAGGCTGCAACAGGCTCTAACACTGGCTGAAATGTCTTGTGATTCAGTGCAGAATATGTAGCAGCCATGGCTCCCTAGGGGAAAAAAAAATAAAATAATAATACATACATATATATAAATATTTTTATCAGAAAATAAAGCAATTCAAAATTAAGTTCTTGATTAAACCCAAATTACTTATAGCAAGTCATGAGCATCTCTGAAGTTTGCTTGGAAAAATACATTTACTGCTGAATCCTTCCAATTTTTAAGCATGGGTGACATCTGACATGTTTTTTTCTTTCCTGTGTATTCCTTTTGTATACCTTAGATGTAGGAGTCACCTTTTAATGTAGGGCAGAATTAGTACCTTCCAAGCAAGATCAGCACCAATTTACCAAATACAGCAGGTTCAGTGGCTATTCAGATCCTGACTCACGAGACAACTCAGTATTAACTACCTTAATCTTTGAAAACACCCAGAAAAACCTCTTCCTTTGAACATAAGCTAAAAAAAATTATTTATCAATAATTTCGAGAGGGACTTTATACAAGGGTGTGTAGTTATGGAACAAGGGGGACTGGCTTCCCACTGCCAGAGGGCAGGTTTAGATGGGATACTGGGAAGGAATCCTTCCCTGTGAGGGCAGTGAGGCCCTGGCACAGGTTGCCCAGGGAAGATGTGGCTGCCCCTGGATCCCTGGAAGTGTCCAAGGCCAGGTTGGATGGGACCTGGAGCAGCCTGGGACAGTGGGAGGTGTCCCTGCCCATAGCAGGGGGTGGGACTGGATGGGCTTTAAGGTTCCTTCCAACCCAAAGCATTCTATGAATTTCTCCTGTAGTTAAATCTGCAGGTTCTAGGGAAAACAAGAGAAAGTGAATTCCTGTTCTAAAGAACAGAAGGGAGTTCTGTCTGTAGCTCTGTCTGCAGCTCTGAACCAACCCAACCCACTGCACACCCACCACCCTGAGCACGATGCAGGGTGTTTTACCTTTACTAGATGAGGGGCATCTTGCCTGTTGAGCTGATAATGTGGCAGCTGGTCCCTGCAGGCAATCCAGGAATGCTTCAGCACCTGCTCTGCCGTGTACCTCTGGTGGGGATCCACGTGCAGCATGTGGGAGAGCAAGTCCTGCAGGAAAACCAAACACATTGTTCACTTCAAATCATCTTTAAAGCAGTACTGATGGCAGCAACCAGCAAAGTACCCACTGTGGCAGAGGGATTAACACAATGAACACACACACACACACCCAGATCAGGAGACAAATTGGATCTTTCTGTGCCTTGACACTGCAGAAGGCTCAAAACAATGTGTTGTACTATTGCAGCAGTTCAACAGAGCAAGCCTTTATTGCAAAGGAACTTACTGTGGTGCCTTTCGTGTTTATTATTAATAGAATCTTTAAAAGACTAGAAATCCTATTAAAATTTAGCAGGCAGAACTTATGGAGGAAAGCTGTTATTTGCAAACATCTCTCCTTGTTCATTCTACATGTTTGGGGTCTGACTACACATTACAGTTGAATTAATTGACAGTGAAACACCAGCAGTGAACTTTTCCTTCAAGGAACCACATAAAGAATAAATCCAACAGCAATGGACACTTGGTTTTGCCTGTTAGAAGCATCAGCAATAAGCTACTAATTACAATGTTGGTCAAAAGCAGAGCTGGCTGGGAAGGGCACAGAACAGAGACAGGAATAGTTTGAATTAAAAACAAAATATGGACAAGCTGACAGAATGTTCCCTTTGTTGGAGGTACAAAATGTTAAGCATTCTTAAATACACAGAAGTGAGTTTCTTGTGCTAAGACAGCAGCATTCTGAATCACTCCTACTGAACTGAACAAACAGTGCAGTTCCAAAGGATCAGGAAAATATATTCTAATATTAGTAATTATTATTAATATTAATGCCAATCTTTAGAAAAGGTAACACTGGTGATTAAGATACCTACACACCAGGTCAACACTGACCCCAGGGAACTGAGCAAGAGATGGAGTATTTTTAAATAAAAAGGGACAGCTGCATAATGAAGATTTTTGGCAAGATATGCAGATCTAATTGGTTGTTAAAGTACTAACAAAGACAAGACACTCGATGACTTCAACAGAGAAATGACACTATAAAAAATTCAACTTCACAGCACACTGGGTAGCTACTAGAACTGACAGATAACTGTAAAAATCATCCTTCCACCAAAGGAATTCCACAAACACCTGATTTTGATTCTATTATAGCAGTCAAGCACTGGAAAAGACTGCCCAGGCAAACTGTTCAGTGCCCAACCCTTGGAGGCTTCTAAAGCCAGACTGAATAAAGCCCTGAGCCTGGTGAGACCTCCCAGTTGGCCCTGCCTTGAGCAGGAGGCTGCACCACGTGTCCTCCCCTGCAATAAAATTTACAGGTAAGAATAACAAACTGCCCTGACAGATCAGTCTAGTTATAAAGTTCAGTAACATTCATTTGAATTCCACAAAATGATAAAAAACAGAACACATTTCCACCTTTGCTGCATCTGAAACAGTGTCCCAGTTGCCTCCACTTAGGGAGAATTTTCCACTGCCTATCCGTACCAGGATCTCCTCAGGAGTATCATTGGGACCATTGGCAAAGGGAGTGTAGCTGTTGAGAGACAAAAACCAAAACACCTTGTTAAGGGTAAAAAGCTGCAAGGAATTGGGACAAATCTCATGAATCAGTCAATATTCCACTGCCAACAGAAACATATCACAGAATATACAGATACTATTAAATACTATTAATACTTCTCATATTACATCAGAAGTACCAATTTATGAAGAGAATAATTTCCAATTATTTAGCCATAAGACAAGAAAGCCTGCTAGTTTTCTGTTGGAGCAAAACTCATGAAACCTTTTCTCATTTGGCCACTAGATGCTTCCTAGAGCTGCATCAGTCTGGATGAGTTAGAAAACTCCAGAGATTTTTAAAAACCAGCGTGTTCTACAACAGGGCCAGGAGATACAAGAAGGTGACTCCAAGGGTGTAGGGTGGGGAGGACAAGAGGTTGGAGGGTAAAAAGAAAACCACCAGGTACTTTCACAGGCTAAATTCTCTGAGGAAACTGGGGAAAGTCCTTGGCATCCCCCAGTCATGTCCTATGGAAAAGAGAAGCCTTAAACTTCCCTGTAAGATGAGGCTGGTTTATGTGTTTGCTTCTCTACTTACAGCTCCCTGTTCTACCTGAGTGTGTCATTCCATGAGGTAATACCTCACCATTGGAAGGGAAGCAGGGATTCATGCAGCATGCTGGAATTTGAGGTAAACAAAACAGCTCAGAAATCTTTCTCACCCTGCCAACATGGTGTAAAGAAGAACACCCAAGCTCCATATGTCACAAGCAGCATCATATCCCTGTCTCATGAGCACCTGTGAAACAAAGGGAGTGTTAAAGACTTTTCATGGATCACAAACCACCCCAAACCAACACCACTACCCAGCCCAAAGAAAGGGTAAGTCAATCCCTGGATCATGTCACAGGTTTGACTATTGATTTTTCAATATTGTAGTAAATACCAACAGTATTTCTTGTTCCCAGAACATCATCTCTTAAGATTTTCAACAGGCTTACATCTTATTTTTGAGGGTGGACTCTGCTATTTTAAAGCAGGTTTATAATAAACATGCACCAGTGTTTGTAAAGGATGTGTGACTATATTTAAGGAAAACTAGCAGAATTTTTCTTTTTTTCAAGCATTGCTAAAAAGTTTAAGTATCTGATGCATCAAAAACAGCACAAAGAAAACACAGAGCAGCTTAAAATACCTCTGGTGCCACAAAGTTTGCAGTGTAGCACGGGGTTAGGAGGAGTCCATTTTCTCCTCGAAGCTGTTTTGCAAATCCAAAATCACAAATCCTGATGGAATCAGCATTATTGGAGTCATCTGTATATAAAATATTACTGGGTTTGAGGTCTCGATGCACCACCTTTAAACCAAGAAATTTGAAAAGGCACCATTTAGAAGGAGCATGTACATTTGTTTGTATGTTAGTTGCAATTCACAAAAACTGTTTTCTAGATGAATATACTTATTAACAGTTCTAAGTAATTATATTCATTTATAGTAATGGAAAATTCTAGTTCAAGTAAGGTAATAAAAAGCTCATAATGTAACTGGAACTGACATCACCATTTGCCAAGGAGCACAAGAGAACAAACATCTGCTGTTTCATAAACTGTAGAGTCAAAAGGGTCTGCCAGAATAACAGGACGAGCTGTTGATATCATTCACCTTCGTAATAAAATACAAAACCTTTCTCCCTTCTGCCATAAAGGCACATAGCACAAGGGATTTGTAACTCTAAGAGGTGTGGGAGAGGCTGTGCCTGGCAGGAACCCTCACCCCCTGGCAGTGCAGGTAGTCCACAGTCTTGGCGATGGTGAACAGCACGGCGCTGGCCTCGCGCTCCGAGAAGAACTTCTGCCTCAGGATCCGGTCCAGCAGCTCCCCCCCCTTCATCAGCTCAGTCACCAGGTAGATGAACCTGCCGTCATCATACACCTGAGGAGAAGTTTAACAAGTGTATTCATGTAAATGTATCTATTGAAAGCAAATATCTCCCATTACACATCCCGATAAGCTGAAGTTTCCCACTGGACTATTCCCCGGCTCCCACATGAACATGGAGCACAAACAGCAGGCCCTGGCACAGCACGGAGTGTGAGGCAGCTCCTGTGTCAATCAGGAGTTGATTCATCACTCTGAAATTGTATTTTTCAGTCCCTGAACTTCTGTTCCAAGAGGAAAGCAGCCCTACCACTCCCTATTGCTCTTCCCTTCCACAGGTAACTTTTAGCTGCTGGCAGTTGGCATACACAGGACAACATGAACAGCCTTCTCAGATCACCAACACATTAGTACTCATTTAAACTAAGAAATATGGCATTTCTAACCTTTACAGCATTTCTCACTTCAGCTTCATTAAACAGCCTTTAGAAAAAAATTAATGTCAGGACAACACTGTATTTTGAAATACTCCCTTTACTGTTAGGTACTGCTCCCACAATACATTTTACCATGTAAAAGAAATTTAATGAATCCCAATAAACTCCCTGCATCTGTACTTGTTCTTTGACTACTGTGTAGTAAGAGGTAGCAGAGAAAGAGGTACATACATCCTTTAGAGTGATAATATTTGGATGTTGTCCATAACGCATGAGAATCTCGATTTCTTCTGAGGGATCCCTCTTGCTTTTATCAATTATCTGCCAAATATAACAGGAAAAACAACTTGGCTAAACAAAGTCTGCTTAATAAAGACATTTTTTTCTATTTACATCCTTGCTTCAACAACAGAACAAAAAAATTCCAGAGTTAATTACTTCTTATTAATCCTGATTAATTCATGTTCTTTCACATCCCACAGTTTATTCATTTCTTGCTCTATCCTTGTTAAGATTCTGTCATTAATGCAGCCTATCCTGCTCCAGTGGGCAAGGAAATGCAATGGACTGTCTGAAGCATCACTAATTCCCTCTGCAGCCCAGTTATACCCTTGTGAACCTCACTTTATTTCTGGCATTCTCATAATTGTACAGTATTTTCAGGCTTCAGACTTATAAAACCAGCTACAATAACTGGAAAATTCATAAATTTAAATTTACAAATTTGCTACACAATAATTTCTGAACTGTAACAATGAAATTTATTCCAATACCTTCACAGCAAACTCCATGTTTGTGGCTATGTGTATACACCTCTTGCAAACAGAGTAGGAACCAACACCAATATCTTCCTTCAGTTCATAGACATCAGTGAACTGGGCACTGTTTCCATGAAGCTGCTTCAAAAAAAAACCAAATTCAAATTGTCATCTAAACCAACAAGATGCTCTTCGCCATAACAGTTTCCAACAGCAAAAGTTTCTCCTGCTTGCCCATGATTTCTCTTTTGAATTCTGCCTCCAGAAAACCTGCAGCTGACTTTTTAGAATTCAAAAATATCCCAGGGAAGTATTTTAATAAGGCACATTTTACAATGGTCTCCCCCCCAAAAAAAAACCAAAACAGGCTGTAAATACTAAATATTGGTCAGTCTCTGACATGTCAAAAAAGCTTCCCAAAAACCCAAGTGTTACCTGTACTATGGGCAGGATGTTGGTAAGAGGGGATATTTTATGGTCTTCTACAGTAGTAGTTGCAACAAAACTAAATCCTTTGAAGAGCTGATGGGCATTTGCACTCGGTGGGACTCCTGGAGAATCTGGTGGCAGACACATGTGATTAGTGTGGATAAATCCCAGCAAAATAAGGTTATTTTTATACAGTTAAGAGAGTTATCCTACAAGAAACATTCTGAGGGAAGGAAGGGAAGCAAACAAGAATAACACCAGATAAGACTTCTAGTTTTTTATCTGTCTCCTCTTACTTCTGTAACAAACACAAAGCAAGTGTTCCTGGGTCTTGTCTGAACTGGGAAACACTGCAGGAATTAGTGTATGAACATATGTTTTTAGGGAGAAATTTACTGAAACACAACTTTACTTATGAAAAAGAAATAAAGATCGTGGTCTTGTGTTCAACAACTTCATAACACAGAAGAGTAACCAGATTGTGCTGCTTCAGTGGTGCATGTGCTGCTGGCAAGGCACAAGTGAGGCAGCGCAAGAATATTTAATTAGTGATATTACTGAATAATTAGAACCCAGTTTTCCCCAGATTATATTATGTGCACCTCTAAATTCACTGTGAAGTCTCACAGTGAGCACAGCTTGATAATATTGTGCGGCCTGTTAAAACCACAGACCTTCTCCAAACAAAAACAAGTGGCTTTAAAAGCTGGATGCAGTAGGAAAGGAAATAAAAAAATCACAAAAGAAAACCTGAAGTGAAACTTGAAGCAGACTAAGCAACAGTAATTACAATCATTACTTAAAGCAAGTCCTTCTTAGTGAAGTACTGACCCTAAAAATAATCACTGCTGCTATCAAATTGGGTTTACTTTTAGTATTAATTCCCCCCAAACAGTACTTGTCTGACTTTAAATCATAACCAGAAACCACAATTCAGCTGTTAACATTCCGTTTATTTGATTTTTTTCTGTAGGAATCAAAGTTTAGCAGAATATTTCAAAGACCAGGAACCCTGTGAGGAGAAAACACTCCTTCAAAGCACTGGAACCCTGTTGCATCCTCTCCTTTTAACTCTGTCACTGGTTTTTTTGCTTGTTGTTTTAATGTGAATTTGACCTTCTTGTCCCACAAACCTCACCAATTTACAGCCATGCACAGTTAATTACCTTTTGGTGTTTTTGCTGTGAATTCTGGATCAAAACAAAAGGTGTCTTCTGGTTTTCCAGAAGCAGGTTTAAATGGAGGCTGGATTTCTCTTCTGAACAGTTTCTGAGAAGAAGGAAAAATTCAGTTAATCAAGAGACACTGAGCCTTCCAGGTGGTTTTGCCAAGGAAAAGGCACATCCTCCTGGGCTGGAACTGCCCATTCTCAAAGCTCTAGTCCAAGTTTTCCCTAATCCACCAAACTAAATCAGGGAAAGCAGAACAATGGCTCTGCTTTTTTCCCCTCCTGTACTCAACATGCTTTAGAGAAATGCAGTGTCCAAGTGATCTCAGAGCAGCAATAAGTCCCATTTACTGTTAAGGAACAGAAAATTTCATGTTAAATGATGTCAAAGCCCCATGCAAAGGTCAGGAAGTTCTGAGAGCATTTTCTTGCTATTTCTCTTCTCCTTTCAGACCTATTTTTTGCAGGTTGGCTTTTTTTTTATTTAATCTTCCTGCACATGAACACAGAATATAACTCAATTCTAAAAAAAAAAAAAAAAAAGCAAACCAAACATCACAAAAATCACCAAGGAACAGGGATCTAAATTCATCCCAAAGAGATAATGAAATAAATGAAATAAAATACAGAAGTGGTCATCAACACCACCAGAATGAAATAAATACAAATTACTTTCAACTTTTTAAAAAAATTATGAATTAAAAAGAAAGAGCTAGAACTGCAGATCTTTCAAACTTCATTGCTGGTATTTGTTTCAACATCAGTCCCTTAAGATAAAAGTAAGTAGATATGCAAGCCAAAACAAGACAACAATTTATAAAGTGTATTCACATAAACCAGTGAAGTTTTGCTGTTACTGAGAATTCTTGTTGGTGGATTCTGCATAAACACAGCTTTTCAGAAATAAAACCACCTTTTCAGAAATAAATCCAAGAGAAAAAGAGAAGGATAAGAAAAAGAAATAGGTGAGCACAGCATTGGCCTGATAGTCCTGCCAGCACAGCAACATCTTATTTATTCCATCTACCCTTCTGCAGGAATTACAGCAAAGGAGGGTTTTCAGAGGGGATTTACTTGATATGGAGCATCCTGCTTTTGAGAATGTTTCTGGGAAACACATCTCAACAGATGGGAGAACCAAAGAGGAAAATCATAAGGTGTTTGTTAAAAAATGTAAGCAAGAGTTGTGATCTCATGCAGACTTTGGGTCATCTCAGAGCACCAGAGTCAATATTCCAACTGGGAATGGGATCTGACTGATAAAACAGGGATGTGCTGTGGCAACTGGAGAGAAATCCAAGAGAATTACACTCACAGGGAGTTGTGCCCTACAGGGAAGCACCAGACAGACACTGCAGAGGAAGATTCCTGCCCAGAGGGAACACCAGCATCCTCCCCCAGCTACAAATGCTCTAACAGACAACTCCAGCTTTCGAAAGCTGCAACTCTTAATTATTTAAAAATTAAATGCCCAATTCATAATTAATAGTCTCTGTACCGTAAATACACCAGCTCCAGATGCCAAGGAAGATGAGAGCAGCAGCCAGGATGTGACAGTCAGCACTGCTGCACTTTGTTGGGCCCTATTCACATGCAAATACTGACAATGCTACAACACACAGGAAAATTAACAAGGGCTTTAGCATTCAGATCATTTTGTACTTACATTCCAGTCAACAGTAGAAAAAAAAGGATGTCTCTTGATTTCCTCAACTCCATCTGAACCAGCTCCTGAATAGAGAAAATACTGTATTTAACACACTTTTGGGTAAATCTTTGAAGATTGCACTAAAAATTGGTTCATTTCTAAAAAATCTGCACAGATGTGGTTATCTGAATGAATTGTAAATACAGAAATATTCCAAGGATGGGGTTCAGTAGAGTACACCTCATCAAGGAGGCATAGTACAAGAACTCCACAAATACAGAGTAAATATTCTTTGCTCTGACACTGCCAAAGTTCACCAAGAGTCACTGATCCAAGCTCTGATCATTCATTACCAAACCCAGAAGTCATGATCCAAGCTAAGAAACAGGATCTAAACCTAAATATTACTGATCACCCAGAGCCTGAAATGAAAGTAGTTGAGTTATTTAAGGATCCAAATAAATGAACCAACCTAATCTATTTGATGGGTTCCTTTTAAACAACATCCTCAGAAGACTCTGTGCTTCAGGGCTGAGGAACTGAGGCATCCCAAGCTTTGCTCTAAAAAGAACCAGAGAACAAGTAAGGGAAAGAAATATATTTTACTAAAACCTGTTTACACAGATTTTTACTGAACAGTTTGATGTACATCAAGGATCTATTCTTAAGTCTTGTAGAGTGCACGTATTTAACTCATCAACTTTTAAGTTTCACATTATATGTGTGGTTTAAAAGAAACAATAAAGAAAGAACATGTCAGACCAAAACCACCAAGCCCCCCAAGCAAGCTTTATGCTAAAACAGAGTAAAATAATTATTTCAGGAATACCTAAATATTTTCAAAGGTACTTTCATATCACCAGAATCAACACCAGAAGAGTGTCACCAAATCCCAATTATTTGCCCTGAAGTGAGTACTACTATTCCTCTTGAAGCAAGGGCCTGAAGTAGCTCATTGAGTCATCATATAAAAGCTCCCTGACTTTACCATTTATTTTATTTCATGAGAACTATTATGCTAAGGCAAGAAATTCCTCTGCAGAACTGCAGCACCACTTGGGAGCTGCAAGTGGGGCAGCTCGTGCTCTAATCCATCCCTTCACACGTGCAACATATAAACGCACACTCAGGGCAAGCTCCAACTGAGGGAACAAAGCTTCTCCCTCCTGCCCTTCCCCATCACCCCCTCAAAGGCCCAAGGCTCTCGTGTGCTCTGGGGGAAACTCTCTGTGAGCTGAGCACAAACACAGACAAGAACATATTTGCCCAACAGCTCCGCTCACTAAGCACCAGTTCACCCAGTCTGTCTGGCTCAACAGCCTCTGCTGTAACTGAGGCAATTTAAGATGAGAATTGAGAGCCTCTAAGTGCCTTCCATCCATCCACACACAAAGCAACACCTCATCCATCACCTGCTGCTTACAAAACAAGGTGTGCTGTAACAGTGGCAAGGGAGTACAACAACATGGGTGCAAATAATGCTGCTCTAACTCACCGTACCCTTCTTATCTTTATTACACACCTACAATGGAAACTAATTCATCCCTAAGATTTTAATTGCTGTAGATACTTCATGGTATTTCTGATCTGGGATCTAAACCTTATCGGGGAGCTTTGATTTTTTTTTTTGCTCCTGTTTTAACTGAATGCTCTCAGAATCATAAAATGGCTTGGGCTGGGAGAGACCTCAAAGACCATCTTGCTCCTTCCACGGGCAGGGACACCTTCCACTAGACCAGGCTGCACAATGAGCTATAACAAGCTGTTAAAACATGTCTAAAATTACATTTTGTGACTTCCCAAAGAGTAAGAAGAGGTACTTACTTCAGTATCATATTCATGGTTTCGTTTCGATCTTTACCTTGGAACGGCAGGGTCCCAGTGAGCATCTCGAACTGCAGAGAACAAATGTTCACCTCAATCAACACTTCTTCCCCCAGCTGCTGAAACAAAGTGTTAAGCACTGTACTCTTCCCTAAATCATCTCTACATTAGGTTGAGCTTCGAAAAGATTATCAAAATGCCACAAATCTAAAATCCTCCCTGGCAGTTACAGGATGGTAACAGTGGCAAGGTGACCTAATGACAGTGGAGGAACACTTTACACCCATTTATAAGCCACTTGAAGGCAATAAAATCTCCTCCATAACCAAGTTTCAGACATTGCCATGTTTTTAAAAACTGCAAGAATAATAAATACTAGAACAGTACTTTACTTTTAATGCCAATCTGCACATGTCAGCCTGATGCTGTGAGGCATCCCAGCAAGGGCAGAAGTGGGAGCAGTTACTTATTCCACTGCTCCACTCCAGCATTCCTTCATTCCTTCCACAGGCTCACTCTTCAAAATGCCATTCAGACTCCTTCAAACCAAGGCTTCAAGTATGGGTTTTTTCCCCTTAACTATCAAGTAACATGCAAAATAAATACACAGAGTGGCATTTCACTGTCTGGAAGGCACAGATGAGCTTTATGGTGCCTCGTAAGGATTCCATACAGAGTTAAGCAGGTGAAAAGTCAATTTTATTCAAACAAGTTGCCATTACAGTGGCAATTCAGTTACTGAATTCACCCCCTTACCCAAGCATTGATAATTAAAACTGGACAAGCTTATTCTAAAGTGCATTAAACCACATTCTCTCAGAGCAATGCAGTGTTTGTGACCTTAGGAAGGGAAGCAAAAGCACAGTACCATGAGGACCCCAAAGGACCACCAGTCAGCACTCTGGTTGTGCCCTCTCCTGTTTACCACTTCAGGTGCCATGTACTCTACAGTACCACAGAAAGAATAGGCCTTCTTCTCTTGATCTACTGATTCTTTGCTGAGTCCAAAGTCTACAACAACAGCATCACAAGAACACAGCCAGTAAAGAATTTCAGGGAAAAAACCAGCATATATCTAGAGATACCACAGACATTAGTTCACTACATATCACCAAAACCATTCTCTAAGTCATTAAATGGACAGGCAGCCATCAATATTATTACTGAAATATCCTGATATTTGAAATATTATACATTTAGAGCCTTAAGATAACCAAAAGTTCCCTTTTTCTGTGTCTACTGCCTCCTTTATTCACACAAAAAAATTGGACAGAAATAAAAAGGAGTTTCAGAGGGAACACAGCCTGCATGGTCTGGTATTACTGAATGATGAATAAGTAAAATCTGACTAAAAATATTGTTGTTACATAAGGCAACATGGTTCTGCAACCTGACTCAAGTTCAGTAAAGAACAGTGTTGCACATTTGCTCCTTAATTCCCAGGATCCTTTTTTTTCCTGCCAGTGAATACACAAGTCCTTGATATTGGCTCAGCTCTCAGGTTGAGGCTCTTAAATATCCCTTTTTTCATAGGGGAAATATTGCTAATCAATAATCCATTATCATTTCCAGTTGCAGAAGGAAGAGAGAACTTTAAGACTGAATTAAATTTAAACAGACACATGCAGAATTTCATAAACATCACCATTATTCCATCAAATCTTCGAGAGTTTAAAAAACTTCCTTTTCTCTTGGAATCTAACAGCAATATTTTAGATCCAAAAATACAATGAAATCTACAGGACAAAAGCATCACCTTAAAAGTAATTTAAAGCTTTCAGAAATTCACAGCAATTTGGTTTCCAAATCATCTTTTGTTTACATCACTTCCTACAATAGATCTATTTTAATTTTCCTCACAGAACTCTTTTCCTGCATTTTCATATGTATTTCAAAGTGATAATCCAAAAACACACAAAAAAGCTTATGCAGAAAGATGTTCAGAAAGTTCTAATGAGTGTTGCCTACCTGTTAACTTGATATGTCCTGCTTCATCAAGCAAAATGCTGAAAATTAAAATTCACATTCACCAAAACACATAAAGAGCAATGTTTACATATAGTTACTTTAAATAGAAGTTAAAAAACATTATATCCAACTTCTCTTATTACTTTAATAAGTGAACATTATTTAATTTAAAGAATATATTTTTTTATATTTTATATTTGTTTACATAGTCTAGCAAAAATGTATTTAATTTTTTGACATCACTACAGTGGAAAAGGTAAAGCAACAAGCAAAATACACATAAGAGTGGTAAAATACATTTTACTTTACTTTTCTGGCTTCAGGTCCCTGTACACAATTCCCAAGCTGTGAAGGTGATCCAAAGCAAGGGCCAGTTCTGCGAGGTAGAATTTCACATCTTCCTCTGTAAACATAACCTAATAAGAACTGTATAGATTTACCTTCTGATCTTGTCTTCAGTTTTTAAAACTGCAATCTAAAAAAATATAGTCCTGTCTGCCTAAATTTCAAAATCAGCCTCCTAATTCATGAATTCACCCAAGAGAAATTATTTACTAATACAGGTTAATTATAAACTACACAAAGAACTACCTGTAATATTTAAATAATAACATCAGCAGTTACTGCAGAGCTTTAGTTAACTTTTAGGTAATAAATTTAATTGTTATATTTGGTGTAATTAACCACCAGCACTCCTTCTGGCACAATCCTAAAAAGAGAGTTTTCCACTGCATCATAAAATTTAATGATTTAGCTGCTGTATTGGGTGACTGTGAATTCACATTAACAATATTTAAGAAATATTTAGGAAAGAAAAAAATAGAAGTAATTGAGAAAAAAGCATGCAAAAACAAAACACTGCTAAAAATAACAATGACAATTTGCAGTGGGAGTTGGAGAACCTGCTCTGCTCTTAGGAAAAAAAATAAAATTCAAGAACCCTGGTGAGACACTGAAAAACTGATGTTGCTTATAAAGCACGAGAGAGATGCCCTTCCAAATACTCCACAGGTTGCTTCTAATTTAACACACAGAAATTGTAGCTGCTTTGGCTCTTGTCATGTTCTACAAATTACTGGAGAACCTTGAAATCTTTAAATTACTGGATTGAATGTGAGGTTTAAGTGAAATATTCCCTTATTTGTTGAAAGCAGCAGGAGTAAGAGGTGCAGCCACTCTGCTGCACAGGAGCTGCCTAACAAGGCTTAAATTAAAGTCCCTGAGCTCCCTGATTTAGAGCTGCCCTGATCTGTACTTTGAATTTTACATATGTAATCTGGTCCAGGGGCACAGAAATATTGCCTCATTTTCATAATGACAGGGGTTAACCTTGTAGGAACAATAAAGCTGTTACACCACACAGTGGCACCTGGATTTCTTTGAAGAGCACTGTGGATACTGGTTTGCATCTGCATCAGAAAAGCAACAGTAATGTCCTTACTCCTTGGATGGCATTACTCCTTGGAGCAGCCAAAATGCAAATCTCAGAACACAATGATGCTAAAGGGCAAACTCCCATCTCCCCATAATAATGACATTTAAAGCTGTTCCCTGTGTCAAATTAAAGGTGATGCAAGTCAACTTCATTAAACATCACCAATAAAAACTTCCTTACGTGCTCATCTCACTTCCACAGCTGAAGCTCTTGTATCCACGTTGGAGTTTAAAGACCAAAGTCTTTCAATAACATCACAGTAAACCAAATTCACTTAAAATAATCCTTGTGAAATGCCCTGGGGAATTTCCCCTCATGTGCACTGCCCACTGGACTTTGGAAATCACCTTGTCTTCCCATCACAATACAAAAACTTGATTTTTTTATATCTAGGTACACAGCAAATATTTAAAAGTCACCACAGAAGGTAACTGAAGTCTTCCAAAAAAACACATAGAGCCTCAGCAGTGAGAAAACTTGACAATTAGGATTTCTTTATTCCCAAAGGGAACCTCTTTCAACCCCCAGCAAGTGTTATGATGGACAGATTTACATCCCTTAGGTAACTCTTAATCTCAGCTGCATTCTGGATAATCCCAGCTGTGTTGGTGCAAGAGAATTCTTCTTCCTGCTCTACCAGAATTTCCTCTATAATTACTCAACAAAGCTTGACCTCTTTCCTACCTACTGCTCCAATAACCTTTGACAAGTTGGCCACTTGAAGCTTTTAACAGCCATTAATTAATTTTTGAGCTCAATTCTTAGACATTATCACTGTTTACCAAGCTCAGTTTTCTTATAGAACTTAAAACCAAAAATCCCTTTAAATTCTTCCTTCTCTTTTGCCTGTTCCTAAA
Source organism: Chiroxiphia lanceolata (assembly GCF_009829145.1). NCBI lineage: Eukaryota > Metazoa > Chordata > Aves > Passeriformes > Pipridae > Chiroxiphia > Chiroxiphia lanceolata. The sequence continues at coordinate 4,155,470 of NC_045650.1, forward strand.
CTAAAATCTTGATTTTTACAGAAAGTATATGGGAAAAAAACCCCAAATTATCTCATGACCTCACATTCTGGGGATAAACCACCTCCTTCGTGCCATGAAAAAAAAATAAATCAGTCAGATAACATTGTTTTCTCATCTAAGAAAGTGGCTTTTCCTGTGCTTTAGCAATGTAAGTGGATTTACACTGAAAAGCTCAGTGAAAACACTGAAATGCTCTCTTACTGTGAAGCTGTTGAGCCATTAAAAATTTAGATCTCTATAAAAGGTTTGCAAAAAGAAAATAAGAGTCCTCTAAACATGTTCATAACACTTATGGTAACATGTGATAAATATTTGATGGGAAATGTTTAAAAAAAATAACAACAGGCTGCATCACATTCCATCCTCTGAGGATTCTCTCCAGAAAACAGAAAGAGAAATGAAAAATTCAAGGTCTAGTTGTGTGTGAGAGTTTTGGGGGAGAAGAGGGAGCTCCAAACCACTCCATGTTCACATTTTGTGGGATTAAGGATCAGGATTTGTATTCCAGCCCCGTGAAATTTTACAATGCAGCAGAAATCTCCCAGGGCTGCAGGATTCCAGGAGCACCTCAGCTGACTAAGAGCAGGAGAACTATAATATCCCCTTTCTTCAGTGCTAAATATTCATTTACTTCAGTTACGTTTCCAAGCAACAAAACATTTTTAGACAAAAGAACTGTACTTTGCAGATACCAAATTAAAACTTAGGCTACTAATCAATACACACTCAGGTTTCTTAAGGACAGAATATATTCTAGAATATGTAAGGAAAGCCCAACTAAGTTATAAAAACTTGAGTGTGACAAGAAATATGGGGGGGAAACAGCTTTAAAAGGCAATCTCACATCAAGAAAAAACAACCTCTGTCTAAGAGTAGAGTGGAGATAAAATGTTAGGTACTTACCTCTTTGGATAATCGTGTGAATACATCTCCTCCCCTGAGAAAATCCAATATTAAATAGAGCTTCCCTTCAGTCTGAAAGGCTTAAAAAAAAAAAAAAGAGAGAGAATAAAAATCAATAGTTGTGTGACAAAGCTGGTCTACAAAATAGATGAGTGATTTACAACCAGGAAATTTCAGTCACAGGCAATACTTTTGTTATGGAGCTGAAATAATTCAGCAGCACATGAGGTAATTTATTGAATGATTCCTCACTTCTTCACAGAAGAAAATCTTAGTCATGAGAGATGATTAAAATACTGCTCTTTCACTTCTCCTCTGTCAAACAGGGAAACAGCAAGGATGTTAATTACTCTGGTTTCGTTTTACTCAATGAAAAGCAAAAAAAAAAAAAAAATCTCTGCTGAATTTGTAAGAATTTGCCAAAACTTTAATTTCAGGAGAACTTCACCTAAAGCTTTTATACAGGTGTGTATTTACATTCCTTTTTTTTTTTTAAGCCCTGTGATTTAAAGTTACCAGAACTTCACTCGGACCCTACAAAAAAATGAGGAAGAACAAGAGCAGCCGTGCCTTCAAGTAATGAAAGAAAGTGTAGCACAAGAAAAAAAAATATATATACCCACCATAGTGCAGTTTGACGATAAAGGGATGATTTACTTCTACTAAAATGTCCCTCTCCATTTTCGTGCGAACTCGATCCCGAACTGGGGGTGAGAAGAAAAGAAGAGCCCAGAATGAAACAAATACATTTGGTACAAGACAAACAGAGCAGAAATGGGTATGTGGAAAGGCTTTGCTGTCTAAAGGAATATCTTTCCTTGTACTTTATTTCTTTTTAATGTTTAAGTCTCCTTCAAAAAACACTCAAAACTCTATTTCCTTCCCTGCCGCAGCTTCCTCATTGTCATCATTTTCCCAATACATCCCAGTATTTGGTGATAATCCACATTACTTCCCAGAAAATAAGCTCCCATCTGGATTTCAGCATCAACTTCTGAATTAATTATCTGTACTGAATATATATTTTCTTATACTTTTTCCTCTTAAACTATAACAGTCCCTATTTACACACAGTGGACTTGCACTCATTAAAGTGTCTCCTGAAAGCCAAAACACTCCTGGCTCTGGTTCCCAGAACGAGAGGGAATGACTGAATTTTAACCACAGCAAAGTTTGAACATAACAAAAGAGAAAAGGAGAACTGTTTATGAAATTAATTTGTTTTCATATAAGGAAAAAAAAACCTAACCAGAATTAAATAATGCAATTTAATACTTTGAAAGAGTATTTTTGACCACATAATTAAAGCTACCTGGCCAGGTTTAAAATAATTCTCAAACATGAACTCACAAGTCAGTCTGGAAAAAAGCTACTGGTATGAACTCACTGACAAACATTAAAGAAACCTTTTAAAATACAGGTGCACTGAAAGCCATGTTTTCAAGTTTCAATTCAGACATACACATACCTTTTAAAGAAGCTTTTTTCAATACTTTCATTGCATAAAGCTGCCCAGCATCAGGACCAATTATCTTCCTCACAAGGAAGACCTGGCAAGATAAAGCCCATGTTTAAAATTACTGCAAGCTGAGTAATCAAATATCAACTTTCACAAAGCATTTGCAAAGCTCCTATTAATTCCAGGCACTTTTCAGTGTTCTTTCCTGAGCCCACACCTTCAAGGAAGAGCAAAATTGCATTTCCTTAATCAGATTAGAGCTGCAGCAGCACCAAGCTCTTTGAATTATCACAGTGGTCAGAAGCTACAGATTCTTTCCTTATTTACCAAATAATCATTTACAGAAATTTGTTTCTTTCTATCATTTTCTTGGACAAGGACAATTCTGGCTCCTCTGCCACGTCCCAAGAGATTTTTTTTGTAGTTTAAGACCCAAAGTCTCAAATATGGAATGGGTTTGATTAATGAATTCTGTACAAGTGGTGAGATGAAAGCAAGGAAACCTCATCATTTAAGATCAAAGCACCCTTTCCCTCTGGAATAGCAACCCCAACAGGTTTTTCCACTCTTTTCTTTCCAGGAGAGTTTTAAAGATAGATGGAACATAACTTGACACTAAGAAAAGCCTAATATGAAATAAAATAACACGTTCCAAATAGAGGAATCTCTACTAATATTCAAACTCCTGGGTTTTTCAATTGACAAAATGGCTTGGTAGGTGCTTCTGTTCTTAAACTGCTGTTCTTTTAAGAGCAATTATTAGTTAAGAGGAATGTTTCTGCTGTAAAAAACAATGTACAAGTCACAAGAGAGAGCCAAGAGCTCCCCAAAATTGCCTCTCTGATCTCACCTTATTCACCTTTCATTAACACTGGATTTATTTACACATATACTTTGTTAGAAATTATTAATTATCTAGAAATTGTATGTATTTTTAACATAATCCTGTCAAATTTTCCATTCTGCAATCAGAAATTCAAACGCTGTCACTGACTAAATTGGACAGGGTTGGAAGAGGGTTGTTTTTATTTTAAGCTCTGGTTAGAAGAAAAATGTCATCATATTTCAAGGTTATCAGGTCTTTTGTTCTATGAAGTTTTGCCCAATGACTGACCTACAGCACTGCTCTCCTCTCAGGTCATGTTGATGCTCAAATAAAGGGAATAATTTGAACACCAGCAACTAAGAAAACATCTGTAGATGAACACAATCACAATTACACAAGTAAATGTTAATAATAAGCACATACAAATATTTCAGTGCTTGACAACTAGCAGCTTGTGAGGATGTAAGGACTGCATGTACAAGTTACAAATTTTAGCTGATAAGGTCCAAAACAGCTGCCACTGAAGACAACTGAAGCACCACTGATTTATTTAATTTGCAGACCAAGTCTCCATAGCCCCACATCTGCCTTGGAAAGTTATCAAAGGAGGAAGAGAGAAATTCAGTGATGGACAAGTTTAACCCTTTATTTCTGTGGAAGTGTTAAATCCTGCCCTGATGTCAAAAACAGGTTGCAGCAAACCAACCTGGTGTTTGCCAAACCCAAAGGAAGGGCCCTGGGAAGTGGGAACTGGAAAGGGAAAACAAAACACCATGAAGGCAACAGCCACTGATCTTCCCTGTTTGTTTTCTCTTTCCAATGGAAAGCAACAGAGATACAAAGATCTCTGGTCAGTCACCACCCAGCTCCTAAAGCTGGTTCCTGAGCCAAGCACTGCCAGGTTTCAAAAGCCTGAACTTTGGGAAGTAAAATGTGTCTGAGTCAGGGCTAAGATGTGCTAAACCCTAAGACAGCTTAGGACTTCTCAACTCAGGAGTAATAAATATATGGGGCCTTTTAGGTTCTGACAATGAGAAGTGTATGGGGGAATTGGCAACCAACATTAGCAGATAAAGAAATCTTTCTTAAGCTGTAAAACATTAAGAAATATTTAAAACATTAAGAAATATTTCTCTGTACTATCACTTATTCACAGAATGCCTTCCTAATGTCTGGTTTTTTCCTCTCATTCAATTCCATGCAGAGGTTTGTTCCTGCTTAAACACACAGAACCAGCAGAAGAAGGGGAATATGGAAACATATGTAAAGCTGACAGACTACTTTGTATGTGCTGTAAAAGATCTAGTTTGAGTCTGGTTTTAAAAAATAAATTACCTTCTTATACACTTGGATTAATATTTCAACTACTATTGTTTCAAACTAGTGACTGAGATATTAGATTTCATTTCTGCAATGTGACACCAAGTGGCACATTACAAAAAGAAATTATTGTAACAAAGTTGCCATGTTTCTTCTCTTTGCTATTTGAATAATTGTTCACTTAGTGTCTTTAAGCTGCAGATCACTTGACAGATACAGCAAAATGAAAAACCTGAAATATGTTTCCCAGGTTATTTTATCATCTTACCTTTCCAAATGATCCCTGTCCAAGAACTTTAAGTAGTTCAAACTGTGCTGGATCTGCTTTCTCACATCCTTCTTTCACGTGGTGTGTAATAGGAATTTCTTTCACGCTTCCTTCATCCTGTTGTTTCAAAGCAAACAAAATACAACAGTGAACAGGCCTGGATTAACCAACTCTTGCTAGAAGAGCATGTAAATACTTGGGGGTTTCTCTTGGTTTGGTTTTACCTTAATAAAAGATTGGAAATTCTAACAAGGCATAAAAGAAAGCTGTTCAAATGAAGAGTTTTCCCATCCATCCTTTCTTAAATAGATGCATCTAAAATTTCTAAACTGAAACAAAATTCTCAAAGAATGACCATTTCCTTTTGCCAGAAATATTTCAGCTACGGCAAAAATGCATTTTTTTTTTCCCCATGAAAGGGATAAATGTACAGATTTTTCAACCAAGACTTCTGTGCTTCACTTCTCTTCAGCAGCCCTTAGTTTTCCCAGTGATTACTCTTCTCATCTTTCCCTTTCCTGAAATAAGTCTTAATGAAAGCCAAATTGAATTTCATCATTTAGGGTAATTATTGCTTTTCACGGCAGCAAATAATAACTCTGGCCATCCATTTGTAGCTTGAGGAACACGCATCGTTTGGAGACCAGAAATAAAATGTGAGTCATCTTAAAGACTCTGAGAATTCTTGTACCCAAGAGAAGAACAGCTCTGGGTGCAGAGCTCCTGGGAAGATTATCCTGTGTGGAGACCTCCTTCAGGAGGGTAATTCTGAGCTAGGTGAGTGATTTAATGTTCTGTTGACTTTTCCATGTCCCTCTCGTCTTGAGCAAAGCAGCTCCAGTTGTGAAAAGACAAACATTCATGATGAAAACAAATCTGATGATGTATTGCAGCTTTTATGGTGTAAGAGAAGCTGCTGGGAGCCAAAACGAGTGAGATGGCAAAATAAGCACCCTTGAAATTCAAAATTACGTGCTAAGACCTACAACAGCAAGCTCAGCTTGCACAGAGAAGGAACAGCACCTCTCAGTCCTACACAGAACATCAACAAACTTCTTGTACACAGCCCAATCACAAAAATACTCCCACCTGATTTGCAGTACTTCACCTTTGGGGCATCCAAATTATTATTAACTGTCTCCTAAGCTCTCTTTAAGGTCTTCAGCCTGACAGATTCTCTTAGCAGAGACTCAGAGAAACACCCAACCAACCTCCTGAGTATTACTGTTCCTGGATGACAAGTGCAAACAGCACCAGAAAAAGGTCTGACCACTTGATGAAATGCTTGCTTTTCAGACAGAACATCATTCTATATTCATTCTATATAACATTTCTATAGTCAGGTTCACTATAGAAAGTCTTGCTGCCCAAGACTGTGAATTAAAACTCATAATCAGCTTTTTCAGGCTTGATACAGAAGCACCTGGATGAAATTCTCTAAGTGGCTTTACACAGAAATTCAGTCTAGAAATCAGATCACCTAAATTCATACATACTTACTGCAATAATTAAAGGTAAAAAAAGAGGCAATCATCACACTGCATTAACTGCCTCTGCCTTAATTGCTTTGTTTGTCCAGAGGGAAAAAGAAAGAGTTCAAACACACATCTTAGTGTGTTTACAGAGTGTAGTCCAGCACACGAGTCCTTCCCCTCCCCTCTATCTCTCATTTCACTCTCTTTCTGGGAAAGGCCTGTTTGTTCTGCCTGCTTCCCACACAAAGGTAGGTTTGAACACAAGGCACTGCTGGAAACAACGTTAATTCTGTAAGTCACACTCCAAACTACTTTATTTCCCTCTCTGGTCACAAAACCCAGCTGACAAACACTGAAGATCCAGGGTAAATGTCCCACCTTCATCTCCTCCATCCATCTTGGTGACTATGCAAATATGTAGTCAGAGCAAAGATGCACCTATCTTTTCATTTTCATCTATTTTTTTAAACACTGCCTAATTTAAGGCAGGTAAGAACAGCAGCAATTCAAGTCACCTGATGAAAGTAGCAAGTTGTCTAATTATACACCAAGTTGTACAACAGACTTAATGGCTGGTTCTTCCTAAGAAATATGTAAATACTCTATTTAGAAGCCTTTTTTCTTCACCATCCTAATTTGTATTCCTAAACACTGGGAACCTTTGCATGAGAAAAGCTCTTTAAGAGTTCACCCTCTCCGGTGTTTATCACCCACCTCGAGTCATTAGCCTGTGACATCACACGTGGTTGCTGCGGAGACTGAGAGTATTTCTGAATGTGAACTCGGGAGAAAAATGTTTTCCATGCAAATAAAGACTAACTTGAGATGGATGAAATGAGCTATTTTCTTATAAAAAGTGTTTTACCTTCACAAGAGATGTCTATGTAATTTCACCTACTTAACCAGCATTAAGGTACTAAAAACTGGCACGACTGAAGTATAAAGAGACCTCGACAAGAACCGAGCAGATAAAGAGCTGAACAGCCACCAGCCAGTTTCATTTTCATTTTCATTTCTAGTCTGGTCTCCACAAACGGCAAGATTTGGTTATCTGATTCTGTGCTCTGCTGCTCGAGCAGCAGATTATTTCTGAGCTGAGGTACCAGCTCCCACCCAGCCTTGCACCAGAGGGAACTGTTCCCAGCAGGTTCTCCAGGAGCCAAAGTGCTCAAAGGAACACCGGGTGGCTTTGTGCCACCTGACTTGTTCCAGCCTCTCTGGGATGTGGCTCCAGCACCCGACAAACGAGCTCAGCAACATCCTCCTCCTGGTTGAAGAACAGTGAAAGACAGAAAAGACAGACAAGCCGCTGCTCAGCTCTCCCTGCTCCATGTGAGGCAGCTCTGACACTGTTTATTTACTGCTCCACACCAGGAAATGTCCAGGCACCACATGGCTCTATCCCCAAGAGTTTATTCTCCAAATCCCTTACTTACAAAAGTTGTTGCAACACAAAGCAGTGGTTACAGCTGGCAGTAAGATTTACTTATAGAATCCCAGACTGGTTTGGGTTGGAAGGGACCTTAAAGCCCATCCAGTGCCACCCCCTGCCATGGGCAGGGACACCTTCCACTAGCCCAGGTTGTTCCAAGCCCCATCCAACCTGGCCTTGGACACTTCCAGGGATGGGGAGTCCACCACCTCTCTGGGCAAGAGATACCTGACACCCTCTTTATGATTTTGATCAAAAACATCGGGACGGTTGTGTTGAAAAATGATGTCCAATTTTTCCTGGCAAAGTTGGGTGTTTCACCACACACAGGATTAGGGTGAAGTTTAGTCCCAGGTTTAGCCAGCACACAGAACACTCACCTTCAGCATCTCCCAAATACACCCATCATCGAGGCACTGGACAAAAATCATGCTCAATAGGGCTTATCTGGGGTATTTCTACATAAAAGCAAAAATTAACATACTGGTGTAAAAATTAATTCTGTTCTAAACCAGCAGGAATTAAGGACCTTTGAGCTCTGAAGGTATTAAAAACACAAAGGAAGAGCACATGACAGTGTAGCAAGAGCAACATGAAGCATCTGTATAAACGGTTCAAGGGTGGCCTGAGCATTTTCTGAGGCTCTCCAGCACACGGAATCTTTCCATAAAGCTCCGCCTCACGCAGCAGATTTTCCCAAACAAGTCACTTAAAGCCTCTACCCAGGCACTAATTTCCAAAATCATCTTTGAGACTGAAGAGTCTCTTCAGATCTCGGTCAAAGAAAATGATGGGTTCAAAAGTTATTAGAGAGCAGGGAACGCATACATTTTATTTCCAAAGCGAGTTACGCTACTGAGTGTCTGAGGTGAACAGATACCAAACACACTTACGTGGTAGGAATATGGTTCACCTTCCTCCATGGGCTCATCTGCCATTTTAAGGCCATTTAGCTGGAGAGGGGAAGGAGAAAAAGAAAAAAAGAAATTAAAAAACCAACATTAAAACACAACAATTCCAAATTAACAGAGTTCCTCATTTGACCAATTTACATTTCAGAGCACACAAGTGAAAACTCATGTTCTTGTTGCTCTAATTTAAAACTGTAGTTTCAAACAAACACTACTACTGAGTAGTTATATTTAGCATCTCCCTTATGTATCATTTAGCATATCCCTTTGTAAATGCCATCATTATTATTATGTCAGTGTTATTTAATTGGAATTAGTTTAAAATTCCTTCTTTAAAAGCTATAGACACCATCCATACAAGATGACACTCATATAAAATCCCCGTTATGCACAAAGTTTGTGTACAGATGCTTTTCAGAGACCTAAAACCCTAAAATCTCATGATGAAAATTAATTTGCTGTTTGAAGAGAAAAGATTCACAAGCGATTTCAAGCCTTTTTGAAAACAGCAAGTCCAGGGCTGCAACAAAAAAAAGTTTAAAAGTTAAAGCTCTCCCTAAGAAACAAACAATTCAATGCTGAAACTGTAAAAAAATACCAAACCTCAGAAATATGAAGGATGTGCTCTGCTCAGACATGCAAAGCATTAATTAAAAACTGGAAATACCTGACAAAAATGGGTGAATCCCATTATGGATTTTGCTAGTAAAACCTGCTACTTTATATGTGAATTGTTCAGCACCACTACCTTTATGTGGCACAGATCTCACCACAAAATATCAGAAATAACAGAAGGAAATTCAAACAATATTTTTTTTACTGAAAGAAGAAGTTGAACCATTAAGTTCTTAGACTGGGTAATGACTTCTTTGTTGTTGTTGTACTTCTGAATTTATCTAAAATCCCTGCCTAAGATACCAAACTATGGGAATTGGTAAAACACAGGACTACAGAGACTCTGGAAATGCCACCCAGACCATGCCCCTATTTAAACCAACCCCCAAATGTGGATGAACAGGAAGGGCTGGAGAGGCAGGTTGGTACCACCCCAGCAAACCTCAACCACTTCCACTGCTGCTGCACACTCCTGATTTTAACTGGAGCTTTTAACAGCTAGTTCATAAATTAATGACTTTGATAAAATTAAATCTCTAATTTTTGCGTCAAGACACCAGCACTTATTTTTGGATTATATCCTCACCCAGTTTAACCAAGCCCTGCTATGTTCAACCCATGTTCATCATCCATCTCTCCTGTATTACCCTCCTTATTTCTAAAAGCCTAAAATCACTCACCCATTACCCTGAATTGAGAACCCAGTGTTACAAATTGGCATCATTTATTTCCTTTTTTTGCCCAATTTTTTTTTTTTTTTTCCAAATTAGATGCTGGGAGGGGTGAGACACCCACTATGCCTTGTTACTGTGTGAATTAACTCAATACATCACAAAAAAATACCAAATTTCAGCCCAGCTCTGACCTCCAACCTCACTTCAGATGATGTCATGTAACTTCTTTCACAGTATCATGAGATTACACTCAAGTGTGAATTCATGTGAGACCCACCAAAATGGTCCAAAAAACTTATCTGGACCTAGTAATAAAAGGGGTTTCCACTCAAGATCCTCATTTGTCATTCACTGACTTTATTTTGAAGCAAATTTAGTGTACATTTCACCTTTATTTATTTATGGTCAGTATTTTCCAAATTTTGTTACATTTTATCTCAGGAACCAACACTTCCAGCCAGAAGAACTGTGCATACACTGAAAACAGCAAAACAGGCAATCAGCCACAAAAAATGGGGGTTTGAACCCAAAAATCAGTGTGTTATTTGATCTATTTTGTCCCTGAGCACACCATATAACCATACTTTCAACCTGCTGGCAAATCAAATACACTAAGTTATTGGATTTTTTATGGCAGGCAATCATCTTAATTAACAATTTCCTATTGTACACTTTTCCCCTTCATTGTTGCTCCTTGGATTGTGTTTGTTTTTTCCTGCCCAGTCTCTCTCTTCCGATACAGACTGGGACACCTGCCAACTTTTACTCCAAAGAATTTCATGTTCAAGGGCATGAATCTACTTTTATTACTTAATATAACAACTACACTTCTGCCTTATTTCTTTGTGAACCCTGGTCACTGTCCATTAAGAAAGAAAAAAAAAAAGTAACAAAACACAACAAACATGTTGGAACTCAAGTAGTTTTAGTCATTCAATTAAAAAAAGTCAATGGCAAACATTAAATCTCTGCTGTTCAATTACTTATACTGTACAAGTTGCAGTGACTAGAAGTTTCCACTGTCCCCCTTATTAGGCAAAAAAGAAAAGTGACAATTAATACTTATTTCCCACCTCTGTGGAAAGCAGATACAAAGTTCAGCTTCCTCAATCAAAGTGCAACTCCTTTTACTGATTTAATCATGAATATTTATGCACAAACATACGTAGAACACAACTATTTTCACCTCTAAGTAATTACTTATACTACTAAATATCTATGAATGCAAAAACTTAAATTATTATTAAGCAGTAGAAACACAGATCTCCATAAAGAGAACAGTTAAAGAAGCCAGGCTATGATTCTAAAGAGATTCCTTCATCCTTGAATCATTTTACGGTTCAGTGCTGCCAGAGTCCTACAACCAACTGAACATTTTAAATATTAACTTCCATGAAAACACAACCTGAAACTCAGACATTTAGCAAACAGTGACAATCTTTCCAAATGCAACTTTGGGAAATTACAGAAAGTGCTTCACATTGTTGATTAATATAAAATAACGAAAGAAACTATGTCAATAGATGAGTTCTGAGCTTAGGTCGGACCCCCTGGCAGGTAAGAACTTACTTTTCCAGAGGTGCAGGTTCAGGGAGCCAATGCTCTGAGTCCCAACTGCTCCTGATTTAAATAGTTGCCCTGGATCCCATGACCAGCCAGGACCAGACCCCATTCCCTTGGGAGAATATCCAAAGGGCGTTGTGGGCTGCTAAAAGCCTTACCTACTATTGCACATGTTTTCCTTTGGATAATTACAGAGGAATCCCAGTGTTACCAAAGATTTGAACCCTCTTCTCCCCCCATATTAAGGATGTTTTGGTCACTTAGGTGGTAAATGTGTGATGGTTTGGCTGAAAGAAGCCAAAGGTCAGCAAAAATGCCAAACCACAAGGAAAAGCAGGAGAAGGTGTAAAGCTGGTTCATCCTGCCCTGTTCCTACAGGTCTTCACTTAGGAATTCAAACAGAATTAAAAATGTTCTAGAAAAAGCAGAACTGGGAATTTTATCATCACACAATTCTTAGAAGTGGAAAGCATCTTCCACTCCCATAAAATCTTGGTGGCTTCAAACAGGTAAAATTCTACCTAAGGATTACCAAAAGCTCCTGATTCCTCCACAGTTCCTCCTTCCTTTTGAGAAGTCACTGCAGCAACAGCAGACCTGCACCTTAATTCTCCCAAATGAACACAGGACTAACCAGTTCCCTTCCCCACAGACAGAAGTACCACCTCAAACACTTATTTCAAAATATGCCAGTGGAAGCTTACATTGGAAACCCCAATTATTTCAAAAAGACTTTGAAAACAAATCCTTTGAACAAAAATCCTGTTAGGACGATTACATTTGTTCCTCATTTATTCTTAATTACATTTATAGAGAGTTTGAATCATTAACTTAATTAGCAACACACTGGCCTACTGAGTAATTCCTGGGATAGCTCTGAGGAATTTGAGGGTTCTGTGCACAGCCAAAAAGGTGAGGGGTTCTATTATGTTTTTTTTAAATATCTAACAGTCAATGTGAACAAAACTGAAGCTTAAAGACACATGATCTTCCTATGAAACATCCCCAACTCTTCGCCACTATTCTCATGCACTCTTTAACACACCAACTGACAGAGGAAGATAAAACAATCTGCCTTATAATAAAATAAATTAAAAAAACTGAAACCCATAATCAATTACGAGGGAAAGTTTTAAAGCTCTTTTCCTATGGCAAATAAATCATACATTCAGCCAGGACAGCACACCTTCAGCAACATATAATTACTGGTTTTAAGGGAACATTTTGATCCTTCCCATTATGAGATATCAGAATTACGTGTGCCTCAAACTAGTTACAGCTCTGACAAGACACAAACCTGACCCCAAGCACAGGGATCACTAAATTACTAAAGCACTTGAGATCCTTATGATTGTAACTCCAGAATCAAAGGGCATAAACCAGCCAGTCTCAAAATCATGTTTAATGGCAGGTAATTCTGGAGAAGGGTAAGACTTAAACTTGATGGAAACAACATACTTCAAATTTTATTCTTAATGTAGTAAAGAAGTACATCTACATAAAGACCAAAATTCTATATAATATGAATTAACAAATCACATAATTCCTTGGATTTAGGGTTATTGTGAAGTCTCTCCAAAGGTATCCTGCAGGAAAGCAAGGTTAGCCACCTGCAACAGCCCACTGGCTCCTCTTAGAGCCCAGAACACCACAGTACATTTCTAAAATTATCTTTAAAAGTGGTATTCCAGACCAGAAAATCATTATTATTGCATTGCAGCACTTCTCAATGCATAAAGACACTCATTGTTTTCCCTTTAAGAGCATTAATGCGCGTACTTTTTTTTTTCTTTTAAAGGCAACTTGTTCTGAGAAGTCTTTCTAAAATTGTTGCAGTGGCTGAGGGCACTTCATTCAAATTAGGGGCAGTACTTTTACTTTCTTTCCTTAAGGTAACACCACGGGGTTGTGGAGATTTTCGGAGATGCACAACTAGGTAGCTGAGTCATCCACGTCACTGCCAGTAATTACTCACAAAGGAGTTATGCAACCCCCAACACTGACAAAATTCAGTGGCCTCTGACAGCCCAGGCTCCCAACATGCTCCAGAGAGGATGCACTGAAAACACTGCCCGAAATCAAAGATGTATTTATTTCAACTGGCACGGGCAGCAGCTCCTGCACAACAGCAGCAGAGCTCAGCTCCTGAGCGTGCCTTTGGGAGGGCACCAACTTTCAATGCAGCCCAGTTTGCCAGCAGAATATTTGAGTTTTCAGGCACTTTGCTGTTTCAGCTTCGCCTGCCTTGTCACAACCAGGCAATTAAGCAACTGGTTTCTGAGGTACTTCTTGCAAAAAGAAGTATTTGAGTGTGAGGTTGCATTTATGCAATTCCCAATATTCCTGGATTGCACACAGCATGTGCTTACGTCAACTACACAGTCCTGTGAAATGCAATCCTCCCTGTCCAGTGGGCAGAAAATACCCAAATTACCATATTCTGCCCAATTCCAAGTACTTCTGCACTTCATGCAGCTTGATCAATAAAATGTGAACAATTATTTTCCTGTTTCTTTGTAGACTGTAATCACATTTTAATAATCTGCAACAGCTGATTATAATCAACACCCTCACGCCTATTCTTACTACCATGAAAATGCTTATTAATCCAATATTCAGAAGGAAAGAAGTTCACTGGATGTTTGCAGCTTAAACAGCATGACACCAACTCTTCCTACCCGGGCTTAGGGAATTCCCAGAGTCACAAAACTCCACAGGTGACAGGCACAGGAATACAAGGACAGACAGGAACAGCACAGTGCTCAGCCCCAAACCCTCAGCACTTCAAAGACCCTCCCAAAAAAGGGCAGAATAATCCAATCCTAAATTTCAATAATTTCTTCCACAAGTTCATGTTGTTACTGTGACTTGAAGGCAGGAAACAAATTTTGGTGCTTCAAGATCACATCCTTCCGTCGCCAACTGTATTTACTCAAGTCAACACAAGTGCTACTGCAAATGCACTTATTGCTAATAATCCTCAATTTAGTCAACAAGCAAACTCCTCAGGTTTTTCCTATTCCACAACAGATGAACACCAGGAAGCACAAGTTAATCTTCAAAATAAAAACCTGTTTCACAGTAACTCTGCTGACTGCAGTTCCAGCAAGGCCCAGGTCCCCAAGATCTCTCTGCCAATACAAGGACTATGGGCTACAGTTAACTCTATAAAATTAAAAGTGAAACTCCAAACCAAAATTCATTTTAATGTAAAATACGCCTTGGTAAATCCCCAAACCACTTGAATATGAAAATCCAACAAGTGAAAAATACAGCACATCCCTGAGATGCACTTATGGAAAGGGTTATGACAGCAAGTATTGTTGAGAACAACAACAATGTTCCTGAAGAACAGATCAGCAGGACCAAGAGAGTTCTCAGACTTTCACTAAGTTTCAGACCTCAACTACAGCACACTATTTTTACAAACTGTAAGGCAAATAAATAACCCTTAATACTTCTGCTGACTTTCTAATCCTGTAGCTTCGCTAACATAATTAGGATTTCTCTAATATTAAGGTACAGGGACTGCATCAAAGTATTATTAGATCATTAGAATATTTTAAAATATTAAAGCGTAGCAGCCACAGTGTAAAAATGCATGTCCAGTAATTATTGCACTTGGAAGTGGCACTAAAAAAACCCAAATATTAAAAACGCTAAGAGATTTGGGTTTTTTCCCCTTTATAGGTATGAATTTTTAATCAGAGCATAAAAATTCAACTGGACATCCTTTCACTCCTCCCAAAACTCTACCTTACCCCTGTTCTGCACACTTTGTACTTAGACGTGATTTTGCCACAGACCTTTTTACTTCCAATAAGGTCTGCTGCATCCCAGAAAGCGAGTCTGACCAGTTTGAAGCAGCTTTATTTAGATAACATCTTTTGTGTGTCTAACAGACCTCGGTGCAATCTTTTATTTGTCATACCTGACGATACTCGATACGCAATCCCACGCTTCTGATTTCAAAGTGCAAGAGTTTTAACACCCGAGCACCACGTTCTGCTGAGGCGCAGAGATCGTTGCAACACAACCAGCTTTACCTTTTTATTTCCTTTTAAACAGCGTCTGGTGCTTGCTGATGGAAGCACTTCGAGTGCTAAGCAATACCGAGGAGATGTTCCCCGGTTTTTAAACACGTTTAAGCATCCAGAGCTCAGTGAGGCACTCCTGGCTCTCTCTGCTCGTTGTGTGCGTGATAACTAAAGTATGGTTAGTTATTCAGCGTTTAAGCATCCAAAGCTCACTCAGGCACTCCTGTACCTCAGTCAGGCACTCCTGGTTCTCTCCGCTCGCTGTGTGTGTGATAATTAATGTACAGTTAGTTATTCAGCGTTTAAGCATCCAAAGCTCACTCAGGCACTCCTCGTTCTCTCCGCTGAGAGAACGTGTGTGTGATAATTAACGTGTAGTTATCCAAGGAGGAGGCAAAGGGACCTCTCCGGCGACAACCTACCTGGACGCGCAGCCACGGTAACACGCGCAAATATTCAGCAGAACTTAAAGTAACTTTCCACGGCCACCAGAGCGAGTTCGCGCGGAGCGGGGCCGGACACCTGTGACACGGGGGGGGCTACACAAAGCCCCGGCCTCCCCGGCCGAGTCCCGCTACCCCCGCACGTGTCCCCGCCCGCCCGGGGCAGCGCCGGGCCCGCGGCCGCCGCGGGGCTCGGAGGCGGCTCAGCCCGGCACGGGGGCGGGTGGCGCGGGAGGGCCGAGCGGGGCCGGGCCGGGGGACCGCGGAGGGCCGGAGGGGGATCCCGGAGGAGGGCGGGCGGGTGGTCCGAGGGGGCAGCGAGGCTCGGCCGCGGAGCCCCGCTCGGCCGGGGCAGGCCGGGCCGGCCGCAGGTGCGGACGGGGCGCGGGGCCGGCCCGGCTCGTCCCCCCCCCCGCCCCGCACTGACCTCGGCGCCGCTCACGTACAGCTCCATTTTGCGGCAGGGCTGCGGCTCGTCGTCCAGCGGCGCGCACGGCACCATGTCCCGGCTGTGCGGGCGCGGCGGCTCAGCCGCTCCGGGGGCCGGCGGCGCTGGCGGCGGGGCTCGGGCGCTGCCGGCCGGCGGGGGCGGCGCCGCGCTGCGCTGCCCCGCGCACGCCCCCAACATGGCGGCCCGCGGGGGCGGGGCCTGCGCGGCCCCGCGATGACGTCAGGGCGGGACGGAGAGAATCCCCTGCATGGGCGCGGGGGGGGGCGGGCGGTGACGTCACCGGTGCGGCGGGAGGGAGGGGCCGAGGGGAGAGGGGATGGGGGGATTGGGAGGATTGTGAGGAGGAGGGTGGGGATGAGGGGAATGAGAGTGAGGGGATTGGGGTGGGCACAGGAGGGGAGGGGAGTGGGGGTGAGGGACGAGGTGAAAGGATTGGGATGAAGGGATTGGGAGGAGGAGAGTGGGCATTAGGGGTGAGGGGAAGGAGAGTGAGGGCATTGGGGTGGGCACAGGAGGGGAGGGGAGTGGGGGTGAGGGACGGGGTGAACGGGTTGGGATGGAGGGATTGTGAGGAGGAGAGTGGGGATGAAGGGTGAGGGGAATGAGAGTGAGGGCATTGGGGTGGGCACAGGAGGGGAGGGGAGTGGGGGTGAGGGGCGGGGTGAAAGGATTGGGATGAGGGGATTGGGGTGAGGGACGAGGGATGAAGGGACGGGGGTTGAGGGGATTGGGGGTGAGGGACGGGCTGAGGGGGACAGGGGTGAGGGAACAGGGGGCGAGGGGGACGGGTGAAGGACAGGAATCAGGGAATCGGGGTGACGAGACGGGCTGAGGGGTTTGGGGTGGGGGGACAAGGAGTGAGGGGGATCGGGGCTGACAGACAGGGACTGAGGGGACAAGGGATAAGGGGAGAAGGGGTGAGAGGGACCGGCCCCGACGCACGGGGAAGGACCCCGGTGAGGAGGGAGGGAACGCTCTCCCAGAGAACTGACAGAGGGGAAGAAAAAAAAAAAATAAAAAAAACCCCCAACCACAAAAGTTTACTTTATTTTGGGGGTTTTTTTCGAAATTTCGAGGTATCGGGACGGAAAGTGCAGGCGGCTGAAGGCGGGGAGTCCCAGCCCGGTCCCTGCCCGGTCCTGCGGGAGGTGGGAAGCGGAGGGAGCTGCCTGGAGCAGCTTCCCCGTGGTTACGGACACCGCGGGCACGGGCTCCTTTGTCTCCGAGCGTGGGTTCGGAGAGGAAACAACAGCGTTTCCAAAACCCGAGGGGGCAGGAAAAACACCACGGATGAAAAAATAATATTTCCCCTTCCCCCCTTTGGTCTTAGGAGCTGGAAAACACGAGATGAGACTGTCAGAAAATACGTTTTCAAGGATAGAAAACTGCCTCGATAGCACTGAGTTTTTATTTAAGCGCTCTGCACGACTTATTAATAAGCCCTGCCCTTTCGATAAAGCTGGAAAAGGAAGACTCAAACCGCTCTTAATTGCCAGATAATTTTGATGAAATGAGCAGGAGTGAGGGAACAAGCTGGTGCACCCCATGGTCCAGAAGGCTTTCCCATGCTGATTTTTTTTGACTCAGAAGTCAGCCACTGTACAGACAAGTGTAAGATGCTGTGTTGCTCTAGTCCATGATTAAATCCCAGCGACCAGTCCCACAAAGCCCCCCAAGCCCAGTTCCTCTGTCGCTGAGCCTGCTGAAGAGTTGCCTATTGTGAATGTGTCACTGCAGCAGCAGCCAGCTGGCATGTCAGCGTTTCCATTGCAAGCCTATTTTTAAAGGTCTGTAACTCAACCATGGAAGGCAAATGTTTTGGAGTGTGCACTGGGAATGTTCATCCTTCAGAAATTCAAAAGTGGGCGAGAAAATGGAGGAGCGAAGTTACCGGTCCTTAATATCGACAGAGGATTCGTGGTTTAAATTAGAAGGGTTTAGGCTGGGTCACTTTATTTTGGTTACAGTAGGAGTGTGTGAACATGGAGCTTTTAGAGCAATTAAGTGACAGGAGATGAGGGGACAGACCCCAGCTTTGTGGCTGTTGGTGCACACGCAGCCATATCCCAGTGCCTCTACTGGTGCCACTGGTGTGCATCCACAATGAGCCAAATGGCCAAGTCTGTTCTGTGAGATTAAATCTGTACATACTGAAGCAGTGCCACGAGGCAGATCCTAATTTAAATATAAAGGAAATCAAGTGAGAAGTGACTTCGAAAGTTGTTGGAGTGTTCAGCAAGAACTTGTGTCTAAAACTCGTGTGGCTGATGCCGTTTCCCAGCACCTGACTTGTATTGCTCCAGATAATAACAGACTGCAGACAAGTGTTCTGCATCCCCAGGGATTTGGGAAGCTCGGGGAAAAGCAATAATCAAAGGAACCAGGATTGTTATTTATGTCAAAGGCTGGAAAAGGGAAATTATGATGCATGCAGATATAATAATGAATTAGTAAAATCAGAATTTGTTTTACTCTGGTCTCACAACCAAAGAAGCCAAAGATATTCAGTAAAAAAGGCAACAATGTGTCACTGAAATGTAAAAATTAGCAAGCTCTCCGCACGTGCTCTTTTATAGAGAAATAAACCATCAAAAATACATTAACAAGTCCTTGCTGGGAGGAGCAATGGATTGATTCAGGAGGACCAAAGCCTCACATCTCGGGTTTCAAATGAATATTTAAATATTATATAGTCGGATATTATTTGTCCCTATTTCTGGAGCACCCAAGCTGCCTGTAGGGGTATCACATCTCCTGTGGTACTCAGGGCTCAGCTGAGGGTGTCACATCTCACGTGGTGAGCAGTTTGCAGACGAATATTTTTGACATTCCTGTGCCTTCATCTGTTCAGCAGGTTCTGCCCCTCAGCAGGCCAGTGTATGACCAGGGTGACAACCACTCTTTCCTCTGAGGCACTTGCATTTGGTGGGGGTTTCAAATTAACTAGTTTCTTAATATATATCCACTTCAAAATTAATTCTACAATGTGGTGAAGTTGCTGAGAATTGTCTTATACCGAGCCTAACAGGAAAGGAGTAATAATAACCACCATCAGTAATATAATAATAACAACAACAACTATTATTATTATTATTATTATTATTATTATCAAATGGATTCTGCAGCCAAAATTCAGCTTGTTCAGTATCAGCAACATGAACTCCAAGCACTCAGTTGTCCCTTTTATGCACCCCAGGGCTGCAGCTGCCTGACAACATCCACTCTTAGTTTACTTATCCAATTTCCCTGAAAGTAGCAGTCACACCCTTGAAAATATGAACAACAGATTATTTATGAATTAAAGAATCCCAGCAAATTTCCTGCATGTCATTCCTAACAGGATATTTCTCAAGAGAGGCACATTATAGAGGTGTGTTCCCTCTCCATTTTTCAGTCAATCTGGAACAACCCTAAACAAGATTATTTCAGGAGAATCCTTCAAACTTTGTGCTCATTCACCCAGAAAGTTTTTCAAGAAAGGAGAAATAATAATATTGTCATCAGACCAGTGTCTTTTGTTCCCCTTTTTCCTCCTGTTAGTGATACTGAATCCAAACCCCAGCAAGGACAGCACAGCTCCATCCTGGAAAGCCAAGCAGAAAAACAGTGGGAATAGAGGAATATGTGAATAGTGTCTCATTTAGCAAGACCTCAGGAAGGAAATTATACAAAAAGCAAAGTTTGGAGAAGATACCCCTGGTGTTTTTATTCTGGTTTTGTGATGCTGGTACTGCCCTGTGAAGGAACAGGTACAAATTCAGCTTTTGGAAATCCATTTCAGAGCAGGCTGTGAACTCTGGTGTTGACTGGGAGGGTGGTTTGGGGGGGATGCAGTTCATTTCTCGGGATGAGTTTATCCAAGTTCATCATCTTTTCACCTTTAATGTTTTGTACAATAGGATTTAACAGCACAGAGCAGCACAACTCTTCCCAACTGTGTGAGGAACGTCTGTGGGGACAAAGCACGCTCTGTTAGCAGGACTTGCTCTCCTATGAGGAGGAAAAACAACTGTCCTGGTGCAACAAAAACGTACAGTTGTATCCTTGTGTCTGTGCCAGAATTGTTCCAGAGGAGGAACTGCTTCATGCAGAGGGTGAGGAGCTCTCACAGGGGCGTAGGACAAGTTCAAGTGGGACATTCATGGCCACTGAGCTGTGGAGATCCTACACACAGAGTAAATTGCTCAGGTCCTGAGGTAGTAAATACCACAGCAAGATTTTCACAATTTAGAAAGCAGTATCACAATACCAAACAACTGTGTGCATTTGGATTAAGTTATGCAACAGTATCATGACCAAATCTGTGTTAGTCTAAACATGAAATAGAAATGTGAGAGTCCACATCCCATCCTGTATATCCTGATATTTAACATATCCAGCTAGAGCCAGGCTCGTGTGTGTGTATCCACAGAAATGTGGTGTCAAATATAAGCACTTTGACTTTGTTGAACAGTTTGTTGTGCACTTTGTCCCACCCCACAAAGGCAAGAGGAGTCACTTGTGTGAGGAAAGAGCAAGAATCACTTTTATCCTCGATTGCAGTTCTGTGAATGTACAAAGCACAAGTGAAGAGGCCTGCACTGAATCCCTGCCTCAGCTTTATTGTACTTTTGCATCTCCATCTTTCATACTTTTGTAGCAAGGTTTTGAAAGCTCCCTTATGGATAAGAAAGGAAGGGAACTGGAGACGATGCTCCGAGATCAACACCTTGAGAAAGATCCACTATTTCATTCTCACTGTCAAAGCAAACACTCTTCTTTTGGGCTATTTTAGAACCACAGGACAGACTTAGCAGCAAATTTTGCCACATTTGTCCAAAATGAGCTTGAGAAATATCTCAACCATATGGAAAATAAAATGAATTTATCTCTGCTGATCACATTGCTTTGACAGTAGGGGATGAAAACTGCAGATAGGCACAGTGAATGAAGAGCCTACTACACTTATTGATGGTTTTTTCACTTAAAACCTTTCAGTTCTTCTTCATTTCAAAATGCATTTTGAAATTAAATGTCCTATAATTTGTATTTTTCCCCCCAAATTGAGTGAATGCTACAAACCAGCCCAGTGGCACATCTCCAAGTTCTATACCATCAAAGGAAAAGCTCAAATTAAAGCTGCAGTGTCCTGTCTCCAGCGCTGGCCAGGAAAGCAGATGCTAGACAGAAGGTACAAACAGGGTAAGCAATAGCTAAGAATACTTCTCCAGATTTGTTTTCAGCCTCCAGCAATTCAGGTTTCATGAGCCAAGAGTGGTATCTTGCACAGAGATTAATCTTGTTGGATATTTCTTCCATCAAACCTTCTTGGATATCTAAATGTTCAGCAATCATAACATCTCACATATTCCACAACTAAACCCCATTGCCAAAGTATCTCACTCTGAGCCTACTGCTCAGTTCCATGTAGGGTTCCCTGGCCTTATATTGCAAGGGAGAGGGATTAATCCCCCTCTCCACATCATTTGTGATTTTACACGTGGTAGATATCCCACCTCCACTGTCCCACCCTGTGCTGTGCCATTCCCCAGGATGAGGATTCCTGGGCTGCTTAGTCACTTGTAAATGAAGGGTGGGGAAATTCCTGTTTCTCTGTGCACATTTTCAGTAGTGATTTGGAAATAAACATAAAATAGCCCTCAATATGTGCACAAATTACGAAGAGAAAGGAAAGTGATGAGCAGTCATTAGCTATCAAAGTCCTGTGGGAAACCATGAGGGACTCAAAGTAGATTCTGGGCCCTCCAGAAGGGCTGGAGAACAGCAGTGACTGAGTGAGGAGGGAGTTGGTTCTACATCCATGAGTGACACTGGGGGGATGGACACTCAGGCTTTATGTGCAGTTTTGGAGTCTGAGCTTAGAAAAGCCCAGCAGAGAGCACAGAACTCCTCCAGCCTCTCCACAATGACTGCCAGGGAAAACCTCCTTCTGAGGGCTCCTCGACAAGGATTTCTTCAGTAATTCAGCCCTTTCCAAAAGCTACCAAAGCAAACATAACCAACTCTATTCCTCATAGACACTCCCAAGGTTGGCTGAGCCAAATGCAGTCAGAAAACGTAATTAAATCCTGCAATCAGCCCCTGCTGCAGTGTGCACACACCAACAGATGGCCAAGCCACCACGAGCAATTGAGCCTTTTTTTAAAACTCAATCTCACATTCTTTTTGTCTTTTTCCAGAACTCGCTTCATTATATTTCTTCAGACCTGTTTAATCCTTGAAGCTGAAACCAAGCCTGAAAAATCCAAGGGGAATTCCCAGCGAATTTTGCCTCGGAGCACAGAATAACCCACCATGGGGTTCCAGTATGCAAATGTATCAACAATGCTGAATACTTAAGGGATTGATTGCATCCAGAATCATCGTGATCTCCATCTTCAGGGAAGTTTTTGTGACAGCAGAAGGTGTTACTTCTGAAATGAGAGAGAGCCAAAGATGTTGCCAGTTCCTAACTTTAGCTAGGAGCCCACATACCATGCCTCAAACCAGTATCCTAATCATCTCAGGTGAAAATTCTTCCCATTTTGGAAGATTATAATTAACTTCCTACTGAGCCATGCTTAGAAAAATGCCTCAACCTGGAAGATTAAATAGGGACTTAGGATCTGTCAGAAATAATTCAGCAGTAGCTGTTTGTGTCTTGCAGGATAAAGATACTGATTTAAAATTGTATCTTTAGAAATTGTTTTCTCCATATTGTGTAACAAAGACATTGACTGCATGAGTAATAGCTACGTTACTGGAACACAGAGGAGGTCACTGAATGCCACTCCAGGAATTTCAGTTTGGATCTTCAGGTAATTGCTGCAGCACTGGTGAGTTCTTAAAAAGTCCCCACTCCTGGAGGGAGAGAAATTTGTGTCCTTCCCAGCCCACTGCTGCTCTCCTGGCTCCTGGGGGTCACCATAACTCCACTGCTAGTTCTTCTGCACTATACAATCAAGGTTATTTTCAAGCTGTCTTGACTTTGCTCCTGTTCCAATTGGGGCACAACTTGACTCATCAGTTCTTTATTTGGAACACACATCACATTTCTTCACTTCATCAGTTCTCCTCCCAGTGAGGTCACTTGTTTGTGGCCATTCAATACTTCCTGAAGTGCCCATCTCTCAGGTTCTCCTTTTCCCACTGCCCTGTGCAAGGAGCCCTGCTTGGAGCCACCCTTCAGCCAAGGATGCCCCTTACAGCCCTGTGACTTTGGGTTCAGCAGGACACAAGCTAAGGACACTCTGAAACATTTCAGAAGCAGTATCTGAAGCCCAACTTCTTTTCCTATTAAAAATGGTGACAATATTCATAATAATTTCAATGGGAGCATGGTAATTCTGTAAGTAATTGCTATCAGGAATTTAATTTAAACCTCATTTGACTGACATTTCTTGTTTGCAAGATCTCTATTTTAGGAACAATGTCTTGCTAGTATATCTTTCTTCATCTTAGTCATGACTGATAACAGAATAATCATCTCAACCACTTTTCTTTTCCTGCATAATGGCTTTACTGCATTTTTACATAGCAAACATACAAGAATAGAAACAATTAGACAAATAACAGTATTAAATGGAAATGAGCAGGTAAGTGACTGGAACTTACCTGAAACTCTTTACTAGGCTGGATGCCAGGCTGAGGAGCCTCCAGAGCCACACACCGGGCCGGTGAAAAGACTAAGAAGAGATGGGAGTTGCCTCTAACTCACGTTTCTCTCAGTTGAGGTTACACTTGTGTGTTAAATACAGAATATCAACGCACCACAACTCCAACCTGCTCCTTATTTCACTGCAAGAAGGACATTGAGGGGCTGGGGCATGTCCAGGGAAGGGAATGGAGCTGAGGAAGGGTCTGGAGCAGCAGGAGGGGCTGAGGGAGCTGGGGGGGCTCAGCCTGGAGCAAAGGAAGCTCAGGGGGGACCTTCTGGCTCTGCAACCCCCTGACAGGAGGGGGGAGTTGGGGGGATCGGGCTCTGCTCCCAGGGAACAAGGGACAGGACAAGGGGAAACAGCCTCAGGCTGTGCCAGGGGAGGGTCAGGTTGGACATCAGGAGGAATTTCTCCATGGAAAGAGTGGTCAGGCCTTGGAAGGGGCTGCCCGGGGAGGTGATGGAGTTCCCACCCCTGGAGGTGTCCAAGGAAGGACTGGACATGGCACTCAGTGCTCTGGGCTGGGGGACAAGGTGGGCATTGGGAACGGGGTGGACTCTGATCCCAGAGCTCTTTTCCCCCTTACTGACTGTCCCTCTCTGTGCCCTGCGGGGGTCACTGCCTGGCCCCCAGCACTCTGGGACAGCACAGCACTGCCAGCACAGCCCACTCTGCCTGTCCCATCACACTGTGCTCCCAGCACAGCCCACTCTGCCTGTCCCATCACACTGTGCTCCCAGCACAGCCCACTCTGCCTGTCCCATCACACTGTGCTCCCAGCACAGCCCACTCTGCCTGTCCCATCACACTGTGCTCCCAGCACAGCCCACTCTGCCTGTCCCATCACACTGTGCTCCCAGCACAGCCCCTACTGCCTGTCCCATCACACTGTGCTCCCAGCACAGCCCACTCTGCCTGTCCCATCACACTGTGCTCCCAGGACAGCTCCCACTGCCTGTTCCATCACACTGTGCTCCCAGCACAGCCCACTCTGCCTGTCCCATCACAGAGTGCTCCCAGGACAAATCTGAGCCAGCAGCTACCACAGCAATTTGTCTTTAACCAGTGTCTTCTGTACAGGGAAAAGCCACAAAATGCTCCACAGTTCACTTCATGATCTTGCCGCTTCTTAATAAGCCACGGGGCAGCCAATGCTGAGCTAAGGAAGGACAAGGCTCTGATCCCTCCCAGTTCTTTGTCTTAGTTTCTCCTTTCCCCAAATCTGTGAGGACTAGGACCTATGAAGAGTCTTCAACAAGTTGCCTTTGACACCAAAAGAGCTGCTTCTCCTCTTAATGATGAGCTGTCTCAGGCATCCATCAGGAGCTGTGGCAGAACAGCTGAAAGGGGTAAAAATTGACAGACGAGCAGACTCCTGAATGACAAGGAAAAAACACAGCCCCAGCCATCTGAGAGGCACATTCTCACTGCCTTTAATGGGAGGGTTTTTTAGTGAATGTTGTGTATTGGCTTCAGTGAGAAACACTGAGCACTCAAGGAGGAAACATCTAATAGAATGAGGTCAGACTTGTAAAGAAAGGCTCTTCCCACAAAGCGGCAGAGCCACGGGGTAAACAAGAAATCATCTGTAAACAGCAAGAATAATCCTGGTGGGGGCACCTCAAACACCCTAAAACATCAGCCCCAGCCTGGTATAAGTTTACAACATTTCACCAGGTCGTGGGGTTTTTAAGCAAGTTTAAAACATGTAATTCTGAGCAATCAGCCTTTATCTGGTAAAAAGAGGAGGAGGAGCCATTGATTTTTTTTCCTGCAACCAGTACAGTGTAGTACCACCTCTGGAAGGCCAGCAAAAAGCACCTGGCAGGACTCTTAAAGAGGAGGATCTGCTTTTTTAATATATAAAAAAAAAATAATAAGCCTCACTTTTAAAATATGCTAACAGTAATCTCAAAGAAAAAAAGCAATAATGCTGGGTTTGTGTGGGAAGGAAGCAGATTTAAATCTCAAATGAATGACGTGCCTTGTAATTACAGGAACCATTGAAAGAGATAGTCAGAATTAAAATACTTGCAATGTTCACATCGAGATATTAATTTGAAAATTTTCAAGTGTGGATAAAAGCACATAAACAGAGGCAGATGACAAAGGGCTGAAGTTCAAATCAACTCAAAGGAAGAAGGGAGCCTTGTTAAATGGCATCTAAAATTGTCACTGAGCTCAGCAGCGAGGGCTTGAGGCAGAGTGTGGCTGGGCAGCAGCTCTGCAACTTGGATTTACTGTGGAGTTGAGCCTTTTTGAGTGCCACAACTGCCTTTCTAAAGAAATGAACTCCGAGAACTCTCAAAAATTTAAATTCAAACAACCCTTCTAAATTTTGAATCACCAAACAATGGGTGATTAAGCACAATCATTCAGCTTTCAGCAACACAAGTAACAGATTCCTTCCGTTATGACAAAGCCCTCACTGCTTAATGCATTTTAATAAGACAGGTATAAAGTATTTGATGGTTTTGTAGACATTTTTACCTCAGCTATTAATATTGGTTATTTAGCTTGCTGGGTGGAAGATGTTTTCACTCTGAGATGGTTCTATCTGTATTAACTGCTACAAATAAAACTGTGGACCCATCGAAGATCAATTAATAGCATTTCTTTGGGCCCAATGGACACAATTAATGGCATTTTTTTGACCCAATGGACTAGATGGACTCAATTAATTGCACTTTTTGAGCAAGGGAGATGCTTGTGTGAGCACAGAACCAGCACAAGACCCCGCAGTGCCTGAGTCCCCTTCCCAAGTTAGGTATGATTTCAGCGGGATAAACACGGATCATTTTTTGCACAGAACATTTTGCCATAAATATTTTCTCCACAGAAGTTTTTTTTCCTCCAGAAAACACACACTGAGCTCACAGCATTTCCTTCCTCGTGTCACACTGATAGATCTGCTGAACCCACTGAGAGCTGTGGAAAGCTCAGGGGAGCCCAGAATTGTCACTCCTTGTTTGTCTGCTTGTTTGTTTAACTCCAACCCCACAGTTCTGGCTTCTTCCAAAGTCGTTTGGAGACTCTGGGAGTGCTTTTTTAAAGCTCTTGGCATGTCACAGTGACACCTCCATTTCATTATGCTCCACACAGCTGGAAAAAAGGGAGAGCTCACCTGCAGACACCTTGGCTGCTGCTCCCAGCCTTCCCCAGCACGGGGATGGATCCACACAGGTTGGGGTTCACTGGAACACCTGCCAAAACAACTGCCACAGTTCAGCAGTGCTGAAATATTCCAGAGGAGGCACCAAGCTCATTAGAAGGATGGAGCACCTCTCCTATGAGGAAAGGCTGAGAGAGCTGGGACTGTTCAGCCTGGAGAAGAGAAGAATTTGGGGTGACCTAATTGGGGCCTTCCAGGATCTGAAGGGAACCTACAGAAAACATGGAGAGAGACTCTTTACAATGGCCTGGAGTGACAGGACACACTCTGACACACAGTAGGTTTAGACTGGATTTTAGCAAAAAATCCTTCCCTGTGAGGGTGGGGAGGCCCTGGCACAGGTTGCCCAGAGAAGCTGTGGCTGCCCCATCCCTGGAAGTGTCCAAGGCCAGGTTGGATGGGACTTGGAGCAACCTGGGACAGTGGGAGGTGTCCCTGCCCATGGCAGGGGGTGGGACTGAGTGGTCTTTAAGGTCCCTTCCAACCCAAACCATTCTCTTTCCTATCGACACACCCTCCAAGGACCTCAGTCCCTCCTCCCGCAAGATGTGTTTGAGCTGGAAATCCTGGCTTGAACTTTTATGGGGGTACTCAACCCCCCAAGGATGAGCAGGTTGATCAACCTTAACACAGCCCCAAGCCCTTCTTTGCTTTTATCCTCATCCCACTCTTGGTGTAAAAACATTTTCCTTCTATTTTATCTCCAGAGGAGTGCAGTGCTCCCAAGCTGTGTTTAATTTCTTCTTGAGTCTTCTGAACATCATTAAGCGCTTCAAGTGCTCTAGAACCAGCTCTTTTGCCCCAAACTGTCCATCTTCCAGCTGCCAGAGAGCTGCAAAACCCTTTTTGTGACATCCTTCAGCTTTCTGGAGAGATCCAAACTCCTCGGGGAGCTCCAGACACACAGGTGCATTATCCCCATCCTGGTGCAGCACATCCAGCAATCTCTTGGAATGGCATCCCAGGAGGGTCTGCTTGAGCCCAGGGCTGAGCTGGGAAGGGTTGGCATTGCTTCCCACAGCACCAGCTCCTCCAGGGCCAGATGGTTCCTGCAAGAGCCCCTTAGGGCTTCAAACCCCTCCTTCTACAACAAATAAGAAACACGCATTTATAAGCCCGTGGTTATATTGTAAGTGACAAACCGGTTCAAGGAGTCCCCCAAAAAGCATAAACCAAAGTTATCAGGTCAGATCTCGGCTTGAGAAAGCTGGAATGACTCAGTTGATTTCAGAGCATGAGCTGAATCAGCTTGAGCTCTCATTCCTTGAACAAAGAAATCATTCCGGAGAAAATATTTGTCATTCTAAAATTCTAGGGTATGAAAAAGAAAAAGTAACTCAACATTATTAGTAGAGAAGGGTAAAAAGGGCTCTTCAAACCTCTGGAGCAGGAATTTTCTGATGGATTGTATTTTAATTTTTGCTTATTGCTACACTGCATTTAATATAAATTAATAATTTGTGTACAGATTTCACTTTTTTTTGCAGTGTTTTAGCCCTGAAACGGTTCAATGAAAGGCCCATAATCTGAAGCTCACAGTGGGGATTGAAGCAAACAAAAAAAGGTTGGGTTTTATTTTTTCCTTATCGAGCCAAAAATCCACCGTCATCCCAGCCCACTGCTCCACCCACAGGCAGCTCCTGCTCACACATCCCTCTCCAGGCCCTTCCCGGGAGCTGTTCCTGCTGAACTCGGGCCAAGCACAGTCAGAGTGGCCCCAGATGACACCCTCACCTTCGGGTGCTGCCCCCCGACCCCCCAACAGCAGGTTCTTGTGGGATGGTCCCATTCCTGCCGTTCTTCCTCTCTCTCCCAGGATCTCTGTCCACATCTGGCACCTGGAGCATTCCCAACCCTGTCTCACAGCCTTGTCCTTGCTTTCCCAGTTTAACTTTTTCTCTCAGGTTACCCTTTGTCTCTCAATTTAACCTTTATTAGCTGCAATTTCAGACTGCTGTGGTCCTGCTCCCTCACCTTCTGTGGTCTCCTGCTGTTGCCTACCCCAAGGGATGGATGAAAAGAAGATTTCACAGAATCCTTTAGGCTGGAGATGATCAAGACCAAGCTGTGACTGATCACCACCTGTGTGACCTTGGATCCCCACTTTAAACCCAGATCATGGTGGTGAAAAACCCTGGAGGACACAAACCCAAACCTTTGATTCAATTCTGCTCTTAATGTATTTTACAGCTTGTCTTGGCCTCAAAACAAGGCATTGCCCAAGTTTGGCTCATGCCAGGCCTCAGGATTTAGGTGTGTTCCTCTTGCTCCAGAAGTCCAAAGAAGGGAGTTTGGGAATTCAGAATCACAGAATCACAGGATACCATGAGTTGGAAGGGACTCACCGGGGTCATCAAGTCCAATTCTTAAGTGAAATTCGGCTTCTTTGGGCACTTCCTGTCATTCCTCTCAGCAGAGCCAGTCCAGGATGGGGTGACCCATATGTCCCTATCCCCATCCAGCTCCTGAATTATTTCTGCCTCTCCTGCTGCTTCAAGGCTTCTTCTATGTTACACAAGTTTTCTTTCCATGCATTGAAAACCGAGCTCACAAGGTGTGTGTGCAGCCCCAGGCCTCATAATATTCACCCAATGTAACCAATATTTACAGGTTGGGTTTTTTTTGTTGGAAAGCCAGAGGGAGATCACAGCAGAGTTTCCCCTCTCTTCCGTGGAAATTTCCAATTTCCTTTATCCAAGAAGACAAGGTTCACCACTGAAGGCAGCGATCCCTACGAGAGACAATCCCAGCATGGAGGTGAGGAGGTGACAGCAAGGAATGGCAGGAACAGCAAGCAAAATGTCCCTCAACTGGCTGGACCCCATCACCAGCCCCAGGCTGTGAAGGAAAACCTGAAATCACTCTTTAGTAACTTGGCTGTTAGTTGGAGTTGCACTGAAACCCCAGCAGAGCTGACAGAACCTCTGAGGCTGAGCTGGGTTATTGATTTTGGGGGGACCCAGAGGGGCCCCCACTGGCCCAGCCCCACAGAGCTCCAGCCACACACCCTGCCCTGATTCACACAGAGCCCCATCTGTGTATACATATATATATATACACACACACACACATTATACATCGACATTTAAATATAATATACTGCCAGAGTTATGGTTTTAAATATCTGAGGGATGTGGTATCTTGGAAACCGATTGCCTCGAGTTGCCCAAATCAATTACAGAGTGAATCAACACATCTCCTGAGCGTGGGAGCAGCGAGCAGCCAGTGATGCCAGCCCTCCCTGTCCCCATCCCTGTCCCTGTCCCCGGGCTGGGGGCACGGTGGGAGAACGTGGCAGGACACATCAGGACACAGAGTGGACAGTCTGATGTGTCACCTTGGCTCCTTCAGCTGGAAGGTGGTTTAAAAGGGGGGACCAACACGAACCATGATATACAAAGGTGATGTGACTCTTCACTGGGAATGTTTGCACAAAATTGGGGTGGTTTTCAGCTGATTTCTGAGCAGAGCTTCTTTCCTCAATATTTTCTACCCATCGTTCAGGGACACAGACCATGGCAGGTGTTGAGTGAACTCACAGCCCCCAATAAATGGCATTTTCAGACAAGAATTCGAGGTTTATATGAGAAAAAAACAGATAAATTAATATTTTAAAGAAAGGAAACTTAGGAAACCATGTATTCCTGAACATGCAAAAATGTGTCCATCCTCTTCCCATGGCCCTGAGCTCAATAGGGAAGTGAAAGGCACATTACAGGGGAATTCTTCCCCAAAAAAGGGCTAAACCAGGGAGTCTGTGCCAGTGTCACTGGATTGGGTCAAACCCTCTGCTTGGCTGTGCAGGGGTCACATGAGCAGTGAACAACCTGATCCCCAAACCAGAGCTGAACACCTTCAGTTGTTTCATTCCTCTCAGAACAGCTTTGGTTCTTTGGCCAGGCTCTGTGAAAATACTGAAATTTTAAATAATAGTCCAAAAATGGGCTGATGTAGCCAGGAGAGTGTGGGTTGCTGAGAGGAGAGATGGCTGAGCTAAATATTTGGCAGAATTAAGCAAACCAGGAAAGACATGTGGGCATGAAGAAATAATTCAATATTAAATTTCTGGCAGAATTCATAAAATCTGTTTATAGTTCGGATCACAGTGAGGCATCTACTTACTATTATTGGAGTCAAGGTCTAAAGGGCTTTGGTTGCAATGGCTTGGCAACTGTTCCAGAGGAGAATTGTTAACAGAACATTAAACCCACGCTAATAAATCTTCCTCAGGTGAGTGTCTACTCCCAGGTGCCATTCCGAGGATTTGACCTTCCCAAAATGGGCCCTCTTGGTATGGATGCTGCTCTCCTGGTACTGTTTCCCTCCATCCTTGAGGGGGTTGTACCTCTTTGTCATTCACTTCCAATTCCCCTCTGTTCCAAGCACTTCCATGAGGGTTTTGTTCTTCTCCCCCCTCCCTTCATCTCCACCTCCTCTCACCACTTTGCTCATCTTTCCACTTTGCTCCATGTCTCTTCCCTTTCCTCTGAGCCTCCACTGCATTTTCCCCCACTGGCCTTGCTCCCACCCCTCTGTCCTTCCCAGGAGGGAGCTTTGGGAGCAGCTGGAAACCCAACACCAGCCAGAGGGAGAAAAGGTGCTGCTGGGGAAGGATTTCACAGCAGGAGACACTGGGACACGATCCTTCCCTCTGCCCTTCACCACAGGGAGGGGTCTCCTGTGCACAAAACCTTCCCAAGAAAGTAACAGATCATTAACTGAAAAGTTCACAGAAAAGAGGAGGAGATTGTCAAAGGAAGATTGAGGCTGGGGAGAATTTTTCTTTCAGAAAAAAATCAAATGAGCTTTTTCTAGCGAAAAATTCTACCTAGTCCAAGATTATTCCGGATTTCCAGTGAGAAATAACCAAAAAGCAAGATAATATAGTAGATAAAGTCTGAAAATTTTCAAATTTCCTGCCCTTTCCTCCGCCTTCCTTCCCCACTAAAACAACACGGACAAATAAATAACCAGAAAACACCTTTTTTTTTTTTTCTGTTTCATTTTCCCTCCATGGCCCTTTCCCTCAGCCCCCGCACCAGGACCCCGGAGATGGAGTGGCCACCCTGGCTGTCCCTGCTTGTCACTTGTCCCCTCATCTCATGGAGCAGCTTTGGTGCCCCCAGACCTAAATCCCTGTGAGGAACCCCACCTGGAATACGCTCCCAGCTGCACATCCAGTCTTCCTCGTCACTAGATGCCAGATCTATTTTAAAATTACGGTTATTTTCCATTGAGATTTAAAAAAGCTGCTCATTCCGAAACACGAAGCGTGGGGACAGTTTACAAGGCATCTTTCCCCAATCCCTGGGGTTTTTTTTTGCCACCAGGTGGCAATGGAGCTGCAGCCACCGCCCCGCTCGGGGTGGGCTTTCCCAAAACATCGCGGTTCGGGGGCAGGCGGACATTAGCTGTGGATAATAAATCTTTGGGGTCAGAGTGCTTTACCTCCTCTCCGTTCATCTGTTTCTCCCTCTGCTTTTCCGGGCTCCCCCTCCGCCGCCGTAATCCAGGAGCGGGATGGGGTCGGAGCTCCGAGCTGGGGGGGGGATTCCAGAGCATCGGGAGTTTTATTCCTCAGGTCGGTGCAAACCCGCAGGGTTAAGGGCAGATCCGGGGAGCCTGTGCCGGTGGGATCCCGATGGATGCGGCCACACTGCCCTCTGCCAGCCTCTGCCGATAAAGGCAGCCTGGAAACCCAGGGAATGGCTCGTGTATCCCTGTCCGACACCGTCCCGGGATGCGCCTGTGCGCGGGCATCACCCGGGCACCAAAGCCCTTTCACGGGGGGTCTCTTGCAGCTCTTTTTCACTATTCCTGGTCCCGAATGAAGTTTAAATCCCATCCCTCGGCCGTGGGGCCGAGTTGGGAGCTCTCCGGGACACCTGGGCTCTTATTTTCAGCACCAAAGTGCTCCAAAAGCCGAGCGCCATGGGCACTCACAATTTTTCCCAGTTTCCATCCCTGTGTCAAAGCACAGGGATCGTGGCTGAGGGCAGAGGCCGTGGGATTGAGCTCTGCAGATTTTCAAGGTACTGATAAGAAATGGTCTCATGGTTACAGCAGCATAGAGAGCCCATATTTAGCTTTAAAACAGCTTAAAAAAAACCCCAAACAAACAACAAAACAGCTCAAACCCCTTCAGCACTAATGGTTCACCTGAGCTCTCAGTGCTGGGGGTGCATTGGCTTCATCAGACACAAATTCCTGTCGTGGGGAGAACATTTCAGTGTCCCCAGGACAGAGGGCTCCAAGGTCTGCACAAAATTCTGTTTATAATCTTGAAAACTCTCTTCATAAATAACTAATTAATTTATCTGGTGGAAACTAAAGAACTGGGGAAGTGGAATGTGATGGCCCCGAGCCCTGATGGGGATTTCATTGTTGCTGCTCTGAACAGAACTGAACATTTCCAAGGCCACAAAAACAACAGAAGCAGAGAAGTTCATATAGGAAAAGGAGTTAGTTCACCTTTATTTCATTTCTCCATAGTCCCAAACTTGACAGACGTAGAAAAATATCCTTGAGTCTGGTAGACAAATTTGCCAACGCTAAATAGCCCTTTTCTCTGACCATCTGGGCCACCCTAAATACATTTGTACAAGCATTACTTCAGGCTTTTTGTTCAAGAAAAGGTTTGTCTAAACTATAAACAATAAACTACAGAGGAAAAACTCGACCTACCAAAGCATGCAGATGAAAGGATCCTCCAAAACTTGAAAAAAAAAAACCCCAAAAATAAAATTAAGAAAGCAAACCAACCTTGAGATGCATTTGGAGGAGGAAACAAATTCAAATAATCGGAGGAAAAAAATAATTAAGTAAAGAGAAGTCAAAGCAAACTCTGTAAAGTATCTGTGGATAAGTTAAAATATCTATGGCACAACTTTTCACCAAAAAAAATTAAGGCGAAGACCAACGTTTTTATATAAAAATAGCTGAGCAGGCTCCTAAAGCAGGAAAGAAGCATTTCTCATGATGACTCTGGGAATCCAAGATTATAAATACCCTTATTTACACAGAACCCAAAGCAATACAAACATCTGGACCCCTTCTCTGGGCATCCAGCACTCAAACACCCAGATCTGGTGTCCTGGACCATAGTGGAGGTACTTCAGTTGAAGGTTTGTAGTAGTTTCTTTGCTACACATACTGATACAAATCATAAAAATGCAATATAAATAGAGATTTTCACAGAGAAACTCAGGAATACACAAAGCTTAAGGGATTGGCCCAGAAAGAAACGACAGAAGTTTTAAAATCATCAATTGTTTTGTAGGCTAAGGAAAACATCCAAGTTTTACAATAATATTTAAACTTTCAGAATAGTTGCTTTTTTAAAAAAATCAAACTGATACCTATAGTGAAAATAAAGCAGGAATTGTCATGGCAGAAGATTCATTATCTCTTCATAAATACAGCAGTTTGTTTATTTGCCGAGTTCACTTATAAATGTCATTTTATGGGCATTTTCATAAATTTCCAAGCCTAAAAGTTACTGATTTTAAAGGAGATGAACAATAAACCATATTTTCATGGATGTATTTGACTAATTTTTCAGAACTATGTCATCCATATATAGTAAGACATAAAAATAAAAGCAAATCAAATATATTTTAGAAGAATCACATTAATATTTCAAGTTAAAATACCTTTGTAGATGTTAATATGATCAAGTTCAGTATATCTGTGCACATGATAAATCTGCATCAGTGTATCCACATACACTCAGTAATTCCAGACATAACCACAGAAATGATAAAATTCCCATTGGAGAAGACAATTTTCCCCCAACACAACTCAGTGGATTTGCCCACGACTCTTTGAGCTGTAATTCACAGAATTTGCAGCTAAAGCAGAAGCTTTAGTTTAAATTTTCTAGTTTATTTCAATTTTCTTGCCTAAACCCCAGGCCTTTCATTTCTGCCTCCTTGTGCCTCATCCCCTCCCATCCCTCGTCCATCCTGACAAACTTCCCCTACTATTTCTGGGAGATAAATGTGAGGGGGAAGATCAAAAGGACTCTTTTAAGATGAAACTTAACTACAAACATGGTCTAAATCTACATTTAGCCTGCTACTGATTTATTTTTGCTGAACACTTGCTTAACATCTGCTGATCTTTTTCTCCCTAATATCCCACCTTCAGTATTTTCTTGTCCATAGATTGTGTTTAAGACAAATACAGAAAAGCAGCACTAAAATAAACCAAGTGAATGTCTCACACTCAACTAAAACCAAGCAGAGAACTGAAGGATGTATGTTGGAAATAATTTATTGCCTAGAAAAGGTTAAAAAAAAAAAGCTTAAGTTCACATTTTCTGTGTGGGTTCAAGGGTGGTGTCAGAGGTAGTGTGTGTAAAATGTAATACAGAGCTGGAAAAGAATTACTGACTTCCTTCAGTAACACAGGAAAATGTTCCCAGAACCAAAGCACAGCCCTGTTTTCCTTACAGGAACATTCTTAAGCACCTCTTTCATCCAAGAGGGTTTGCTCATTTGTTGAAAAAGAACCACCACAACAAACCCAAGGTTCTGTCCCATCTGTCTTCTGACCAAAGTAGCTGCTGCTTTTCAGAGAAATGAATATTGAGACTAAAACCCTACTGTGCCATGGAAAACACTAATTTTGTAGCATTGCTTATCCTTTATTTTGCTCATAACTTTTCAGATTTCCCATTTGGCCAACGGGCTAAAATTTTACTGGAGTAGGGAAATCATCCACCACAAACCAGCTTGTTTTTCTGTGGGAACCAGATGGAGTTTTCTCACTGACCAGCCCCTAGCTTTGCTCAGGGACCTCACAACCAAACAACTCACTTACTTGTGATGATCTGGGGCAGAAAAGGCAGGATTTGGCCCTGCCAGTGATGCCAGTCCTTCAGAGCAGCCTGGGGGAGCGGGGCAGGGGCTGGAGGGAGGACAGCAAGCTTTGGGTTGGAACAAGGCATGGATTCTTCCTGTTTCAGGTATACTGTGCTATTCCCTTAATGCATATTATTGTCCTTCCTTCCATATTATTGTCCTTCCTTCCACATTGTTGTCCTTCCTTACACTCCCAGGACCCTGAGACCGACAGCTGGCTCTGCCTGGAGCACAGAGGGAAGGTCAGTGCTGTGCAGGAGTTTGTTCTCAACGTCAGGAATACAGTAGTGCAAGAGATCCCAAGTGGGAGAGTGGATCCATTTGCAGCAGTAATTCCCATTTCCACAGTCAGGATGCCCATGGTGGTGTGGATTTGTTCTATTCACCTGGATGAGCACAGCAGACACAGCTGTCTCTGTCTGGAGAATGGACTTGGTAAAGCTCTTCCCAGTTTAAGCTGAAGACAGAACCAGTACATTCCTTCCCTCACTCAAAGGGCTGTAAAGCCAAGGATCTGCTTCTTATCTCAGACTTTTTATTGCCTTAGTGAAAAGAAATCCTGGGAAAGATTAAAGCTTGAGGATCGAGCACTGCAGAGAACTGACACTTGTATGTACATCTGCTTGGGCACCTTAAATCTGCCCCAAATTTACCTGTTAGTTACTATTACTCACTCCTGTCAGACTCTAGATGTGACAGCAGCAGGGAAAGGGAAGGAGGCAGAGCTGCAGGAAACAGGTTTTGAACCACGAGCAAACTTGTCACATCAAAGCCTCTGCTCCCCCAGGAGAGCCCGGCCTGTCTCTGCTCAGCGTCTGTTCCGAGCTGCCTCTGCCCACCTGGGCTGCTCCAGACACACACACACGTCAGCACTGATGTTCCCATGGATGCCCCAGGGATGAACACACCAGGGAAGTCACTGTTCATGGACAAAGAAACGAGAGATCTCACAGGGTGGTAAAACAGCCACACGCGGCCCTTCCGCTGGAGAGGTTACTCAAATTAGTCAAATCACTGAAATGGAAATCAGGCTGATTTCTGTCACCCTAAAAAGCTTTATGTGTTATGGAAAGTCTATGGAATGATAAATTAGCCCTTAATGTGGGCTCCCATTATCGTCCTACAGACGGGGAAACAACCAGACCCCAAATCCTGCTGGGCCAGGGGCCCACAGAGCCACCCCACTGCTTTCCATCAACACTTAAAATACCACTAATGGCAATTTAAATGTCATTAAAAATTTGGAAATATGCACTAATAGTGAAAAAAAAACCAGCCAAAGAGCTGTACAGTATCTTCCTCCACAGCATTCTGTTACCAGGGATATAATTCACACTCTTCCTTCCTGACTATCCTGTGAAGTTGTCAGGTGTCTCAGCTGTGGAAGCACCACTGCCTCACTGGGTTTTTGGTGCCTCCCTACAGGAGAAAGGACCAAAGAACAACATTCCCCCAGGGATGGGTGGGTGTTGACTGCAGCTCCTTTCAGCTGTACATCCAAGAGGATTCCAGCTTCCTAGAGCAAAGGGACTGACATAATTGCAGCAGTTCATTCAAAATTCATTCCTTCCATTTGTTTGGAGATGGAATAGAAACAAGACAGTAAAATAGGAATCATCAGTGGGAGCTTTTCTTGCAGAAAGGTGGATGACTTAATTGACCATGAAATTGAGAACTCCCATTAAGAGTATCCTGCCTTTTGTCATGGGAATTTCAGTGGAAGCAGCAGGAAAACAAGGTCCAAACAGTGGCAAATGACAGTACTAGAATATAGAAAACAAGAGGCTTCGTTGTCAGAGGCCCTGATTTCCTGTCTGGAGAGGACAGCAATAGAAACCATTGTCAGCCTGGGATAGAAAACCCTTTATAAATGAGTTTTTCAGAGCCAGCAGAATTCCAGCTGAGCTGTGTCTTACATGGGAAGGACAGCACTGTGATCTCTGCTCACAAACCTTCATTTTAGACTGGGGGCACTTGCACAGTGTGGCAAACTCTGCTCCTCCTGGGGGTGAGGCCACAAGGACGTGTTTGCCAGCCAGGATGGGACATTCCACCCCTCACCTCCTGCTCACACGGGGCCTTCCCTCTCTCCTGGGATCCACTCCCAGTTTTAATGCCTCCACTCACATCCAGGCCCAGAAGTTTGGAATTCTGGGGTTGCTCTGCAGAGTATGTGGTCAGAGGTCTGTTGGGAACTAACAGAATCATACACTGGTCAGAACTGTGAAACTTGGTTTTTAAAACACCTTTTAAAACTGTCCCTACCCTTTATGCAGCTGGTATTTAACAGTATTGCTAAAAGCTCCTCATGCCCAAGGACAAGAGAGACAGAAGAAACCTGAAAGGACAGAGCTCACTACTGGCACTAAACAAAAAGAGTTGTAAAAGTGATTAGAGAAGAACAGATCAGACTGAGAAAATCCTAAAATCTGAGTTAACAGCAGTATTGGGGGGGGGAAAGGAGTTATTTCCCCAGCACTCTGGATTCTCTGAGCTACACCTTGGACCTCCCACTGAAATTAAGGGGATTACTTGCTGTCCTGGATGAATAAGGATTCCCCAGAGTCAATTGTTATTTGGTATAAAATGGAAAGATCAGTTTTTCCACCTGACTGTGTGAAAAATTCTTGCTGAGGGATTCAGATTCCAATTAGAGCATCAATGCCATGGGCAGGCAGCTACAGCATCACCCAGGATCATCCTGGAGTTCCAAACGCTGGAAAACCTTTCAGGATGCAATGACAGCTCTGGAATTCTGACTGGCTTGGTAAAATGGAGCAAAGTTTGTGGAAAAATACACAACCCACTCTTAAAATAATAAGCAGAACTTCAGCATTCAGGCTTTGACAAATCAAAACTGTGACTACAATCATAAAACCCTAAAGAATGTAAACATCCAATCCCATTGCTACTGTATCAGGAAGTCATGCCCTGTAGGTATCAGGGCTCCCATTTCCATCTCATTTCTTCCAACACTTAGCACTGCTTCTTCACATTAATAATTTACTGGTGATAATTCAATTTTCTGAGTTAGCCTTTCAAGGTTTTTTCAGCTATTTTGGTCAGAAAATGGAAGATTCAACAATCTCAAGTCAGAGAACGAAAAACGCTTTAGTTTAATTTCAGGTTTTCCAAAGGGTTCACGCACAACTCAGAGAAAGCCCGTTATTTTATTTGGAACCCCAATTTTTAGTCCACCTACCTGAGTAAAAATGGGGAAAAATATAATAAACAGGCCTGGTGAGCACGTGAGGCTGAAGGATTTGCTTTCCACTCAGAAATCCCTGCTCAGAAAGACTTTGCTACAGAGCCAGAGTTACTCTGGAGAGTCAGGAGTTCTCCCAACCAAGGCCAAACTGCTACAAGTGAAACCTTCTCTCACCCAGTTCTTTCCTTTAGCAAAACCACCATTGCAAATTCCTTGCCAGTGCAAACTGCAGCTGGGCTGTGCCCCAGCCATCCTTCAGGACAGGCTCCTTCACCTTGGACTTGCTTTTTTTTGGGCTGAGGAAACACTGGAGAGCAAAATGCCCTTCTCCTGAAACCTGCATGTCCCAGGGGGGGTTCTGGTTTGTCAGTTAAAAAAAATAAATCACAAACTGTCTGAGGCATTTTTCTCTGACAAAGAGGACAAGCTGAATGAGGTATCATCAGGCTCTGGGGAGGTGTGGTTGAAATCCATTTCTTCTAGTTCAGGAGGTAAGTCTGAAAGCAGTGCCTGGAAGGGAAAGACCATGACAACACAGTATTAGGTGCATTTTTTTAATGTCAAAATTCAAATGTCTTTTAAATAAAGAGCGAAAAACTTCATTGGGTTTTTCAGTCATAATTTGAGCTGTGGAATAAACCCAAAGGAGTGACAGGACACAGAATGACAAACATCTTCTGATATTGATGACAAACATGTTCTGAAATTAATGACAAACAGCTGATATTAAAGCCACCCCAGGGCTCACCTGCTGCTGTTCTTTATCATCTGATTTAATTGCCAGTATCAAACTCCGAGTGAACGTCTGCAGCTCAAAATACTTCTGCTTGTGGTTCTCCAGCTGGCTCTCAATGAATCTGACCTCTTCATTCTGGGGGGGAAATCACAGGGAGTTCTGGGAATGCTCATGGGATTGTTCAGGTTGGAAAAGCCCCCTGAGACCTTTTGAGTCCAGCTGTTCTCCCAGCACTGCCAAGGCCACCCCTCTCCCCAAGTGCCACATCCAGAGGGCTGGTAAATCCCTCCAGGGATGGGACTCCAGCCCTGGGCAGGACAAAGCTTTGGAATAACCCCCACTGCAGCTTTTTAATGACATCTAAACACACTTGGGCTAAAACCAAATGTTTTCAGTGAAAATGACAACCAAAGCCCAAGTGTTTCTTCCTAGCAGTGATCTTGAAAAGGCAAAGGGACTGTGAGAAGAGATAAACAAACTCCATTATTGCAGCAGAAGGCTTGACACAAAACCCAGGGAAAACAACTTGAAAATTCCTCAAAGCTTCCACAAATTAAAATGCAGCATCATCAGTGGAGCTGGGTCTGACATGGACCATCAAGTGTCAGCTCACCAACCTCCCCAGGGTCCCTCGGGTCACACAATAAACAGGGATTTTCCAACCCAAGTTTGGGTTGGAAAGGAGCTTATAAATCATCTCATTCCAACCTTCATATAGTTATTTCTGGGCATTGAAACTAGATGTACAAAATGGGGAACTGTCAGTAATGTGCATGTCATGGCTAAAAAGACATTTTTCCAACCTATACTTGCAAATCCCTTAATTAAAAATTCAGATTTGGTAAGTACTTCTGTTTATTCCAAATATCTCCTCTCCTTCAAACTTACCAACTGATTGGTGGGCAAGATCCAAATGCTGAATCTGGTGATCAGTGTAGAGCTAAAATTCATTTTCTGTGGTTATTTACCTTCGCAAAGATCATGAAAATCAAACTGTTTATTCAGGTTACACGATCAGAGTCACTGCTCATTTTTGTAAAGGGGCCCTGTATAACAGCACCAACTGTGCATCCTCCAGGAGAAAAAAATATGCTATTTCTGCTTACACTTGCTGGCTGTAATTCAGCTTTAGCTGATAGGAAAAGGTGAGATTATGTGATGCACTACAGGTTTTCTGGTCTTGTTGGGTTTTTTTCCCCCAGAAAATTCCCATTTTTTTCAGCGAGAACATTGCTCCCCACACTGCTTCAGGCGATAACAACTCTGGGAATGAGAGGGGAATATTTGGGCTGTGATTTTGAGGCTTTCATAAAAAAATGAGCTGAGTTTCTTTCAGATGGGAACTCAGCAGTTCAGCACTGGATTTTGCCCAGCCAAGGAAGAATTCAGATTTAGGTAGAAAACTCCTGGATTAATCAGTGATGTCCAATGACAAACTCAGGTCTGCAGGGCACTGTCACAACAAGCCTCTCACTGCAGTGAGAGGTGACATTAAGAAAAGGTCATTCCCTCTCCACATTCATTCCCCACTGCCCTTCCCAGGAAAACGCTGCTGGAAGGAGTAATTTTTGTTCTGAAGGGATGCTCTGTTTATTATTTTGGTAATTGATTGTTGGCAGGAGAACAGACCTGGTTTCTAAGTGAAAAAATCAGCTACACAGGGAAAGCCATGCTCAATAAAACATGGAATTACGGCAGCTAAGGGAGCAGTAACACACACCTCCTTCACCCTTAGGCAGCTGTCAGGATCCCACTGCTTTTCCTCCCTCCCACTGTCACCACTTCCAGGCATGTCCTGGGAAATGACTTCTCCTCAGACCCCCCATTTTATTAAGGATCCCAGCTGTTATGCCCCTTC
This sequence comes from Chiroxiphia lanceolata, assembly GCF_009829145.1. Classification (NCBI taxonomy): domain Eukaryota; kingdom Metazoa; phylum Chordata; class Aves; order Passeriformes; family Pipridae; genus Chiroxiphia; species Chiroxiphia lanceolata. Next base: position 4,197,343 of record NC_045650.1, read on the forward strand.
CAGAGCTGGCAGCAGGAGAAGTGTGCTGCAGCATTCCAAGGAACAACTGTCCCACAAAAAGGAAGTTGTGGTTCACAGGCTCCATAAACTGGTTTGGGACACGTGGCAGGAGCTGCACCCGCAGCAATGCAACTGCTCTGTGGAATTGGGGTTTTCCTGCTTCCCTGGGGGTTGAAATATGGAAAGTGTGGCTGGAGGTGGGATGAGAGGGCACTGAGGGCAGGATGTGCACACAGGGATAAGAGCAGAGGGGCTGCCTTTGCTGAATTCCTCCCCTGAACTCCCTGAGGATTGCCCTGCTGTGCCTGACACAGCCCAGTTACTCACCTTATAATCCAAGAGAGAACTCATCTGATCCACTTCAGAATTACTGATCATATCACTCTCCTCATCATCTATAATTTCTATTTTCTGCAACAGAAGCAAACGGTTCATTTGGAACATTCCAGCACCCGGAGAAGACAAACAAACCAGGATCCTCATCCCACAGTGCCAGGGAGGGGTGAAGGTGACAGGAGACAAAAATCCATGTCTCCAAGTGGTAGAAAGGATGCAGGGCTGTGCTGGCTCCGAGGAATCCCGAGCTGTGCAGCCCCATTAGGTGGCAACACTGCACCTCAGCCGGGATCCAGGAATCCCCAGGGAGCTGCTGCCATGGTGACTGGGCTGTGTACAGGGGAGGAGCTCCCTGCTCCAGGATTTAGGCAGCAAATCAAACATTATATCCCCTCACAGCCCTGCTCTGAAGGAGGTTCTGGAAGTTTATCCCTCTGGAGCAAACCTGATGTTATGGCAAGTACTGATCTATTTTGTGCCTGAAAAATGAAGGAGTTCCACTTTGGCCTTCTCTGGCCACAGGGCAAGTGAAGTGTCCTAAACAGCAGAGGATGCTGATCCAAAGGACAGTTCCAAATCCACAAACATGGACATTTTCACCTAATTCACAAAAATTTGGGGAGGTTTTTATATTGGGTTTCTAAAGACACCTAAAGCACGATGTAAAGACCAAGCTTAATGCTGATTAAAACTTAGAAATACATCCCAATGCTATCCCAAATTTAAAAAAAAAAAAATCACTTTCACATTATTTACCAATTGCATGCTCTGTTTTCTCCCAACAGAAAAGAATGTTTTTTCTTTTTATGTAAGAAAATTCAGTTAAAAGGTTATTTCAACAGGAGAAAACACAAAATGCACACATTTTTAGTGCCTCTATGAGATTTTAATTTTTATTCCTATCTAAGGTATATATCAAACAGACAAAGTGAATGTGAATTAGTGACAAGAATGGCATTTTTCAACAGAGCTGTGAAGGATGACTGCCCAGATTTCACTATATTTGAGAGGGAAGCAGGGGTAGTATAAGAAGAGGGGATTGTTTTTTAACTATTTTTAATTGGTTTGATAGTTGTGAACATCTATGAGACCGTCTATAATAAAGCAATTTTACTATGGTTTTAGGATAGTGTTTAATTCCACGTAGGGAAGGGCCCAGTCCAGGCTCATGGTTGGTTCCTGAGGTGTTATTCCAGAGGAGGCTCCTTCCCTGCAGCACATCCATGTCCCTTCTCACTGCCTGCACTCCAGGCAGCAGGAATGTCCTTCTGATCCCAAGGAGAAACCCTTCCAGGGGGGTTACCAGGCTCTCCTTGGCAGGACCCACCAAGGTCCCAAGTGTGTGTTGAAATCAGGGAGGATAAAGCACATTTCCTGTGTCTGACAGCCCAGCTGAAGTGACAACACTTCAAAGGCTCCATGTCCCCGAGATCTGCTCCATCCTACCCTCAGCAACACTGTGATTCAAATATTTTTGTTTTTAGGCTCAGCTTGAGGAAAGAGTCTCTAAATAAGTGCCAAACATTCACACTATCTTTCTTAGACATACACTTTAAGATAGTAGGGGAAAGAACAGATTAGAATTTCAAATAGGAAAATTGCATCTCTTATGCAAATCCAACGTATTTTAGTCCAATTTTAACTGCATTTTTAAAAAGTTTTGTGACAGTGTTTTCAGAACAAAGTGTGAAGAAACTATTCCTTGGATTTGTTCCCGTTATTACATCAAATTGCACAGTGCTGGGTTCAGGGAACTGGAGAGCTGAGGCTCTGAGACATCATCTCTGCAAACCCTTTGCCTGTCACTTCAGATCCTGTATCTCCACGGGAGACACATCAGCCAGACCTCCGAGGGATTAGCTGAGGTCACAGCAGGACACCTGGGAGAACAGAGGGAAAAGGCAGCTGGATCTGCTCAGGCAGCCTGTGGGGTTTCAGTGTATCCAAAGCATGATCATAATTAACAAGGGAAAGCAAATTCTCCTCCTCCCAGGGGGAAGGGACTCTCCTGTTGCTTCCCCCCTCAGGTGCTGGGTGGTCAATGGAACCCAAAGGTTGTTCCCTGTTCTGAGCTGTGGGTTCAGCCCTGCCCAGGAGTGCAGTGGGAGCTGGGCCATGCCCTGATCATTCTGCAGGTAACTCCAGGTAAGTCACTCACTTGGGGTCTCCTCTCCTTTCTTCTAACCTGAGAGAGGGCAGGCTGAACACAGGGATTTATGGCATTATTTGCCAGGACTCCTCCCTCTACCTGTCCTGCCTTGTCTCACTGCTCTCAGTTAAACCAGCAAGGGGGAAAACAAGAAACACCTGAATAATGCCCTGGCCAGAGTATGGGAGTGAAGGATCCCAGAATCCCAGACCACTGTGAGTGGGAAGGGACCCCCAAGGACCATCCAGTACATTCCCACCCTACCTGACGCACCCACCCAAGGGAGAGAAATCACCAGAGATACCTGCTGAAAGGTACAGAAAACCAGCTTTAATTCTGGGTTTTTTTCTCTTTCTGTTTTGCTACACTTGGTACTTTCAAAGCTCTACCCAAGAGTTGGGCTTGGCCCTCCAGAGGAAGAAGAGCAGATTGGCAGAATACAGAAAAAATGTGTCATTCCATTTCCACTGAATGTTTTAGTATTTTTTTTTCTACTATGTTTTAGTATTTCTAGTACAGTTCTGGTGCTCCCAACTAGGAAGGGCTCTTAGCACCCTCAAGTTTTCACCTAATATTGGACTGATATTGGACAACCCCAGTAGGAGGAATTCAGGAGGCAAAGGAAGGTACCTACCACATTGTCAGCAGGAACTGGATTCTGGTCATCATCTTTGTGACCAATTTCTTCATTTTGAAGAGCTTCATTTGTCTCTTCTGCAAAAATAAATTAGATTTGTCAGGTTTCATTCCACTTTTATGCTGCAGGAACATTAATAGTCTTTACCATAAATATGTCACAGCTGCTAAATTCAAAAGCAAAGTCATAGTAACAATGTCTATTCATAAAAAATAACATATGTCTGATTAAAGAAGACATCCTGTCACAAGGATTTCAAGCCAATTTGCCAATTGCTACCTGAAACAATAGGAAAACTATCAGTTATTCTCTTACAATCTTCCTGTTTTTTGATTCAGATTGGAATATTAAAAGAGTGTATAGAACTTTTTTTTTAATGTCAAATAAATTATTGCATGAAAAATTCTGCATTCCCTGAAATTACAGGATACATATCAGAATATCACCTGAAATTATAGGTATGTGTCTGAACCCACCTCCTCCCTGCAGACATTGATTAGTTTTGAACCAAAAACTGAGCAAGCAGATAATTTCCTTCTCATATGGCAAATGTATCCCCACTGAACCTAAGCTGCTGTTTTATGTATAAGCACTTGAAAATAGAGCAGATTTTACCCTTATATTTCAACCACAAGGATGAAATATAGATGAAATACAGAATAGATGATTCTATTTGCCTTAATGGCCAACGAGAAAACATAACCCAAAGGAAGATAAGTCTGTTCACCCCTAAAATTAAGTATGTTTCTCATATTTACTTGAATTTTCTGCATTAATATATAAATATATATATTTAATATAAAGAGGAAAAGAGGGAATGGGCAGCAAGGTTCAGGTAGGACACTGGAAGGGGATGGGTGGCAATGCCAGGGTCTGTCAGCTCCACACAGACACAGGGATAACAGGATTTCCCTGGGATTACCAACACTGCAAGGACAGGATAATGTTTAGGCCAGATCACACAGAGACAGTTAATTGTTTTAGGTAACTTTTCTACCAGTTGAATATCTCTAAACTGAGCAAATTTAATTTAAAATTGTTTCGAATAAGTTTAATCTGCCATCAGTCGTGGCTTCCGAGGACAATTAGTGCCACGAGCAACAGGAATGGGATCAAATGGGAGAACTGGAGAGCAGGAGCAGGGAAGGGCCCTTGTTACACGCAGGGGGGTGAAGGGCACTGAGGAGGCACCTCAGGGACTTGGGGAACATTCCAGAGCATCAGCCACTCCATAACCCTGAGAGTCACCCCTTGGATCCCACAGCAGCTCCCTACAGCATTCCCAACTCTTTAAATATTCCTCCTCAGCTCACAGAACCCAGCACAGCTCTGACCCTCCACAGGGCTGTGCTCACACAAAGCATGGATCCAATTAACATACAATTAATAAAGGTGAGGCAATAGAAGAGCTTTAATGCTTCGTTTGGCATCACAGTACAGCTCACTTTATTTTTTTATATTTATACATTTTAAAAGCAAGAGCCATCACCAGTGTCACTCTAATCAGGTGATCAAAAATAGCTTCTTTTCTGTCTTTCAAAGCGGTTTTTGTTGTGGTGACTTTGGTTTTTTTAATAAATTAGGACCAAAAGTTACAGTTCTCAAACATTAAAACAATCCCTATCTGTGACTGAACGGCACACATGAGTATTAGGGGAAATATTTTCCAGGGAGTTCAAAACAAGCTGAGCTGCAGCAGTGAAACCTCCTCCTTTGAACTGGAGAAATGAATAGCAATAATTGTTGTGGGAGAATAAAGGAATGAAAGTGGGATTCCTGGATGCTGTGGAAATCCTGTCATTTTTCTTGCACTTCCTTAAGCTTTGACACTAATAATCTACGCAAAGTCTTCCAGCCTTATCTTGTTTTATGAAAGCCTTGCTCAAAAAAAGTGCTGTTATTTCTCACTTTAACTACAGAGGGTTCAGACTCTTCCCCTGTCACTGTTTTCTTTCAAGCAGATCTGACTTAAATCGGCTCTTTCCACACCTCAGGCAAATCAAGGACTCGGAGATTCTGCATCTCACTTGCCTTTCAATCATTTGACCCATTTCTTTATCATCTTATTCTCTTTCCAGCAGGTTATGACAAAGCCATCACGAATTCCTTCCCAGCAGCTCTCCCTTTTCCTGATTCTTCCCTTGAAATTGTTCTGACAAGATGACAAGATCAAGTCTGGCACATTGAGCTGCACCAGCAGGCCCGAGGTCAGGCTTTCTTTTAGTTTAGAGAGCAAAGGCTTTATTGATCTCTCTAATCAGAAGCACTGGGAGCAATTAGTGAGCTGTGGATGTGCAGAGCAGCTCGTGGGGCCCAGAGCTCATGGACAAGAGGGGAAGGGAGGGATCGATTCCATGTGCTCGTGGGAGGTGGAGGAAAAGGGAATTAAATCTGAGACACTTCTCACTCCAGATCCAGCAGTTTTCCAAGGACGCACCCTGTGGGTGCAGCTCTGGCCAGTTTGCAGAGAGCATTTTTTAAACCTGGCTTCCTGGGGAAGGGAGATTCTCCATCTGTGCTGTCAGTCCAGCTCTCAGCTGCACCAGCAAAATGTGAACTTGCCATTTAGTGTCATGTGAATGAGGCAGAAACGGAGCTCTTACGAGAAAAGGCTCCTGCAATTTCTGTGATAACAAAGCCAACAGAACTCAGAGAGAGGGAGAAGAAAGAGACCAAACAGTACCTTCAACAAGCCGAGGTGGAGCCCTTGTGACTGAGACAGACTCTTTCAGACGTTTGTGAATGTGAACAACAGAATCCAAAGCATGCACACTGCACAAAATTAAAAATACAGGCACAGCAGTAACTGCAATTCAAATACCTTGTGAGCTTCCTTCAGATAAGCAGATTGACACTTCATCATTCCTATCATTATCATCCCCCACTTCAGTAGCAGTTTCCTCTCCTGGATTAAGTGCTGATTTAGAAACAAATTCAGATTGATCAGAGAAATCAGCAGGACCTCCTCTAGGGGGTGGGACCTCAATCCCCATTAAACGATATTTCCGTCTTCGATTCCCAATCCAAGTCTTGTAAGAGAAATAAACATGAATGAATCAGAAACTATGACAAAGCAACAGGCCCCCAACCAAGTGACATCAGCACATCTGCACTACAGGAACAAGAGTGCAGCAGCACTAGAGGGGAGGGGTCATTCCCCCTGTTTGACCCTCATGAGGCTGATTCCTGGGATCCTGTGTCCAGTCCTCCAACACAAGGGAGAAGGGAAGGTGCACAACGAAAGGAAAAGCAGCAACAGGCACAAGTGGTAGCAAGGGAAGCTCTGACTGGAGTTGAGAAGAAAAGGAAAAATATTCTTTCCAGTGAGGCACAGGGACAGTGTGTCCATAGGAACCTTGGCACTTCCAGCCTTGGAGGTAACTCAGCATTTTACTGGACATCATCCTGGGAAACCTGACCTGACTGCAAAGTCAATCCTGCTCTAAATAAAGAGCAGGACTAGGTGACCTTGTAAGGTCTCTCCCCACTTAAATTATTCAACAAATTTAACTTAAGATCTTTGATCCAGGTTTCTCCCACTCTGCAACTTCCTTAAGGGCACTAAAGTGTCCCAAACATCCCACCTGTTCTAGGATTTCCTACAGGGAATTGGCCAAGGTGACAGATCTACATCACTCCTCTCTGAGGACAGAACACTTAAGTTCAGAGCAGGATCATCCTTTGGTCCCCTGTGGTTGGAAGCCAAGGCTTTAGGAAGCACTGCCTGCAGGAAGGCAGAGGAGCCCACTGGGAACAGTGGTGGAAGATGGAACAGTCCCAGGACCCAGGAACCTGGAAACCCATTCCTGGTGGGATGGGTATGGATGCTTTAAGTTCATTTTACATCAATAAAACTAAGTTTCAAAAAAGAAAAAAGGGAAAAAAACCCCCTAACATTCCAAATTCTCCAAGTGGATCTGTAAAACTGTTCATTAATTTGCTTTCTCTGACAAAGAAAAGTCTACACTAAAAATTATTTAAGACCCAAAACAGGGTTTAACATGATAATTGTCTGCACCTCTTCACCTCTTAACTCTCTCCCTTCCCTTCCATTAATGAGGCTTTTTTCTGATATAGAGCACAAAAAAGTTTAGTAAAAAACTTGTTGCTTGTAATACCTTGATTATCAAAGAGAAAAATAAAAAAATATTAACAGCAGTCCCAACTACTAAAGGCAGCTTCATGCTGTGCTAACCTTGAAAAAAAGATCTTTTCAAGCTGCATCTCTAACTAGCTAAAAGGTGACATGCTGAACACTATTTTTGGCAAATCCTTTTTGTTGGGTGGTATTTGCTTTCCCAGCTTGCTGGTTTTCCTCTCTGAAGAATGCACAACAGGCACACAGAGAGCTACCCAGATAATTTTGTATATTATATATTGTTCAGGGGAAAAAAATAAAAGAAAAAAAACCCCCACAAGCAGCCCTTTGAGATCTGTATCTCTTTTTTCCAAGCTGTGTATTGCCATTCTTTAAATTTTCCCATAATCTTGTGATGGTAATAAATAGTGATAACAACTAGAAAATTTAAAATTGAATCTACTTCTTTTTTAGTAAAAAATTCAGAGCAAACTGAGGCACTTGGGAAAGGCAGATTTTGTTTTTTTATACACCTTTCAAAGCAGAAAAGCTTTCATTGAACATATTGAATATGTCATAGAAGATGAACATGTTTTTGTAGTGCCACCAGCTTTTACCTGGTGAACTGCTGGCAAAGAGGAGATGTCTTTACCCTACAGTGGGTGCTTAGGAGTAGCTTTGATCTCTTATATCCAAAAGCTTTCTGTTCTATTATTAAAAAAAAATATATAAAATTGTTATGCAGTTGTCTTATATTCCTCCCATATTTCTGAGGAGCTTCATAGCTGACATCCCTCCTTAGCAAATGTCTGTCTTGCTGCCAAAAGGGCTATTCTGCTATTCTTCTATGAATTAATAAAGATGTGTAAGGAAAAACAAACAAAAAAAACCCCCACAAAACAAAGAACCCAAACCAAATTGTAATCAGCAATAGTTAAAATGTAAAAAAGAGAAATATTTTAAGTTAAAGAGATTTTGGCTGGAGTTCAAATATTGAAATTTGTTAAGTGTTATTTTTTATACAGACACACACACATATATATATAAACCCAAGTATGTGTATATATATATGTATGTGCACTTGGGTTTATATAGACACTCAGTACTACTTTATATATGTTGCATTTATTTTTTACATCACGATTCTTGCTACAATTCCCAAGTCTGCCATATAGAGGAACCAGAGGCAGAGGTGGGGCAGAGGTGGGATATCTTTTTTTTCCTTCATTTGTGTGTGTTTTGATACAGGTTATGCCAGAGCCCTGCCCTGAGGACAAAAGCATTGCAGCAGATTAAAGGTATGTACAGAACTTCACAGTGTCACCCTGTGTGATTCCTGAGGGAGCAAACTGAGGGAGCATGGATGTCAGTGTCCTGGAAATGAGCTGTGTCATGTCCAGGAGATGCTGGCAGTGGGAACAGCTCCACCTTTCAGAAAGCAAACTGAAGAGCTTGGGAAATAGGGAGCAGCTTTGTTCTCTGCAGAGAAAAGAGTAGTTCTTTTCAGCCTCCAAAAGTACAGTTTAGTTTTTTAGAATTCAGGCAAACAAGTAAATAATCAGATCTGTATTAACACTGAGAGTAGCTTTGGTACCATTCTGATGTTCCAACCCAGAGGTCTCCCCAACAGGAGGGTTTCAATAAGGGCTCCCAGTTCTGCTTTTGCAGCAATGTCAGGAATTTAGGAAAGTGGTGGAAAAAGAGGATGGAGACTGAAAGGACTGATCACAACTGTCCTGCCTGTTATGGAGGCTCTTGTCATGTTTTTGTCAGACTGAAGCACAGCCAGACTCTTTCCTCAGGATGGACACACCTTGAGTGACTGAGACCCCCCAGCTGGAGAGTGATGCTGTATCTCTGCTCATCAGGGACACAGTGGCATCAACTGAGGCTGTACCAAACTTCCCAACCTCTGGAAGAGATGATGTGGAGTGTTTTGGGAGTCAGGTGATCTCCACCACCCCTGTACCTTGTAAAGCAATCCCTCCTCAGCCACACCTACATGGACTATCAAGCTGAACCCAGAATTGTTCACAGTGCCCTGTGCTCTCCATCACATCTCAGCCTGCCCTCAAGACGCTCCTGTTAAATGGTTTTTTTCCTATTTTGGAGCACTTTCTTTCACATGTTTTTTTTCCTATAAGCATGAATGAGAAATCCTTTCCCTTTGTCTACAGAAAAGTCTTTTTTTGGTATCTTAACAGCAATACAAATAGCACCTTTCAGTCTTCTAGGATCTCCCTACAAAATGAAGCATTTTTACTTAAAATCTTACTCCAGAGGATGTCAAACAGCTTGTAGTGCTGCTTCTGCTGCTGATCAATAAGATCTTACCTGAGGGCTTGTACTATATATAGATGCAGAAAGAGCAGGAGAGCACTTCCCAGCGTGGTCATTCATTATGTAATACGTGATATCTATTTCAAGCTTCCTCATGAAATTTTTAAAGCCTTTCATCTGTCCTATTTTTGCTCCAGCGACAAGATAAGGGAAGACTCTGGATTCCTTACCCGCACTATTTCACAGTCAACATTTAATTCTGCAGCCACAGCTTCAATTTTCTCTCTGCAGACTGAGCCCAGGCTGGTCATGCCATTGTCCCAGTATTTCTTTAGGGTGGCTAAGTCTCGGTCACTAAATTGTGTGCGGTCCTGTAACTGCAAGATAAAAAACACACTGTTAAGATTTAAAAAAAAAATCTGCTGATCCCATTTCATTGCCAGAGGTCTCATGTACAGTAAGATATAAGTGGTACTGTCTCCATGGCTCTTCTTCTCTTTTAGCTCTCCCTTAAGACTTTATTTTTTTAAAGTTTGGGGTTTTTTTATTCAGGGCAGTTCAGAGTTCCCTGGGATTTGCTTTAAAGGTAGTGGCAGGTTTAAAGCACTTCAGCTTTGTTTCAACTCCACCTGATTTTTTTTGTAATTTTTTTTATCTCATCCTATAAGGCCTTACTGAAAAGAACTTTTTTCCCCTTGTGCTGTTTACTCTCTCCACCCAATTTATGCAAATTACTCCTTAAGGCTTTTCAAGTTTCTCACCCTTCCCCCCCTTAAAGTTCTTTTATCTTACTGCAAACTACAATACATGCATAATTCAAAGGATTCTGACTTCCTAAAGGGAATACTTTAATGTTTATTTGGGAAGCTTGAGTTAAATTGGTTCCACTGTTTATCTGAGAGTCCCAAACTCTTTGTCTACACTTATCAAAATATGTGATAGTGGATCACTGATAAAAGGAGTAACATTGAAAAAGAACTCCTGAACATCCTACCACTGCTTGAACTGGGGTGGGCAAAGAGTGTATTTCTCTGGTAGAGCTTCCAACCTTTATCAGAAGCTTTTCACCCAGAATTTTAACTAAAATCTACAGTTTCTTTACACCAACCCATGTCTGTCACCTCTCCTGCTATTCAGAGTGCAGAAATGCAACCACAAAGTCTGCACTGTGAACTTGTAGCCCGTGTAGCCCATTTGTCATTATTTCAGTAGTTCATTTTGCTCATGATTGCAATAGCTGAAATCTGTGTTTGCTCATTTAAAAACCTGTGAAAAGTTAGAATGAAATAATTTTAAAATGGAGTAAAAGGGAATTTTGCAGAAATAGGATCATTTGACAACCTTGTAGAGTTACCAGTTCTACCTTTTGTTGATCTTCAGAATATGGCAATCCTTACAATTTTCTTCTTTGAAGCACTTGAATCACTTAAATGTTGAACAGGAAACAGGGGTATCAAACCCTTGTCTCCTCAAAAAAATCCTGGGAGCCACAGCAATACATGTACCAGGTATATTCAAATATGGTCCAGTTGGACTTGATGACTTTTGAGGTCTTTTCCAACTGTCACAATTCCATGATTCTATGATTATTAACTGCAACCAGGCACTCAGGAGTTTTTCCTGGCTATCATTTCATCCATCCAAGTCCAGAATGACAGAAGCTGTTTCCATCCCACCCATCCTTGGCTGATGGTACCCAGGGGCAGAGCGGGGCATCCATGGACACAGCACAGCCGGAGCTGCTCTCCTGCCTCCTGCACACCCTGAGCAGCCACAGCACAGGAGATGCTCCCAGGCAGCAAGCTCCAGGCTATTTTCATCCAAAAGGAATCCACTTGGCACATTTCAAGACTGCTCCAGGCTGAGCAAAGTGCAGCAAAGCCAAATCCCTGGTGCCCGTTCACCCTGAGCCGAGTCGTGCTCCTGGCACACCTGACCTGAGCTGCTCCTACCTACAAGCCCTTTCCAAGGAACAAAAGTGTAGTTATCTCCTGGATCACTGCAGCAACAGCACCTTTTATAGCTGCTGGCAAAATAGACTGACTTCCAAAAAGGCTGCTCTGTGGTGGGGTAGCTGAGAAAAGGGAAGGCAGAAAGGAGAGTGATACCAACATCCCAAATACACGGAGAAACAAGTCACCCCAGCCTGGCCTGCACTCCTGAATGCTCAGGGCAACCTCACCTTCCAAAGGACAGTGAGAGTTTTTTGAAACATAAATAAATAACATTTCTTGTTGGTTCTGGAGAGCTCAGTGACAGCACTGCTGCAACCACTGACAGGGAACTCCCAGCTCGCTGTGATCTGTGCTCAGTGGGAGCACAAAACACAACAGGCACAGCTAAAGGACCCCCTGGAACACACTGTGGACATTCCCCCTCCCAGTAGAGGGGTGGAATGGGAGAAGCAAAAAGAAAGGGTTGTCTTCTCCCACTTAAGTTTGTTGTGTTGGCCAAATTAGAACAAAACCCAAAGAAAGAGCAGCTGTGCTGGAGGGAGCTCAGGTTTCTGTTTGCCACGTGATTTTCCAATTATCTAAGAAATGCTTCTACTGAAAGAACCCAGGGAAGAACTGGCCAACAGGAATGTGAGATGCAAGAGGATCCTGCACTGGACAAAGACACACAGTGACTGACTCAAGTTACCAAAGGGATGGTGCTCAGGAAGGGTGCAGAGCCTGCTCAGCTTTTACTTACTCAAAACAAGAAGAAAGCAGCAGCCACCTGACCTTCAAAACTTTTACTTAAAAATGCAGTCTCACATCTTTTCCATTTTAGACGGGTGGATGTTAATTCTGATCATCTGCTACAAATGTTTCAATAAAAATCTTATTAGATACATCACTATTCAATGGTTTTCACCTCACAACTGCTATAAAATTTTGCTACAGGACCAGGGTTGTAGAGTCAGTCTCAACAGTTTAGATCAAAGCAGATGTTTTAAAGTTTAGAGAAGTCTCCTGTAGCTACACTCTCAAAAAGGTCTTTTGCAGCCACTTGCTGTGGAAATGAAAGGAGGAAAAAATAGGAGGTTTTTTTTTTTTACCTCCTTGTCAAAAACAATCCCCAGTGTTTCAGCTGACAATGTGTATTTTTGCTTTTTGCTGTTGCAGTTGCTGCCACACCAGGTACCTCATCCTGTCCCTCATCCCAGCAGTACAGGAATCACCCTGACACCCATCAGGGGGCACAGAGGAAATGGAGAAGAGAGACCCCAAAAGATGATCATTTCCACACCCTGCTCTCCTTTGCTGCACCATCCTCCTGGGCTCAGTGTCAGCCCTTAAGCTCTCTGGATGTTAATAACACTTCAGCATGTCCAAATTTCAGATCCAGATTAACTGCCTTCATGTAACATGCTGTGCCATGTGCCTTAATCAGCAATTTCTTAGGGAAATCACAAACTACCTTCAATTACAGGATCATCCCCTTGACATGGATTATACTCAAGTTTGACTCCTGCATTATAAACTGCTTAAAAATTACATAATGCTTTTACAACAGTCAATGACTTTTGTGAGAAAATAAAGGGTAGAATTTCTACATTGAACATGTAACTATGCTTCCATCAACATAGTTAATAACCTTCTTATGCTTAATATCATCAGGGGAACTGAGGAAGTAAGAGGAAAAACTCAAGTCCTACAAATATCTTAATATTCACAGTTATGGGGAAAAATATCAGAAGATAATATTGAAAAGCTTCATATTTATGGCAATACTATCTACAGATAAAGACAAGGCAGTAATTCAGTTCTTATTTTTACTTCATTAAATCAAACTATGAACTCAATTCTCATTTCCTCTCTTCAGATCTCGGGTTTGCCCATTCGAGGCTCGGCTTTACCCCCAGCAGTGTTGGCTGTTGGCTGAGTTCCTCACATTGACCACTTTTGTTGTCCAAAAAAAATCAGGAGAAGCTTCTTCCAGCAGCAAGCAGCCTCTCAGTTCCCAAGGAAAAGCAATCCCGGCGAGCAAACTGAATCAGCAGTTCTGCCGCGCGCAGGGTTAAACCCGGCTTATCCCCCGACCTCCCAAGTGTAACAACAACATCCTTGGAAGAGATGACCCAGTTTGTTAGAGACATTCCTGGCACTGTGCCCACCCCTCATCACACCCACTGTGCAGGCAGGATCTGTGGTGCAAATCCGGTGTCTATAATTGGGATGAATAATTGCCCGGCAGTGGAGTGTCCTTATCCTGCCTTTTATTAGATCCTGCTTTTTGAGATCCAGTTTTATGCACGAGTTGAAAATGTTTCAGGCCACGTGCACAAAAGCTGTACACGAATCTCAGATTATTAATCAAAGACATGCTAAAAAATGAGAGAACTGGGAGTCTAATATAAATGTAGTAACTGCTGCATTTATGGTGCAGCTGAGCACTGTGTGTTGGGTTCATTTAAACTGCAGTGAAATCACATTAAATCAACATTCAGTTCTGATGCTTGGTGATGAAATGGGCTGAGGTAATGGTTATTTTTAGCAAACAAACCTCTCATAACAATTTTTCCGTGCCTTTGATCCCTGTCACTGTTGTATTTTGGGAGGGATGGGAAGATCAGAAGCGAGCACAGCATTCAAGGTATGAACAAATCCCAGATTCTTCTGTACAAGCACCGTGTCAGTTTTTCCTTCCCAATGACACCATCGTTCAGCTCTCTAAACCCTGACCCTAATTAATGTCTGATTTTTTCCAGGGATTATCAATTCCTACCTCAAGATCTTATTTATACATATTAATGGTTATTTCTGACCCATTTTACTATGGTTTCCCCTTTCCCATCTGCACCATTTAATATGAATCTTACTCTTGTTTATTATTTCTTGATTTCTCATATACAAATTCTGAAGGTCTGCACTGTCCCCTAACACTACCAAGATATTTAACCTCATTAAAGCTGTGCCAGATGCCACATTCCTTCAGTCTGAGGTTTTAGGTTCAGGTTTCACCAGTGCCCTCATGTCAGTGACACCCCGATCCTGCTGCTCACACACAGCTGCACAAACTTTGGGCACAAAGAACTTTGGAAAAGCAGCATCTGAAGGCACCTTAAACTCTTACTGCTGGCAAACTCTTAAGGTACACACTTAGATTTCTGCACCAGAGATGGTTTGCATGCTTTCCCACTGGCTGGGGAAGCCTGAAGTTTGATCTGATGGAAGCAGAACTCGTCAATATTTCACAGGACCCCAGTGTGAGAAGAGCTGTAACTCTCCTATGAGCTTCAACACTCAGCCAAAATTATATGTATTTTGTTAATATCTGTTTCTAAACCAAACTCAGCTAAGAAGATGAAAGAAAGGGAAAAAAGGAAAAAGAGCTATCAGTGCAATGAACAGTCTAGCCAAAAAAATCACACTCTGAACCCCAGTCATCTCACTCTGCGATTTCCAAACCAACCCTCAATCCACACAAACTGAAAATTTGCCCTTCTTCTTGAGATTTTGAACTAGTTTGTTAAATACTGAACATTCGGCCCCAAAGTAAACTGATTTTTAGATGGTAATTACCATGATTCTTAATTAATCTATTAATAACTTCCTCACATTAGACCAGAAAGTCTGTTTTCCAGTTCCTGCCCAGGTGTGACATATTTCTGGCCTGCAGGTTCATGGCACACAGTAAGCCAAGGTGGTTTGTGGCCCTTTGGTGCAGCATGTCATATAATAAATAAAAAGATGTATTTAGTCTGCAATGATGACCAGACTTGCTCCCCCTTTGCATTCCCTGAGGATTGCTGCTGGACAAAGGTGCTGTTCCCGGGAGGAAGGCCAGGACATGCTATGGATCATCTCATGAAGTATCTTGAGAGAGGTGGTGAAGTATTTCCCAGGAGGAGGAAATACATTAACCAATATTCCCAATGACACCAAGTATGAACAAGGACAGTTTCCCACCCAGCCCTGAGGAGACTCTCAGTTTGGCTCATCTCCCTCCCTGAAGATCCCAACTGTCTCGCTCAGACATGCTCCAAGCAACTTCACTAAACCACTTTTCTTCCCTTCTGGGAGAGCACAGGAATCTGAACAGGTGAAGAGAACTTCATGTTGGTGTAGTCTGAAAACAAAAAGGCACAGCTGAGGTGCCCTCTGACTCCAGGCAGCTTTAATCCCTGTGGGGGCTTCACTGTAAAGCTGCTCCAAGGTATTTTCTCTCCAGCTCACATCCACTTACAGCAGCAGACAGTTTTCAGGAGTCTTTCAGACCCACTCCAAGGAGCATTTTCCTCAGCAGTTCCACTGCTGTCTCCCCCCCCCAATCCAGCTGTATTCCCCATGCCCATGGATGTGCCACAGAACTGGTGGAGGTCTCACACCGACCTGGGTTAGAGCAGCTCCTCCTCAGACCCAAAGTGTGCCCACTGCTCTCCTCCTGTGGCAGGAGGACTCTGAGGGGAGACACTTTAATGCCACTTTCTCCAGAGTTTTATTCAAACAGGCCATGAGCAAAGAGTAATTTAAAATCAAAATTCAGCACAGGAACTCTCTCCACCCATTTCAGGTACTTCCCCTCCCCAAATACATGTCAGACTGAGAGCCCCCAGGCCCCAAGATGAAGCTCTGGGCAAACCAAACCTCCTCTTTTCCCCCAAAATAAAACTTCACAGCTAAGGCACAGCTTACCCAGAGCCATCACCTGTGTGACAAATGTTTTCCATATCATACCAACATATTTAAATGTACCCCAAACAGTAACCAGTCTGCTGGGACCTCAGATGACACAGAGCTCAAACACAGTCATACACACTAGACTTAAATCTAAGGGCAAAAATGAAGATATTTTCCCCCTTTTAATGCTCTTTAACCAATATCTCTACTGCTATTTTTGAATCCTTGTTATCCTTCCACCACCCTGTGAAAAACCAAAAATCAATGCATTTGTAAAGGCCAATGCACATGCACCAGGACAGAACACAGAACTCTGTAACTTCCAAAGGCCCTCTCATGAATAACTGAGAGGGTGATATTTCTAGACTAATATTCATCAACAATCAGGATTACATCATCTTCCAGCAGAGAGAAAGAGTTTCTGCAGAACTGCACAGCTTTTATTTCTCTCCTGATGCAGCTGAAGGACAGGACAAGGAAAACAAAACATCAAGGCAAAAGATTAAAAATTCAGAGCATCTAAAAGACGATCTTCTCCATTTTAAACAAAATCCAGATTAGCCTTTTTCCTGTTTGAATGGCAGTAATTGCCATAATGGCACTTCTACAACTCCAGCCATTCTATTTTTGTTCCCTCACACTCTTTCTTCAAAAGGATTTCACAGTTGAAAGTGAAGTTTTTTAGGAAGTAGGAGCTGCTTCTCTCTGTTTGTTGTCTTATACCTGTGTGTACACAGCAGTTTTAGGGTGCCAGGTCCTAACCCTGTCTCCTTAGGAAGGCTGATTCTGCATTCCAACTGGGAAAGTGCCTCCACAAACCTGGACACTGATGTTGTCAAACCAGATTGTATTAACCAATGGGTTTATGCATTTTATTGATTAAAAATGCAAAGGGGTAAAGGTCTAAGGAAAAAGAATTCCCTAATAACCATTCTTAATGGTCCCTCACTGTAAGGAAGACATTGAGGGGCTGGAGCGTGTCCAGGGAAGGGAATGGAGCTGGGGAAGGGGCTGGAGCAGCAGGAGCAGCTGAGGGAGCTGGGGGGGCTCAGCCTGGAGAAAAGGAGGCTCAGGGGGGACCTTCTGGCTCTGCAACCCCCTGGCACAGGCTGCTTAGGAGTCACCAGCCCTGGAAATGCTCAAAAAAGTGTGTGGATGTGGCACTTGGGGACCTGGTTAGTGGTGAACACAGGGGTGGTGCTGTGCTGGCAGCTGAACTCAATGATCTTCAAAGTCTTTCCAAACCTTAATGATTGTATGATTAATAAACAGGCACCTCCATATCCCTGAAGGTTTTAAACTTACTGCAGAAATGTCTTCTCCAGCTTGTGTCAGGGATCAGCATGACCACCATGCCCCAGGAACCCAGCCAGTGCTGCAATGAGGGGCCAGCATCACATCCCACTCCCAGCCACCTGCTCCTGCTGCCCACTCTGAGCTGGCTCTGGCACTCCCCTGATCCCCAGTAAGGGCAGTCAACTCTAAAGACAAACTCAGCAGCACAATATGTACCTGACAGCTCACACACTCCACCTGGGCTACCCTGCAATTAGACATTGGCTGTGGATGGGGTGGCAGGGGGAAAACCTCCCCTTTTCAACAGTGAAACTGTACTGAGGACACTCAGCAGCTGCTTTAAAAGGTCATTAAGTGATGGGGGGAAGGTGCCTTCCAGACAAGAGCTACATTTTAAAAAGCCTACCCAAGAGAATTAGCACTTAGGGAAGAGAAAAGAAGGACTGAGCACAACAAGATTTGTATGAAAGTACCAGTTCCTCTGGGAGATGCTCTTCTGAAGTGCTCTCTGTGTAAACTGAAATAAGTGATACCACCAAAGCCTGCAGAAACTGGAAGTGCTACAGCTGAGACCTAGAAGAAGTCTGAGAGAAAACACAGTGACATGGTTCTTAGATTCCTACTTATGCAGGAAACTACTAAACTCCCACCTTTTGGAGACTAAACAGAATAACCAAAGTTAATAAATAAAGAAAAAACTACTTGTTATAGCAGGAGAAGGCAAGGAAAGGTTCTTCCATTACCCAGACCTCACACTGCCAAAGCAGCACCCACTGCCAGGACACTGCCAGCTCCATGGACTGGGGGTTTGGATGGGTAAGTTTGGGTTCCATGACAGACACCTCCCTAGTTATTGGATCTGGTGGAGCAGCCTCTGGAGAGCTCAGCTGTACCATCCAACCTGCAGGCTCAGGGGGGATTTTCATGGTGATGAAGCAGAACTGAAATGTCTTCAAAGAGAAGCCAGAAATGTGAGAAGTAATCAAACAAAAGAGTTGGACAGAGGGTTTTTTTCCCTGACAAAAGCTGTTGTGTTATGGTTTGGAGTAATTTCTGAATTGAGGACACCAACCTGGCTGATTTTGCTAATGTGAAATGACATGTATGTGGATAAAATTACACTTTAAAGTTCCTATAGACAGCCCAGACTAATTCTGTGCATGTGCAGAGAAGCTGCACAGGGAGTTACTCTCTTAAGCATTCAGTTGCCTCAATTAACAATCATTTTATTTGCAATATAAAAAACATATTCTGAGCTCCAAACTCCCAGTCCATCAATTCTAATGTAATATTTCACCTAATAGACAATTCCCACACCTGAGCATCACATCACTTCACACAGGATTATGACCTTGGCCTGGTTTTAAAGATATACATCAAACTTTACCTCACCTGAAACACTGCACCTGCAGATAATGTTTGTTTTAGTCCAAGTATAAAGGGAAAAAATTCAACACAAGGTAAACAAAACTGACATTTTCAAAAACGCATTTTTATCAACTTCCCATTGCTTCACTTGATGTATTAGATACTTAAATAGAAATGTACTTACTGCTCTTTTTCTGGAACAACCTGTAATCCAAGGCACAGTAAGGTTTCCTGAAATCTGTAGAGGACAAGGAGGAAACAGAACAGAAAACAAGAGCAGCTTAAATTGCTGTGAGAGCTAAAACTTAGCAGCTTTCCCGAGACTTCAACACTGTACATTCAATTCAGGTAACAATGTCTGTGAAACAGGTTAAGATTTACAAGCAAAGTCCCACTGGGCCTCACTGTTAAGACTAAAACACTGTTTTTCTTTGGGTGAGGGTAAGATAATGAGTATCTCAAAACTTGTATTTCACCAGATTTCTCTTTTGGCCTGTCCCCAGACTGGCAGGACCGAGCAGACGAGTCAGACAAGGGCTGATGTCCGACAGAACTGCCCTCACAGTTTTCTAAACTACATCAATTAAACTTTCTGAAAAAATGCTCTCGTGTTCACAGAGCTGTTCACTGTCAGATGACAAGGATTTGAGCATTAGCAGAAAAGTTAGGGATATCAGGTTGGAGAAGGAAAGAGAAGGGGTGTGAAGGCAAAGGTTAGCTGCCTCAATTTCCAATGATGCTTCCCCATCATTCCCAGAGATCAGACATTATTAAATAATAATCTCAGACTGTTTTCCCTGGCCCTCTGAAATGTGGCATAGCCTGGAATATTTTAGGCTTATTTAGGATTCCATGTTCATCTTTGCTGCAGACAAGCAATGCTTGAGATACTAAACACAGCTCTTACACTAATCCATCTCAGGTTGTATCTGCAATGTATGTGAGGAAGAAAAACCTGTGTGGTTCTGCCACCTGAGCCAAACTCCACTAACAGTTTTTATACTTGCAAGGTGCTCTCCTGATGACTCCTGCAGCATGAGCACAACCAAACCAGCATCCCTGGGACAGCTGGCTGGGGTACAAGCACACAAGACACTTTTATTCTTCAAGCTTTCAGCTGGAAGCACTTGGAGGTTGTCCAAGGTCAGACACTTTCTCATTACAGCACAAGGTGGGTTGAGGGGGGTAGAAATGAGCATCATCCCCTCCTAAGGGCAAGTCTGCATCAGATTTTAAGGCTGAAATATTAATTTCTTCACTGCACACACATGTCATAAACTCTGTATAAACATGCTACATCTATTACTATCCCATATCCCACACAACAGCTTTACACCACAGAATCCACTGTAAAGGCACCATGAGCATCCACCCAGGCGGCTCCTCTTCACAAATTTCAAGTGGGGCTACAAAGAAAAAGTGCTTTTCTGTGTGAACAAAGCAAACTCAGCCAGGGTTGCTGAGTTTTAAGGGTTGCCAGGAAGACAAATGCACACAGGTTCTGACAGGTAGGAGGCCAAATACAGTCAAGTTCATCTCAGCAGAACTGCCTGAAAGACAACATGCATGGCAGAATTGTGAAGTGTCATGATGAAAAAAAGGCAGAAGGGTTGGGGTTAGGGTTTTTTGGGGGGGGAATGTGTGTATTTTTAGAGTAAGATGGATCATTATCCTGCATTCACAGGTGTAACTCCAGTCCTGGTCCAACTGGGACAGCTACAAAAGTGATGACCTGAAATGCCTGACTCAGAGATTGTGCCTCAGAAACTGCAGATCTGCCAGAGACACTCAGAGGTGCTGCAACCCTTGAGCTGTCCCTTCATCAAAGGGCCCTACATAATCTTTTCCCAATTCACCTGTAGCTTTTATGTCCCAAATTCAGTGCACTGGACCAAACCAGGAGCTGGTTGCTGTGTCCCAGCACTGCTTGGGGCCACATGTGGTGTTTTTGGAGGAACCTCACAGGTTCTCCCCACTCATTCTACAAAGCAGCATCCCCGAAGCCAACTCTATAATTAAATAAATATATATATATACACCTGCATAATCTATTCTGACTGAAAGGCTTTGGATGCTCTCTTAAAGTAGATAGGGTTAAATTAGATACTATGTTTCAGTGTTTATAACAAAGTAATTAAAAATACACATCTTCAACAGTATTTTTGTCCCCTAGGGAGGAGGAAGAAAGCAAGACTAAACCCCAATTCAGCCTCAAGGACAGCACAAACAGCCTCTCTACTTCTACACATTTAAAAGTCAAACTAAGACAAGGAAGAAGGTTGAACAATTTGTTTACTGAAACTGCTCAGGCATTAAAATTGATCACTTAATTAAATTTAGTCTTAAGTTACACTAACATGAATTTGATTAATTGAACCAGTAAGGAAGCTATAACTAATTGCTAATTAGATACCTCACCAATACACGACAGTAATTACTTCATCAAAACACAAATCACACAGTCTTGACTTTGAAGAAGCATCTGCTTGGATGTTCCAACTATTGCAATAATCATTTAGCTCAAGTTTAATCTATTTTTAAATTCAGGAAGATCTCCCCAAGTTTAAGGATTTTCATTCCTATGCTGCTGGATAAATTAGCTAAACATGGGCAATAAAATGAACATGAACTGACTACAAGAAAAGGATTCAGACAGCACCTTATGAAATCTCTAATAGCCAGGAGGTTCACAGGGTGCCTGCTCACAGCAATAAGGGAATTAATAGCAACCTGCTCAGGTTTTCCAAGGTTTAAAACTCTGGAATAAAAAGAGATATGATGGGAAAAAAAAAGCTCCCTCCACATAAGTTGCATTCCCAAATCCAAAGAACAAGGTCCCTGAGGCAACAGGAAGGTCAAACAAGTACAGATGAATTCAGTTCTCAAAAAAATAAGTAGATTATTATAACAGGAGTGAAGCAGAAGAAAAACCTAAAAACAGTTATAGAGATCTTGTTCTGATCTACATCACACTACCCAGATGGATAAAATGTCACCTACCATGAACTGTTTTAGCTGTTTAAAAAGACCATCCCTACCCCCCAAAAAATCAAAGTTATTCCAAATTTCATTTAAAAAAATAAAACCAGAGGAAATAAATCTCTCTGATGTTTTTTCAAGAGTGAAATAAGCTCCATGAGCACAGAGCTGGAGGTGTCACTAATGGATTTCACTTCATGAAACTTCAGAAAAATGTCCTTAACTTGACCATAAGCACTTCTACCAGCCCTTCATTGGACAAATCTGCACATTTACAGCCCTTCCTTTCCTATGAAACTGGGATGTCAAAAGAAAACAGCACTTCATGAATTTTACAACTCAAGTAAGAACAGTAACAGCAAACATTGACAGCCTAAGTGAGAGAAGGGAGAAAGGGAAGAACAGCTTGTCTGATGTTCCACCTACTCCACAGAATTCACTCCAGAGTATCTCTGTTCATCAAACCTCAGATTTAACAAGAAAAGCAATAATTCGGGTGAAAAGTGGCACTTACTCGGACTCAAGAGCTTTCTTGCACAGCCTCACACGAGATAGGAACAAGTCAGGAAAAAAGGAAATAAAAAAATAAAAAGCACTCCACAAAGTCTTGCTCCCTTATCCCACTGAGCAAAGCACAGGAAAAGCTGGTACGGTGCTGACATGGTTCATTTTCAGGATAAATTAAAAAGGCAATAACAAGCCAATGCATGAAGGTAAGACATGCAGGATCACATCGTGCCAGCCTTAAAAGACTTTTATCTCAGTGTCTCTAGGCTATGTCATGCCACATGACATAAAAATCCATGAAAAATACCAATTTGGATGTTTTCTGCACAACTCTCTCTCCCCTAGTAATAACAAATAATAATAAAAAAAAATGTGTCAAGTGTTGCAGTTTCTTCTGAACATCTTTTACTTCTTCAATTATCTGCAGTTAATTTTCCCCTCAGGATCACTAAAGGGACTTTTGTACAGGGTGAGGAATAAAGGGTTTGAATGTAAAACTGCTACTGGAATTAGACGCTGCAGGAAAGGATGAATATTTGCTCCCTGAGTGTGTCCCATCATGTTAACTCTTCACAGGAGATCTTAATCCCTCACAGACACAGCTCCAGGAGACTGGCACCTGCACAGGCGGTACAGGAATCCAAGCTGACATCAATGAGGGTGAGCAACTGCAGAGCACACCAATGTCAGCACCACCCCATGTTCTTGTGCCACATGTGATGTGTGTGCACACAGAACAGCCCAGGGTATTGCTGGCTCAGGTTTGAGCATCAGCTCGTGGGTATGACCCTCCTGCACCCAAAATTTAGCTGTTGAATTGATGAACCTCTCACTGATCTTCAATATACACCTACCAGGGGCTCAGCTGGACAGGTACCACCCTGCAGTGCTGCCTGCACTGTGTTTGAGAAGGAACCATCTCCACTGAAAGGTGTAGAAGCCTGCAGAAAGGTGAACCTATTGCTTAGCAGCCACCAGCTTTGAGAGGCAACATTTATCTACATTACATTTGTATACAGTATTTATCTACAACCTTGGCTTCAAGGTTTGAAGACAGAGATAAACTGATGGATTACCTGGTAATTATTTTGGTTTTGTGACAGCCTCAGTTGACTTGAAGATGTAAAATGAGGAGAAAAGGTACTCCTGGATGCATTAGCACTGCTGTACATTGTGCTGGCTGTGCTGTGCAGTGAGGTCCGTGCAGGGAGGTGGTAATCTCTGCTGTGGTAGAGAACACTGTCAGGCAGGTCCCTGGCACTGCCCCCCTGTGCCCCACAGCCCCCGCTGCGGCCCGGCCCCGACACGGCTGCGCTTTGGTTCTCCACTCGAGCAGAGCTGCTGCTCTCACAGTATCTGGAGTAGCTCTGGATTTGTGCTCCCATGGATGCCAGCTCCTCCTCCCTGGCGTACTCGTCCTCCACGTCCCCCGTCTCCATGGCGATGGACAGGCAGCTGCCCTCCAGAGAGGAATGTTTCTGCGTTGTGCTTCCCGCCACCATCCTCTGGGGCTGGTCCGTCACCGCCAGGGAGAACACCTCGCGGATCTCCAGGTTCTGGGTGCTGCAGGCAGGGTCCCTGGGGTGAGCCCTCTGCCCGTGGGGCACGTGCGATGCCAGAGCCACGTGCTCCGGTTTATGTGACCTGTGACAGCCCACGGGCTCGGCCTTGCAGGGCCTGTGGCATATCATGGGTTTCTGAGGTAACACCAGCTCCGCCGTCTGCACCGAGGAGCCGCCGTAGCTTTTCTTCGTGTGGCTGTAAATGGAGTTTGCAGAATTGAGCACGCTCGTCTGCCTGGATAAAATAATGGTCTTTTCCCCTACTAATAGGGAAGCGTTTTTACAGTGTGGTACTTGTCGGCCTAGAGGGATGTGCTGCTGCTGGAACTCCGCGTTGCCTTTCCCCGGGAGCCTCGGGATGGAGGTTTTGTGCATCTCTGCCATGGAAGCGTTGGTGTGTTTGGTGGATCCCTGCCTGCCCGAGGAGGTGGCAGGGCTGTAAATCCCAGTCACTATCACATCATTATTGGAAGAGGTCCAGGAGGATTGCTGGCTGTGGGATCGGGCAATATTGACCACGTTCCGAACTTCTGGGGGCACTGAGGGAGTGGCAGGGGCCGTCCCTGGGGGGGTCCCTCCGGATTCCACCGCGCTCTTGCTGCTCATCTTCCTCCTTTTATTGCCAACCCACGTCTGCAAACGACAACAGCAAACACGAAACAAGGCATTAAAGACTCACAAAAATCAGGCAATTCCATTTTGAAGCAGGTCTGGTGAAATGTTAAGTGTTCAAGTTGTGACCTAAGTTGACAAATATGTAAATCATCGACTGATGCAGAGTCTGAACAATACAGGGTGGAAATCCAGGCCTGAACAACACAGAGTGGAAATCCAGGCCCCTCCTGCTTGGGATCCACACACTAATACACAGGAGAAGCCCAGTCTCAATTCCAAAGCCCCAGTTTCTCAAAAAATCCTGATACTGTATCATGCCTCCTCTCCCAAAATTACCGTCAAGATGTGTTTCATTGTCACTACTGTGACTAATCCCCCCAAATTTAAGTTTTTAATGTTCAGCACCTTAGGTTGCAGAGCCATCACTCTGGTATGGAGCTAAACTTTTGTAACCCAATAACTGAGAGATATGACCTTCAAATCTGCCTCCAACAGAAGCTGCCAATTCTGGAATTAGGAGGGGAGGAAGAAAAAGAAGAAAACAATTTTTTGAAGTACTCAGACCTATGGACTAATTCCTCCTCTGCCAGCTGCAAAAATCAAGATCTGAGGTCAAAACCTGCTTTTGAAAGACACTGATAGACAAGATCAGGACTACAGGGATTAGATTCCAACTGAAATTTTCCATTATGGACATTCCTGACAGTAACAATGACAGTATATGGTTTTGTGTAACAGATAGTAGAGGAAAAAATATTTGAAAAATGCAGGTACTGTGGCAGTTGTGCACAGGTTGAAACGTGCTGTGGTTTGAAGCAGATGGGGAAGCGTGTCAAATTTTGCAAAATGTCTAATTTGAGGCACAATTTGTTACATGCAGTAAAATCTGAGTTACTAGTGATGACATTTTTCTCCTTAAAAACCAATTTAAATGCAAAAATTACAGCCACAGACCTCAAGTTATTTTCTTTTACTGTATAAAACAGATTTAGAAGATTAAATTTTACTTTTTTTTTAAAATTTCTGTTCTATCAGTAAACTTTCAAGGGAGAAATTACAGCTGAATAGAGACACTGTAAATTTTGGACCAGGAAAAGAGATTTCATCCCTAACTTTTCCAACTGTACAGAACTAAAATATGAAGGTTTTCCTTACAGTTTTCCTGAAAATAAATGCTTTCGAAGAAATGCAAATACCTTAATAGCACTAATAATAAAATACAGTTTCATGAGACAGCACAAGTCAGATTTGACTCTGCTGAGAGTCCTCCTGACTGTGTTCCCAGTTCTTACTCCCATCATTTATCCAAAACACCCACCTGAACTCCTCCAAAAGGCTTAAAACTGAATTGGCAAAACAAAAAAAAAAAAAGAACAAAGGCTCAGGTAAAGTTAGTAAAATTACCTGGGTTACACTGAAACTTAACAAAGCCAGAGATGATGAACACAAGAAGGAAGAGAGGAGACAAAGTATTTGCCATCTTGGAGACTGGAAAGATTGCAAATAGTCTTCAGATTTCCTAATTTTGCAAGGGAGAATAGATTTTATGTATTGCAATAATAAGATCTGTACAGGTTTACACCAAATCATAAATGGGAAAATAGGACTTTTCTTTCTTTCCAACCCAGCTCAAGACTGGAAAGACTGGATGCAGTTCAATGGGATGAGATGGCAGAAATCCTGATTCTGGGAAAGAATGTATTCGTGCAGTTATGATATTTGAAGTATAAGTTGCATTTAGGGAATTCATGTTCCTATTACAATCATATCTGCAAGTGCCAGCTGGAACCCAAGTATCATTTTGCTGGACGTTGTACAAAGGAGAACTAGTCACTGACCAAGAGTTTTGTAGGAAAAAAAAAAAAAAGGAAAAAAGGGGGAATTAAGAGAGGAAAGAAGGAGGGGTGTAAAGAAGAGAAAGGTAAGATCATGCAAAAATATGACAAATGCAGGACAAACACTGGGTCCATTTCGACTGCACTTCACAAGTGGCAAAAAAACCCTTCACAAGTTCTAAGGGTTGCAAATCAGGGCTCAGTAAGGGAATAAAACTGAAGGAAAAAGGCCCTGATACTTTACTGCAGGAAGGGAAACTGAGAGGGAAAGGAAATCTGGAGAGTGAAGGAGGACTGCCCAGAGAGGAGAGACTGCCTGCCTCCTCCAGGACATTCAATCAGCATAAAAATAGCAGAGCAGGCCCTGAGTGCCCCATCAGCATCCAGATTCCTGTTACAACTGTCTGCCTGTTCCAGGAGCCTCAATCCCTGGCTGACTTTCACAGCTTCCCACCACCAAGAGCTCAGAAGGACAGTTTTAATGTTTCCAGACTATTGTGAGGGAGGGGAATCCAGGTAATAATCAGGGAGCAGGAAGGGTTGTTGTTGTTGATATATCACTGGTAAACCAATTACAAAAACAACCCAGACTGGTCTCACTTCTTCTTCCTCCTCAGTGTCCAGTGTTGCAGCAGCTCCTGGGAGCTGCACTGCCCTTGTTATTTTTTCAGCTAATGCTTCATGATTTCTATTTCTGCTCTCGGCCAAGAGCCATTTTGTGTCTAGTGTTTCACAAAGGGGTTATTATTTCCCTTCCTGTGGAATTCATAGACTTTGGAAGAGCTCCTGTTAGCCCTGGTGACATTCTTGTTTTATAAGAAAAGAATGTCCTCACTGTAAATAGCCATGAGGGACCACAATATTTATGATTGTGATGTGGAATACAAGTGTGACAGAGAAAGAAATAGTTCCACAATTATTCCCCCAAATACATCAGCTTATAGAAACTTCTTTAGCTTAAGAACAGTTTCTTAATAACATGACCTTGCTTCTTGCTTTCATACGATACATTGCACAAAGTTTGTAAAGGGCAAACTAATTTGTAATTTATTAAAGACTAATTTAAAAAATCCCAGCAAAAGACAAACAAAAATTACTCCTTGTGCAACCCAGGCCCCTGCTAAATACAACAACCATGTGAAGACATTCCACTGAAAACAAACTATAAAAATGAACATGTCACATACACACACTGAAGCCTGATTTAAGGCCATGATGGAGTTAAGAGACTCCACATCTCTAAATATTTTATGTAAAGCAATAAATGTGTACAAGTTTAACAAACAAATTTGGAAGGCCTCAGTACTCACCCTGACCACACTGAAGTCCAGTTTTGTTTCTTGTGCACACTGTAATATGAGCTGAAAGCAATTTTTACTTTGATTTGTCATTCCATTTTCATAATAACGCTGCAATATCCTTTGTTGTTCTACAGTAAATACAGAACGCAGATTCATCTGGAAATAAAAGAAGATACTCTGAAAGTTGGAATAAAAACTGTAAGACTTGCAGAATACACAGGCTCTCATTTATACCTGTGATAACACTAAGGGTTGACATGTTTTCTCTACAGAATCTTTTACCAATGCTTTTACTTACTTTCTAAAAAAAACCCTGTTACAGTCAGCATTAGTGATTCCTTTCTGACAGACTCAAGCTGAGCAGGTGAATTATAAGTCTGCAACAACACTGACAGCTTTTCATAAATAAATAAATATTACATTGTGTTGTTAAGTCCATGAGGCTCTAGTTTCAAAGAAAAAGTTTCTCCCTTAAAAAAAATAAAATAAAATAAAGGCATTAGGCAAAACAGAGTAACATCAGCAGATCCAATATCAGCAGGTTTCTCCTCACCTACCAAGAAAAGAGACAAAATCCAAGATTAAAGGTAACTGTTTGACACGAGTGAAGTTTCCACGGTCTCCACCTTCATCAAATCCTACACTCTGTGATGGTTGGTCCTTCTGCTGTGTCAGCACCAGCACCTCCAGCTGCAAAGTCACAAAGATCAAGAACTGGAGACCAACTTGGGGCAAAAAACCCCCAGGAAGGGCTTTAGGCAGCTCTGGAGCCACCCAATGCAAATACTGCAGAAGAACAGAGGAGGGACTGCCCGTGTCACAGCCTGGGCTGGGAAAGGTCCAGCTCCTGTGGAACTGCACCCTGAGGCTGGAAATCAGGGTTTTTAAGAACATGTAAGGGTTGTTTTCCAGGGGTATGAGCCAATGCTGACTGCAGGATGTCAGGATGTGTTCCTGCTCCTTGGTTTGTCCACAGTGGTGCTGAGGAACTCAACCAGGATCAGCCCCAGGCTCCTCCAGGGCCAGCAGCAACTCCTCAGTCCTGTTCCCAGCACTGGGTCCCTCCAAGAATCTCGCTGTTCCTGGGGACAGGAGGTGGCCCAGGACAGGGCAGCAGTTTGATGGACACATTAAAGCACACATGGCTTTGTTACATGTGACAACTCACACCCAGGCTTGGTAAAGCACACAGCTGAATATGACCAAGTGCAGAACAGACTCCTGAGGGCAAACTGGAGCTTTATGTTCTTGGTACAAGCAAAAAATATAATCCTGTGGTTAGAGATCAGAAAGAAGATCCCAATCATCACCAATTTCCAGAACAGGGCCTTTATTTGTCCCAAACAAAATGCAGCAAGTGCTGGCCAGGAACAACCTGCATCCAACTTCGTGCCTTGGGAAGCAAAATTGTCACTTTAATACAGTACATGTATCATAATAATGCAGAACAAACTAAAGAATAAAAAACCTCACCATCATCCTGTAGGGAAATAAAGGGGATGAGGGAACCCTTTGCAGCCACTAAGCTTTTTTTGAAAACACTCAATGGAAAGGAGAGTGGTGACAGACCTAATCTTTGCACAAGAACTGCTTTCTGATATAGAGCAAATAAAATTATTAAAGGCTCAAAAGCTTGAGCAGACACCCAACTGCTTTCATATTATTCTCCAAGATGATTACACTATGTAATGGTAATGGATGTTAGAGTTCAACAGACCTGCATAAAGAAAAAAGATTAATATCTAGAATTTGGAGTAAAATGCTTGTAGGCCAGAGCTGTGACTTCAGAGTTTACTTTCCTCTCTATGTCAACAGACAATAGAAAAATCAATTTGTAAAAATTACTGTTTCTTTGAAATAATAGTTAAAACAGAAGATGATGTTTCAATCATCTCTTTTACCTCTGTTCCCAACTCCTGTTCACCCTCTCAATGCAGTGCATTATTAAATGCAGCACCACCAGCTACATGACAAATCAGGCTTTGCCTGAGCTCTGCCTCCCCCAGAACAGGTATTCAGTCACAGCCAGAGCTGGGCAAAGGAGACTCTGGCTCTGAATAATCTACTGTTTAAAGAAATTTATAGCAAGTAACAGAGGAGACAATTATTAGTCCATTAACAAATCAATAAAGTTCATAATAATCTACTCTATAATGTTGGGAACTGCCTTCAGATGTCCCACGTGAATACACACAGTGACGTGGCCACTGACTGATTTATGCCCCTTCTAAAGGACACACAAGAGGCAGTTTTGTGGTTCTTGAACAATTGGTAGGGTCCAGCTTCCACTTCTGTCTACTCCTCTTTCAGTACCAGAGGTCCTGTTCCATTTAGTGGAGCTCAGTTCCCACAAACGACCTCATCAGAAATAGTTATGAACCTTCCATGTGTCCAGATCCAGCTGTGTCAGCCCAAAGCTCAGCACTTCCATCCACAGGCTCATCACATCATGCTCTCCAAACAGTTCATCTACTCCAATGAAGACTCTTCCCATTGCAAGATAAATTTTTAGAGTCAGACCTGATGACCTGCGAGGGAAGACGTGTGACAGGTCCTTGACATGTTTTTAATTATGGGGATTTCTGTATCCAAGGTCACTTCTGTGTTAAAACACTTTCATTGTTGCATTTGACATTCGTAATTTAGATAAAGACAGGGTGGAGCATTTTGATTAAATCACTTGAACTTCAGATAAACTGTCTGACAGGCTTGGCCCAGCTAAGCTCCAGAGAGGGCATGGTCTGGTTTAATAACTCATTTTTGCAGTGTATTTTAATCACTTGTGAGCTACAGCTGCCAACTGGGAAGATTCCTGAGTACCCTCTGCCTTGAACCCAGCTGAGTCCAGCTCAGGGCATCTGTGAGAGGCCATCAGAAAGTGATTTAAATAACTAAATTACAGGATCCTACAGACACAGAGTTATGGCAGCTGAGTCATAACTTGAGTTTACATTCCAACATCTAAACCTTCAATTAAGGTGAGAATTTATTAAAGCATTTTGTGTCTTAGATATACTGAATCCTAAATCAATAGACAGTTCTGGACCATTTCCCACTAATTTCACACCAGTGTGTAGGATGTTTGGCAATCCTCTGTCTCTGGCAGGTGCAAAGTTCACTGATATTACGTCATCTTTAAAGTCCAGCTGGAAATCAGTTTGCTATCAGCAATTCTTCAGTGCTTATTTTGAATATCTAAAACAGTACCCTGTGTTGAATAAACCAATTCCTGGATGTTTGGAAGCTCCATTAGAACACCATGAAGTCCAGAGTTAATCAATGAAGAGCTGCCTCTGCATGTCCCATCTTCACAGGCAACAAGTTCTGCTCACACCTGGGAACTGACCCACATTGAGCACTCAAACATCTGTGAGAACATAATGTTACTGTCTCTGAGACAAATTAACACAGGGTGTATTCATCAAAGGATTACACTGGTTATTTTTTTTGGAAGTATTACCTATTTAGCATCAGATTTCGTAGCTAGAACAAGACATTAAGTCTTACATTTTCTCCAACACGGAAAATCACTTAAAAACTGCTAAAATTACTGAACATAAAGGCAGTCACATCAGTACCAAGGGAATCAGCAGGTCACACTCCTTCATCACAGACATTATTCAAAACAACCTCAGTAACTTATAAGGAAACAAACTCCTTTTCCCAGTTTGTGCACCTACAGAGCGCTCCAGCCTCAGGATTTCTCACCTTTGTCTTGAACCTCAGACTCCAAGTTAGAAATCCACATGGATTTTTATCATAATTTCATTTTGATCTTGACTTGCCAAGCTTAGCAAACATGCATGTGAGCTTTTGGGAAGCCGGGTGTCCAGCTGGTTGGCAACACATTGGCACTGAAAAGAGAGTTTGTTACAGAAAAGAACTCTGTGAAATTTAATAAAAATCAGGCAAAGCATTATGCAAACAAATTCCATGACTGTAAGCTGCATTTTCACTTCAATAAAAGACAGAGGTGGCAAAGCAGTACTTAAGGATTCAACATCTGCCTGTTCTAGCACAATAAAGCAGCCTTGGCCAAGTGTTTTGCAGTCTTGACAGTGCAGAGAATAACCTGTGACAAATGGAAAAGCACCTTCACCCCTGGGATGTGTCCTAGGCCAGCTAACATCATGGAACTCTTCACTTTGGGGGTCTCCCACTCCTCAACCTACAGTGAACCCGACAGTATGAAGATGGTCTTCATTCCCTTTCTAAACTGAATACTAATTAAAAAAACTTAGCATGGTAAGATCCCTCTGATATGTGTGGTGGTTTAGGAGATGTAAATGTAGCCCAGGTGTTAAGCAGGACTGTGACATGTGGGACATCCCAGAGTGATTAGTGACAAGGTCAAAGATGGGAACTCCCTGCCCTTCAGTTTGTCCCAAGCACAATTCCACAGACACCCTGTGACTGTCACAGCAGCTCCTTCTCAGGTGACATTAAGGGTGTTCTTACAGCTCAACTTTTTCAGGCTTCTTAGGCTGTTTAAGCAACTTTTTCACAGTATCCCCCTTCCTTCCCTTCTGTGGGAAGAGCGAGCAGGAGTGGAAAGAGGAGAACACGGAGACCTAAAGCAGAGTTTGCTCCTGAACATTTCCTTCACAGAACAGGCACTCAGGGGATTGTCCCACAGGGTTTGCTGCAAATGCCCAGTCCTTCCACCCCAGTTACTTTATTCAACAGCCAGAAATTAGGAATCTCTCCAGGGAGACCTGGTGAAGGCAGGTCATATATTTTTAGCAACTAATGGAAACAACTTGATGTCAAGGAGTAAGACAAAAGAAAGAACAACTGAAAGAAAATGGGAATAATCATGTAATCAAATAATTCAAGAGTTACTTAACTGTTCTGGAATGACTTGAAAAATCTGGGGGCAAAAAAAGGGACAAAAATAAAGAAGTAGCATAAGAAGGAGAAAAAGTCTGCCTATAAGTACAGCAGTATAATCTCAGTGTCCAAAAGTATCTAAATATTAAGACTGCTGAACCAAGTAGACATTTACAAAGTAAATCTCTACAGAACACAACATTAATAGTATTTAATTTGAAAATAGGAAATAAAATCTCCAACTACAGTCATTTTAAACAGCAACAAAAAATAGTCTTGGATGTGATAAATAATAAATAATTCACTCAGAGCACAAGCCACCACAAAGTAACTAAGTATAAAAATCTTCATGGTATAAAACATAATAAAACTGTCAGGGATTAACACAGAGTGATAAAAGGGAACAAGCAGTTTCTGAGAGTTTTCTTTTTTAACTTCAGCACCAAACAAGTATTTATTTATAAAAAAGTCATCTTGCAAAGCCTATTTCTGTTTTAGTCTGTCCATCCATAACAGGTATAACAAGAAAATCAGCACACTCCTCTATTTATCTTTTTTTCTGTTCCCTCCACAATCTCTTGTGGTAAAAACCAACAGGTCTCAGTGCCAATATAAATCTGAGACAAAACTGGAACTATGATAAGAAGCATACTGCAGACATAAATTAAACAAGACTGCAGTAGTGACACTACTCCTCCAGCTTTAGGAACCCCATTCACTTTCCACAGCTGCCAAAACCTCACCATTTCTTGTACATCCCCAGTGGAAAGAAAACAACCAACCAACATTGTAATGTGTGGGGATACTGGATACACATCAAGCAACAATGTTTAATAATCTGAATTGACACGTTGGTGCCTCTTTCCTACACAGGCCAAACCAGTTAGAGCCACACGCTCCCAGTGCAGTGGGTGAGGCTGATGGTTGGGTACGTGTAATGTACAGCCCAGCTTGTAAAACTACTTCTAAATATCCGTGACTTGCAGCATAATTGCTTCCCTCTCCACTAAGTACAGCATTTGTAGGATTGTATTACAGTCCTACCTATAAAATGCAGCCCTTTATTAGGGACAAATTAGACAGCCCTCAGTAAGTTAATAACATAATAACCCATGACCACAACTCCACAGGTTTAGGCATCCCCATCCCACTTTACTGATGCAAATGAGACTCCTGACTGCAGCTGGATTAACCACATGTTTTAAATAAAGCATGTACGTGTTTGTAAGACCTGTGCCAGGAAAAAGGGAAGGGATACTAAAATGCCGTGTTCCTGTGAAGGTGTGAGCTGCTTCAGGACTCCAGTTTGGAGGATATAAAACTACTTTGGTTAGTTACATGTGATCTTACCCATAGTATCAGATCTTACCTATAGGATCAGAAGCCCCAGGTTAACAGAGGGCAGGAGACAGGGCTGGGGATTGTCTGGGGCAGGAAAGTGCTCCACAAGCACTCCCAGGGCACCACCATCCCTCCAGAACAGCACAGCCAACTTCTTCCCCCTCATCCCCAAACATCTGAGGAGTAAAGTCTGGCAGCACAAGGCCCCCCTGTTCACATCACACACAGGCTGTGCCCGACACCACAACAGGCTGATATCATGGAATTACTGTATGGTTTGGGTTGGAAAGGACCTTAAAGTCCATCTCCTTCCACCCCCTGCCCTGGGCAGGGACACCTTCCACTAGACCAGGTTGCTCCAAGCCCTGTCCAACCTGGCCTTGGACACTTCCAGGGATGGAGCATCCACATATGCATTTGAGAGGTGGAATCACAGAACAGCTGGAGTTGGAAGGGACCCCTGGAGATCAGCCAGGTCACCTGGCACAGGTGGCACAGGACTGTGTCCAGGTGGGTTTGGAATGTCTCCAGAGAGGGAGACTCCACACCCTTCCTGGGCAGCTGCTCCAGTGCTCTGCCACCCTCAACATAAAGAAGTTCTTACTCGTGTTGAGGTGCAACTTGCTGTGTTTTAGTTTTCTACCATTGCTCCTCATGCTGTTGCTGGGCACCACTGAGAAGAGCCTGGCACCATTCTCTTGGTACCCTTTGGAGAAATTTAGAAGAGCCTCAGAGGGAACAAGATCTAGGATGTCTGGTGGCCACCCAGCTGCCCCCTGCCTGTCCATCACTGTGGCCCCTCAGCCTCACACCATGAGTCAACAGTGATGGTTGTCCTTCCCATCCCCAACCATCCCCACGGTACCCAGGGGAACCATCCCTGCCTCGGGGGGTGCCTGCAGTGATGGGGGGATGAGCAGGACCCAGCGTGTGGGGAAGGGCCAACAGGGAACTGAGGCACCGCGGACAATGAAGGGCTGAAGGGCTAAGGCACCGGGGACTGAGGCAACTAGTGACAAGATGAGAGCACATGGTCGTAAGTGTGCCATGGGAGGTTCAAGTTGGACATCAGGAAGAACTTCTTCACAGAAGAGGTGAAGAAGTTGCCAGATATTGGAAGGGAGGTGGTGGAGTCCCCACCCTGGAAGTGCCCAAGAACACCCAGACGTGGCACTCAGTGCTCTGGGCTGGGTGACAAGGTGGGGATCGGGCACAGGGTGGACTCCATGATCTCAGCGCTGTTTTCCAGCCTAAATGATTCTGTGACTGAGGCACAGGGGTCTGAGGACGCCTGAAGGCGCTGAGGGCCCAGTGACCGAAGCCCAGAGCTCCGAGGACGGGGCTGAGCCGCCGCTGACCGGCCCGCCGCGCACGCGCAGTACGGCCCCGGTCGGCGCAGGCGCACTGGGCGCTCCCCCGGGGCGCGCGGGCGCACGCGCACGCGCAGTCCCGCGGCGGCGGCGGGTCCCGGCGCGTGCCCGGTGCGGCCCCCCCGCGGTGTGTGTGTGTGGGGGAGGCTCAGCGGCGCCTGCGCGAGCCGGGCGGGTCCGCGCGCGCGAGCTCGCGCGGCCGCCCCCCTTACCCCCCCCACCACCGCCGGGCCCGGGGGGGGGGGAGATCGGCATCATCATCATCATCATCATCACCATCATCACCACCATCATCAGCATCTCCTTCCTCCTCCCCGCCCGCCCGCTGCGCCCCTCCCGCCGGGGGGGCCCCGCTCGCGCCCCTCCCGCGGGGAGCCCCCCGCGCTTACCGTGCAGCGCGGGGCCGGCGCGGGGGCTCCGGGCTCGGCCGGGCTCGGCTGGGTCGGTCCCGGCGTCACACAATGAAATCAGCGGCCCCGATCATTAATTCTCATCATGATCGTGACGTGCGCGCAGACAGCGGCCAATGGCGCGCTGCGATCAGCGCGGCCCGGCCGCGCCCGCCCCCGCCGCCCGCAGGGGGGGCGCGCACGGAGCGCGGCCCCGACAGCGACCGGGCAGGGACGGGGCCGGCACCGGCAGGGACCGAGCGGGGACACAGCCGGCACCGACGGGGGACGGGGCAGGGACACAGCCGGCACCGAGCCCACTGCCCTCAGAGCCGGACCCGACAGCACTGACCGCACCGGCCTGACCGCACTGACCACTCCCCACGCCACACACTGACCACTGCCCACACCGCACTGACCACACTGCCCACACAGCCCCACAGCACTGCCCCCACCACCCCACAGCACTGCCCACACTGCACTGCCCACTGCCCACACCACCCCACAGCACTGCCCACACCGCACTGACCACTGCCGACACAGCCTCACTTCACTGCCCACTCCACACCGACAACACTGTGCACACAGGGACCCCCCCCATCTACACCCCCTGCCATCCCTCCTCGAGGGGTGCGCTAGGGAAGTGATCCCTGAGTGTCTGGGGGGGGGAAGGAGTCCGCAATCCATACAAATGTGTCCAAGGGGTGCCAGGAGGATGGTGCCAGGCTCTTGCCAGTGGTGCCCAGTGACAAGGTGAGAGCAGCAGCTATAAACTAAAACACAACAAGTTCCACCTCAACATGAGGAAGAACACCCATGAGGGTGGCAGAACACTGGAACAGGGAAGGTGTGGAGTCTCCCTATATGGAGACATCCCAAACACACCTGGAGACACTCCTGTGTCACCTGCTCCAGGTGACCCTGCCTTGGCAGGGGCTTGGACTGGGTGATCTCCAATGCCAACCATCCCAGGACTCAGTGAATGGCTGCCTGTGTGAGTGCACTGGGCTCTGCAGCCTGGGCACACAAGGAGGTGTGCCTGGGGATACCCAAAAAACTCCTGGAAGGACCAGGGTTTCCATTGCATGAAAGTTACAGCGCTTAAGAAATAGATTTTTTATTACTTGAGGTGGATATGTTTGGTCTGGGAAGGGAGGAAATGCTATTCTATCCAGGGGGGCAGCACAAGGCAAGGACACATCCTCAGTGCCGTGGTTGCACCTGGTGATGGTATGAACACAAGACAAACCACACACACTCACTGTGTCCTTATGGGGGTCCAGGACAACGAGGTGCATCAGTGCCAGCCCTCCTTGGGGCTCTGTTTCCCTTCCAAAAGGTAACCTCGTCAACAAATGAGTGTGAAGGCCGATACTGCTCACCCATCCTGATGGATTGTGTGATAGAAATCATGTAAAATCATCATTTATTGGCTCAGAAGTGAGCGGGAAGGCCAACACTGCTCACCCTCCTGATAGATTGTGTGGTAGAAATCATGTAAAATCAGCATTTGTTGGCTAAGAAATGAGCAGGAAGGCAGATACCGCTCACCTTCCTGATGGATTGTGTGATAGAAATCATGGAAAATCATCATTTATTGCCTTGGCTTTAGGAGCACTGAGAAGTCTCATTCAGATTTGAGACCTCATTGTATTAATTATAAAGCCTCTAGATACCCCTATACCCCTATTCCAGATAGTATCCTCTGCAAGTCACAATGTTAAAATATTAAACAGGCAGTTTAATACTGTGCAATGCTTTAATCAGAACCCTTGGTAAATATTTCTGCAGGACCGAAATAAAAGAATTGCTGCCGGTTCTTTGTGGGCAGGGAGGAGAAAACAGCTCAGTGCCTATGTTTATTTTAAAATTACAGCAAGTTATTTACACTGTTTAACAATTTTAACACTGACTTCTGAACTAGTGGGTGGCATCCCCCATCTGGGTTGGATTAGGCACAGTAGGAAATACCTGAATTTAGTAATAGGATCTTAGGAATACTCCATGTATTTAAACCATAAATCTTCTATTGTGTTGCTTCATCTCCTAACTACATCCCCTTCCTCAGAGTGCCATCAACACTCTGCCTGTAAAAATTACGCAGAGCAACCATAAAACCTCTAGACCACCACTTTGGAATCAGCTGTGGGATGATTCCTGAGAAATTTGGTGTGTTTTCTTCTCACTCCCAATCTGGGGCTTGGGAAACAAAACAGGTGAGACAGTCTCTCTAAAATCCATTGAAAAAGATACAGTGGGGTTTGATAAAATACAGCTTGTTAAACTCCTTTAAAATGTCGAATGTTAGAAAGTAATATTTCAAGGGCTCTAATTTGATTAACAGTGGTCTCACAGGTGCTTTTTCTATAGTTTTTATCCAAAACCTCATAGAATCATTCATAAAGGAGACACGAGCTGTGTATTTAAGTTGTCAAAGAAACCAGCATGCAGACTTGGTGCCACAAAAAAGATTTATAGATCACTATAAGGTACTTTACAATACAGAAGAGTAAACTCAACGTACAGGTTAAAAAAGCTGCTGCTGTTTGCAGCAGAGGAGTGCCCAGCTCCAGAAAGAACTTCATGTTATTTATTTCCCTCCCTGGTGTCACCTCTCAATGAGACAAACCTCGAGGAAAAAACTATGGCAGCATGAAATAAACCAAATATTCTTCTTATTGCCACCAGCTTCACATGCTGCCTCCTTCATTAATAACAGATGTAAATTAACAGGGGCTGGCAAATTGGTGCAGTGGTTTAAACAGTAGCCCGGGACATGAAAGGAGTCCTTCCACGGGGGAATTGGCATCAAAGCGAGACTCTCTGATGGAGCTGCTTTGTATGAGCTCATTAAACTCATTAGCTCAGCTTACTCTTGGTTACTTGGCTGGGTCTGGGTTCCTGTCTCTGCGTGTCTGAGCTGCGTGCGTGGCTTCCCGAGCTCTGGGTGTGGGTATTCCCTGCTGGAACAGGGGCAGGGAGTAGGGCAGAAGCTCTAATTTGTGTTCTGCAGTCAGGAACCCGACTGTAAAATCATACGGTTCTTTTCAGCCCTCCATCCACCTTTCCCTTTTCCAGCAGTTCACACAGTTTCAGACTTTTAACAGATCATGCAGGTAAGAGAAGTCTCTAAGGATTCCCCAGAATTCCCAGAGGCGGATTGGAAGCTGGTGTGTGACCCTTGGGCCATGAGCCTGAACAGTTTTGGCCGCACAGTTTAGAGCCCTGGCTGCTATTTCCATTTCTTGGCTTTCTGCTGAGTCGAGAAAACACTGCAGGGAGCCCATGAGACAAACCCAACCCACCTCACCGAACCCTTTCTCAGGACAGTGTTACTCAGCTCATGATCCCATTATTTGGGTGATGCTTTAAAGGATGTAGCTCTAAACCAACCCTGGGGGTGACCTGACAGAGCCAGTGACCTTTCAAGAAGGGGTGAAAACAGGGTGGAAAGGAGCCTAATAATGTCCCACCTGCAATTTTGTATTTTGAATTCCGGATCTCTAATGAGTAATTTACCTATTAAACTGCTCCAGGGCATTAAATCTTGTAGCTACACAGTGTCAGCCACAAAGGGATCTGAACTGAATCTGTCCCCTTATCCCCAAAGTCTTGAACTTGCACTTGGGAAAATGTGTGGAGAATCCAGTGTAGAAAAGCCTGAAGTTAATCTGGTGCTCGACCATCCTCCCTTTGGGGAATTTTGCTGTCATTCATCCTGAATCTTTGACAAACCCTCAGAAGAGCTTTATTAAACTTCAGACTTAGGACTGACCACAGGAAAAGCCCGCAGGTCCTTTCATTTTGTTGCAAAACTGCAATGCCAGTTTTGTGAGAAGCTCCTCAGCTGGTGCTGAGCTTTGTCTCCTCCTCCTCCTTTGTCTCCCTGTTCCAAAAGCCTTACTGAAGTCAAGATATATAACATTTCCTGCTTTATGTCTCTACAACGCTTGTTATTCCACCACAGCGGAAAGTTAGGTTGGTTTGACATGATTTATTCTTGCAAAATCCCAGCTTTTTCCATCAAAATGTGTATTTCCTTCATTTTGTACTGACGCTGTTGACTTTGTAGGGGTAGAATACACCTCCAAAAAGCCCTTTGTTTAAGCGCCTGCTGTTTCACAGGTTTCCTGCTCAATGAAATGGCAACAGTGATATCCATTTTACACAAATATTGTGAGGACACAGTAAAGACTGGGAGGCACAAGGGTGTTGTTAAAGATCCACTAAATCCAGATTCTGTGTGAAACAGTGATGGAGAAAGGATTAGTGTGTAAACCTCAGGAAAAATGTCAATATGGCAAATTCCGTGCAGCACATTTCCTGCATCTAAAAGCACAGCCAGACTTAGTGCTCTTACAAGATTTACAAACTTGCTGTCTTCTTTGAACTTGGTTTTGCCACATTAATTAAAATTAGTGGTTAATCCTCACCCGGTGCATAAACAAAGCTCCCATAAACTGAATCTGCAAATATGTCCCTTCTGCTGGTATGCAAAAAACAGCTGGTGCTGGTGGGAAAAAATGCAAAAGAGTCTGGCAGGCCAGATATTTTAAGAATTTGTTCCACTTTTTTATTTATTGAGATATTTTTATGAGAATCAAAAAGTGCTGTTGCCTTTTATTTTTGTTGCCTTTGATAATTTTTCATACAGTGAGCAGGGAAAATTATGGACTTGAGGAACATACAAAAATGCAATACACTAAAAATTAACCAAAAAAAAAAAAAGGAGGGAGATAATTTTTGCATATTTTTTTCCCACCCATTAATATTCCTAGCATAGAGTGTTTTGTAGTACAAAGAAAAAGTTAAAATATTTTAAAAATAAGAATAAAACCAGTAAAGACAGGAGGAAGTAAAGATCCAGGGAGGGGACCCGTTATTTTTTCCAAAAAAAATCTATATATCCCCTCTTTTGGTAATTTGTTGTCCCCTGCAAGCCCCAGTTCCATTGGTAAAGTGATTCACCTAAAGGTAATGCATGAGCAGTTCTTATTTCCCATGATTTTTTGGAAAAGCAACGGAGAAAATGTTGAGTTAGACTCTTCAAAGCATTTATGAGATTAGTCAGTACTTTCCTTCTCTTTGACTTATCTTCCTCTGGAGTTAAGAAGGTTTTCCCATCTGCTCAGGTCTCCCACAAGCACACATTCCTCTGCTCCTTCATTTCTAACTGGGTCCACACTTTATTCCATGTCCACCAAAGCTCATCCCCCTTCTTAGCAGCTCCTCACCTTTTTCCAGTACTCCTGACTGGCCTGAAAGGATCTGAAAAGTGGGGGTTTTTTTCCTTTAAAAGCAGGATAAGCATAATGGCTGTCCCAAGTCCTTGGGAATAAAGGAAATAGCCATCATCCACCAGTTTGTTCTAGTGTTTCTCAGTTTCTTTGATCTTTGATTTAGGCAAGGTAAGTTTTCTCCCCAGTCACAGCAAGCCAAAGTAAGGGAAATGAATATAGTGTAGGTTTAATTCTAAATGATGCAGCATCATTAAAACAAAGATGAATATAAAACCTGTGAGATCAAGAATACAAATAAAATAGAGGTTCAGAGCACCTGGTGTTCCTCAGTAGCTCCACATTCACCTCGAAGAAGAAGGGTGAAAATCTGAAGGATTCAGAGGAAATTCTTTGATGTGGAAGAGCTAAAATTATCCATTAGCAGTTCCTGAAAGGAAAGCATGGAACTGCCAAAACAATGTAAAGCCCACTGTGAGCCCTGTGGACCTCTTACTAAAACCATGGTCTTCACATGACATTCATGTGTTTCTAAAAGTACAGGATCAGCTAAAATTGCCAGTTCTGGCACAACCAAATCTAAGCAGGGAAGGAAATCCATGAGATGGCAGCAAGGATTTGGGGATTTTATTGTTTCGTGTTGGTGTTTTTCATGCTGGTCTATAGTAAAGCACATTTTCATCCTTAACTATTTCACAAAAATGAATTTCTTGTGACTGTTTCTAAAAGCACAGCATGATTCCTGAGGTTTGGGGAGACCAAGTGCATCAAGTGAAGTGTCCTCCTTGGGAAAGAGCCGCTGTGTTTTGTAGATAAAATACCCGACTTTGTCCAGTCCCACAGCACCACATTTATTTTACAGCAAGACTTTGTAAGTTTAAATCTTATCACAAACTGCTATCACTCATTAGAAAATTATCCTATTAAGAATATGTTTACAAAGTAATCTTCCATCTTTGTCTTTGAGATAACAATAAAAGTGAAGTATTGATGGTTTGCTGCCAAATGTTTTTCCCTTTATAGTAACCCTGTCATTTTATTTCATCTGCATACAGAGGAATTTGTTTAAATGCAAATGACTTCTTTCATGGAAGAAGACAGCTTTTGTATTAATCCCTGTTTGTTTAAGCAATTTCCTTAAATTAGATTTTGGTTGTGATAGGACTACGTTATTGTTTCCAGGTTGTTTTATTCTTCCTTAAATATAATCTTGTTTAATCTCAGCCCAGATTAAGAGGAATGACGTAACATTAGAGGGAAGATTTTGTGAGAGGAGGGGGAGGTTATACAGTTTTTCCAATCTTTGCATCTGCTGTTGTACTGTTGGGCTCCTAATGGAAACTTCTTCTCCAACAACCCTATCTAGGAAATGCCTTTTATCTGCTCTGAGCTAAGACAAGGATGCCAAGTCCAGTTTAGACACAGATCCAGCCACTGTCACCCAGCCTGTTATCAGGAGGCAGAGCTGCTGGGGTGAGGCCCTGAGAGCTGCTTTTGGTGCAGAAATACAGTTGTCTTCTTTTTAATGCAAGGTAAGAGCACAGGAACTCAGGACTAATGTGTTGGATGGTATCAAAAGCCTTTTTAGTCCTGGCTGACAGGGGCTGACGACGTTTTGTGGTGAAGAGCAGGAGTAACTCACACACAGACTGACCCACAGAGTTGGATTCCAGTTTTAGATTACAGAAATGCTTCATTTATCCTGTTTTAGTGCACCAATGTGGGAATTTGAGTTTCCCCGCAGTATCAATGTATTGGTGACCAGGAGTTTCCACTTACGAAACCTTAATTAACTTTACTCATCAGCATTCATCAGTATCAATAACTAATTTTGATCTCTTTATCTTCCAATGAAAATATAAATTTCATACATTTCATTATAAAATAATAATATATTTTACACTCCACCTGGACATTTTGATTCATTTTGTCCCCACATTCTTCTGTCTTAGGAACCCCGTTGCTTCATCCAACACAATTTTTCATCACTCCTTCTCATTCCACCTTATTTTTTTCTTCCATATAGGAAAGAGAATTGAAGATCAGAAAAGCACTGGTGAACTTTAAACCATGTCCCCGTTGAAGGGTTCACGTTTCAATAATCTCATTAATATTTACTCTTTAATTATCAGGTATGTTTTAGTAGAATATTTTGTGTTGTTAAGTAAAAGCAAGCAGCATAACATCAGTGGATATGTCAGTGTCAGCAACAGTGTGAGTTGTGCTTTAATTCCACAGTGAGTAAAATCAGGACAACTCTGCACTGCTTTAAAGGGAGGCATATTTACCACATTCTTTGTTATGAAAAGCCACTTTTCCCAAATAAATGCCAAACTGCAAAAAGCACAGTAGCACATACAGATGGTGATATGCAGAGAATGGTGTGTAATTGGTGTAGACTGTGACACAGAGGGTCAGGCCACTATTTAAATTCAGCTGAGACCTGCATTTTGGAGTGTGTTGCCTTTCCAGGATATGTTCAAGTGCACCAGTTCTGTGTCAGAGTAAGGTCTGCACCACCAACATTCAGGATCTCCTGCTGGTTCATCAGCTTGTCA
Organism: Chiroxiphia lanceolata; assembly: GCF_009829145.1. Classification (NCBI taxonomy): domain Eukaryota; kingdom Metazoa; phylum Chordata; class Aves; order Passeriformes; family Pipridae; genus Chiroxiphia; species Chiroxiphia lanceolata. The sequence goes on from NC_045650.1 coordinate 4,240,619, forward strand.
CTTGGCTTCCTTTAAAATACCAATAAAACACTCCAAACAAAAGTGTATTTGTAATTAAACACCCAACAAGTTGGGTTAGTTGAGTCCAGACCTGGATAGCAACGATTTATCAGTGTCTCAGCTCATGAGGAATGACTAAAAAATCATTTAAATCAACAATTTGAATCGGAAAAGGTGCAGAGGCATCTGGAAAGAGCAGAGACTCACATACTCTTGGCTTTCTGGTGTCTTTCTTCTCCAGCCCCATAGCCCAGGACCCCCTGCCCGCCCCCTGGGCCACCTCAGCCCTGGCTCTGACCCTGCCCCGTGGGAAGCACCCACTGCTCCTGGCTCCCTGGAAGGACCTGGCCCACTGTGCTCTCACACATCACATTAAAAAAGCTTTTTGACATAATATGGGGGAAAACCTGGTAGCTGTGAGCAGTCTATTCCAATAAAGCTCCAAAAGCAGGAGCAGCCTGTCAGGTAGGGAGCTGCTGGGTTGGCTTGGCAGCCCTAAATCACTGTGTTTATCTTGGATCCACACCTAATGAAAGGGTGCATGTGCTGCAAGCCATGGAGCTAAAGCTCCATTAACTAATCAATGGCTAACTCTGGGAATTAAAAACATGGAGAGCAGAGCTGTGGTCAACACAACATCCCACTTGCACAGCTCCAGAGGAGCAGGGTTTTAACAGCAGCACGAAAACTGGGCAACAAAGGAGACACCAGAGATGCCTTTGTTTGCTGAGGGTGATGAGTGTCTTGGAGAACTAACGTGCTTTGGAAGTATAAGGCATGGAAAGAAATAAATTAATAATTATCAATCAGATGTGGTAGGTACAGCCCAGCAAGCAGAGTGTCTCTGATGCTTTGCAGCAGGAGTGAGATCCTTTGTGGGGCTTCAAAAAGGGGAGAAAAAGGTGGCTTTGGGCCATTCCATGAATATATTTTTCCCTGAGCTGCTCGGGGCGTCTTCAGACACGGGGATGTTATGCAGGTGTGTCACTGGAGTTTGCAAAGCAGCAGCACAGCCCCTTCCCAGGTTAATTAGCTGTGCCCTTCAGCGAGGATTAGGGAAGATTTGAAAGCATCTAAAGCCAGGGAGGATTCAAGAAAAGCAAATAGCCCAACTCCATGGCACAGTCTATTGCCAGGGATTCCACTTAATCGGGATCTGTGTCAGCTGCCTTGATAGGCCCCCGTGTAAGTCATTTTATTTTAGGTAAACATTTGCAAATGAACTTTTTGTACGTTGTGAAAAGGGGGGGGGGGAAGGAACATCTCTCCAGCAGTGTTGGTATCTGAACTCTACAGAAACATTTAGACCTTTCAAACTAAATGTCAAGTTGCTCCCATTGAGTCAAATTCTTGCAAATTTAAGCTAATTAACATAACTACTTTCCAAGTCAAAGCAGGTCCTTATGCTGTGCTTAAGTGCTTTAGTACATGAATACATTCTGATTGCCACAGCTCCCACTTTTATGGCTGGAGGAAGAAAGAGGGAAGTTATGAGTCCAAAGAGTTTTTTTACTCCAAGTGACAAAATTCTTCCTGGATGTAAATGTGACATTACTATGAATGGTATTATTTTCCTGAGCCAACTTGGAAACATGATCCAGCTGAAATTTCTGGGACACAGAAGGGACACAACTGACAGGGAAGGAGAACTCCAAGAATCACAATTGGTTTTTAAGCATAAGGCTGACCCAACAGGACCATAAAGGGTGATGACCTGAGCTGCAGAAAATAGGAATTCAATTCTGTATTGCTTTCTAATATCAGTCCTCTCCCTGTCACATCCAGGTGCTGGTGCAAGGCCATGAAATCTCACCCTGATTCTGTAGCACTGTCCAGGTGCTGCACTGGCAAAGCAGTGCATAGAAATGGAGATTAAAATCAAGTCATATTTTTAAAGCTATTAATGTGATACAGCTAAAATTATACAAGGGGGAATGCTTATTTTCAGCATAAAAAATTTATTTGCCTGGGGGACATTTTAGTGTCCAAGACATACATTTGTGATAAGTGTAAACATTTGAAAATGCTCCTTCAACCAACAGAGTCACAGCCTGCAAGCAGCATCCCAAAACTGGAAAGACAGGAAAAATGGGAATCACAATTCCTGAAAAGTTGTGGTACCAATGGTACCTTAACATCAAAAGAATTAACTTTTGCATGCTACTATGTATACTAGAATTCTAACCAGGACAGTGTTCTACCAGAAAAGTTCATCTAAGATATGTTAGCAAACAGCGTACAAGGCTCTTTGCAAGAAATTAATATATTTCAAAATTAATCCTTTTTTTCTGACACTTTTTTACAGCTAATGATACATATTTTTGTTTAAGTGTGAAATCATGTGATTTATAATTCCAGGGGAAAAAGCTTTCAACAAAGTTTTCAGCCTAAGCTATTTTTAATCCTAACATTTTCTGTGAATAAGTAGAAATAAGAAAATGAATCGTGCTGCGAAAAAAAAGCACTAAACCAGTTTTTCCCCCAGGAGATTATAAATATCTGTATATATGGGCAGAACGTTCAATTAATCTGAGGAATGTTCTGCTGAGTTTCATGATGATGTACTGTGAGAAAGCAGCAATACAACAAAACTGGTGAGCTGTACAAAAGGAGTCCGAACTTTCCTAGCAAGATACATGATGGTAGAAATCAGACATTTATTAAAATGATGCGATGCAGAAATGCAGCAAACGTGGCACTTCATCAGGAAAATGGGCAGGCAGAATTAAACATAAGTGACGGTGTGGGGTTCACTTTGGAATGCAAAATGAATTTATAAATAATAGATGGAGATAATCTGAATAGTTTTACAGAGAGATGAATGAAATCCGTGTCTTTTCTAACTCTCTCAAATTAATTTCAGGAGCTGCACAGTTACACCCCCTTCCCCAAAGAGTTTGGAAGATGTTAAATGGGCAGCTCATATGATAGAAAGTTATTATCCTGAGATTAGCCCTGGAGGAATCATGAGGAAGAGGGAGATAATATTGGAATATATGACTTGGAGTTTTATTTTAACATTATGACTTGAAATAGTGATTAAAATCACTGAGCTCTTCCAGGCAGGAGACACAGGGCCTTCTCTCCAGGGGACTGGGAAATAAAGAGTCAAGTTCTTAGCAGGTTTCTCACCTGTCTCACCTTTTCACAGCACTGGCTCACAGTAGGACCACCTGCTGAGGGGCTTTGTAGCCAAAAATTGCTGCTGCTGCTCCTGCACTGAACCGAAAAATTAAACCACAGCAGCTCAAACTGCAGGAGGGGTTTTCCTGGAGAGAAAACCTCTGTCCTGGAGCTGGTGGGCTGAATTCAACTGGGAAACCAACTGAAGCTTGAAGAACAAAACTAGGAAAACGTGGGGAATTGTTGGTGGACATGCAGGGGGACTCCAAGGGCAAGGCTCGTGGTCATAGTTGTTTTAAAAGCCTGGGCTCCGTTTTTTAGGGTTGGGTGTTTTGATCCTTGCTGCCATTGGGGGCATTTCTAATCATTCTCACAGGCAAAACAAGCCCCAGTATGAGAAGAGCTAAAAATGCAGGTTTGTCTCACTGTGAAGAGACTGAAAAAGAGAAGGTGGACTCCTCGTGGAGACCTGAGAAGAAAATAGCTGCTGTAAGGCTTGGAGGGCACAGGCCCTGAGGAAACCACCCGTGGGTTGGATATATCAGAAATTAGGGAGCATTTATGGAATTGCAATAGGTGAAGAACCCTGAAACAAGAAAAGATGAAAGGATATTCTCAGATTTTAATGGCAGGGCTGTGGATGTTCTCTGGTGGCTGAAGAACAGACTGTCCTTCTCTCAGAGGGGACAGAAGGACCATGGGACACCCGGCAGAAGGAAGGAAACGCTGCGGGTCGGGAGGAGGAAGGAGAGCAGGAGCTGCAGATGGCTCGGGGTTCTGACAGCTCCTGCTATAAACAAGGCTTCTGGATGGCAGATCTTTATTTTGGAGCTGAGCTTGTGCAATTTGTGACTACAAGGGAGGAAGAGAGAAATGAAAGCTGGCTCTGAAAACAGCTACAGAGCTTGCCAGCTCGGGGTAATTAGTTTATACCTACCTTGGCTTGATCAGAGCACGTCTTGTCACCATCTAACATGGGTTCAGGTTGTCCAAAAGGAAAACATGATGTTATTTGCTTCCCAAGCTCCTTAAAAATAAAGCTACCATTGCATGTGAAGAGAGAGCAGAGCTGTGTGGAAGGGAAGGAGCAGAGGAAGAGTCCTGAGCAATTAATTCCGTGAGGGAAGCTGGATGCTGCTGCAAAGGCTCCTGGTTAAGAGCAAAGGCCACACTGCTGGGATGCAGAGGAGAACACGACAGGACACATCACCATCATCTTCCTGGTCTCCAAACAGCAAATCAAGTTAATCTGGGGAGACAGGCTGAAGGGAAGAGACCTTTTTATTCTGCATCTTTTGTATCAGCGTTTAACTTGTGCCAGTGTGTTACTACAGAGAGGATCAGAAACTCCCAGCTCTGCATTAAAACCCAATTTCACTATTCACAGGTACATCAAGGGCAGGATGGGGAGCTCCAGGTATTAAATTCTCTGAAGTGAACATGGAGAAGGCTGCAGTGGATGTTCTGATGTCAGGTGAGTCTGGCAGGGATTCACAGCCCACATGAGTTTTCTCTTTCTAGCTTTCAGGTTATTATCTCTCTTTCTGCTCCCAATTTTAAGGCAACACAAACTTTGGCTCCAGTCACACACAGGGAATCTCTCTGTAGTTGCTGCACAGCCAGTTCCCCAAGCAAATATTGAGTCTAACTAAACATGGGGAATGAAGAGGCTACTGGACTATAAAGTAGAAGCATAATCTCTGAGGTTTTAACCAAGGCATTAGAAAGACCTAATAATAGCAGGGCTTTGCAGAGATGCTAAGATAAAGAAAAAGCCATCTTGAGAATGCCTTGAAGAAAAGCTTTGCCTGTCACCAGTCACTTGGCAACATGAAAGACAAGCTTGGACCGAAAATCCCATGGAAAAATGAAGATGGCATAATAATAATTGTCATAATTTTATGGATCTGACATTCTCCTTGTCAGGACATCCTGGGTGACCCCATCAGACATCTCTGCAAGGCAAAATGACTCTTTTAATATTTAAGCCCCTGTTCAAATATTTCCATAAGGCAGATTTTGCCACAGGATGATGGAGAAGAAAATAATGACGGGACACAAAAGAATAAAGTATTTTTTCTCAGTGGAATAATTCTCCCCACCATTGCCTGGATTGCACCCCATGCTCTCCTGAACACTTGAATATGAGCCTGTCCCTTCTCTCCCACCAGACAGAGGGTCCCTCGAGGGCAAAACAAGTCCCTTTGCAACGTTGCTGGATGTTTCCTTCAGACCATCAATGTTACATAGAATATCCAGACCAGGTTCCCTGAACACATTAGGAAAATCAATGGGCAGTTTTGCTTCAAAGCCAACTTTCCAGCCAGCAAATAATGAATAACAAGGGAATCTGGTATCAATAGTTTGGAAGTTTTATTACTCTTGTCAAGTTTTCCATTATTACTGTTTTTTTCCCAAAGTAATATGGTTTACCTAATGTAGTGAGAAGCAGATGGTTTATTGCTTATAAGCTGTTCTGTGATTCTTGCAGAGGAAGTGTATTGAACATTTCTTGTGTTTCTGTCAAATAAATATTTTCAATTTATTTACTAGAAGAAGGAGAAAGGTAAATATAAATGATATGGTATATAAACGAATATGGATATATTGACAGGAAAGTGAACATATTGTAGTAATAAATATTCAAATATTTTGTTTCCTGTAAAGAAGATAAACTGGATTTAGTAGCACTTGAATTTTTAAATTCAGTAATGCAAAGATTTTAGGGCCAGAAAGAAGAGTTCTGACAATGTAATTTGATCTACATAACACCTACATTGTTCCATGTGTGATACACTGATGATTTCTGTGGAGCTGGAGCATATTTTGGGAAGAGATTGTCTGGTTTTGCCCTCAGAAATTCTCATGTTGGCCCTATGACTGTCAATACTTTAAGCTCTGTGTTATGGAAAATTGAATGAAGGGAGTGAATCCATTCTGAGCATGGAATTGCCTGCCCCGTGCTCCAGGATCCCCTCTGAAGTTCCTTGTGAGACTCAACAGACTTGTTGCAAAATATTTTCCTGTCCCTCTCCAGTCAATTCTGAATTTAGCAGAACTTTATAGTTATTCCCTGGGGAATTCTGAGCAGAGAAATGATAACAAAAGACCTTTCTGCAGTTTGTACCAAACTAATGATGGCAAACTGAAGAGATAAATTCAGCAGATGAGGCCCCTGCATTACCAATCCCATGTTTCCCAGCAGCTCAAAGTTCAGATTTTCCCAAATGTCTGTGACCTCATGAAGTTTATTCAGGGAGGAAGCTGGGACTGGTTGTGGTGGCACCGATCTCCATATGAAAACATCCCTTTCCTTGGCAAGATGGGAGCCTATTTCCCTGGCACTTCTTCAAGAGTCTTTCTTCTTGTATTTCAGCTTTGAAGATTCACAGATTGGAGCTCTCTCTCTTATTTAGAGCTGTTTGGAGCTTGTAAACATGTTGGTGATGTTGGCAAGTAGACTAAAAGCAATGACCTGTTTCCCTTAATTTTAAAATATTTCAGTATTCTCTGCTCAGAGAAACATTTGTTTTCTGAGTCAAAGAACTCAGAGTTCATCGTCTCTGGGAAGAATTTATCCCAGTTGGAACTTCACAGTCTCTTCACTGAAGTCAATGGATTTATATAAGAAAAGAATTAAATTACTCAGGTTAATTTTTTGACAATAACACACATAAGTTGCATTTAAAACTCTGAATGTGGCTGCAAAAAGTGTTCTTTTCTTCCCAGAGATATGTGACCTAGAGAATTTGTTTTATATAAATTTCTATTGATTGCAAGATATCTGGAGGGCAACTTCTGAAATAATAGATGATATTAGGAAGAGAGTGATGCAGGACAGGATAAAATTTACAGTGTCTGTCCGTGGTATACATGTTTTGTGGCTTCATAGAGGACTTCAGTCTCAAGAGATGGCAGAGTAGGACCTTACATGAACAGTAAAATATACTAAGAAAAAAGGCACAAAAAACATCTCAGTGATGTGAAGACATATTTTTTAGCAAGTAATTATGATACAATTTCTTTACAGTTCTGAAAAAACTGAGCATTTCTTGCATTGTTGTAATGTTAGCTCAGATTTCCAAACCATTTGTCAAGGGTGTTTTAATACCAAATTAATGTAAAGTATCATGAATTATGACTAACACACATTAATAAAACAGTTAGATCACCTAATGGAGCGTGAAAAATATAAATTTCTGATGAGGCTCCATGTAAAAAAACCTGGAATATTAATACCTGTGACTGAAGAGCAGAGACTGCAATCCTGGGGAAGAAATACTGTGAGTCGTCGTGACAATAAACATCAGCAGTGAAAATCAGATTTAATTAATTAATTAATTAATTAATTGGTGCTTATTAAGAAGGAGGCTCCTGAGTGCCCGCAGAGAGTGTCTCGGGGCTCGGTGGAGGCTGAGCACGGGTGCGGTGCCAGTAGATGGCACTCCAGAATGTGGAACTCCATCCTCATCCTCTCCGGGGCCCCGCGGGCTGGGGGTGCTGCCCGAGGCATCGGGGAGCCCCTCGGCGACGGGTCACAGCCCGGGGACTTCCAGAGAGGGTAACAAGGGCTGGGCAAAATATCTCCAAATAGCACCAACTGCAGCGTGAGCTGGGGAATCACAGAATCGGGGAATTATGGAATGGTCTGGCTTGGAGGGGATCGTAAAGCCCATCTCATTCCGTGGCAGAGACACTTTCCACCAGACCAGGTTGCTCCAAGCCCTGTCCAGCCTGGCCTGGAACACTTCAGGGATGGGGCAGCCACAGCTTCTCTGGACACAGCAATGGAATATCCTCCTGAAGGACTGATGGATCATGTAGAGGACTGATGGATCATGTAGCATCTTCTTGTTGATCCTTTTTGGAAGCTGGGAGGGATCCTGCCTTCCCATTCCTTCCAGCCTCTGTACAGGCTGCTCCAAGCACAGGATCATCCTCCAGCTCTTCTGACAGTCAAAGCCCAGCCAGTAAACCCGGGGTTAGGTAAGGCAAAGGTTTATCATTAAATAGGAAGATCTGTTGATCCCTATCACAGCCTAAGCTGGGGGTTTGTTCCTCCCAGCACAAGCTTTATTTCTCTCCTACAAACCCACCAAAGGCTATTTTCTTGCCCTCCATCTTTGAAACAAGGGTTTCAGGGTTATGAGGAAAAGAAGAGGGTATGTGGAGGCAGCACCAGGCAGAACCTGGCTTAGAACAGCACTGAACAAAACTAATAATTTAACTTCGTCCTTTTTTTAAAATTCTTCCACAAAAGCAGCTGTATAATATATGAATGTTACATGATAAAAAACTTTAAAGATAACCAAGAGTTCGCAGTCATTTCCTTAGAGATTTTGCTTACATTTCCATTAATAATATAAATTATAGATGTCCTAAGTTACAACATTACATACCACTTTCCCAGGGCATTCATGACTTATTTAATCTGGAACTGCATGCTCCTGGTTTTCCATAATGGACATCAAATGCCATGTCAAGATTTTATTGAACTAACTTGCTGATAAAGGACTTATTTCACAACATATGGGCTATTTCTTCGTCAAAGAATATGAGAATAATTGTCAGCAAATGAAAACTGCCAGAAATATATGATTGTTCTAAGTGTTGGACTGACTTTGTTACCAGATTTGAGCTTAATCCTTAATTGGAAAGTTATCACTGGCTATGAAACACACTAGAACATTTAAGTGCCTCCCACAGTGACCATGAAAATCCAGAGAATGATGGTTTAATTAGCAATCCCAGAGATACCAGGCAGTGCTCAAAACCTAAAACACTACCAGCGTTATTGCTGGGAGGAAGGAGGGACTCAAACATTTCCACCAGCCTGTTGGGCCTCAGGCCTTTGCTGTCAAGGAGGATAGTGATGATTATGGCCTGCAATTACCAGATTATTTTATAGAGGCCTTTGACAACAACGTTGTTGCAGCGTTTGGTGAAGGCTCCGTTTCCTTTCTCTGTCGCAAACGTCTGACTTTGCTCCGATGCTTATGCAGACTTCAGTCAGAAAGTACTGCTCATTTACATGACCTAGATAGAATAATAGTGAGAAAGATGTTCCTTGATCTTTCTTCTCTTGATTTGCTACATTCAGCCTGGAAGAAAAACACAGTCATGGGAATGCATTGTTGCTTTTATGTCGGCATTAGGAAGCAGTGCTGGGGAGATTGGGGGATAGATCTGAGCAGAAGCCTTGCAATAAACGGGCAGAAAAACACATGGAATAGCTTTAGGGATTACAGATTACAGAGCTTTGCTTATTTTTTTAAAAAAAGTTCCCTGTTTGGTGACTTTTGAAACCTGATTTCACTACAGTGGCCCGTGGCTGACAAGAACTGTGAGGGAGGTGGTTTCACTCCAGCACGGCTTTGTTTGGAACCTGTCAGGAATGAGGGCAGTGGCTCCATGCAATGGGTGGCACATTCCATGGTTCCTCATTTCAAAGTCATTACCTCAGCTGGCACAATGTATTAAAAAGGGCTCTGAACTGCCTTGAACCGTGGTTCAGGACTAGTCTGAACACATCTCACCTCTGTTTGGCCTCAGCTCTTGCTCAGTTGGATCCATTCCTGAGTCCCGTGGTCCATCACAGGCTCCTTTTCTGATCCAGACAAGGCTTCTCATGTTCTGTGACATTCTCGTGGGTGGGAGGAATAAATCTTTCTTGAGACAACAAAACAAGAAGCAGAGGAAATGCCCAGGTACAACCATCCATGGGCTGCCACGATGACAATGCCGTGGGAGGAGGTGAAGGAACATTTCTCTGGGGTTGGAGGGATTGGTGACAAAGCAGGGCCATGTGCACTGATCTCTGCAATGGAGAATGAAGCTGAATTAATCATCTGCTCAGGAAAGAGAGAAACAGAGTTACTGTTTTTAACAGCTGTAAATATTTTATTCCATGTAGAACAAAAAATAGACAGTTGTCCTGAAGGTTGCAGAAACCCAAAATACAGACAAACCATGACTAGTACTACTAATAAAGAAATCACAGATTTCTTTATTAGCCAAATAGCCAAATTCTTTCAGATAAATTATAGTTACTACCTGAACTAAAACCATAGCAGCCTGAATAAAGGAAAATGCAAACCATCTTTGTCAGGAGGAGCTTCAGTAACAGGACACAAAAGACTTAGAAAGTTCCCATTCTGGAAAGAGAAGTCCTGATTCCAAAATAATAATTTTGGACCTCTTTTGTCATCCAAGGACAATTCAAATGAGTGGAAGTATGCTCACTGACATTGATGGGCTTTGAATTCAGGCTCCATCCTCTTTCAAAAATATGTCAGAATATATAAAAAAGTCTGCCTAGTGAAGTCTGGGTAGGAAATGTGAGACAAAAGGGCATTGACATAATGTCTGTCAAATGACAGGAATCGGGGAAATAGTCCAAACAATCATGAATGAAGATTTTTTCATGTCATGGCTAGGCTTTGTGAACAAAGATTTGGGATTTTTTTTCCATGTAATTGTGTCAAAATACCAAGTTCACAGCCAACATAGCTTCTCTCAAATTCTTCCATGCTTGTATTGAATTTAAATTAAGAATTTTAAGAAAGAATAGCCTCAAAACAACTTGTACAATTTCCAATAGCTAATAGAAATATTTATTCTCAATTCTGGCCCACTATTACCTAAAAAGAGTAATATTGTGCCTTTGAAAGCTTTGTCATTATTATGTCCATTGTTAACAGCTATTTGGACAGAACTAAAGCTACTGAAAGTGGTCTCCCAAAACTCAGAGAGGAAGCTGACGTGCTGTTCAGTCTTCTTGGAGAATTGATGTGAATCCTTTTGTAAAGGAGATCTGTGCTCTGAGCACTCCAACTACATCACAGAATACTAATCACACTATTTCCCAAAGCAAAAGAAAAATAAAAAAGGATAGAGTGCATCAGTGAGCTGAGAATGGTACAGCTCTTTGGAGACATTATTGGGGAGGGGAAGGGGAGGCCTGTCTGCATCCTTAACTCTATAAACAAGAACCCTGAAGGGTAGAGCATACACTGCCAGAGGGCAGGGTTAGATGGGATATTGGGAAGGAATTCTTGGCTGTGAAGGTGATGAAGCCCTGGCATAGGCTGCCCAGAGAAGCTGTGGCTCTCCCTGGATTCCTGGAAGTGTCCAAGGCCGGGTAGGACTGGGCTTGGAGCAACCTGGGCTAGTGGAAGATGTCCCTGCCCATGGCAGGGGAATGGAACTGGATGATTTTAAGGTCCCTCCCAACCCAAACCATCCTGTGAATATCTGTTTAATATTCACTTGTATTTCATGTTCTCCCATATGGATGGGAAACACAGGACAGATCTCAGCCTGTGTACTTTAACCCAGCCCCAGTGGAGGGGAGCAGACATGGGAACAGCATCATCCTCTTCCCCTGATGTGCCGGGGGAACTCGGGGAAGCGCGGGAAGAAAAGGGCACAGAGGAAAGATCACTGAAGAGAAAGGTGGAACTGCTTTGTTCTGCCTTTTTTTCTGGAATCTGAGTTTTTCCTCCTGCCATAAAAGAGTAGGGCTGCAGATCTCAGACAATGGATCAGAGTCAGAATGCACCTCCTGAACCACAGGATGCAAAACTTGTGCTGCAGGAGGTGCAGAGAGTCACAAATGGGGCCAAAAAAACGCTGCTTGGCACATCTCAGTAAGAGGTTTCACCTTCATCTGTCAGAAAGGTACTAAACTTCAGGATTAGGAATATGTAAAACATTTCTTCCTTCATAACAAAAGGGAGAGATTGACTAGTGGTCCCAGTGCTAAGAGTCAAAATACATGCTGTACTTGTCTATGTAAAGTGCTGTAGGAGTACAAATTGACTCCCCAGTGCCGTCATTCTTTCACTACAGAATGAGCAGCTCATAGGAGGAAATATCCTGGCTCTGAATGTGGCCAGAAGAAAGAGTTTTCTTCCAGTAGTTTTTTTCTTGGGTAAGACTTGTCATACTGTGTTTGACATTCTGAATTGCCTGATTATATAGTGCAAGACTCCAGCAACATTTCGCATTGTGAGGATGGAGCTGCTCAGCATTTTGCCAGATGCCAAGCGATATTCTGATGTTTCTGTCTTCACTTTGAGCTGAGTGACAGTCAGCATATTCACAATGAAGCCAAGACAATCTGCTATCAAGTTACAGTAGTGACATTTTCCCCGATGAAGATCCCAGAGCTCGTTGGAATAAAGCTCCTTAAAACTCGGTGTCTGGAACGGCTCCAGCGTGGCTCGCGCTCGGTGTAATATGCTGATATATTTGTGCCAGAGCAATAAGTGGATCAGTGGGTAGAGCTTTGGTAAGTGAGTCCATACGTACTGCACCATTTCCTGGCTCGCAGCTCCGGGTGTTGCAGGCTGTGTGCAGTGGGGGAGGTGCCAGAGCTGATCAAGCAGTGTAATTTTATACATTACTGAATCAGTGCAGGAGAAACCTGGAGGGACAAAGCATCATCTTCTCTTTGAACTGCACTGTAAAATCCGACAGCTCTCTTAGCCCAGCCATGCTCTGATACGTTTTTCCTCTCCTTTTTTCCCTGATTTTGGTGTGAATGATAAAGTGATCTGATGATGGCTCTCGTTATGGAACCTATTAGCAAGTGGACGCCCAAGCAAGTAGTGGATTGGATGAAAGGTAGGATCATTTATTACCGTGTATTGTCTATACTTTGGATCCTTGCAATTTCCATATCTGCTCTGGCATTCTTTGTTTTGGGAAGAGTTTATTCAGTTGTGATAATCCGTGTGCTGCTTTGCTCAGTAGTTGTCACAGGCAGGCTGAGCAGAGGCTGGGTAAGCTGTGCAGCATGTTGTTGGAATTGCTGCCGAGAGCGGAGTGGGATCAGATGCGTTTGTTGGGGAATGCAGACAGAAAGTGTTTGTGTCTCAGGGCTCCATCACTGCCTCTCACAGAGGAACGTCCTGATGTTTGGCTGCTTTAAATTTGCCCTGATTAGGTCTGGTTTGCTCATATCAGGTGATCTGATGCAGTGGCTGTGCAGCACTTGGCTGTAGTTTCGGGTACCACAAGGAGCGTGAGGTGCCCGTGGCTGGACCGGGGGGTCCTGCTGCTTTAGTGACACGTCCTGATGTGTCCAGCCTTCCCAGCTGGGTGTCCAAGGCTCCCGTGTGCCCGTGTGCCTCGGGCACCGCGGGCAGAGCAGGGCTGAGCTCGGGGAAACTCGTCGGGATAAGTTGGCAGGAAGGATGATTTCCCTGCACATTCGCAGTTTCCCAACACAGCCGTCAGCTCTGACATGTTGTGCCTGACAATGCTCGGCTGTGCTGCAAACACACCGGGATGGATGGGAGGGGGAAGGGGGGATTGCTCCTGATGATGAGTGGTTTGAATTTCTCCGGCGTGGGGGGGGGGGGATGTATTCCCACGGTGGGATGCATTAGTGTTGTTTTACAGAGCTTCTGATGCGCTGTCTGTCTCGGAGACAATTCCTGCCACGGGGGATCTGTTACATAAGGACAAGAGGTGCAAATTTGGGGGGTGTGTTACTCGTGCAAATGATTTCAGTAATGTGATTACTAACTTATTGGGGGGCTGAATTGGATGCCCACTGTAATGTCCTTAAAGCTTTCAAAGTGTTGTCATGAATAAGGGAACGGTTCTGATCTCATTTTGCTGAGCTACATTCCCATACTTCCCTGAAATTGGGCTGTTTGGGTGCTCATCAGACACATTACCAGTATGAGCTAATTATTCTTTTACAGGCACAGAGTATTGGGAAGCAAATGGGATCGAGGGGAATGTATGTACTTTGTTTCTCAGGTGTTTGGGAACTCAGGGTAATTGGAAGGGCTTAAGCAGGTCATTGGGATGGATCCTGAAACCTTTAGATACAGGATTGATTCCCAGGCTCCGGGGTCATTACCTGATAGCAGATCCTAATGTATGTGCAGAGGAGAGCTTTCTGATCCACACCTTTATTTTCAGCACATAAAAGAGTTAAAAAGTTGACAGATCCTTCTGCTTTTTAACTCATTACTTGAATTATAATGTAAATTAAATGTCAAAGTGTAGAGAATACTTGTTGCTATGTTTAAAAATACTTCCTGCTACTTTTTTATCCTTTTTGATGCCAGCTGGTTACATCCTGGGCAACACTAATCCATGTTGTGCAGTGCATGCCATGGGAAGCAAGAAGGTCATACAAACACAAGGTTTGAAATGTCTGGAGGTGCCTGACAGTAGGATTTCTCTACCAGACTGCATCTTGCCTCCATAGGGACGTCTGGAGTAGGCAGGATTGCCAGTGCTGTGCCTCTGGGCTTAGGCATAAATAAGGATAATGCAATGAACATTGGAGTATTTAAAACATCAGTATTTTCCTTGGTGACATGAGCTGCAGACCCACAAACAGGGCAGTTGCCCTTTAGTCCATTTTCCCCACATTAATATTACAAGCCCCCTTTTTATCCTACTATTTACCTTTTCCAGTGTATAGTTCAGTTGCAGCCAAAGAAAAGACCCAACCCACACAAACGGCAGTGGACCAGAATTAGTTTAAAACTATTTGTAAATATCTTGCATGGCAAAAAGTTGCCCAATTGTGGCCCATTTTCCTGTATTTCCCCATGTTCTGTAGCTCAGCTCCGTCGGATACAGTCATCCTGCTCAATCCATGTGTCAGAGAGGTCCAAGGTCTGCACAGGTAAATTTGAGTGATAAGGTAATTTTTTCTTCTATTCTGAAAGGTACAATTCTTTGACAGCAATAAAGAATACATTAAAGACATTTTAGAAAAATCACCACTTTATGAATGAGCAATATTATCTTTACTATTGATAGCAACATGTTAATAATCAATATAAAAATATTGCAAGTGTAATATGCATTTGGGGGGCCTTAAAATACATATTCAATATTTTTTATCTGTACAGATTGGAAATTATAATCTATTTCAGAGGGAAATGGGAGCAATACGCTTTTTATACTTGTACTTGGCATAATTACTTAAGCTACTGTAACTTACTTCTAAAATCTCCTAGCAAAGTACATGTTTGAAAGTAACTAGCAGTGAGTACCAGCAACATCAAATAATTATAGAGAAGATGGAAGAAAGCCACAGAAATGATGTTAATGGTTTGAGACCTGGGGACCCAGAATGTGTCCTGGTTACAGTTTGAAATCAGAACCCGAGCCCCCCCCACAAGAGGAGACACCCTTCTGTTCTTTTCCTTAAGGAAATGTTACTTGCCAAAAAAAGTAAAAATGGGTAGGCTTAAAGGAACATTATTATGACAAGTTGGCATCTTGTATTTATCCACAGTTGCTCTCTGGGGAGCGCATTCAACTGGAATTCAATTAGGGAACTGCAGCTGATGGTGTGGACAACCTGAAAAGGCCAAGCAAGTCTTGAGCAATTGATTCCTGAGGCTCACAGAGGATCTAGAAGTTAAAACTCTGGGTGCTTTTGTGTTAAAGGAATTGTCCTTGTACAAAAGCACGTTGTCAAGTTTAGCAGTTACACAGCAGAAGGCACTGTGGTCAAAAAGAATATTTTTGAAGGAGTTGAAAATGTTAATTGTGAAGGGATTTTTAACAAGAGTTTTCAGTCACTGTTCTTTTTCCCCCAAAATTTTCCGAAGTTTTACTTCAGAAAATGAACAAGCATTTCCCCTGGTACACACCCATTTCTTACATAACTTACATGTTTTCCTGGGGGTTTGTACTAAGGACCTAAAAGGTACTTTAATAAAAACCTTTGCCTTGCTCAAATTCCATTGTGGACCTGTTGGAAAACAAATACTGACCACAGAACTTGCAAGTACAGTGAGGATCAGAGTAGTTTCTAATTTGGCCATTTTAACTTTAACATATTAATGTGAGTAAATGACAAACTAGACTTAATTTGTACATTTGGAATGTTTATCTGGAGACTTTGGTTGCTATTTGGCCCAGGAACTCAGTGTGAGACTCAGTGACACTTTGCAGGTTTTCAGTGACCCTCAAAAATCAAAGTCCATCTATTTTACCAGGCACTGGGAGTCCTGCACAGAATTTGGGGGCTTGGGGCACAGAGAGGAGGTCTGATGTGCTGCTGAATTAATAAAAGCATGTTAGATTGTGTCTCCATTGTAAGTGCAATCTAAAAGGTACTCTCTGTACTTTTACAACTGAGAGCATTGAAGATGCTGTGCTTCCTAAGGGAAGCAGTTTACAAGTAGGTCATTTAAAATGTGAACTCATTTACAGGGAAGTGACACCTCTGTTTAAATAAATACTCACTTTTCAGAACAGCCCAATGTAATGAAATGAAACACAATGCAGTGAAATACAGCTGTGACTTTCAGAGAATGGAATGTTATTGAACAGCTGAAAATGAAAATGGGAAACCAGCTATTTCTTAAGTACCTGTAAGTAATAACTCCACACGGAGTCTGGGATTCAAAGTCTTGGGACTGACAGGTTGTCTGCCCAAACAGCCTTCAGTGGAGGTTTCTCACAATGAATGCTCTGCTTTAGACACTCATTTCACAACTGCAAGCCATTTTTTCATCTTTATGTCTAGAATTTCTCCGCTCTCAACAGGAGATGCAGACATGAAAAAATAAAAATTAATTCAGTTGGTAAACTGATTAACTGTGCTGCACTGATCCTGTGCAGAATAATTATATGTTTAGCTGAAGGGTTTTCCTTAGCATGTAATTCCCTGATTTCAGGCTAGCTCATAAAAGAGAAAGGAAGGGAGGGAGGGGGAGCAGGGAAGCTGATGACGTGAGTGGACTTGTTAACATTCCCATCACGCAGGGCTCCGGCAAAGCCCTCTCAGTCTTCCTTTGCTTTTCATTAGATCACTACCTGTTCTGGAGCAATGTGTCATAGCCAGGGAGTCTCCTCTGTTTGCAGGACATAATACTGGTAAAAGCTCAGAATGTACTGGAAACACAGCTAAATAGTATGAATCTGCTGCAAAAGCAGCCCTGTGGGTGCTGAGCCGGGTGATACCTGGCTGCCCTGACCCCCTTCCTGACCTCAGAATCCCATAATGCAGGAACACAATTTCACAAGATACAATTTGGAACTGGAGTGGATAAGCGAGGTCATACCTTATTTAGAAAAATGTAGGGTTTATAACATCTTTTCAGCTCTTCCCGAAGACAAATGGGTTTGGAAGAGACCTGAGCCACCAACACAGGCGCCCTCAGAATTACCGTTGAATTTCCAAGCAGTTCTAAAGTGAAGGTTTCGTTGTTTTCCTTCTGCTCTCACGAGTTTTACAACTGAAACAAACAATTTACTGTTGTGGCTCCCCCTGGATTCCTGTGTTCCACTGGTACCACGTTTCCAGTTGTCACTAGGAAGTCACTGAAGCAGAACTGGCTGCAATTCCCTCCGATTCCTCTTACAAGTTTTGGACTCTTATACTTTTTAGTAATTAATTTTGGGAACAACTGTTGAGTGTTGTAAACTATTCACCTTAAAAGGGTCAGCAGAGCACAGCTCAGAGTTGACTACTTTGCACTGTCAGTGGTTAAGATCAGGTTTCAGGCAACAGGTTTCCAATGTTCAGGACAGTTAAGGGTTGGAATGAACTCTCTGGGCAGGTTTGGCCATTCTCTTTGTAGGTGGTTTTGAATATAATTAAGAAGAGCTCCAAACATCCCTCTGGAAGAGTTTCTGTACCCAGCCTGTCCACAGCAGAGTGTCCTAAGGTCTTTTCAGGGCTTCTACCACCTCAGCAAGATTTTGAGATGGTTTCTCGCATGGGAATGACCATTGTCTTTGACACGTGAAAACATTCCCGAAGAGATTACAGCTGTGCCTTCCCTCCTGGATATTTTATGGCTTATATCTCCCAGAATACCTGTGGGACAATATGTCTAAAGCTCAAAAATCTCAGTGCTGTATTTTATGAGGAGCAAACAGCACAGCCTCCTGAGAGCAGAGTTTCAGAGTGTTCATCAGGGTTTCAGCCCCAGCAGGCAAACACAATCCTGTCCTACTTTTACTGACACTTTACAACAGCCATTCCTTTTCAGCCTGAGAGGTTAAAATATCATACAGAGCTCAGAGGCCTGGCAGGATAAATAAGAGCCCAGTGCCCCAAGGCTTTGACTATTATCAGTTTGAATTCAACCTGTGCACCACTGGCAGCCTGGAGGGACAAGGAAACCCTTTGCTGAGTCTGTGACTCCAATTTGTGCCTTCCCAGTAGCTGTGCAGTCGTGGCTGGGGTCGTGGCCTACACACTGGGTACTGTACAAAGACCTCCCCAGTACTTGTCACACTGCATGTGTGAAGTATTGGCTGAGGTATTTCTGCATCCCTATCACTGTTACCTCATTTTTACTGCCATCTTTTTGAGGACCAATTAGAGGCTGGTCTATATATCTTCTAAGAACCAACTGGATTAGCACTATCTCCATAAAAGATTTCAGCAACATTTAGCAATTTAATGGTCTGTATTTATTATCAGGTTATTTAGGAATAGATTCTGAAATTTCCCTATCTATAAAGCAGATACATTCAGACCTTTTAAGAAAGGTAATTCTGCTCACAGGGAAAAGTCTGAGCTGAATGAAAGTCTCTCAAGTCACGTTTATCAAGCGTAGCTAATCTTCCAGGTCATTATGTAAAGGAATTTGCTTTATTGTCTTGCAGCTTAATATCAGCAGTCAGACACCATTGTCATGCACTCCTGTGTCTTGTAACCTTTACTATGTGTTAAGACACATTATGCAAAATCCCAACCTTCTCCCAGTTCTGACCATTGCAGGGAGGACAGAGTGGATCAGAGGGGATCAAACTTCTCCAGCTCTCCATTATTTCACAATGCCTCATGTTATGAAGCAAAATTCAGAATAAACTGGCTCTTGTGGATGACAATTTCAGACCACCTTAATGAGGTGCTGTGTGTCAAGAGACTGCAAAGAACTGGATCCTGCTGAGCAATAGGAGACTTTCATGGTCTCTTCCCAGACTTTCTTGCCCTGCTAATCCCAATTTCTAAATTTTTCCTTGCTTTGGCAGGAATGACACCACCCCATGTACCATACCATTGAGATCTCTGTGTGGAACACTTTACCAGTTTATGAAACGTGTGTTTCCTACAAAAGAGCAGAACATCTCAGTGTTACAGGATTCCTGGCTGCCTAAGTAGGAAAACAGTTTGAGAAACATTAAACTTTGCAGAAAAATACATTCTAAATATCATTTGAGTGCATGCTGGAAAAACACTGCCTAGATGGTGGAGTGTCAGGCAGAGTTCTGTTCCAGGTCCTGTCTCCAAACCCATGGGAAGGCAGTTCCAGGACTCTTGGGACTGTCCTCAAGGTAATCTTCTAACTGGACACTGGGCTTGAGTAAAGAATGTTCCTCCTTAATGACGTTTCCATACATCTCATTCCAATGGGTTTAATTCCTGCATTTCTGTTGCAGTGAAGAAAAGGATGCAAGAGGCACAGCAAATATTACAACCCTTGCACATGCCAGGAAAGCAAAAAAGTTTGTTACATTTGTCTTTTGTGCAGTTCTTTAACACCTACAAGGGTTTTAAAAGCTAAAAAAGAGAGAATTTATCCTTCAAACATGTCCTGCCATGCTGACAGAAATAGACATTGTAGTTCTGCTGGTGGAATTAGTGACATTGTTGATATTAAATGAAGTGTTTTACTTAATAAACTACAATAGTATCAAATATCACTGGGCAATAAAATACATTCATCCCCCCCCCCCCTGAATAATTTTGTAGATATCTTCTAAATGCTATTTTTGTAGTTTAGGTATTTTAGCAAACATGACCTTCTCTTCCCTAATGCCATAGTGGTGATGGCAGGAGCTGCAAAGTGGAGGTTCAGGAGTTATATTACAGGATTTAGAGGGAGGAAAAAATTATGAGGTTGTATTTGTGAAGAGCTCTAGTGAGGAATCAAAGTGAAATTATTTCTGATTAACTAACACTCCAACAGCTCCAACAGGTGCCCTTGTTGACCCCCTGGAGCAACGAGCTCAGGAGAATTCAAGGCCAATGCAGTGTTTGGGTTTTCCTACTCAAATCCTCTGCCAACTGCTTTCCAGAAAAGATGATTGTAAAGACTGTGGTGCCCTTTTTAGTTCTAACGTAGGTGGTATGTTTAAAATAAAAATGTAGCAGCCTGTAATTTTCTGAAATACACTCAGCTTTATTCCCTACAAACGTGTCCCACCTCTTCATTCTAAAAATCGTACAAAGCCGAGAAAAACTCCCACGGGTTTCAGGGAGTTCTTAAGGCAGAAACTGTGTTTTCTGTGAGTGTACAGAACAGCTACAGCTGTAGAAAGGATTCGTTTGGTTCCTCTGCTTTCCAGTTTACATGGAAATCTCTGAGTTCAGGCAGGCAGTGGTGTCATCTGACAGCTCAGACTGTCAGTGATCAATGATCCCTGAATTAAGGTCTGACTCCTCCGCTTCCCCTGTTCCCTTTTTGTCTCTCCCCTGTTATTCCTATTCCCCTCTAGCAGCATTTTCTGGCCTTTTTTCACAAGGAGGTGGGGAGTAACCATCAGATTGTGAGGGAATTCATTAATTTAACATTAAAATGTCTAGCCTCACATACCTTGGAGAGATCTCCATGATTTGGAATTGAACTGCATCCAAAATCCAGGAGAAGGTGGAAACCACCTGCCTCAAGAAGCCAGGCAGAGCCTCTGGGAGCTTTGAGGTGCAAATACTGATGTTCCATTGATTCTCCATGAAAACCTCCTGTGAATATCCAGGATGCTTCTCGTTGCTCTTTCAGGCTGGGAAATGTTGCTTCCCTGGGAGAGGTGGAGGGGGCAGTTCAACACCTATTTATGAAATCTTTTCCAGTGGATAGGAACACATCTTACAGTAGCCAGCAATGTGCTGCAGTGAGCACATTCCTAAATCCAGGAAAGACAGATGGAGGAAGCTGTTATTGATCACTCAGCATCAAAAATGAGCTCATAAGGAAAATGCCCTAAATACAGAGCACTGAGGAGAGGTTTTAATTGCCCACTGCCAAGAGATTTGGATGTTCATTGCCAAGTCACACTGAGAATTTTCCTTAGTTGTACAAAACACGACTTTATGGTTTTCAGAGGAAAAAGACATTAAAGCAGAGAAAAATCACCTTGAAATTTGCATTTGTGTCATGCAGTTGGAGGGAACAGGCAGAGTAATGTAAGAGAAGTTCAGAACTAATAGAGTTTGAATGTCATATAAAAAAATGGATCCACTATGGGCAGTAGCTCAGCAATGCTGTTCTTTCAGAAATAAATTTTGGAGATGAAGAGAGTTAGTGAATACACCATTTAAAACACAAATAATTATCTAAGTGATAAAACAGATAAATTATAATAATAAATAGACAGGAAATGTTCACACAGGAAATAAAAAACAAAGACAGATAAAGTTAAAGAATAACTTAAAATAATGGTAATTTTCTTAGAAAAATGGAGGAAAACCTTTCTCAAGACTTTCATAATGGACTTAAAAGCATTAGGAAATGTGCTAAGGAAACCATCACCTGCTGAAAGAAAGCTGCACTGGGGGCATCCTGTGACTATTTCTTGTTTCTCTGACAATTCTCAGGACAAGTTATCGACGGCTTTTGTGGCAGCACAGAAATCATTATTTGCATCTCAGCAATGAGAAAATGCTTAACCAGGAGCCAACTGCTCAAATGATCGTTCAGTGGAAGTGTTTTAATTCAACCTCTGCATCATTCCCAAAGCCATCAATGTCACGGAGAATGTGGAAAGAAGCTTTTCTATTCCCTGTTTTCTGGGGCTGCTCTTTGACTCTTAAGTTCCACACATTTTATGTCTCTAAAGCTAGTTCTGTAGTTATTTCATTAATAAGGTCTCTTTTCTGGTGTCAAAATAACATGGTTTACCCTTGAAACATTTTGGATATGCCATTTTCTTTTCTAAACAACTTTTTCAATAGTAGGATGTTGATATTTGAGGAAACCTGGCATTTGGAACGAGTTAATGCCACATAACCCCTGTGCTTTATCAAAGGCCTTGTTTTTTCAAAGGTGTTTAAATATCCAATTAATGTGTTTGATGGATCTCCAGCTTCCATGTCATAGATCCAGGCAGAAATTCCAAGTGAAGCCAAGCTGTCTGACTCTTCTGTGTGATGTCAGACTGCCTTGGTTCACCCCAGGCGCTCTTGCTTTTCTCTCACCATCTGATGTCACACTTGATTTGAATTGCTGAAAGTCTCGTGAAATTATTCTTTCAAATCTCATTATATCCCATCTTTTGAGGGGTAATGATAGACAATATTTCAATTTTGCTTGCAAACTGGCAAGCTGTCACATAAAAGGACAAGATTAAACCTTACAGCAAACTGTGAAGCCGTGTTAGTGCCACCCTGGAACAGTCTCCACTTGTTCTCATAATGAAGTAACCAACAACAGTGAAAGGGCAGAAGAAAATAAATTGCATCTCTGATTAACCCTAGTAGGCATCTGTGCCTGCTAACATAATTATTATAATTTTATAGCAGTTCAAGATATACCAGAATAAATTATATGTATCTCTCAGACCTTCACTAACTCTTCTGGAACCAGTGGCTTTCTTTACTCCACAGCTACAATCCCCAAAACATAATGAAGCTCCATGACTAAGCATTCCCTAAATGATAACAGAATTGGCATATTTTGGGGTTGGTGCAGAGAAAAAACACAAATTTCTCAGGGGAAAAAAAAAAAAAGGGTCCATATGGTGAATATGTTAAAACATTGGCCAACTTACTCTAAGAAAATACATTTTGAAACAGGAACTGTGATTCTTCGGAGAGTTAAAAATAAACAAGGTTTCTAAATTGCATCCGAGAGGACAAGGGGAATGGTCTAAGATATAGGAAGGCAGGTTTAAATGGGATATTAGAAAGGAATTTTTCTCTGTGAGGGTGGTAAGGCCCTGGCACAGGTTGCCCAGAGAAGCTGTGGCTGCCCCTGGATCCCTGGAAGTGTCCAAGGCCAGGTTGGAGGGGGCTTGGAGCAACCTGGGCTAGTGGAAAGTGTCCCTGCCCATGGAGGGGGTGGAACTGAATGGTCTTTAAGGTCCCTTCCAATCCAAACCATTCTGGGGTTCTGTGATTCCATGAAACAAAAAATACTGTTTATAAACAGATGCACTGGCACTGGTTTGCAGAACATCAGATTGGGAGTGCATACACCGAGGGAAAGGTAAATATGGTATTATGTTTTTTCTAGATTTTTCAAGATCTGTATTAAACCAAATCATCATGGTGGCATTTGCATTTTTACCCTGATGACAGGGTAAAATGTAAACAGGGGTACATGTTCGTGTGATCTAAACAGAGCCCAACAGACTGAGGTGATAGAAAGCAGCCAAAATGCTTTGAAAAGCAATGTTAAAACCTGTTCCCTCCTCCCCTCCTGCAGACAGGGGCGGTGGATGGCACTGCCTGTTCTCCCTGCACTGAGTGCTTCATTTCTGTTCTAATGGACAATCACATTTCAGCCCTGCTGGCATTTCAGTGCAGGATGACATTGTCCCTGTGCAGCTTTACAAGGCAGTTCAGAGCTGCTGAGATCAGAGGCCCTGGGGAAGGCAGGATCATTATCAGCATCCTGCTGCTGGGAGGTTCTGCTCTTTATCAGATCAGGTAACCTGGGACAAAGCAATATTTGCTATCAAAGGCTAATGACAACCTTATCTACCTTGTGGACTATTACTCTTTTTGTGGCTCTGGTGTCTCCCATATAGCAATATTTAAACATAAAGCTCCAGTGTTCCGTGTTCAGGGCATTTTTGGATTGCTAAAGTGGCAGGCAGGGTTGGTAGGGATTGCAAGAGGTACAAGAACTTCAAGTACTACGCAGATAATGCTCTGAATTTTACAGGTAGTAAGTATTTCAAGAGCAACGACTCTTAATAATGACAGAGAGACATGGTGAAATGCAGAGAGATGGTAATTAATACCATTAGCATCTGTAGCAAAAAGTTTTGTTGTGGCTGTTTGCACTTTAGAATTCCAGTCATTGTTCCACAGCACAGGGAAACTGCTCCAGGAAAGATCTGGCTTCACTGGGGAAATCACATCTTCAAGGCTGAAGTGTTTTTGTGCACACATATAGCCCATTAATCAAGGGAAAAAAATCGAGGCATGTTATTCATCATATATTCTGTGTTTGGATTTGAAGTGATGAGAATTATAATAATGATCTTGAGCATTATTATTAAGTAATATGAAGTGGTTCGTCTGCGGGAATAAATACGATTTGGCCTGTGAAGGTTCAGACATCTGGTGCAAGCATATGGGTTGGGAATCATTAGATAATTGTTACAAAAAATACAAGAAAAATGTCTTTTTGATGAGAGAATCGAGGCCTTCCGGATGGCTCCATGTGCTCCCCCTTGAGTGGGAGCTCCTTCCTGCCCTTTGTGCCTCACAGCTCTCCCAGAGCACATGTGATGCCTGTCAGGTTGCTGGGGTTGCTCGGTTTGAAACATGCTCAGAGCAGCAAAACAGCTTTCAGGACTCATTTTCGGAAAACTGTTTTGTGTTACACTGGTTTTCGGGTGGTAAATTGTCCTGTCTCCTAAACGTGTGTGTGCTGGGGGTTCCCGTTGCCCTGCGGTGACTCGGTGGGGGTTCCCCGAGTACGGATGTTCCGAGCACGGAATCACAAAGTGGTTTGGGTTGGAAGGGACATTGAAACTCATCCCATCCCATTCATCCACCCACAGTGGACACCTTCTACTATCCCAGGTTGCTCCAGGCCCCGTCCAACCTGGCCTTGACATTTCCAGGGATGGGGCAGCCACAGCTTCTCTGGGCAACCTGTGCCAGGGCCTCCCCACCCTCACAGCCAAGACTTCCAGGTCATGTTGGAGAACCTTCTCCTTGTCTAAATCCAAGCCACTCTTACAGATATCTTTGCTAGGTCACATCCTAACTCATGCCCAAGTATTAACCAGGAATCACTCATGGATCTGGTCACCATAAGCCAACCACTTTCCTACAGGAAATATCATATTACTCTCCATTCCTTTATTTGTGTATTTTGATTTCATCTCTGATTCTGTTAAGCTAAAATATCTTCACAATTTATTCAACAAATATGACTTGCTGCAATCTTCTTTATGCTAAGAATTTAAGAAAAAAGGCCTTGGGCTGCCTGCCATTACTAACATTGAGAATTCCTGCTGTTTCTCAGGTAGCTGTCAGTTCAGCATAAGGAAAAAAGCTAATTATTTTAAGCAGGTCAGTCAGGACGAAAACTGAAATTCTACATAAAGTCACGTGCCCATTGACTTTAGCTGAAATTTGCTGCTGCAGAAATATGTGGCTGAAAAGGAATCCACTGGTAAAAATACATAGTGCAAATATTTAACAATGTAATCTTATCAGGCTTGAAATTAAAGTGTTGCATGCAAATTAGCTCCTTGATTTGCATCAGGATGAGGCTGAGAAGGATGATGAGGAAAACAAGAAGATGTGAATAAGAGAAAATTAATCAACAGTATGCGGGTAGGTGTCCTTTTTTTTTGATATAACACCATTTTTCTAAAGAAAAAGTGGATAAGAATTATAGAAAACTTCTCAGACACCGGGCAAGACATCCTGAGTATTTTTACTGTGATATATTCTGTGTTTTTATAAAATATTTATTACTTTTAAAAGGCTGAAATTACACTTGGGAGTGTCAAATCCCTTGGAATTCAAAGGCATTTAAATACTACAGTGTATTTACTTATGTTGAAGAAACAGTGCTAGATCAAAAACTCAGTAAATTCTATAAAAACATTAATTTCCTGTATCGTGTGGTGCCAAAAAAAATTGTATTAAAGGAAAATGTTTTACTACCCAGACTACTTTTTCTAGTGTTGAATGCTTTGATATTTCATTTATTTTGAAGGATGCAACAGGTTAGAAAATTTGACTTTGCTACTGTAACAATGGAATTTTTAGTTAGGATGTGCCATCCCTGGAAGTGTCCAAGGCCAGGTGGGAGGGGGTTTGGAGCAACCTGGGATAGTGGAAGGTGTCCCTGCCCATGGCAGAGGGTGGGACTGGATGGACTTTGAGGTCCCTTCGGCCCAAACCATTCTATAATTCTGTGATATATTGGAAAAACAACCACATCCAGGGATATGATGCCTCAAACTGCTACAAATCCAAACTGGTTTAGAAAGGAAAGGAATTCTCTCTTACAAAAAGCAAAGGAAAACCCACTCATATTTTTTTTATCAGATAATTAAAACTACTTAATTCACCCATGGGTGACATCAACAGCGCATGCACTGAATGATCCACTTAAATCAATGAACCACATCCAGAGTATGGTGTTATTTCATAAATTGTTGTGTCTATGAACCAATAAACTCAACAAATCCGTAGTGCTTGGTGGAACTGATGTGCCCCAATGGCAAAGGCCCTTTTGTACCTTTCTGCACAGGAATTAATGTCAAATTTGTTGACTTGCTGAGCCAAACCCAGCGCTGGCTCAGTGAACCTAAAGAGCTCTTGCAGTGATCATTTGTCTGTTCCTGTGTCTCTCCAGACACCTATGGGCTGAGCTTGGCTCTAATCCCATCCCTGAGCTGAGCAGAAATTCCTCCAGCAAACTCTGTATAAGAGAAGTTTTACAATTTTTTCAGTAAATTTTGCTTTCAGTGGTATTAGTTTACATTTTCACTGCTTCAAGAGCCAGATCCTCGAAGCTAAACCCACGTGTTAAACCATACATTAGGCATGTTTTTGTTATTTAAATTTGTACTACCTGTATGTTCTTATTAGAAAAAAAATCACCTCGTTTTTCCTTTTGAGAGTATAAAAGGAGTTTTCCCAAAGTTTTCTGAACGTCATATGGGCTCCAGCCTCAAAAGAGATGCAGATACCTCCAAAAGAACAAAAAAAAAAAAAGAAAAAGAAAAGCTAATTCAGTTAATAAAGATGATGAACTGTGCTGCATTGATTGCGGCCAGACTGATTGCAGACTCGGTTTAAGGTTTTCCTGACCACGCAGTTCCCTGTGTTCGAGTTGGCTTGGAAAAGGAGGGAGAAGGGAAAGCAGAGCAGGGAAGCTGCTGACAGGAACGGGCTCCTCAACATTCCCGGCACACAGTCGCGGTGCTTTTCCTTAAATCATTACCTGCTTTGGCGCTGCCTCCCTCGGGCAGCGATTCTCTGCCATTTACATAACACAGACCCTGGTGGTGTGCGAAGTGGGACGGTCACAGCCTGCTTTGATGTTATCCCTAAAAACAACTCCACTCCAAACCGAGAAAGGAGGAGCAGCAGGCTGAGGAAGGCATCAAATAAGACAGATGGACAATTCTGGACCATCGTGTTTGAAGAGCCAGCTTTTTTTTTGGGAAGAGGTAGCTGGGTCTTTGCAATATTCTTTGCAGGGAGTGTTGGCCTAGAATGTTGATCATTCGTGCAAAGATCAAACAAACATCAAAACAAACAAACGAAAATATTTCCTCGTGTACTCTAAGTCAATAAATGTGGGCACAACTAAGGAGAATTGCAGCAAAATGGAGACTCTTCTGCCACAGAACTCCCTGGAAAAGCTCTGACTGTCATCTGTGTCAAAACTCTTTAGTCTTCCTTTTTGATGTTCCTTTTTTTTTTGCGAGGAAATACTGAATTTTGGGCAGAAAATTATTCTACTAGAGCAGCACATCTCCTCAGCCAAACTTCCAGCACCCCTTTGCATGCTGAGCATCTGACACCTCACGGCAAATTCCAACCTTGAACTCTGAAACCTGAGCAGGTATTTAATGACAGACTTTCCTGGGTGCCACACTGGGGTCTCAGCAGCAGCTGGAGCCCCCAGGCCACGTGGATGTGGGAGAGGAGCCACGTGAGGTCTGTGTGTCCTCTTTGGAGAGACACAGTGACTCTGCAGGTAAAACAGAGCCAGGAGACACCGTTCTCAGGGCAAGGGGAGCAGGTTGTTTTCATATTTCCCTTGAGCTGATGAAAATTATGGTTTCTTCGTGCATTAATTCCAGGTGTGGAACTCCCAGAACTAAAGCCATGGGTAATGTCCAAAACCATAATGATTTCAGGAGTGCATTGCTTCATAGTACCAAGAACCTTGGCAATTTTCCCATTCTCCTATTTCCCATCTTAAAACATGGAAGGGAGAGCTCTCTCTTCATGCCCAGTCCTACACTCAGAAAATTTACTTTAGCAATCTAATGGAGTAAAACTCCTGTGCTTAATTTCTTTTCACTACACAGGCTTTAAGACGAAAAATTACGCTCAGTGTTTGACATTAACAGAATATGTAAAATGTGCTCATTTCTCTCTTGGTACTCCCTGCATTATAGATTTTAATTAGTTCATGAATCTGAAGAAGGCACTGTTTTTGTGCCTCAGTTCAAAACAGGCTATCAACCCATCTCTTTTTAACTTGAAGACATGCATATAGTATTTTTTCCCTTTCCTTGTAATAAATATACCAGATAAGATTGTCACTTCACAGACTCCAGCTGTCTGCCCTGCCATGTGCTGATGCCTCTTTGTCAAAAGAAAACTCCAGGCAATCCCCTGTGTTTCTTCATACACTTTATGATACCTCTAATCAGAGAATAGATTTTATAGGAATTTCCATCACATCTCTCCCTCTTGATTCTATTTTTTCCCGGCTGATGTAATCTCACAGGCTCCCTTTTCTCTTTGTAGGTAGCAGGGAAAAAGAAAAGAGAAGAGCGAGAAATTATTCTGACACCTTTTTTCGGGTTTCTACCATTTGTCAGCCCTACCACTAATGGTTGTTACAAAATTAAAAGGCACAGTTAGAATGTGGAACACTAACACGCGCATCTGAGTTACACAATTTTCACTTCAAGTTTTGAATTTCTAACCAACCTCTCCATTTTAAGTGTTCCAGCAGGAGAAAATGGAAGTAAGCAATTAAAGGAGGGGGGGGGGGTGGAAGAAGGAATAATGTTGTATCAAATTTGATTCCATAAGACATTTTTTTTGTTTATTTTACATAGATAGAGTTGTAAGGGCTCGTTCCTCAGTACATTTTGTCTCAGAAGACCGAGTGCTTCAAGCACAGGAAACAGCATCCCAGAATACTCCTAAACACAGATTGATGTGCATGTTCTCTTCCTAAAATGCCTGATCTTGCTCATCCTGAGTTCAGCAGCTGAATTCAGGCTTCCTCAGGGTGTAGCT
Organism: Chiroxiphia lanceolata; assembly: GCF_009829145.1. Lineage (NCBI taxonomy): Eukaryota > Metazoa > Chordata > Aves > Passeriformes > Pipridae > Chiroxiphia > Chiroxiphia lanceolata. The sequence continues at coordinate 4,269,873 of NC_045650.1, forward strand.
GAAGCTGAATCAACTCCTGCAATCCCCAGTTCACGAAGGTCTTCGGAAACACTCTGGAGTCCAGTCAAAGTTGATTTGCTTGGACCAAGAACTGCCTCAAAGGCAAAATTGGCACGAGAACCCTGTGAGAACACGTGGCTGTTCTGTTAGGCAAATACATCAATTATAGATGGGACCTCCACTTTGCAGAAGAGCACTGCTGTTATGAGCATCACAAAAGTGGTAGCACAAAGCTCTGGGGAGAGGCTCCAGCACAGATCGATAGGAGCAGCAAGTGAGCTTTTATGAGGGAAGAAGAAACGACAGAAGGATCTTGAGGGGAGCCAGGGACAAACAATTGATGTACAAAATAACTTACCTGTGCTGAGAATCAGGAAAAGGTGGATTTCACATAGCAGAGGACACTGCTCAGAAATAGGACAGGCTCTGGCATATTGGGGTTGGATTTCTCTGGCAGTCCCCTCGGACACTCGTGGTTGTCCCTCGTGATAGATGACAACTACAGGGAAGGTCAGTTCAGGAAAAACAGGATGAAATGTACTTTTCTCTATAGGTTTTAGAAACATATCTTTTCCCGTATCTTAAATGCATAGAATTTATCAATTCCAGAAGAAAAAGAAAACAGATTTAAAGGCAACCTTCAGTATAATTATAATCCAGTTGGATGCTTTTCTGGGAAGCACTGACTGGGAAAACAGTATTGTTTACTTCAGATACATCTGGTGCCACTGTTGTGGTCAGCAGCTCTCGCTGTGTGTCTACAACATCTTCACTGTGGTGCTTTCTTGAATTAATTGGGCTCAATTAGGAACATTTACCATTCACATTTAATTTCACAAGTATGATTTAGTCAATTTTCAGGATATGGCTGTATCTCTTTGCATCAGAAATTACCTTTCTCACCAAAAGGACTTTACTCCAAAGAAACACCTCTGATTTAATACTCTCCGTAGCATTTGGCTCTCATCTGCCTAAAAAATTAAGATTGGTTTTTGTTACCAACTTAAATTCCCAATCATCACATTACCACTTTGGCAGTTATGATAATTTTTACTGAATTAATTCCATCTCAAAAAAGGCCTTTTTTTTCCCTGACTTTTTAAGCTCTTTTTGGCTGCTGGCAAGAATTCAGTAATGCTTCAGATATTAATGTTTATTTTTTAAATAAGTTTGTCCTTTAGGAAAAAAATGGAAGGTACATCTGACTCCTTAAACACTGTAGGTCTAAATGTTAAGTATGACAGCTGAGAGACCTCTCTTTTAGTTTTACCCAGTTTAAATTTGAATTTGTTCAGATGGGTTTGACCAGTTAATTTGTCTTGACAGCTCTCAGGGTCACATTTAGTTTATCCCATAGGTGCCTTGTTCTGTAGGAGAATAAAATGCATTTGTCTCATCCACTTGCCTTTGATTTTCATATTTGTGTGAATGACTTGAAATCACAAGAATCAAAAGAATTAAATTGAATAAAATGGAAAACAGATTAAATAAAATTTTTTTGCTTCCCCGAAGTGTTGCCTGAAGTATCCCTGGATGGACAAAATGACCACAGAATATACCAAATGCTGAAAACTTCTGATGTGATTGCACCCATAAAGAAGGAACATTTCTTCCTTTACTTCATAACCAGTCTCAAACATTTTCACAGGAGTATTTACATATGGTTATTGGAACTTCTGTGTGTGGGAGGAGGCTCAGTTTGCCTGAAATGATGATATTCCAGCATTGAGGACATCAAGTACTATAAAGGAAGCAAATCAAGAAAAGCACATGAACTAATAGCAGCTCATTTTAAATTTGTGTAGGCAGAAAGTGTTGTGCTTGCTCTCTAAAAATATATTGAAACCCAAACTAAGCTCTGAGGGCAGAGAAGATCTTTGAGAAAGAGAGATCTTTGCATGAAGAGAATGCCTTCCAATGTCCACCAGCTGTTTTTAAAACAAAGCAATAATAAGTAGTCTCCTGAACCGGGCATCTCATGAAGGTTGTGACAACAGAATGGACTGGCCACGCAGAACTTGTAGGAGTAAATCCAGTGTTGATTAAAATCAAACCAAACCAAACAGAAGGCTGATTGACCTTTTCCAAATGTCAGGGGATTTTCACGCCGTGTGTATGGGAGTCATTCAGCCACTGCAGCCTTGGCTGGTACTTTCAGCTGTGTTCTTCCACACACAAAGGAGCCTCATTTCCCATGACAGCAAAGTGCACATCAGCACATGCCATGCAAATCACAGCCTCTTCAAATCCTCTCTCTATACAGAGGAATATTCAGCAAATCATCTCTCCTGATAACAGGAGACTCCAGCTGCCAAGGGGTCGTATTGTACCACACTTAAAGAATTCACAGTGTCTGCACGTGAGTGTGGGTGACGGTTGGAAATACAGTCAGGCTGGAACATAAATTTGAAATACATGACAAAAAACAGCCTTTATCTCATGGTCTTTCCAACAGTTTTCTTTAAAACACTTCTACTCCAAGAACCCGGACACATAGAGAGTGTTTCCATCAGGAGGTAAGAGAAGATATAATGGGTTTATGATGTACAAGTCCCCTGGAAACTTAGTGGAGTTCAGGGTCTTGCTCACACAGAAACATGAACTTCAAGTCAGGTTCCCACTGGCCTGAATCCCACACAAGTGAACACCTTTCACTTTGAAGCTGGAAGCAAGAGTCAGTGTACTTAATGAAGGACAATCAGTTCAGATCAAGATCACCACAGCAAGCAAACCTTGCAGGACTGTGTGTCTGCATGTTTTAAAGGGCAAAAAAAGACCATACAGATGATAGAAATGCCTGGCCTTTTTCCAGAATAAATAGATAGTAAACCCAGTTATATTTGCAAAAAAAAAATAAATAAAAAGAGAGCATTAGATAAGTATTCAGAATATTAAAAGGAAGCAGATGCATAATGCAGACTGTGAAAGGTGGTAGCCTCCACAGTGGCACAGTAATCAATAAGATACTGAAGAGTTGGCTGGGAAGACAGAAAAAGCAAGATTACATCATGAGGGCGAGATCTTGCAGTACCTTGTGGGGGGATTCCACAGGATCATGTTTGCAACTGGAAAAGAACAGACATAAGGTTTATGCCTAAATTTATACTTCTGCATTCAGTCCTCAGCCTCTGAATTGGGAAAAGAATGATTTACCTAATACTGAGGGCAATCAGAGACAACTGCATTTAACAAAGCAATAATAACAGCTGACAACATCAGCCTGCAGAGATCAGGAACCTCTGTCAAGACAGAATTTACAGAAACAACTTTCCAGCGTTCAGTCCACTGGTTCTAAGAATGATCCCAGGACAAGCTTTCCTAACTCAGAAACTCCCAGGGATGAACTGAAGAACTAAAGCTCACTCACTAAAAATGATCTTGATGTATTATTTCCATCAGACACAGTGATTAACATCAAACTTTAAAATGAGAGTCAGCCTGTTAAAAACCACATGAATAGTTCAGGGATCCATGTGCCTCCAGCTGTAAATACCTGCTGGTTTCCACCAGCTGAAGAGGACCCAACGATCTTGGAGGTCTTTTCCAACCTCAGTGATTCTGTGATTCTGTGACTACAGTTTTGGTAAGCAGTGGAATTGCTTACCTGGAACATCAATTCTGAAAATTCTCTGAATGAGTCCAAACTTTAATGGTAGGGTTTCTAACCTGGAGGTTTTTGACAGCCTAGTAATAAAACAGCATGTGTATGCTTCTACCCAGAGACGTGGTGGGGGAAGGACCAAATAACCTCTGGAAGAGGACAAAGAAACACGATGGAAACCTGATGATCCATCTGTTGGTGCCTCCTAACGTGCCACGAAATGCCAGGAATTTCACATCCATTTCTGGACTCAGATCCTAACTCGTTTAGATGACCTTGGATTTTTGCTTTGCTCTTCTAATGAAGACCATTCCCAAGCTTTCCAGTATCCACACGAAACTGAGAGTACCTGAACTGGTGTTGGGAAGCTTGGAATCTGACAAGGGTGGTCCTTTTGGTTGGTTTGTCTGAGACAGGGAATTATGGCAAGCGCTGACACAAGAGAGAGCTCTTACACCCAACGTAATATTTAATAGAATATCAAAGGGAGGAGTGGAACCCACAGAGGAGGAAGAGGAGGAGGGGAGCTGAGGGAGGCTGTGCTGATGGTTTTGTCAGTGTTCCAGGTAGAGGCAGTGAATGAATCCTGAGCAGTCTCAAGCTCAGCAATGACTCACTGTGCTGCCTTCTCTTCAGGAAGAGCAGTGTGCAGGCTGCCTTTCAGATGTATTTCCCTGGAGAGGTTATGCAGGAATCCTGTTGAAGACATACCCACTAAACTTCACTGGGATCCTCCAGTCTGACAGATAAAGTGCATGTTTAGATGGCTTTCACAGCTGATTTCAGTCCAGTCCAGGGGTTACACAGGAAATTGCTTTCAGCAGCCCTGTCACATCCCGTGGCTCAGCAGCCCACTCTGCCAGTGAGGTGATGCCATGCAATCAGTGCCTTGATCAGGGCTGGAGCCCTGGAAGTGTCCCACAGGTTGTGCTGCATTACCATGCATCTCTACCAACAGATCCTCATGATTTGTCCAATTAGCAGGTTACTCAATTAACTTTTTAAATTAAGTCTACCGAAATAAATGGGTCAGTTATTTCCTTTCATACTTGTTGGCTTCAACCGTGTCTCTCTTGTGTTTTTGAGGCAGTGAATGAAGGCAGTAATGTGGGTGCTGTGAAATGCAACTTCATGTGCACATGTGGATAATTTATACCAACTCTTTTTGCAAAGCTGAAGTGTAAAACCGAAAGAACAATTTGGTTTCATCAAGATGTCACAAAAGTAAGGGACAGCTACTTGTTTAATAATTTAAAAGTCCCTTGTCTTCTTTACCTATAAAATCCAGAAACATAGACAAACAGCCTGTAAAATAAACTCTCTTTGGCAAAAGAGAGTTTTCAAAATAAACAGTTTTTTCCTTTCCTTTTGTAGCAACAAAACTACCTACATGTTATATTAGTTTTGGGCCTAAATCCCCAATATTGCCTTGAACAGATCTTTTTACCTAACAGAGCTTAAAGTGGCAGCATTTGTAGGATCTTAATTATTACAGGTTATTGCAACAGTGTTATTTCCCATATCCTAATGAGTTATCCTAAAAGTTAGGAATAAATGATGATCACATGTGCAAAAAAGACAGGGGGCTTGATGTGAAAGGAGGAGCTTGAGCTAAGAAGAGAAAAGCAAATAAAATACTGAATGGCAATTTTTCAGTAATTGTTTGTAAGCACTTTATTACTGAATCTCATAAAAACCCCCAATGCTGTAACTTGATAATAAGGCCAATGTCCATTAATGAACAATTGCTTAAATTTACAGCTATATATCAGCAACTCCCTTGAATAATGCTGAAGTTAGAAGACCTTCTCTGAGTTAATCTCTTTATGGAATAGGGTAGAGAAAATAATGAAAATTATGACTATAAGTCATTATTCCGAGTCAAATAATGTTTGCTTCTGCTAAATGCAGACAAGTAGTATTTTTGCTTCATATGCATTCAAATAAGGAACTAGATCACATTGATATAAAAAAAAAATTAAAGTTTGTGGTTTAACATGAGGCTAAAACTATACAGCAATGGAAGCATAATTATGTGAGGTCAGTTTTCAGATAGTAGACTTTTCTTCAGTTACATATATATATTTACATGTGAAATTGGCTTGCTCCTTGGCAGATAAATTATCCTGAACTCCAGTGCTTTCTGCAAAGTTCTTGGCCATGGAAAAACTACCAAAATTATTTAGCAGACGGTGGTCTTTTTCCTCATAAAGCTAGAGAAGTAAGATTAAGTGTGTCTTTACTATTTTTGATAATGTCAGTTCCTATTCCATTCTTGTGACTCCTGACAGCATGTAAATATTTAATAGCACTCAAAAGGTAACTTGTCTGGAAAGAAGGACAACATAAATATGTAAGTGAGAGTTGAGTACCGAGCTACTCAGCCTTTGGAAAAAGTCTTACAGTGAACCTCAGTCAGTCCAATACTGTGGTCCTGCCTTATTGAAAACTGCCAGTCACATCCATATCAGAAAGTGAATTAATGTCCTTGGAGTTGCACACAAAAGGACTGTTTCTTGGATTCCTGCAAAGATACATACATACAGACATATATATACATATATAGTATATATAGAGCGATATATGTGCATCCTTATTCTCAATATTGCCATACATATTTTGTTGACAGAGATTAATGCATGTATTCCTGTGATTTGATAAGGTCAAACTTTTATCTACTCACTTTTAAAGGAGGCAGATTCAATTATAGACATGCCAGCGCAACCTGACTGATCCTCAGGCAAATACATTTGGGTTTGTCTAAGTTTCCCACCATTTTAGCATGAGGATTTGCAGTTTTCACCTCTGTCCAGTGCAGTTCTTCCACATGAGATGGGATCTTCCTGCCTTTTCCTATTCTATTTGATCAATTCCTTCTCCTGAGCTTCTTTCTCCCAAAATAATCAGAAAGCAAAGGAAAGCAAAGCGAGTGAAACATGAAAACAGTGTGTAGTCTCTATTTTATTTGCCTAGCACTGGTTTCTATTGTGTTCATTTTTAAGTTTTTAGGCAGTAATTAAAAAATCCAAGGAAAAGAAAGCCCATTACAAGAGTCTGACAGTGTTTCTGCACCAGGCTGCAGCAGGACTGATGAATGATACTCATCTATTAACCATTAAATGTCCATAAATCTGCCCACAGTATCTACCCAGTATAATGTAAATGTTGGACACTGACAAATTGTAATTAAAAAGACTTGCTATTTATTTGGTGTTTATTATCTTCTTAAATATAGTTAAGTAGGCTTTTGAAAAAGGTATGTCTATGTGCAGATAGTGCTATTTTAAACATACTACCAAAATTGCTTGGCTCCAAGAACCAATATTTTAATGATTATGTTGCACAATAGGACCCAGGCTAACACTGAGCTGCACTCAGAAAATACAGTTGATCAGCTCAGAGCTGTTCATGCCTTAAACATCCAATATCCTGAGCATATAGAAACATTTCAGAGCAGAAAAGAGCAACAGATTATGAATCCAGCTCTCCCTGCAGCCTCCAGAAAGCTGCTCTGAAAAAGACTCAAGAGTCCTCTTTGATCTCCAATACACGGAGTAAGGTGTGAGAGGTTCTGTAAAACTCACATCTTTCATACCACCTCCAGCTATTTTAGCAAAAGCTGCAGCACTTGTCACTGATTAAGTAACACACTTGGACATTTAGTTAATTGCCTGAGTCTCCAAGATAACAAAATTGCCCAAGTAAAACTTGCTCCTGATTTTTATATGGGTGTCAGGTATACGAGATATGGATTTTTTGGTGTGAATTTAAAACATAATTTTCATGAAATAATTTACATTTAAAAAATTATCACATTGCACGCTAATAACATGTTATGCTTACAGCACCAAGGTGATGTCAAGAAAAGACACTTTGAATAGATAAATCTAATATGAACACATCTTAATAACCAATAAATGTGAACAAACCTCTCTGCATTTTGCTGTACTAAAACATACTGCATAGGATGTGGAAATACGATAGAGACAGCACTTCCAAAAACATGATGCTGTTCAGAAACTGGATCAACTCTGTCAGCATTTCCTGCCTTGATTTCGTGTTCCTATTTAGATGGGTACTGGAAGGAATTCTTCCCTGTGAGGGTGGTGAGGCCCTGACACAGGTTGCCCAGGGAAGCTGTGGCTGCCCCTGGATCCCTGGAAGTGTCCAAGGCCATGTTGGACGGTGCTTGGAGCAACCTGGGCTAGTGGGAGGTGTCCCTGCCCATGGCAGGGGGTGGGACTGGATGAGTTTTAAGGTCTCTTCAACCCAAACCATTCCAGGATTCCAATGAACACAGCGATATTCCTGTGCCATGTCCATCCCATGGCATGGGAATGGAGCCCAGGGCAGGGTGACATCCAGGGCTCCGTCAGCTCCGAGCCTTCCTCCCGGGAGCAATACAGGTGGTCCCAGTCACTGAGGCATCAGAGGGACATGGAGAGGAGCGTCACAGCCACGCTCCCTGTCTGAGTGGGCATGTTTGGGCAGCAGCTCTGCTCTCCGTGAAGAAGAGGGAGGATTGAGGAGGGGATTCCCCTCCAGGCAGCCTGCAGGACCCTCACCCCAGGGACTGCCACCCGCTCCTCAGAAAATGGTGCTGTGATGAGGGGTCACAGCTGCTGTGAGCTGGGCTTGGGGGGCCAGGAATGCCTGGAGGGTGAGGTGGGAATGTGAGGGGGGGCAGGATTGGGGAAGCATGGCTGTGCCTCAGGAGGGAGGGCTGTGGGACGGGCACAGGGTGCTGAGGGTGCAGTGGACATCATGTGGTGCTCCAGGGGCTGGAATGTTTCTGGAGGGGCATCCAGGAGATAGGGTGGTGGGATGGTGGAGGAGAATGGGAATGTGAGAAAAAACGGGATGGCAGGACCTGGGACCAGTGAGCCGGGGGCACTCCTGCTGCCTTCCCGAGTGCTTCCTCCTCAGGGTCTGGGGTGAGGGCTGAGGGGGGAAAAGTTCCAGTTTGTGTCTGAGGATGAGGATGTGTATACCCATCTATACATATGGTGTATACTTATCTATACAATGCACATATCTATCTATCTGTCCATCTATCTAGCTATGCATTAGCAGAAAGAATGCCACAAAGCGCGAGGGCCCAAACTGTGCCCGAAATGAGCGGGAAGAGCGTCGTCATGAAGGGTTACGTGGAGGGGACCTGGATGTGGCCCTGGAGCAGAGGGGACAAGCCACTGCTGCAAACCATGGTACATCAGTGCCTGTCTCTCTGTGTGCTCTCTGTGTGCTCTCTGTACACTGTGTGTATCCATGGCTGTATGATGGAGCCCACTCGGGATGCAGATTGCAGCGAGGTGTTCCTGTGGGATGAACGCTCGCTGACTCGCTTGTGGGAGCGAGCAGGACAAACAGATGCCATGTGGGGGATACCGAGCAAATATGTGTGAAGGAGATGCTGCTGTTGTTTCCCAAATATTGATGAGGAGCTGTTAAAATCAGAGTCGTCAGTCACGCTGCTTTGTCTGTTTAGTTTCTTAACCTGAGCACAGACTTGAGTAAGTGCTGGCCGTTAAACAAAACAACAAACACCACACTCACTTCTAACCTCATCCACACCTTGATTTCCTATCTAATTTTTCTTCCCAACAGTTTTAGTGCCTTCTGCCAAAAGGAACAGCTCACTGAAGTACTTGCAATTCTCCCTTGGATATTATTGACTAAAAAATACCTATATTCAGCCTCAGTGTGTGTTGGTGTGTGTCTGTTTGTTCATACATCAAATACGAATAACTATCATTATCTAATGTCCTTAGAGAATGTGATGGAATATAATTCCAAATCGCATTTGAAATTCCACATTTGCTGCAAGTTTTGTGTCTACAATTTTCTAGGAAGGGGTGAGGTATATTCCAGTTGAAACCACATTACTTTAAGCTGTTGAGGGAAGCACTGGTCCATTATTTCCCGCTCCTTCCCTAGTCCATTACAATCCATATGCACTGCAGTCAGCCTTTTTGTGATAAATAGCTCTGCAGAAGGTAAAAGCTGCTCGTTTTCTTTGATTCCATCTGCAATCACCTCTCAGTTATTGAGGCTGCAGGTGCAGCTCTGTGGAGCTGCTTCCCTTGGAGCTGCGTGGGTGTGGAAGCGGAGGAGCCGCGATCCGGGACTGCTGGGACCTGGGTCAGTGCTCCCTGTGGGATCTTTGCACTCCCAGTCCTCAACCTGCCTGGTGCTTCCCTGCTCTCTGCCGTTTATTGTGCCTGTGTTTGTGTAACCACTGGTTTCTTCCTTAATTGTGTTACCAGACTCTCAATTACTTCAGGTAATTGAAAGGTGGTGGTGTTTGGGGTTCTGGCAACTTGGTGTGATTTCAGAACAGATTTTACAGTCATTTTCCATTGGAAAACTAATGACAGTTCTTGCAAATACAGCAGCTGTTGGAGAAGGTGTGAGGGAATTGAGCTAAAACCCTGTCAGAAACAGCTGGGCAGCTTAGTTGGAGCCAATATTTCAATTTTACTGTTTAGCTCAGATAAATTTGAACCGGGTTCAGTCAGCGCATGTCGCTGTTTTTGCTTCACAAATAGGCTCTTGCTTCCAAGACAGTACCTTTTCCTTAAAAGAAAATTAATATACTTTAAAACGTCAGAATTTAAGAAACGGTCACGCAGAAAATCAGTTTTTAAAAGTGAGTTGGATATTAATAGTCAGACCTGAATCTCTTTTTAACTGTAAAGCAGTAGTATTAAATGTTCCCGGACTGACTCATACTTTGAGTGCTTGCCAAGAATGACGTGAGTAATATCTCCCAAAGCCAGCTCTTTTGTAGCGACTATTGTTAACTGGCATTTGATATATTATAGCAGCATTCAATCACAGCTCTTCAGATAAGGTTCACCCAGGAGAACAGTTGCATTTGTTATTTTCCTTTTTTCCTCCCCTTTTCTTTTCAGGACAGTCTCATTCAGCTTTGTTTACAAACCGGAGCACTTGACCCAAATGAAATAGTGCCACAAAATTTCAGGAAAATGGTGTTGTTATAGATACCCACTTTAAGTGTAGATGTTTTAGCATTTTTCAGCCTGTATCTCTCAATAGTAGGGAGTGTTTGACGCTGTGAACGGCACAGAGATTGAAAACAAGTTTCCGTCACATGTAATGTGGAAGGTAATTCAGGAGCACTTGTACCACCATTTCCAGGAGCTACTCTTGGGTGGGATTTAAACACAGTCTGAGTATCCACTTAGGCTACTCCTTCACAGTGGCCTTTGGGGCAAAATGGCAGAAGTTGCATATTTTGAGTTTTATTCATTACGTGGCAGTGAAACCACAGGCACCTGAAAACCTCTTATTGTTGGAGAATTTCTCAAAGATTTTCGAAATTCAGAATTTCAGTTACATCTTCAATACTCCTTGAATATCATAGGCAATGTTAGTGCTCTATTAATTTTTTAGGTAAAGTATTGTTACAATATCACCACAATGAAGCAATGTCACAAAATGAAGCAAAGACCTTTGGTAATTTGGTTCGTAATCATAATATGTAATATAGTGGTTGGAACACAGGGTGTTTTTTTATTTCAAGCAGTTATTAAACTGGCAGCCGACAGCCAACATGTGAAAATAGAGTGTTTAAATCTTCCAGGTGGTTCTTGTAACATTCTGTTGCTTTTTCATAGAGAATGAGGGTAATCCTGCAAATGCTGCAAACCATGATGTCAAGTCTCTGAATCCTCCAGTTACTACGGCAGGTTGTCAGATCTTTGGGCACCAGACAAGGAGTTCTTCTTTGAATCCCCAGAGAGATAACTTTACAGCAGAGATGTGCCTGAAGCTGGAACATTTATTCATGGATCAATGGGTGGCATTGCTTGAGAGGAGCTCAGCAGCCTTGCAGCTCTTATTCCTGTCAGTATGTTTGATGTTAGACCGGAGGAGATTTGTCTAACACTTGAAAGGAGGATTGGGATGGAGAAAAAAAAAAAGGGAAATGAGATCAAACAAAGGCCTGATTATATAGGTTAAAGAGGAGCTTCAGGGGCTATTCAGCAGGTTTTAAACATTAATCTTATGCCCCTTAATTTTACATGTAAGTAAAAAGAGTACACTTCTAAACAAACAAGTCATGGGCAAAATGTGTAAGGTGGAGACCTTATAGGTGAGATAGTAATTACATATTCATGGGAGGAAAAAAGGGTATTTTACCCTATGCCTTGGAATTTCAAAGGAACCCGTTACATTGGCCCAGTTTGCATCCTGGATAGAGCTCCAGGTTATCCCTTTTTATTGGGAGAAACATTATCTGCATGCAATGTTTTTGGTTATTCTGCCACAGTGTGAGCACTCCTAGAAGGAAATAACCTGCTCAGGAGTTTGTAGCAGCAGAGAAATGTTTCCTGGACAAAATCCTACTCTTTGCTCAGATTGGTCCATCAGCACCAAAGCTGTTCCTGTGTGGGGCACGTGCCAGGAATCCTGCCAGGAATTTAGAGTGGGATATTTGTCATTGGACAAGGGCATAACAAATAGCTGGGCAGCTTTTGTCTGCAAACACTCGCTGATAAGAGAGCGAGGGTTATAAAGGATTGAAATGTTGCTCTCAAAGTGTTTCCAGATTTTGCCATGGAGAAATCTTCCAATGCAACCTAAGGGCCAAACTCTTCTACTGCCCCCTCTAACTGTGCTGCTCAGAGAAATACTCCCACAAATCAATCTTGAATCCTGGACAAACTGTAAAGATAAAATAGACAAATTTAACACTTTAAACCACTATAAATAGTGTTGTTGACAGCATCTCCTTTTGATCATGCACATCTTGTTTTTCTGAGACCAGTCTTGGCATTAGGGATTGCTTCGGTCTGTTTTTTTAGTTAATTTAAAAATGTTCTTGTTTGGTTTGAGCATTCCGAAAGGAATCAGGATAATGGAAATAAATGGAGTGTCTGCAGTGAGAACTGCAGCACAGTGCCCTCAAATCCAACTCCAGATAAATCCACAGCCAGCAAAAGTGAACCAACCCACAACAACAAGGTTGGCTCTCTGCTCCCAGACAGCTTTTAAGCTCACTCACTTTATTTCAAGGCTCCATTGCAGACACCAGAGCAACAATTTCCAGAAATACATTACTCATCAACCTACAGATGCAGGGAATTAAGAGTGCAGCCTTCATTTCTTCAGTCCTGAAGTTCTCTACCATTTAAAGTAGAGGAAAGTTTTATTTGCTTATGATGGTAGTAATTTTTCATCTTCCCACAAATTGATCTCTCGGGGATAATTCCACTTTTTATGATCAGAAAGCCACTGCATTCTTCCCAGGCAACTTTTTCCCTCAATCCTAAGGAATGATTACCAGACCAGAGTCCTGGTAGTTGTTCCAGTTGTTCCAAGTTGTTCCATTCTTGCTGGTGTGAAACAAGAAGGTATCTCATGTGGAATGAAAAACTAATTTGAACAGCAGGATTGTAACAAGTTTCTCTTTGTTTGCTTGGCGTCTCGTTCTTATGTTTTGCAGTCGTATCTCACAACCAAAAAATATTTTAGTTATTCAAGAGGTTCAGTGAACACTGAGAGACTCAATCAAAACTACAGTTGAGAGCCTCCTTTTTTTTTTTAATATTAAGAACTGAATTTATACAACAATTGACATTCAGCAAAACTTCCTAGTTTTATACAAGAAGCAGTCATGTCCAATTTATTCATAGTAAATAAGGATCACCACACTGGCCCAGTAATTAAATACATAAAACTGAGCAAATCTCAGTCCCAACCAGCACTCTGTATTCCTGCTGATTTTTGCATGAGGGATTTTTGGGGGGGGGGGGGGGGAAGAGGAAGGGGAATAATCTGCAGTGTGTTCAGTGAGGATAACTGAGCTGAGTGTAAATATTTTGTGCTGTTTGGTCCCCCAGCACCAGGCCCTGCTGACAAACCTGGCTTCCAACATTCCCTGGGAGAAGCTCTGTCAAGTGGGGCTCTGAGTGACAGATGCTGACCTATATATCTGCTGAAAGATCTCTAAAACTTGCTCCCAGTTAGGAGATGGGTGTGATGCCTTAATGGCTTTGTGATTCAGGAGTTATTCATGCTCCAGTTTTTCCCTCTGTGTTGATGCCAGCACGAGTGTGCTCCGAAGGGGGTTGGAACAACAAAATTGGTAGCAATGTGGGTGTGTTTGCAGCACAGCCCTGCTACAAGACCTTCAACAAGAAGAAATATGTATTTTTTATCTTTTTTTTTTTTTTTTTTTTTCATTTCTGAATCAGGAATTCAAAATTCAGCTTCTGATTTCATGGATTGTAGTATTTTCTCTGTAAACGTATTAACCAACAAGGGAAAGGGTGGAGTTTTGATTAGTTATGCAATTGTTCCCATTGGTATTTTAATAGACTTAATTGCAGAGAAATTCTAAATGAAACATAACTTTTCCCTGTTACTTTTTAACCTTTAACTGCTTATTTGGCTAAATTTTCGGGTTACCTTTAAAGTGGCTTGAAACCAAACAACAAAATGTAGATTTTAAAGCAGTTGCAGATAAGTGTTGGCTTCAGTCTGAAGGGCTGCAAGGAGGAATGAGCAGATATTTGCTCATTTAGTGCATTTTCTGAATGCAGACTTATCGAGAACATAATAATGTGACTTAAAAATTTGCTAAGATATGCACAATATCAGCTAGAATAGTTCTACTCCTCTCTATTTTTTTTAATTCAAGCCATTTCTGGCCAAAGCTGAGTTTTATTAAGGAAAGCAAATTACTTGGCCAGTTGTTGAAGGAAAAACAAATAGCGATTAATGCTGTTATAAGCAGTTTTTATGGTGTTAAAATTCACAAAATCAGTCTTGCTGAAAATATACTGGCTGAATAAAACTCTTATTTTGTTAGCTAAGAGGGATTCATATATTTCATTATTATCTGAGTTCTTGAACAGCATGTGGAATTGGAAGAAAGGAAAATAAACATGGCCCCCATTCTATGTTTTATAGAAGTTGGATAAAACCTTCTCAATCTATAAATAGAAGAGTTTTTTGAGCTGCATGTGGACTTATTTACTACATGTCTTCATTTTAAAATGAAATTGTAGGATATAAAATTTATCTCTGTACAGTTTTATGGTTGGCCTGATTAATGGAAATATTAAGTACCCTGTGAAAATAGAAACATTAAGCATTTACATTTTTGGTGTGAATCATCTACTTTGACCTAAAAGCAGAATAGAATGATTCTAAAAATGGATTCCCTTAAGGAAAACTCCTTTCAACCTTTTTGTAACGTGCCAGTGACACAATGCTATATTTGCACATAACAAATACTTTAATTATTTAATTATTATTAATAAAGACCAGTGTTTGGCATTTACAGTCCATTACATTTGATCAAGGTGTGAGAACTGGAATGGTGAATACTCTTAAAAATACCATTCCTAAGATGATGTATGCATTTATATTTAATTCTATATAAATGCAGTAAATGTTAATCATTACTAGAATAATTGCCAATTTATTGGGCTCCTTTTGAAGGGGTTCTGTGGACAGGCTGACTCCAACATCTCCTTTTTAAGCATATTGTTGTCAATACACTTAAATTTATCCTGGCTTTGGAATTTATTAGAGTGTAGAAAAGAGATTCAAATTGTTGCCATGATGTGAAGATTCTGATTATTCCAGAGGCTTCGTGGCATCCACACACATGAAGGTAGAAGTAAGGATTTGGAGGTCAGACACAATAAAAACTTTCATGAATAAATAGTTTTTTACAAGGCTAATGGGAATTTATGAGTGAAAATAACACCAGTACAGGGAGCTTTGGCATTTTTCAGGAGCAGAGGAGGACAGGGATCCTGTGTAATTGATTTTTCAGGGCTGCATTAAATCCATTTGGTTGTGCCTGATTGCATGGCCAGCAAACATCTGCAGACAATTTGGGCAAATTCGACTGACATTTTGTTCCATATCTGCAGGATTCTGCTGGACATTATTTTTAATGCACAGGCTGTGCAACGTCATCCTTTGGAGAATCCATGTTTCTGTTTATGCCACATTTCCCTCCAAAATAAGGAGCAGTCTGTGTAATTTGCCAAGTGCCTCATTAGATGTTATATTGCTCTTTGCTGGGCTTATTCAGACACGGAGCTGAGCCTTGATTTGTTTTGAACACAGTAAATACTTTCCTTTCCCTGTAGAGTTATTGGTTGTGGATTTAGGGGTTATTGACTCTGGATTTGGGGGGTTTGGGGTTTATTTTTTATGTGTTTTAGAGGTGGTATGAACTCAGCTTTAGGCATGTGGCTCCAAGCATTTCAGCTGAATGCAAAGAGCCACTTTTAGATCTCTGCTAACAAGGAAATGTATTCAGGAAGTGTAAATAATGAGCTTGCTAATGATAGAAAGAGGCTGATTCTCAGGGTGATGAACCCACTTCTATCCAAAGTTTGCCTGTGGTTGTTGAATTCCTGTTTAATTATGAAAGATGATGTGCTAATGATAAACCCCTCCTATCAGATCAGCTGGAGAAATCATCTGAGAAGCAAAGGTTTGACCTTTCTCAGGTGCAGACTTTTGTCTCCATTATGTGATTGCCTGATTTCCTTTTGGGAGGGGATAAATTCAGGCAGCCCTTCCCTCTGCTCAGCTTTGGGTAGTTGCTGGAATTACTTCCCTAGAACTAGACCAGAGTTTTTATGGGCTTGGAGTACTGTGCCCTAAACACCTATATTAGAGAAATTTTCATTTTTAAGCCCAAAGCTACTTCTGGTGCTAAAAGGAATACTTGGAAAGCAGTTCTAGAATATATATTTTTAAGTAATGCTTTTTAAAAAGCCCAGTTTCATTCCCAGTAGAGCACTATGTGTGTGTGACCATAACAATTGTGCCAGTGAGTTTGTGACCCCTGAGGAGGTGAATTTTGTTTGCTGTGGTTGCTCAGATGGGTTCAAAACCAAGAGATCTTTGCTACATGTTCTCTCAGGAGAAGCATATTTGGTTTCATGATGTTTAAAGAAGAAAGCAGGTATGTCATGTTAAATTTTTCCATTTTCAAAATGCTTTCAGGCATGTTTGATAGCCTCAGCTATTCCAGGTATAGGGTAAAGTAACTCTTGAAATATTTGGGAAAAACTATGAAAATATCAGTTTATTTTTGGTTACAACATCAGAGTTGACTTCTATAAAGCCTGGATGGATTTCAGTCATTTTAATGCATACAAATGGTACATAACTTGTTCTTCTTCTTTATAATTGCTTTATATCTCTTCAGTTTAAAAAATCTTTTTTAATGTACCTAATTTTGCACATTTATACCATAGGATATGCTGCTGTAGCAGAATCTGTGCCATGATTTCTGAGGTGTGAAATGGATAAATGCTCCTGATCACTGTGGTTTAGGCACGGTATGTAGTTATGCTCAAGTAAGAAACAAGCCTTAACATAAATAGATAAATCATCCAGTATTGCAATTCAAAAAAACTCCTAAACTTTCAGTTCTGTGTCTAAAGAAAGTTCTCTCGTGCTTTGTCAGTGCCAGGGTGATGCATTGATGAGCTTTCACTCCTCAGTGCTGAGTGTGGGTTCATGAGCTCCCTTGATCATACACAACAACTCTTTGATGATCCTGAAACTTCTGTGGTTTTAGGGAAGATATTTTAAATAACAACTTGGAAACACAAGTTGCACTGAAAATGCTACTTTTCTGACAGAGTCACTGCTGATTTAATGAGAAATAGAGGCTTTTTACCCTGTTCCAGAATACCTTTCCCAACCCAGTAACTTGTTCAGCCCCCAGTTCTGGGGGGGAGGCATGTGTTTGCTTTGGGTTGTTTTTTCCTTTCAGTCACCTCCAGGGGAAGTTTTCTGGTTCATATCAGGGTTAGTAATAAGAAAAGGGTTAGTAAATCTTGGTTGAGATATAAAATACTTGGCTGCTGCCCTTCTCAGATATTGCCTTTATCGGTTTAGAGTCCATGACAGAAGTTTCATTGCGACTCTCTTTTAATATTTTGGATTAATCTTGGGTGTTGTGTGTGCGGTGGGTGAAAGGGGATTAAAGCTGTGATTTATTGCTGTGCTTGATGGTGCTTGTGAAAGGTCAGTCCTAAATATCCCAGTAATCTATTGCAGTCTTCTGGCTGGTGGAGGGTCCCTCTGGAAAACCACAGCCCTTTCATGCATTTCATTATTTGGGGAAAGCCCTTTGAAGATCTGGATCTCAATATCGATGTCACTGTAGCATGTGCTGAATATCTTTGTCCAAAATGACCTTCTGCTGATTCCTGAGGCATCTGACTGTGTTAGTGTGCAACTGGTCTGACTGGTTCTGCTGTTATTCCTTGAAAATTTAGTCTTTACCTCTGACTGTCCTGAGTAAGATATCTGAAATTCTCAGCTACTTTAGAGCTTGTTTTAGTGGAGAAATTTCCTTCTATACTCAGTGGTATGTTAGACGCTGTATTTTTGTGGGTTTCCTGTTCACTTTTGTGTTTTTATCCTGTTGGCAAATATGAACATTTGATGCTTTTTATCACCAAGACCCTGCATTTGAAATTAGGGTACAAAGAAGGTGTAGCAATGAGACCTTGAGACTGGAGTTATAAATGGAGATAGCCAAGAATTCATTGAAAGAGAATAAAAAAGCACTTTTTCCAGCTTTTTATCTCTTATCTAGAAAATATGGATTTATTTCAAGTCATTTCTACCTATGAAGTTTGGATTTGGGTTGGTTTTATCTTCTTTTTTTTTTTATTACACCTTAAATAATGCCAGCACTGCTTGATTTTATGCTTTTCTGCATCTTAGTTCTGACATAGGGGTGACTTTTAGAGATGGCAAGATTTCAGGTGGAGATTATGATTATTGATGCTTTAATTAAGGAGCTTGGGCAGCAAATGATTTTCTCACACACAAAACCTTAGTGGCTTTCACACGATAGTGAACTTAATAGGTGTTATTTAATTCCACTGAGTAATTAACTCCATAATTCAAACTCAAACCGTAGCTGTTGGACAGAAGTGCAGCTATATTCCATTTCTGTCAATTCAGTACTTACTGTAATACAGAGATTTTTAGCACCTACATGAAGGAATCTCTGCTGAGGAGCAAAGATTATCATTTTACTGCTCAACGAACACGATTTAATATAGGTTTAGATAAATCTAATTTAAGTGAGATTAATCAAATTCAGCCTAATCCAATTCAATGGGTCCCCATCTCCTGCCTGTGCAAGTACCAACCATATGTAGGGTTGACTGGGAAATAAATCACTGGGCTAAAAATGCCTCTTTCCCTTCCTTTTCTTGCTCCAGGGTCAATTTTAAGCGAGATCATGTCATTAATCCTGTTTATAACGTGGCTCTGTGCAGCCTCTCAGCAGCTCAACAGATGGGTCAGGGATCCTGCAAAGAGGGCAGAGACCTTTCCCAGTGGTTTTGCTGATGGAGGGGAGAAAGTTGTACAGAATCTCTTCTGGCAGTGATGTGACTTGCCTTGCACAGCTCTGCTTGATTTCTGCAGAATACCTGCAGCCCTAATTGCAGCACAGCCAACATGTTCTTGAGGACTCTGAATTCTGTAACATTTTGTGCTGGTCAGCAAATGACAATTCAAGTTACAGTCCAGTTTTAAAAATCAAGCTCCAGCCCTCAGCTGGGAGAAAAAATCTTTTCAGAGGGCCCTAAAACTGTGTAACTCTAAGCAAATACTGGGTGTGTAGTGAAAGAAAAAATATCAACAAAGTAAACCCAGAAACATAACAAACAAAAGTAAACACACAAACAAAAGTAAAGTAAAGACACAACAAAAGCAAACAAAAGCTTAAACAAAAGCCCAGAAAAACTTGTTTCCCCATTCTGGTTTCTTGAAACAACTGTTAATCATGTCCATCTCAAGGGATTCTTGTTTAAGTGGAGAAAAATATGTCCCAAGGATCTTAGAATAATCCAGATTACACTGGAAAGCAAGGAAGAGTGTTACTGCTGTAAGTCTAGAGAATCTGACTCCATAAACACCCTTTGACACTATGATGATTTCTGAAATCTTGTTCTGTTATTTTTCCACTCCCCCCCCTCTTCCATTTGTTTCCTCAAAAATAAGCCCCAGAGAGATACTGAAGAGCTTGTTCATCTCTTATCCACATAATCTTTTAAAATATTTCAGTGGGAGCACATCTACACCAACCCCCCCAGTCTGGCTGAATGGAAACAGCACGAACACATTGCTCAGAGCCCAAATTCCTGCTCTGGGATTTGGCAAATTGTCTAAATGGGTAGTGATAAATAAATATGATGCACTAATACAGTCCCTCTAATGTTCCCCTTTCCAACCAGAAGGCTGCTTTTTGACGTTTAAGGCTCCTGCAAGGTTTCTCTAACGACCTTCGAGTGCTGTTTTTTCACTCTTCAGAACCTGCTGCCCAGGGCAAGATTTTATTTACATGGAAGAGCATTCCTGGAAGTGCAGATTAGGATCAATAAAAAGATTGAATCAAAGTCAAGGGGGGGGGAAAATGAGGATTCTTGACTGAGCCAGGTGATGTTCATAAAAATAAAACAGAACCCCACAGAACCTGTAGAGCAGCACAGAGAGCTCAGCAGTTTGGCTCTTTTCTCATGTGCCTGATATATTCTCCATCTCACCTTAGTTTTTTCTCAGTTTTGGTTTCCCTAGGTTTTTTCCTAAGGCTTCCAGCTGTTGATTTGAGCTTCTTGAAGGTCTGCAATGAGAACTGAAACTGGTAACTACACATAGTATTTAAATATAGTAATATGGCAATTAATTAACAGTTATGTGAGCAGTAAGTTATGACAAGTAGAGCTGATGGAATAACAACTCTAAGAGAATCAGGAAGGTTTGTGTGCTACCATTTGCAAAGCACTGCAAACTTGTTACTAAAGCAGAATTTTCCAGAGAGGTACACTTTCAAATGTTAAACCCCAGAATTTCCCTCCCTTCTCTGGGGTGCTTGTTCTTCTGCTTAATAACATTCACTACCCCTTTTCCAGTGTTCTGTTGTTTGTTTGTTTTTGGAAGCAGCTCATTCCCATCTCTTTGTCTGCCTTTAATCTCCAGCCAGTCTTTCACTGCTGAAATTAAAGTGCTTCAGTTCCTGGTATCTCCTTTCTTTGAACAGGTACAAATAAATTGGAGCTGTATCACTCAGGTCTTAGTTTCTATAAATTAAATAAATTGAGGAGATGAACTGAGGATGTTCTTCTAAATCCTGCACCACTTTTATGAGTCTTCTCTGGGTTTTATTTTATTAACATCCTAAAACTCTAGGTATCAGACTGGGTACAATATTTAAGTACCACTTCAGCCTTGGTGAAATCCCTCCCCTATTTCTCTCAGTACATTCTTACATATTTATCTAAGCTTGAGTCGTGTCTTTCACCATGGAATTATACCCTGGGGCTCAGATTAATTTACTGGACCATCTCAAGTCTTTCCCAGAGTATCTGATTTCCCTGATGTGCCCCATTCTGAGAGTGTGTCCTTCCTGAACATGTAAAATGGGCTTGGCCAGCTAAAAAATTTACTTTGAGGGGATCAAGCTCATTGAATGATCCACGTTGTGCTGGATGATTGCCCTAATGTCATGATTATTTACATTTTTATCCATCTCTCTGGGATCTGTCCATTTTATTTGCAGTGGTCTAATATTTAATACCAGCAGAAACTTTTAATGAAGGGCAGAAGGAGATTGTGGTAATTGCATGTCAAAAATGAATCACCTGCCAATGGATGGGAATAATGAAGAGACATTAAAAACTTGGTTCAAAGGAAGGAATGGAAAAAAAAAGATTGGTATGATTATAATAATGCACAAAAGGAATTAAATGAGGTTAAAGAATGACTTGCAATGTGAAAATGAGGATTTTTTTACTGTGATGGAGAAGCAGACAAGGTGCAAATACTGTAAATTTCCTGTCCAGTTCCAACATCCTGTTGGAATTGGATAGGAAGGGGAGAAGGGACTACAATGTCTTATATAATTAAGAGAGCAAAAAAATATAAGACAAATAACTGAAATTAGACATCTTTTTGCCTGCCTCTCTCTTTTAAAGTGTCCCATTAGGATGTTTTTTCAAATAAATTTAAAGTACACTGAAAAAAAACCCCAAAACCAAAGCATTCTCTGTGGATCAAAATTCGGGGATTTCTCAGTTGTATTTTTCAGTCCTGCCATTTCCAAGATGTGCTGTAAGTTATGTGAGGTTTTTTGGTTCTTTTCCCCTCTGTCCATGGAGGAAGCTGATGGTGATGGGCAGCCTTAGCAATGCTGAGTGTGAAACCACTGACTTCCTATTTTGATCCCTGAATATTGTGTGGATTCTAAACTTGTAGGATCCAGTTTTAACTATGGCATTTCCCAAATCATTTTTCTGGGTATGGTTTCACTCCAAAAGCAAAAAAGCCACTGACTCTTCCCTTACTCTGCTTAGAGATTGATTTCATTCTCTTCCTGACCAAATTAGAAAGCTTTCTGCTTGGCTGCTGCAATCAGGGTAGACAGGATCGTTTCCTAGAGGTGAAGTTTTGCATAATGTCTCCACAGCGTTATTACTCCAACAGGAATCCCCTGGCTTTCCTTGGGAAGTTAATTAGAGTCTGTGCAGGGAGTGAGTCAGACGGAATTGTGTGGCTGGGAGTGTGTGTTGATTACAGAACTGAAATCATCCTAATGGCTTCTCTCAGTCTGTCGGTAAAAGCAATTACTGGCTGGTAAATTTTAAAGCTGTGAAATGCAATTTTAAGAAATCCTTTTGCTTGAAATAAATTTATGGAAATAACACGCACAAAGGAAGTGGCCTCCACGCTCTGCCGTGTTTTCGGCCGTGCGTTTTATGGGGATGAGGACTTCAGGACCTGTGTTTGGGAGAGACTTTTTGTGAAAATACAAAAATAATGGCAGTGAACTGAAAAAGCTGTGAAGCTGTAAATGCTTCCTAATACTACAGATGACAGAAATAGGTTCAAAATACTTGTGAAAATGAAGGATGTGCCTTTTAAAGATCTGCACATGAAGGTGGTCACTCCTTCTCCTGCTGAGTCAAGCACTGCCTTTTGACTCATGTATTTTGCCTTTCAGGAAAATGAGAAAATTCAGGGTTGAAGTGAACCAGGCATAAAAAGATTTTTTTTTTTTTGCTATACCCTTTGTTGCCATCTAAAAAACCCCAAGCAAAAGCCTTTTCCACCTCCTCGGTGGTTGGCTTGCAGAAGTTATCAGTAGGAGATTGTGATGGAAAGCTGAGCATGGAAAAATTTGGTGCTTTTCTTCCAAAGCACCATGGATTTCACAGGCAGATAAGGGTAATCTTCCTAGGAAGATTTCCCTCACATTAATAATACTTTGAATAATGGCATGACGGCTCCAGAGCTTTCCCAGATACTGTCAGAGGATTTATTATCCCATTGATGCCTGTATATTTTACTTTCCACTGTGTGATGATCACCTTTCAATTTTTCAGTTCCTTCCTTTCATATATCAGCTGTGGTTCGACAAGTGCTGTTTGTATCTATTAGTATATCATCAGAAATATGATTTAATGATCACTGTTGATGGACTCTGTTACCTGCAACCAGTTCTGCCCGTTGCATTTGGGTGCTGGGATCACACCCTGTCTGTGCTGGCGTCACCCTTGGCTCCCAGCTCACCTTTCCTTAGGGAGAAATCAGCTCTCCCTGATGCCAGCAAAGGGAAGAGCCCCACTGGAGTACAGATGTGAGGCAGGAGGAAGCTGCAGTCTCACAGCACTCCTGTACCTCTAGTTCAAAACCCAAAGATCACAGAATGACTGATGGTTCAGATGAGCCATTTTAGAATCATCACAACATAGCAGAAAAGTAATGAATATAACTGACAAATCCGTGTTTTCTTCACAGTGCTGTGATTCATATAAATGCCAGTCAAGAAGTAAGAGGTGCTTTCTCATTTTTAGAAAAGCATTTTTTTTTAACCCAGCATTTTAAAGCTTATCCCAGGTTCCTGTCAGCAGCAGATTGTTCCCTCAGGAGTTTCCCTTTGCTGTGCTGTGTGATGTTGCTTCTATCTAATGTCCTTTATTTCTCAGGTGTTAACTGGACTAGCAGCAAAGTTCCAAAACTCTGAGGCCTCTTTGCTGTGATTGTGTCCCCCCTTCACCCTTGGACTTTATATAATATATTACAGAATATTACTTGTAAAACCTCTGAGAGCCACTGAGCAAGAAACCTCAGCACTCTGGTTGGCAAAATTCCTGTTCAAAAGTAGGATTCTCTCCTTGCTTGCTGGAGAGCTCCAATTCCAAGAGACTGCTGCAAGGCAGGACCCTGTTAGTGCAGCACTGCTGTCTGTGTTCCCTGACCTGCTCTCTCAGGGATTGCTGTGACATGAACAAGTCTCTTGGTATTTAAAGCAAAACTTGGACACGTTTCCGCAGCTGACACTGGTGACATGGAGACCCTGTGTGCTGTTGTTTCAGTCCCTCTGTCTCCTTCCTCTCTCTCATCCTGTCTTTGCAACAAAGAATTTCAGAATAAGCTCAACATAGAGATGGGAAGGTCATGATTGAATTGTAGACTCTTCTTTTCTGCCCATCATTTCATGATCAAACACTGAAGGACTTTTCTTACTGCTTTCCAAGAAGGTTCCCAACTTCCCTCTTCCCCCCCTTCTTTTCCTTCAGCTTATTGCTCTGCTGTCCCATTCCCTGGAAACCACTAATTCAGGAATTAAGTTGCATAGCTGAACCCTGAAATGACTCTAGAGAGAGAAAAACAAATGCAGGTACAAAATAATTGGTGAGAGTGTGTTCCTATGAATTAAGAGCTGTGGCAGGAGATGCTGGGTGGCAGATGAGCTGTTATTAGATTTTCATTTGATCCACTCATTTTTCAACTGTTAACAATGGAGTTGCATTTGGATAACAAGTTTAATTTGTCTGCTAATGATTCATTTCTGTACTTGCATATCTACATCTATTAGGAAACTGTGGCCTGTACACAGTAGAGGAAAAATATTGAAAAAAGGACATGATTTAGTTTAAGTGCAATATTCATCACGACTGTTTTACAAGTAATTGCCTAATTTGAGCATTATATGCTCCTCTTAAACTGTATTACACATAACACCATTTGTCTTTTGTCTGCTGACTTGAAGATATAATGTTAAATAAATAACTCCTTGCTAGAGAAGGTCAGGAGGATGTTTTTTACAGGAAATGTGTCTGGAGCTTTGTCTCAAATGGAAGTGTTAGCAGCCAGTTTATGTAACAGACTGGTGGACAACAAGGAGTTGGTACATACTGTCCTACTAAAGTGATTCTAAAAGTTCTACCAAAGCAAACTGCAACAAACCTTCAAACTGTGAGATAATGGATATATAACCTTTTGTTCAAATCAGTTCTAGTACCAGTGGGGCAGAAGATTGCAAATTAAATATAAATCTTGAAAAGGAATTCTCATGTGACCGTGGTATAGTGGAGAAATAAATCCGATTTCCCTGCTAGGCAAGTTTGGTAGAAATTGCTGTTAAGAATTAAGATTTAGATGAAAAAAATACAATACACTGAGAAGAATCAATAAGGGTTTTAGAAATGGACTTGTGCTTTTATATCTGCCAGAGTTCTTGGTGGGAGTTGGTGAACATGCAGATGGAGACACCCTTGATCTGGTTGATGGTATCTCACATCTGTGTGTGATGTAACAGGCAATTCTTGTCTTCTTAGCGTTTAAGATTCCCTTCATTTTATAGACCAGGTTTAATTGCAGCTGAATGCTGTTAGAATTCACTAAAAAAGGGCATATTTCTTCCCCTGCCTTATTCATGAGAAGAGCAAAAGGAGACTCTTGCCCTTGAAAACGGAGTTTTAATATTTAAAATATTAATTTTGTGTTTCCCATTTGTACCACTCACAGGGGGAGGAGTTGTAAGCCTTACATTAAACATTTCAAACATGCATATACTTCAAGGAGTAAAGTTTGAATGTAAGCTCTAGTGTGTAACCTGCTGGCTGCAAATGGTGTGCATTGAGGGCAGACATAGAGAGTGGTGCCAATGCTGGGTTTGGCAGCATTGACTCCTGCAGTTGCAGTGACCGTGCTGGGAAGCTGTTTCTGGGGCTTAATTTGGCTTTAAAAATACTTAAAATCAAAATCTACTTGCTTCTGGGACATCTCCTTGCTCAGATCTGCCACTTGATTGATACCGTGAATGACTTTGGGAGATTTTAGTAGAAGATTAAAGAATTCAGATATGTTTAGAAAAAGAACATTTCAGCATCTCTGACACCTCTGATGGGAGGTTGCTTTGAAGATGTTGTAAGGAATGCCTTAATAACAGATGAGCATTAATCAATATTTCCTCTGCAACAGTGGAACGTATTTCCTGCATAATGGTTGGGTCTCTACAAGTAGAACTTTATAATCTCCTCAGTATAGTCCTTTGATTCACTGTTTCCAAAACTCCTCTGGGCATTCTGCCTTAATATGAGATATAAATATCAACTATGACTTTAATTTATCATTAAAGGGGGCAAAAAACACCACAAGCATCCAAGGTGAAATAATACTGCAGCCAAATCCTACAAGTGTTTGTGTACTGATTATTTTTTAATGTGTAAGACCTGAGCTCCAAGCTTTATTTTTTTTTCTTTTTTTTTTTTTTAGACAACAGTAAACCCCAATCCCTTTTAATTGTTGGTTATTTCCTCCAGTTCTGATTCTTTACACTGGGAAGCCTTGCTGTGTTTATCCCTCCATGGCAAGACTTGCACACCTGAGCAGATGATTTTTACATTCAGGTCTATTCTTGTTAATGCATCTGTGATATATTTATAGTCTTGAGAGTTGTGCACAAAGTTTCACAGGCCTGAAAAAAATGACATGGAAGTTAAATAAAGTCTGAGGGAGCAGCAGGTCGTTTGGTGTTATATAATAAGCACTGCAAAGGTGCTAGAAAAATGTGATAACTGGTAATCTGATAAATTGATAAATGTGACAATACCCAATTTTACACTGTATTAATGTAATGTGATGTGAAAAAGTGCCTGGTTAACCCAGAAATTATGCTGGCAACTTACACTGGTGGTTGCATACACGCTGAATTCAGTGGCAGTGAATTAAATATCTCCTAAGGCGCTCGAAACCTGACAAGGCAAAGGATAATTCTTGTGAAAGCTTGTAGGAGCAGATGTAGCAGGAAAAGAGAACTGTCCCTATGGGATCCCTCACTTGTTCTATACAACTCCACTTTATTATTTTTCTTGTGTATGGGTCTGTCATAAAGAAAACTCTGTTGATCAGTCACACTCAGGGCTCTGTCACCACGTCCTTGGTGCTGCTGTTCCTCCTCCTTGGTTTTTTTCCTGGGAAGTTTCCTAGACATGAACCCGGCAATTTATGATAAATCTGGAAATCAGAATTGCACCGAGTTGAACAGAAAATAAAACACCCTAAATGTGAAGATCTAAATTTTGTGATTTACCTTTTTTTTTTTTTCCTGGAAAATGAGGGGTTGAAAAATGCTGATGGAGCAGGATGCATTGCAGAAAACACCTGGAAGCGAGAACTAATTTTTCTGAGTGGTGCTGTGAGAAAGCTGCTCTGCTGATTCGATTGTGGCCTTTTAGATCTTGTTTTGAAATTTTACATCCTCTTCTAAAAATTAGTTAAGCAAAGTAATTCTTCAGCTAACTCTCGTGTCAGTGGGTGGGAGAGTAAGATGCATCTCTCTCCCTGTTTTGGCCACGCTGTGGATGATAGTGGCTTTCAGGGAAAGAAGAGCTAGAATATGGAAAAGAAATGTGGACAGGTAACACACCTTGTAGGCTCTGCATTTGAAGAGAATCCAGTATGGCTTTCCTGACTTAATTATTTTATATTTGCTCTTTTTAGTAAGACGATCAGCTTTTAGAATGTGCTTCAAGTAGTTTCTATTTGTGGCAAAATCTGAGCAGCATGGTTTTGCTTAACAGCAATAAAGCTGATTATTAAGGAAACTTTGACAGATTTACAATAGAAAAGGAGGAAACCTCCACAGAATTTCGATTAATTTTAGTATGAGTAAATTAAAACACTAAAAATCTATCTCACAAAGCTCAAGGGAATTGGATTTCCCTTCCTCACAGCTCCATCTTAGTGCTGTTGGTCACTGGAATGCTCAGGTTCTTTCCTTTTTTTTCTTTCTTTATCTTTTTCCCTTGAGCTGGTGCCTCTCCTCACAGTAGCAGTAATCTGTTAATAGTCCCCAGATGGCACGACCTGTTGTGTTACTGTATTTCATTCCCTTCCTACTGGGCTAGTTCTCAAAGCCCCACGGTTCTCTTCAGACAATATTTCAGTCTTTTTATTGATGCAGCCTTTTAAGTTTATTGTTAATGTGCTTCCTGAGCACACACTGCCTACTCTGACTATGAAAATGAAAGGAGTAGTTTTGATGGAAGAAGCCAATTTATAAAAGGCAGGAGAAAGGAAACGTGTGCAGGAAAAAGAAAATACACCATTAGTCTTGGAAAGTGAAGTGGTGGAGGAGCTATAAAGAGTTTGGAGGTGGATTCCCAGAGAGACATGAAGTTTTTACAAGAGAGAAAGAGGCAAAGGCTGCTTAAGATGAAACAGGGCAAAGTAATTAAAGGATAAGGAGAGCAAGACTCAAAGAGGAAAGATATTTTTGTGAGTGTGAGAATTCACAAAATAGATCTGGGCAATTAGTGGAAACTTGAGGGAACCTTAAATCATTTTCTACCTGTGAGTTCAAGGTATGGCAGCAAATCCAGCAGCACACAAATAAAATTAGTTTCAGAAGTTCCAAGCAGACTTGCTCACACTTTGAGTGTTTGATGTCTGTGAGATGAACAGAGTGAAATCACACAAGTTTTCCTGGAGGGTGACCCTGGAATGAAGAGTCTTTCAGCTGAGGTCTGATGCTCTGCAGCACATTAGAGTGATATTGTACATCAACAGTCATGTTCTTGCTTGAACTTCTGAAAAGACAGAATTTGCACCAGAGTTGGGTGTGAAAATTTGAGAATGGGCTCTCCCTCATCTGGGTGGAGGGTCAAGAGCTGCTGCCACTGCAGAAACACCTTAGACCCACTCTAGAATTATTTCTGTTAGAATTTACTCATATTATAGTCCATGATAGCTTTCAGCTGTGGAAACAATGGTGAACTGCTTCATATATTCGAGGGGTCATAGTTGTACACCTTCCTGAAATTTCCCCAAGATTTTTTCCTGCAGTTGGAAGTTGACTCTTCAATTGACCCATTGAGTGATCAGAGGTTGAGACCATGAGGAGATGCAGAGAACTGGGGATGTACTGCAGTGAGAGAGGGGATTGTGGGAGAGTTCTGAGAACACTTTGGGCTAAAATAATTGAAAATCAAGGAGTAAGAATTTTTATGCTAGTACACAACTAAATTTTGGAGAAATATAGAATTTATTTGGTTTTGTTAACTTATTAAAAAAGCCTTTGTAGGGGACGAGTTTGGACATAACATTGGCACGCTGTTTTGGGAGGGGAGAAAAAAGGGAGTGCCACGTATTTAGAGTGGAATTAAAATTGTTTAGGAGGGGATGGAGTGGATTGCACGGAGGGATGGACTGCAAATTGTAATATATCTACATCATTACTGTGCTCTCAGCAGCCACTCAGCTGCACATTAGGAGAAATGGCAACACAAATTGCAGGTTAGGAGATGGGGGTTGGAGCTGACATTGCAGGATGCAAATGGGATAAACAGAAGGGCTGTCTGAAAACTGAGGCACTGAGATAAAGCAATGGGAGTACAGAGGACTGAACCAAAAAGGACAAGACAACATTTGCAAAATGAACAAGAGATGTGTGGGAAAACAAGGCGAGTTAAAGAGCAAGCGACAGAATGTGTGAATACATAATATACAGTAATTTGAATTTTCTGGCATGAAGAATGTGATAAAGATGGGGCAGACCGAGTGGATGTAATTTTCCATGTCTCATTTGCAGTACTTGGAATTTATTTTGATTATGAACACTTGGGAACTAAAATGCATTAGAGGAAAATGTGGCTTGAACGGGGCTTATTGCAAATATTGAAAGATTCTTTTAAAAAACCAAAGGGTGAAGTGTACGCCATCAATTTTCCTTTATTCTCCAAGACCATGAATATTTTGGTGGATGATCAGATAGTATGTGTGCTTCCTTTCACTCTTGGTTAGAGAAGATTCTAATTTTTCCCAGTTAATTAAGCCCATGCCTGAAATCTGTGAGCAGACATGGGGTCTCTATCTACTTCTCTCACTGCTCTTTGATGTGATTTGATGAAAATTGCTTTGCATTTCTTCAGTTCAGTTTTCCTACCTGTGAAATAGGGAATTATGATGAGATCTGAGCTTTGCCAGCAAAGTGCATCAGAATGTGCAGGAAAGGCAGGAGCCCATCACCACCACCCCGTGCAGCAGGAGGGTGATTGCACCTGTGGGAGTGCTCCAGTCTAGAAAATATCCCCCCCCGTGTTTTTTTTTTTCTTTAGATGATTTTTAGCTCTCCTGTTGCATTTTGTATATTGGACAGGCTTCAATGAAGAGAGTTGTCACTTTTGTGAGGTTTAAAAAGATTATCAGTCCTTCTGCCTGTCACTGACACATCAGAAGGGTTTTGTCAGAACTGGCTCGAAAAAATGGTGAAGTTCTGGGAGTGTTTTCATCAATAGTAGACTTTGAAGAGACACAGCTTTCTGAGAAGCTTGTGGAGCTCCATATTTAGTTGGCTGAAAGCTCATGTCACATCCATGTTCCTTGTGAGAACTGAGATCCTTTCCAAGGGTGGAACTCTGAGTTCTGACCGTGCCTTGGCTCTTCTTCGTGCATTTTTAACAGGAATTCTGAAACTCTCTCTCAAATGGATTTCTGTATTCTCAAAGGGGCTTCTCTTCAGTCTGAAAACACTTCTCAGGCTGGCAGGCTTGGATGTCTGCAGCAGGAGCTGATGGTTGGCAGCAGCTGTGAAACCTGTGCACGAGCACAGAGACCAGTCCCCCCCACTCCTGTCAACCCAGAGGTGCCACCTCCCTGCTGTCACCTGTCCCTGCTCCTTGCAAGTGGAATTACCTTTCTCAACGTGTAAAGTGCCATTTCACACAGATCTTTGCCTGGCACTGAGACAAACTCAGCTTCAAGTACGAGAGGAGATCCACTGACTGTGTTTTTTCCTTCATAAGCAACAGCTAAATTCAGCTCTTTGGGTTAAAAAAGAGGAGTGTGAGAACATGGCATATGGCTGCTCGCCTGAGAGCTGGGGCTCATGTTTACTGAAAGAAATTGTAATGTGTTGTTGGCATTCTTTGTAATTCAGCTTAACTGGGAGCCTGCCAGAACCCAATCAAAATGTGTTCACAGTATATCCAAAATACAGCACTACTGCCAACTTTGTAGTAGCAAGATGTAACAACCTGTTTGGGAAAGAAACATGAAAATTTCCTAACATGAAAAATAAACCCATTACGTGTTGTTGTCAGCCTTGTTATCATCCTTTTTTTTTTAAAGTATGTTTTTTTTAATAGAACTGAAGAGGCACGTAGTCCTGCCAAGGCCATCTCATCAAAACGTGCAATTTGATTGGGCATTTATAGATGCAAAGAGGGGAGAAAAAAATGCCCTGACTTGTCCCCTGATGAGCTCCACCCCTGGATTTGTTGTTCAAACCTGGGTGATCACTTCAGTGGATCTGCCAGGTCTCAAGGATTCATTTAGGTACCATCTGTTATCAGTGGGACCTCCAAGGATTTTTTTTTTTTTTCCTTCAATCCTTGAAAAAGAAACTTGTTTTGACCTTTTCTCTTCCCATAAATAGACCCAAATCTTTGGTTTCAGTTCAGACTCATGGTATGCACCGTTCTGACCTTGACAAGAGGGACTTGTCTGGGGGAAAATGGAACTGGGAGTTTCTTTCATCCCTGTATCTCACACTCCTGTCCCTTGGCTGAAAAGTGCCCAGCAGGACACTCCCACCTCTCTTGGCTCCCCACTGGCTCCAGGTCTTCAGCACTGACCCAACCATCAGTCATGGTCTGGAGGAACTTTCTTCTCATCATCCTTCTGTGATCAGTAACTTCACTTTGTTGAATGTGACCACTGGTCTCATATTTCCATCCCCTGATTTATTTTTTTTCAGTCAACTGAAAAGCCACGACTTTGAGTCCCTGAAAGGTTATACAGTATTTTCTTGATTGAACTAATATTTATGTAACATTTTAAAGGGTTTTATAACAAATTTCTCAGAGTACTATACAAAGGTTATGACAGAGGATGTTAATGTATAGATTATGAGACAGAACAAGAAATTTTATTTAATGTTTCTCTTCCATGAATCATCACCCTTCTAGTATTGTGAGGAATGTAATCTCTTTACAAGCAGGTGTTAGATCACATCATTGCCCATCCCGGAGTGGAAGAGGCATCAGGAGTGGTGCAACAGTCAGTACTGGAAAATGTAAATATGCCACCAAAAAACATCTTTACTGAGGAAATTAGCACTCATGTAACCAGGAAATATCATGGGAGATGTTAATTCCTGCAGAGGGCTTTTCAAAAGGGAGGAGGCTTTAAGTGAGGTATAAATTTTCTGTGGGTTGTCCTTCCAGAGACGCGAATTTCGATCTGTGAGGTGGAATGGGACCATCTCCAAACCTTTGCCCGGCGTGGGCTCAGTCATGCAATGCTCAGAGCACTCTGGCTCTGCTCCAGCAATGCACTTAAGTCTGATTTGAATGGTGAATATTCCTGTGAAAATCAATTGGAGGATTAGCAACAGGCAGAGAAGTGAGGCAGGCACTTAAGTTCTGTGTTGAATCAAGGCCACACTCACAAATCATCACTGCAGTGCTTCCTGTATTAAATCATGAGTGGTACCAAGGATGAGACCCTCCAGGATCACCAGAATTCATAAAAAAGTGTCCAGTAATGGTTTTTGTGGAAGAGGGGATCTTCTGGTGGGAACTTTAGTGCTCTGATTTCCACAGACTGTGAGTATCTGACGAACATCAAACTGGAGATAAATCTGATTAGACTGCAATTTAAAAGAGAATGTGTTTGATTTATGGAGTTGTACAGGTTGGCAGCTGTTTCAGTTATGAATTTAAACACAAGACACATCTTAAGAAGGTTTCCTGTAACTGTCAATGATTTAACTGATGGTTTCTTAATTCCTAGTGCAAGATCTCAAAATTACTTTTCTAGTTTCATTGACATAGTTTTCAGTTTCCTGCTCCTTTCCTGCATCACATATCTATAAAAAGGACCACACGTCCCACCAGAGACACTTGAGACTGAGACACTTTGTGCCTGTGGGAAAAGGACTCGTTTGTTGTGCTCTGGAATATATTTTTTAAATCTTGCTGTAGTAAGTAGGGACAGTCTGGTACATCAGAATCATTTTTCCTTTCCAAGCTTTTTCACAGATATAGTTGATCAAACAACTTGGTTCCTGGCAATCCTGGTTTCAGGATGTAGCTCTATCCCCTTGTTCCTCTCCCTGTGCTGCTCATGTCCCTGCAGCTCCTCCTCACCCCTGTCTCTGGCTTCTGTGCCTGCATTGCAAACTGGCTTGGAGAACATTCATCTGCCAAAAAAATAACCTGGTTTCCTTCCTTTTTTTTGGGCTATTTCTCAGATGGATCAGTTCCCCAGTTCAGTGAACACGCAGCTACAAAGGCATTGGGAGGGAGCAGCAAGGGAGGCACAGAAGATAAAAAATGAGAGGTTTAGCTGCTGAATTTTCAAAGCAAAGTTATTTCAGAGGTTGCTGACAAGAAAGGCTGAGCTTCCTTTTTCCTTCTTTTTGCTGAGCTGATTCCCTGTGCTGCCATGAAATTCTTAACACCAACACAAGAGAAGAGGGGAGGAAAATTGTTGCCTCTTTTGGCAGTGGTGTGGCCTGAAATTGGCTTAACCCCCTTCTGGAACTGCACCCTTAGAGGCATTTTTATATCTGAAAAGATAAGAAATATATCCTATTTAGAAGTGTGGTTTACACATCAGATACATGAAAAGTAAGAGCTGCTGAGAGGCAGTGAATAACACGGTGGCTCAGGAGTAAAGTAGACATAGAAGGACAAGTTTTGCACAAAAATAGAGGAAAAATTGTAGAGTATAGAATATCTTGGCTGATCAAGCCCAGGATTTCTGGAGGAAACATGGAAACATTGAGTGATTAAATTTGAAGTTCCAAACTTTGGTAAAATTTTCTATTAGTACATAAATTCTTTGACTCAGGAGCTTGGTTAGCAAGATTATCACAACACAGGCTTAGAGAAAAATTTTAGAACTACTAATAAATAATACTTTATTTAGTGTATGAGTTTCATATACACATTGGTTTAGATAGTTTTGTTAAAATCTAAATTCATATTAACATAATACTAAGATAATCCTTAAAGAAAGAACTAGGTCTCATAAGGAGCAATATTCCAGGGAAATATAAAGTGAAAATTGATTAACTTCAGCATCTCTAGTACAAATTATCATACAACCATCTCAATTTTGGCTTCTGGCAGTGGTGTTGGGAAGTTAGGACACCAGCCATGGCAGGATCACAGGGGCTTCTCTTGCACTTAATTAACTGTGATTATTTTTTTCCCCAAGCAGGAGCAATCAGAACAGCAAAGAGCCTTTCTGACCCTCACTAGTGCAGCCACTTCGTGCAATATAACTTGGGTGACTTGGGAAATAATGCAGAGCCTGAAGCCCTCTAGAGGAAATACTAATTTTTCAGCCTGTCCCTGAAAATGCCTAAAGTAAGTCAAGGACATTCCAGTTTTGTAAATCACTTTTAGCATTTTTGCAGGTACCTGATTATTTTTTTTTTTTGAAGTTAAGATTTTTAAATTGCTCACAGGGTTAGATGTGTGTTAAAAGTTACCAATGTTTGAATTTTTCCTGTTCCATTTATACATTTTTAGGGGAAAGAAACACTGTTAATGGTGTTGTCAGTTCATTCAGGCTATCAGCTTACTTAAACTACATTTGAGAGTGTAACCTATCTGACAAAAGGATAGTAAAGGAAAAATCCAAATTCAATTTTAAACATCTCCTGTGTTTGAGATCAAAAAGACACCTTTTTGTTTCTGAAGACCTTTAAATTCTCAATTGCAGAGGCCTTGAACTAGGGAGGGATATGATGGTAGAAATGCCTTATGTAAAGCAGATCTCAAAGCTTTTAAAATGAAGGATCATAACACATGTAGAATATATAAAATAATTAAGTTCACTTCCAAACGTAAAATAATCAGTACTTTGTTTGCTTTGGGGAAGTAATACACTTGGCACTTAATTTTTAAAAGATAAAAATTAAGATTACACAATGCAATTAATGCAACCTGAGGTGATTTCCCAGGACTGAATCCGTTTCCAAAATTCCTTGTGCTGGTTTTGCATTTTGGGCTGGGGTTTGGGAAGGCTGGAGCTCGGGCTTAGCCTTGGGAGGATGGTTTTGGGGATTGTGTGGGGAGGGGGGTTGGGGTTTTAGAACTGCAGTGGGGTCATCTGGAACACCACACAGCTACAGCCCAGCAGTAACAAACTCCTGATCAAATCCTCTAATGCCATAAAAACGCTTCCCTGCCCCTGGCTGAGGGAAGCTGGAGGTTCCCCCCTTTACCTTCCCAATCCTCTTAGTGCAGGTGTCCTGTGCTCCCCTTCCCGGAGAGGGAAGCACAGACTGTGACTCCCTGTTTGATAAATCCTCTTAGTGCTGAAGCAGCCTGAAATTCTGCTGTGCTCTGGGGAATTAGCACCCGAGTTACATTTGCTCTTTGCCTGCTCTTTTGGTGGGATACACCACGGGCCAGCTCTGGAATGAATCCCCGGGAACAGCTCTGCTCATCCAGCACTTTTCCCAGTCTGCAGCACCTCAGCCTGTTTGGAATCACTGAACCAGTGGATGTGGCTGGAGCACTTTGTTATAAATGGCAACGTTTCCTTTAGAAATCAGGTGTTATAATCACAAAAAAACCCCAAACTCCTCAGGTTTTCTTTTTGCTTTTACTAATATGTAAAAGTTGGAAAGAAAATCTCGTGGCTCCAGGATGCCCTGAGCTTTTTCCATATGTGCTGAGGGAGGTTGGAGCCATCAGATTTACCTGCTAATATTACAGGAAGAAACAATTGCAGTGATAGGTAACAAAATGAATTGTCATGGAGAATTGAATGCTATCTTAATTTCTTAGGATGAAGTTGTTTTTGTTTTGTGTCATATTTCTGGAAGTTCAGGAAAATGGCAATTTGGAAGAAGCTAATCACGTAATGATTTAAAGACAAAATGTTTCATAAGTATGAAGGCCACGTCTAGTTCTCTCTTCTGACCTTTTTGGATTATCTCAATCTTAATATTCCTGCCTTTTTTTTTTTTTATAG
Source organism: Chiroxiphia lanceolata (assembly GCF_009829145.1). Classification (NCBI taxonomy): domain Eukaryota; kingdom Metazoa; phylum Chordata; class Aves; order Passeriformes; family Pipridae; genus Chiroxiphia; species Chiroxiphia lanceolata. Next base: position 4,305,787 of record NC_045650.1, read on the forward strand.
CAGCTCTCTTATACAGAAACCTGTAGTTCTTTAATTGATTTGTGAAACCCTTTTTTCCAGTACTTTCTTTTTTCTGTTACACTTTGCTTGATCCTGTTTGAGCAACCCATTTCCTAAATGTTCTTAAGGAACTGACCAACCTCTAATACCCTTCCATGTTCTGTTCTCTGGCACATGTGACAAATAAACCAGAAGATAATTTTCTTTTCTGAGGCTTTCCTGGGAATGGCTGCAAGGGCAGTGCAGAAGAAGCCATGAGGAATGTCCCCAGGAACATTATTTCATATTGTGCTCCTTTTGCTGACACAGAATTAATTTATCCTGCTCACTCCAGTGCATTGCTCTGGGCTGTGGGCTCTGTATTTTTAGAGTTATTGCATTTACCTTTTCACAGAGTTATTACATTTACCTTTTCACCAGCAGCTCTATTTCGAGGTTTTATGGACAGTGCTTACTGCTGACATGTTATTATTGGGGATCTCTTACTCCTTGTCTGATGACTTGAGAAAAAAACTTTATTTCCTTATGAAGAGCATAAAAATAGCTCAGAATGGTAGAAGGGAACTCTGCAGTTCTTCCAGTCTGATGCTTCCTTGTCAGAGAGATGGAAATTCAAGCACCAGTCCTGCCCTATGTCCCTTTTTTGCCTGCTGCCATGTAAAAGATTTAATCATCTTAGGCATATTAAAAAGTCTTATTTCAAACATGAGTGAGTGACATCCTGTGGCTTTGAAATGTTTTGTAATCACTCGGGGTTTAATTTTTTTTGGTACTGAATTACCAGCAAATTTATTGCTTTGCTGAATGGATTAAAATTTTCTTTACGTTGAGCTGTAATCACACTTTATTCATGGACTTTTGGATATATAGTTCTTTAGATATGATAAGATTCTTGCCTGTTTTGTGTTACTTCATAGAAGTATTTAATATTGGATAAGCTATGTCTAGATCAAGTAGCAAAACATTTAGAATTCAGAATTTAAAACACAAAGTAACAGTGATTTAAGATGTAGTAATGTTTTCCATCGTGTAGCTGAAGCCAGAGATTTAATCTGTCTTAAGCTGGTACTCCACAAAAAGTGGTAGTGAACAAAAATTTCTACCTCTCGTTTTGTTCAATAACAACCATAATAAATTTCTGGCATCACCATGCAGCAGAAATGGAGAATGAAAACGGGTAGATGTAAGAAAAGAGAAAAGCTTCATTTTCCAGTGGGATTTACAGTTTGATTTTTATTTCTCCTGTGATTCTTTTCTTCCCATTTGCCTACTTTTGTTGGCTTCCTATAGTTTGTATTGATAAAAACATGGATTCCTAGTTCAGGATTTTCCTGACAGTGAATTGGCAACTCCTGCTAACGAGCTGACTTTTAACTGAGCTAAGCACTGTCTGCTGGATCCAATCCCTCCAAGCTGTGTAAGGAAAGAGCCTAATTTGAGATCATCCAGATTTACAGAGTCACCAGGGTGACCAGGAATGCTGCAGGTGGCTTCCTCAGGGTTTCCTTGAAATAAAAGGAAAGAGAGGGATGTGTGTGAAACCCCAGACCAACTGACCCACAGCCTTGCCCAAATATTGGCCAACAGATGCCTTCACCAAAGCTTCTGAATATCCCTGAGAAAAAAGGGAATCCTACCCCTTTTCTTTATTTCTTGCAGCAATCTGATTTTTAGCATCAATGTGGAGAACTGTGTGAGGAGTTACTAAGGCTCCCTTCTACTCCTGGGATTGTTTCTTGCAGGTGTCTAAACCATTACACATGAATTAGGTTGTGGATTTGTAGCTGCTGAAGAAATTGGGTTGAGCAGAACTCTGATTTGTTTGGGCTTTTCACTCCCAAAGCCTACAGTGAATTTGGCTGTTCTTTTGATATCCAGGATTTTTAGCAAAATATGTCAGTGAAGCTGGTACAAGAATGAGTGTATTTTGGCACTGAAACATCTGTAGCACTTTCTGTTTGATCCTCCTCTGTCAGCTCTTTATCCCCACTCAGCTTTGCATCATTAGCACTCGCTGAGGGAGGGCATGATCAGGAATTCTGGTGTCCTGGGTGAGTTTGGGGAGTTGATAACATTCCACAGCTGTGTAAGAGCCTCAGAAAACTTCAGTCTCTTTACATGTATTTTGGGTAGTCACTGTTCTGAGCCGTCTGTGCCTGGGTGGGTTTTGATATGATTATGAATTGAATTAATGTGGAGCCCTATTACAAGTTGATCAGAGAGACTTTTAGGTCAGGATTCATTTCACCCAACTTTGTCTGCCTTGCTACTACATGAATTTTGTCTGGCAAGTCACTGTCTCTCTATTGATTAGCCGAAGCAGACTCGTTATCTCTCTCTTCAGTGTTTCTTTTTCTTCACTCTTAAGATAGGGACAAGTGGGGCACATCCCTGTAGTACTTGTACAAGAACTTGCTTGGTGTGATAGTTTTCTTTGGGTTTGTATGATATCAAACTAGCTTTTAGCAGGTCAGTCTGTGATTAAGACTTTCCTGTGGAGAGTGCAAGGGGGATAAATCCTCAGAAGCCAGAGAATAGAGATTTCAGTTATATTTATTTTTTCTTGTACTTTTACTTTTAAGATCAGTCCTGGCAGATGAGACGTGGTTAATGCTGTTCCTTCCTTATTAGACTTCCTGACCTTTCTAAAATGGAAACTATAGGGGTCTGAAATGAACTCCTTTCAATGTGCTCAGGCTCTAGTGAAGGAAATGATATGGATTTCCTGGTTTTCTTTCCACCTAAGAATCATTCCTTTTTCTTGGTGGCTTTGGGGTGTTGTGGTTTCTTTGTAGTTTTTATTACTCTGAGTTGTTTCCCCCCATCATCTTTGGCAGCAAGTTGGTGGTTACTGCAAAAACATCCTCTTGGAAGCAAAGAACTGGAACAGGCTCTTGGAATCACCTATCACTGCCCTCCAGCCCTGGGAGATGTGAAGACAACCTTTGGTACTTAGTGCAAAAAGGAGCAATATGAACCCTAATCACACCAACTCTCCACTTCTAAGAACATGTGTGCAGGGTGGATGTTGTTTGTTATTACTGATCCTAGAGATGATTGTTCTTCACCAAAATCATTCCAATGCAGAGATCTTTACTCCTTTGTGACTGGGCAAAGTGATTTGAGAATTTAAGTTGTGCTGGTTCTGCATTTTGGTTTGAGCATAAATCAAGAAGATTCTAAATATGAACCTATTTTTGCCCTTGTGAATCTGTTTTCTTTTATTGTCCTTTTAGCTGATTCTAAAAGTTATTTAAAATCTTGATATGTGTTCCAGGATGTCTGGAATAGTGGGTGGGATGATGATCATCAGTTTGTCATCTCAGCAGTTCAGAGAGAAAACTAAGGATTATCAAATGCAGATTTCTTAGGGTGTAGGAAGTACAGGAGTGCTTGGAATGCTTTGTCCAAATGCAAGGTACTTTTAAAATCAGTGTAACAAGGCAAATTCAGGGAGCAAGTATCCTCAGCTTGGTCACTCTGGAATGTGGAAGCATCTCATCAAACTAATGGGAGGTGTGAACACAGGACTTCAGGGCACTTCCAGGTCACCCTTCAGCCTTGCTGCTTCAGAAATGACTGGAGGCTGTTGTTATACATCCTCATCGAGGAGAGAATTAATGAGGCTAAGGAAAGATGTAAATTTGCATTGGCACAAAGAGCTAATTAAAACATCTCTGTTTTTTATCACTTTTATGAGAAATTCATCAGTAACAGCATTAGTGACATATCTCGAGGTTAAGACTGTTGTGGAATGTGACAGCCAGGAACATGGACTTGTGCCTGAAAATGTGATCCATTCTCTCTGTGACACCCTTTTCTTCCAGGAACTTCTTTAAGGTCAGGACTAATTTCTACCAAGCTTCTAGAAAATGCTGTTTATTACTTCAGTGGTAATACCACAGCTCAACACCTGTCAAATGTCGAGGACAAAGTTAGAATGTCCTCACTTCCTATTATTCAGTCACAGGTAATGAAGGCAGAACTATATTAAGTCATTTACTTCATATATATGAATGTCAATTTAAGGGGGATGGCATATCATTAAATCAAATTTTATTAGTTCAGCAGTTTGTTCATTTGTTATTAATATTGCTTGACACATTCCCTTACGAAACCTTCTCAGCTGCTGTGAACTCTTAAAATATTCATAATTTCAGCAGAGCTTTTGTCTTGATAATATAGTTATCTTGGAAAATTGCTGCTGAAAAGAGCTTGGAGTTAAAGACTCTGAGGTTATGGGAAAGCCCCTTGCTTTAGCCATACTAAAAATACAATACTGAAGTTACAGTGATGTGGTATTCCCACTGGATTTGCATATGGGATAGAATCTGGGAGGTTTGTGTCTCAGAATAGAATCTGGTTTGTGTCTCAGACATGCACTGTGATGGAGTGGCAGTGATGTTTGTCCTGATTCAGAGGAGGACAGTTGGGAGTGAGATAAAAAGGGTGTTTTGATGCTCAGGGATCTGCTTTGGGTTGTGTCCCTTTTCCAAAAGGTGTTTGTGGCTGAGGAGATCTGTCAGCGCGAGTGAAGCTCTGACCTGTTCTGGGAAGAGAAGAGGAATGAGGTTGGAAGCCTCCATCTCCCAACACTGCTTCCCTGCTGGCTATGGAGGAGACAAAGCTACCAAGTCCACATATAGAAAATAAAAGAGCAGAGACAGCACGGAAAGAGGAAAAAATGTGATATTGGGAAATAGAAGCTGTCAGTCAATGAAAGGAGTTGAAGATATACAGGATTTTGTTAAGGGAGAAAAGTCTGAGAATTTTGTGATGAGAGGATACCTGTGGCAGGGACTGTTGGGCCAGTGCCAGTGGCTGGGTGTGGCATGGAGCTGCAGGCTGAGGATGGAGAGGATGAGGAGCAGAGAACCCTCAGAATGAAGGGCCAGGAGCGGAGAAGTGCTCTGGCTGCCAAGAGCCCAGCTGGGTCCTGGGGCTTGAGTGTGTCTGCAGAGGGCTTGGATGGGACAGATGTGGATCCTGGTACCCCCAGGAAAGAAATTGGAGTGAGGGAAGTACTTTGTGGACCTGCACAGCCCTAGCCAGAGGTCTGACACAAGTGGAAGAGTTTATGTCCAGTACGTTCAATCCGCTTTGCAGCCTGGAATGGAAGCCAACATTTTTGGTGTCAGTTGGTGCCTGGGAAACATTAATGCCAAGTGCTCATCCCGCCCCAGTTCCTGTTCATGCAGATGATGATCTGTAAATTCAAGCAGCAGAGTCTGCCTGTATTTGCATGTAAAACATCCATCTGTATCCCTGTGAATGTTGGAGTGACGCAGAGGAAACTCAGCCGGGAAGCAACATTTAAACCCATTCTACTTGCACAGCCAAGCATTTAAAGGTCAGATAATGCCAGAGCTGAGGGATTAATTTTTTCAGAATAATCTGAATTCTCTCCTTTTTGTGTGTTTGTGCCTTCCTGCTGCGCCTGGCGGTTTTTAATGGAGTTTTTGTAGGAAATTTTGTAATCTAGCTGCAATATTGCTGAAGATCAGATTTGTGACATGTAGGCTTAAAGATGCAAAGTCCTTGAGATAATCTTCAGTTTACAGATAGAACTCTAAACTTCAGGCAAGTTTAGGCTGTATGGAGCTCTGAGCAACCTGGTCTAGTGAAAGGTGTCCCTGGACACGACAGGGGACTGGAATTAGATGATCTTTAAGGTCCCTTTCAACCCAGACCATTCTCTGATTCTATGAAATGCTCTGAGTTTGATGTTTTAGAATGTCCTCAAACACATCCCCTCTGTCTCTCTGAATTGTGAGTGTGGGAAGATCTTTTTCTTCAGGCACTCTAAACACTTTTTCGTATTTTTTTTTAATTTCTCCTGAAGGGCTTAAGAACCAATATCTGGTATTTGAGAGTCAGCTTAGTGTGAACAGGCCTCGAGGATTATTCCTTTTCTTTATTTGGACTGAATAATTCTTAAAAAGCTTTTTAATGTCATTGGCAAAAATACCCACCTGATGATTGTCCTTGTTACAAGTTATATAAGAATTGGAAAAAGATCCACTGGGACTGAGCCCAGAGTAATAAATCAGAGAGGTTTTGGATGGAGAACATGGATGAATTGATGTGTGTATTGAATAAAATCACATTTAGGAAAAGGCATGTTTTCTCTACCTCCTTCTCTCTGTCAGCCAACCAGTCAACTTCTTCCAGATCTTTCTGCTAAATATTGCTTTAGATGGAAAATACCCTGTGTTTCTTTGAAAAAACAAACCCAAACTTCTTTGGTTTCTGTAACAACCATCACTTGAACTGAGGCTGTGGATGCTGTTAAACACTGGATGTACTTAAGTAGATCTGCATGTGTAAACTGAAGGCTGTGACAGGAGCAGAAGTTTGTGCTACCTTCCCCAATTAATCAAGAGAATTTCCACACAGAAATGAGTTTTCATTTCACCTAATAGTGAATATCTAATTTTCTGCCCTTGCAAGTTGCTCTGCCTGGGAAGAGAAGCCCTTGGTGGTTCAGATGGTGTCTCAGGTGCAGCCCTCTCTGTTTGGAAGGTCGTGTGTGAGTTCACCTGCAAAAACCAGCAGGAATCAAACAATGTTTCCATACTCAAGGCTCCAAACCTACTTGAGCAGTTTTTGTCTATGCCCTTTCTCAAAGCACACACAACTTCTGGTTGTCTTTTGCCTTTTCTTTGCCCTTCTTTGCAGTGTTTGTCCTTTTTTTTAGCCTTATATGTCACACAAGACATCAGCTCTCACTGAGCACAGTCACTGTTGGCATTTATCTCCACTGAAAGGCACAGCAAATTTAGTGGGTTCCTTTCAACATCCAGCACAGCAACATTTGAAAATTGGTATTTGTCCCTGCCTCACTTTGATATATTGATTTTTCTTTTTTTCACAAGTCACCATTCTGCAACAGAGATATGAATGTTGTATAGCTTTTACTAGTCAAATGAGGAACATTAAAAGGTTATTAATTTATCTTGGCAGCCCAATTCTTTTGAGCAATCAGATTGTTCCATCGACTTTGAGGTTTTGTCCTTCAGATCCGGATTCCACGGACATTTGTACCTCAGATTTGCTGTTGTGTGTAAGCTGCTGTGCAACTGTGAGTTTAGTATTCTATGTGCTTTCAATTTTAAAGATAACTTTAACTAGGAAAAACATTCAATACTTTCTCAGGCCCTGAATCCAAGTGATTTTGCCCAGCTGGCTGTCAGTGGACTCCAACACTTCGTACATCAGTGCTGAGCTGCCCAAGTCAGGAGTGGTCAAAGCATTTCCACTGAGCTGCTTTCCTACTTGTTCATCCCTAAAGCAGAACGAGCAAGGCTGCATTTTCCTCACAGAGGGTCTGGTTTTGCACGTCCTCATCTGTCAGGAGGGTGACCTGGGGAGAGCAGTGGTGTTTGTGACAGCCTGGACTGGCAGGGCCCTCCCCGTGACCCCTCCCTTCCCAGCCAGGGTCCTGCTGTTCCAGCCAGATGCCCTGGATTTTCCCCTGGGAATGATGATGCAGCAGCAGCAGCAAGCCCATCATCTGGTCAGTAATAAAAAAACATATTAAAATATATGAAAAAGAAGAAGTGAGTAAACGGAGCTTAGGGAGAGGTTTATGAAAAATTGGAAGTTACAGACTTTTAAATGAGAAGTTATTTTTGTGATGGATAGCACTTGACAAAGTTATTGTCCCTCCAGTTCTCCCTGTGAGAGCTGCCCTGTCTGCATCATTCCTGCATAAAGAGCAAAAACTTGGGCCTTCCCTCTGTTTATTCCATAGTAATTTTTTTCAATAATGGTAATATTTTCCAGTATCTCTGGCCAATGGCAGAGGAAGGGACAGATCTTTGCATAACATGGCACCAAGTTTGTGCTTTAATGTGAACCAAACCTGGCATTTGTTGACACCAATGGAAAGATTCATTTAACCTCAGTGGACCTTTATTTGTCACAGTATGGAGCATCCCTTTTTTAATGTTTGCTCTGATTTAATTCCTAAATCTGATTTTAGCCAGTGTTACAGAGAATTTTTTTAAGATGTTGGTTTGCTTTTCTATTTCAATGACTTTTTTTTTTTTTCCCAATTATGCATTTCTGAAAATAAATATTTTCAAGCTAACTGGCTTTTTTTTCCTGCCCTTTCTCTCTAATTTTTTCCGCCTCCTTTCTCTTTCACATTTCCATGATTTAGACAATGTCTTATTTGCAAAATCATCAACATGGTGAGTCAACATATCAGAGTTGCTTACTTTTCCTCTGCTCAGAGAGAGAGTTTTCCTGGTCCATGTGGATTTATTAAACTTTCCTTTACTTAAAAATGGAAAGAGACAAGATGGAATCATAGAATTTTCTAGGTTGGAAAAGACCTTTAAGATCATCAAGCCCAACCATCAGGGTTTTCAGGTGAATGTGGTTTATGGGGTGTTTTACCCAATTTCTTTCTACAAGACCATTTGCTGAGCATGTGGGTTTATGTTCAGCCAGTGCTGCTTCCCAGCTGATTCAGTCAGCACTGAATGGAGAACTCTTTTGTTGGATTGTGCTCTGTTAAATAATACTGAAAGATTAGGAAATGTCTTCAACCCTCACTGATTCCCTGTTAATGTGAGTTAAGTCCTTTAGCCAAGTTGGGTTGGAAAAATAAAAATTCTTCCACCACCAACCGTAGTTTTCTCATTGTGGGTGTTAAGCCTTGGCTTTCAAAATAAAAAATATATATGTTTAAATACTTCTACTTGAATCAATTTGTTGCGTTCTGAAGGATATATAGTTTACTTATAAACTGTACCCAAGTAAACAATGTGCAGTAACAGAACTGCAAGTTTGTGACACTGATACTGTGTAACTTGGGAATAGAGGTTTAATTTTATTTACCTACATCTAAGCAGAGCTAGTGCCCTTTACTTCTTTGTAGTTGTGAATCTTAACTACTTTAGGACTTATCTGTAAACAGAAATTATGTCAGGAATTGCATAAAGAGCACTAATGAGGCCTGAGTGGCTTGAGGAAATAAATATTTCATTTGGGTTTGGCGAGTCAACACGATCTCATCCTGTACCCTCCTAATTGCATCCTCGATATTTTCCTGCTAAAAACAATTAGAGCCATGACAATGAAGAGCAAAGCTCCTGGAGGCTGAAGTTTTGCTGGGTAACCTCTCACACTGCAGTACCTGGCTCCCAGAGAGACAGAAAAAAAACCCAGATGGACAAATGTCTCTCTTTGTGGATGTTTATTGGATGCTGTCAGGCCCTGAGCCAGCCTGGCCCTTTAATGACACATCCCTGGATCCTGGTGTCAGCTGCCTCACTGTTTGCACCAGTAAGTAAAGCCTTCTAAAGGTGCCCTGGGGAGCTATTAGAGAGCAGGACCAATAATACAAATTTCGTATTTTGCTCTGCTGTCAGACATCCTCTCTGGCACAAGGGCAGGTTTAATACTTCTCACTGTGCAGTTTTTATAGCATGCCACGTTCATTTGGGTTTTTCTAAATCTCTCTTAATATACAAATGTTTATTTGTGGCCACTGATCCTAATTTTTTTAATTAATTTGCTTTGCTTTGCTTCAATATAATTTATTATCTAGTAGAAGTCTCAGTGATTTCTTCTGAGTTTTAGGGAAATATTCACTAAAAGCAAATTTGGAATATGTAGAGCTCGGAATTTTTGCTCTAAGAATTGTTCTTGGGCAGGCAGGGAAGAGAAATGTGTAATGGCTTGGAATTTAAATGTGAAATATTAATTGCAGAATTTTCAGTGAACAGCCTTCAACCAATCCAAACTGAAATACACTTACGTAAAACTATTCATGAGATTATTTGAAATAATGAGCAGATGCAGAGAAATAGTGTTCTACTTGCAAACCATTCCAGAGCAGAGAAAAGGTTTAGGTATTAGTTGCAAACAGACTGCTGAGTTGAGCTTTAAAAAACACACACACCCCAAAAAAATGCCCAAACTACCTCCTGCTTATGAATTACAACATGAAATATGATATTTTTAACACTGGTCTAATTTTGCATGGGGTATAAGTGCCTATAAAGCTGTGAACATGACTTGGTAAATGATAAATGAGCTCTACCTATACCATAACTTAGGACTATCACTTTACAGAGTAAATAATTGGATCGTGCTGAAAGAGAAGTTAATTAAATGAAACTGAAATATATCCCCTTGTATTTATGAACAGAAGACAAACACACACTGTTGTGTTTTATTCAATTCTTGTGTCTCAACTGAATTATGTTGTGTTAATTGAGACTCACAGTGGTGACACCCAACATGCCAAATACAAGGTGTCAGATCTCTCTTTCTCTGATATTCTGCAGAACGTGGCCAATATCAACTATTTTTGCCTACAGGATAGTTTTAAATTTCATATATTTCACATTTTCTGACTTGAATATCCACAAGATGGTTTGGTTATTCTGATAACTTCTCATATAACATTTAGAAATTCATCTCTGGGCACTGATCCCAGCATTCACTCAGGCCAAGGTCTTCCCTGTCAGTAATGTGTTAATGCTTTCTATGGCAATTAAATTAACCAGTTTTAATAGATTGAACTTAATCACTTCATATTATCTAAGAAGGTATGTTTAGAAATGGAATAATAGATAGTAATGCAATTTTCTAATCTGTCTTTGGTGAAATTCCTACACTGTCTTGTTTAACTCATTTAGCATTCCTTTGCTAATTTAGAGGAATATAATTCTGTTCATCGTTGCCAAACTGTACCATCTGGTTAAGTAAAAGGACCTTTGTGGCTCAAAAAATGTTAAAACAATTACAAAATTCTCTTTAAAGGGACACTAAAGCACATGACAGAATTATCTGCTTCTTCAGATTAACAGTCCAGGAAATGAAGACAACATCAACTTTTGCTTTATTTCTGTTTTTATTGCATTTGTGAGAATTTTAAACAGACTAATGAGAACAATACTGTTCATGTGCCTGTTGCTTTCCTTTTCTTTAGATACATCGTGGTCTTTTAGAGCTTGGCTGCACATTTTCTCCCTAATTGAGCCCCACTGGTAACTTGCTGTGTGCAGAAATTATATTTCAAAGCTCTGTCTTCCTTAAGTGCCCAAGTTGGTTATTTCTGTGCTTTCTGGATATCTGTAGTTTTATGGATCTTGGGTTTACTTGCATCAAATGACTGAGGATCAAAGTGTTTTACTCACTCTGCTTGGTAGGTGAAGTCATTGAAGGTGAATTTTGTAGGTCTCCAGAAAACCGTGTGCATATCAGGCTATGGTTGATCTGACAGAGTCCTTGAGGGAACTCTTGAGTAACCTCATGTAGCTTTTAGTACTTTTAGCTTTTAGTGCTAGAGCCTTGTGCTCAGCTAATTGTTCTGGAAGCTCAGAGCATGTGTGGTGGGTAAACAGGTTTGGAGGAATGAGAAGTGTTTTAGTTGATGTTGTTCATCGGCCTCTTCTCCGGTCTGAGAAATAGAATAATCTGGTTTTTCCCCCTGATCAAGTCTCAGGGAGAAACAGAACAATTCTTTGTGTATGGGCAAAGTTGGATTATTAATTGAAGGTGTTGGAACAAAATGATTTGTGTGTTATTGAGATTCAGAAAACTGGAAAATTTGACTTTGGGGGGAGAATTGGCAGTGGATGTAGCAGAGTTAGTGCAGGTGGTAACTGATCCTAAAAACACCCTTCCCAACCAGTGATAGCCATACTTTCTGACTTTGAAGAGTCCTGGAAGAGCAGTACCAGGAAGAATATGTTCCTAATCATAAGATAAACTTATATTTAGGTCTTTGTGACATCAGGAGAAAAAGCTTTTCTATAATGTCACTCTCTGTGCTGTTTCATCCTTCCCTGGTCTCCTTATGAAGTACCATGAAGGTGTAAAATCAGTACTAAAGTGTATAAAAATGTTGTAAATAACATCAGTAATCTAAACTTTCCTCTTTAGCAGCATGTGCTGTATTATGTAAGTTAAGTAACCACTTTTTTGCACGTTTTCCATAATAGCTCCAAACAAGGAAGTAGTACACTTGCATTTCCAAGAAATTTCTCTATTCACGAATTACGGAACTGGGATTCTTTTTTTTCTTTTCTCTGCTCTCTGAATATGCATTGTTGGCTTTTCCAAACAGGCCTGGATGATTGCCTCCAACAATACATCAAAAATTTTGAAAGGGAGAAGATCAATGGGGAGCAGCTGCTGCACATCACTCACCAGGAGCTGGAGGAGCTGGGAGTCACTCGCATCGGCCACCAGGAGCTGATCCTGGAAGCAGTTGATCTGCTCTGTGCTTTGGTAAGTGATTTCTTGCATCACTCACCTTAATCATCTGGGTTTATAAATCTCCAAACTGCATAAAAGTAATGTAGAATGTTCTCTCCAGCTACAGTGGCTTTGCTTCACTGAAGGACAGGCATGTCCTGGCTTCTCTCAGCTGTAGAGGAACTATAATTTAATGATTTTATGGTTGTGTGTTATAGTCTTTTATTGCTTTTTCCTCTGAATTTCTTGCTCCTGAATTCAAATGCTGTTGACTATCACTGCTGGCATCCATATGGTCCTGTAATTATATGCCATATGCCCTGGTATTTCACGGACATTTGCCACACTGTACTGAACCAAGCAGACCTGAGTGCTTTAACCATGCCAGCCTTCAAAAGGATGGTACTACAGAGCCAGGAGGTAATGCTAATTAGACTGGAAGATTGTTTGAAATGAGCTTTAAGACAAGACTGGAATGGTAAAATTGACTTTATCCAAACTACAGACATGTGTGTCAATTAAAAGTTAGGTTTGGGGTTTTTTTTAGCAACCTGCAAGCATTTGGAAGAACACTGTTTTTTCATATTATTAATTATTAGGTTATTAATTCAATTAGCCTCTTAACAAAGCATTTGATATCAAAGAAATCTTTTTTCCTCTGCTGTTTAATTCCCGCCAGCTAATAAAATGTAATGTATTAACCCTAAAGAGGAAATAACTCTCTTCTACTTGAATGGGTGAAAAAATATAGTAAAAGTCAACAGTAAAATTATGTGGGTAAATTGTATATGACACTCCCAGTATTTTAGTTCTTTATCAGGAGTTCTGCTTTTGCATAACTAAGCTATCCTGTGGGATTTTGATAAGATAAATTGCCTCCGAGAGGGAAATTGGCACTTAAAAAGTAAGACGGAAAACAAATGGGGTAAAATGCACTTGATCTGAGGGAGAAAAAAAAACAACAACCCAGTTTGAAGTACCTCTTATTAGTCTTCTTCTTGAGTGACAAAACAGACTCAGTGTAGCTCGAGATGTGTCCTTACAAACTCCAGAACACATCTGTCAGAGCAGGGGATGCTCGGCCCCGCTGCAGCTGTACCTGTGGCTGGGCTGCACCACCAGCAACCAGCTGTGCTTTGGAAACATCGGAGCTCCAGCTCCAGAGTTTTCCCTCTGAGACATTGTGCCCCACACGAAAAGGGCCACAACACCCCCAGTGTCACGTTATGTCACCTAAAGAGCGGTGCCACCGTGCCCTGACAGCGGGCAGCAACAGCAGAGCCAGGAAGTTTCCCCTGGACAAAGCTCCCCTTCAGTCTCTGTGCCCTTTGGGAGGACCCTTGCTGGGCTTTTTGATGAGGATTTTTTTTTCTCTCTTAAGCAAAGAAAATGTACCTCTTGCTGCTGGTCAATAGTGCAGCTCTTACCGTGCTGTCTGTGACCTTCCTCTTTCTTTTGAAGCAGGATGGGGATTTTCCAGCTCCTGGTATCATTTATTCAGCCTCCTGCCTTTAAACCCTTACCCTTCCTTTCTCACTCTGCTCTAAAATGCCTTTTTCTTTTTTTCCCCTGCTTCTAAATTTTTCTCTCCCTGCCTGTTCCGTGTGCTTTCTGCTGAGTGAGTCTGGAGCCTGGGGCTCTGCTCTTGGGCTATTCTCTTGCTTCTGACATTTCTGCCTTGCTGCCATGCACAGCACATCCTTCAGTTCTTGCAGGATCACAAGGAAAAGTTTCACCAGACTAAGTATAATAGCTATTTAAAAACTATAATAATTTAGAAGAATTTCCATCCATCTAACCAAAAAGCATTATTAAGAATTTCTCTTCAATCCTTTCAAAGGATGGCAATTATTGGATGGTAGAAGATCTGATGCTGCCTTTAATAATTGAAATACACTTCTAAAATATCACAATTTTATTCCTATTCTGTACTAAATCTTGAAACATTAATATATTATTATACTGATACCTGACTGCTGGTGACTAGTGAAAATTGTGAACTGGAGCTCCTCACTGTTATAGATTTTTAGATTAGCTAGTCTGAAAAAAACCAGAGGAAATACCTTATTTTAAAAGTACTTTTTAAAGGGGGTATAGCAGTGTCTGGTTTTTGTTTATGCCACTAAACAGAAATTAACATACAAGAAATTATTAGAATCAGAAAGTCTTAAGGAGCCTGTCAGTTTACCCCTGATTCCCTGAGGCACGTTGTATTAATGCAGTTTATGAGCAGCTAAAACAGAGCCCCAGCCAGTCAGGAGTCAATCCTTTGATGCACTGTGTGTATGGACAGAATGCAGTGAATGGCAGAATGCAGTGTGTTTGTAGATTCATAAATATATATACTTTAATATTTTTTTTAAAAGCTTCTTCTAAAAAAAAAAATAAAATAAAAGAGGGGAAACAGCAACTCCAACAACGTGGTCCAAAATCCCACCTGTGGAGAGCGGGTAGCAGCAGGAGCAGAGTTTGCTCTGTCCCTCTGCCTGTTCAGCTCCCAGAACTCCCAGTGCCCTGCTAGCAGAGCATCCACTGTTTTTTCTCCCATTCTGGATCATGGATAGCCCTGTTCCTGTTCATATCCACACCCACCAGCCCTGCTCTGAGCCCTGCCTGTCCCCCCTCGTTGGGGCCACGTCGATGAGCACCCATTTATTTTGGTTTTTTTCCAAGCATGGATTTCTCCATCGGTTCCTGGTTGGCAGCTGGCAGTGCCCAGGCTCCACGACCTATTTCTCCCAGGCAGTGTCAGCAGGATCTCAGGGAGCTGGGTTGTGCAAGGCTTGGAGCAGGAGCAGCTCCAATGCTCTGGAGGAATCTCCCAGGCAGGCTCAGGCTCGGTGATGATCAGGAATTCCGTGTGTGTTGCTGTGCCATGTTTTCCACCTGTCTTTCCTGAGAGTCCAGGATTTTTTGGGAGTGGGGATTTGGTGGGATTACACACCAAGGAGCAAGACTGCTCTTCTGTCACAGGGATGCAAAATCCTGTACAGCACACAGATCCAGGTGCTGACCCACAGGGACGGTTTCTAAGAGCAAGAGAAAACAAAAAATAAAGGAGGCACCTCCTGTGTTTTTTATTCCCTGTCCCAAACCACCTATTAGCCAGACTCCAAATGCAAATTATTAAATGCAAACTATTACACATCTTCCCTTGCAATGATTTCATGCCCACTTTTCTCCAGAAAAACCCCCATGAGAAACAGAGACTAATATTATGTCTTTGTTAATTGATTCGACCACGATGTTATTTTGGAATAAAACCAGGAGAAATACTACTAATATGTAAAATCACAGATCATTATTTTTCTTTTGAAATATAACTGAGTTCAGAGCTTTCTTCAACCAGGCATTGCACATGAGAATCCTATGCAGGAAAGATTCCAAACTGGAAGATGACCTGCAGTAGGAAAGAAGGAAATATAAGAAATGTAAATAAGGAATAATAAGAGTATTTGATACACCCATAATAAGAGAAGTGGCTGTATAGGGATATAGAAGCATATGGATTTTACCTTAAAACTCAATAATTTAAAATGTTAGAATAATCTCATTTATGAAAGGGTAAAATCAAAGTGCAAAAGGTGAGAGCAATTTTCTCTGTGGGAAAGTAAGTACAGGCACTTTCTTGGGATTGCTCAGGGCTGAATTTATGTGCTATGAAAGGGAAAGTCAGAGGTAAGCCTTACTTTCAGCTTCAGTTCTTTGACTATTTTGGAAAGACATTTTTGAGTTGGGTTTTAATTATGAAGAAAATTGGGAATGATGGCTGGGGGGGGAAAATCCTACCTTGAACATCAAAGTCCTTTCTCGTTGGTGTGGTCAGGAACTGCAATTATTTATTTGAAGTGATCTAAACAACATCTATGGACTAAAAAGTGTGGGCCACTTTGGATTTGGACTGTAACTTTTTAAAAGTTGAAATATTAATTGAGATATGTATTGGAGGACTTGTTGCACAGAGGCTGAATCTGAAGAAGCAGTAGGGCCTGGGGAAAATCACTTTTTGCTAGAGAGTAAAGGATACTGGAAATGAGAAGAGGAACATTTTTGAGGTCAACATGGGTTGCTGTTCAAACCTGTGCAAGTAAATTTAATTTAATTAGGACAGTATTGGAGTCAGTATATTGGTAAGGTCTGCACGAATTAAAACATAAACACTCCAGTGGGAAGGAAGACTTTGATAATGAAAGGAAGAAAAATGAATGGGAAATGAAATGAATGCTCCAATGGAGATTGTATCTCCAGTAATTAAAAGTACTCTTAATTCCCAGGCATTCAACCAGTGCAATTGGGCCCTGTATTGTGGAGAGATTTCAAGGAGAAATAAAGATTGGAAACTTTCTCTTCAGATCCTTCACAGCTACAATCCAGGCAGGGTGGATTTTCCAACAGAAGGAACAACAAAGTCACCTGTGGGTCAACATGTTTATGACAACTGGCAGGAGTAGAATTTATTTGCATATTTACAGTTTTTAAAAAAAATAATATATAGGGCATAGCTACCAAAAAAATCTTTTTCCTATCATTTTTCTGACATATTTCTTTATTAGGCATCTCTCTAACAAAATTACAACAGCAATGGGGATTTGTTGGTCATTTGGGAAGCAGCTTGCAGGGATTTATTTTGGAGCATTCCATGCTGGAGACGAAGCAGCCAGCCTTTCATAGGTGTCTCTGTGTCTGTTGATGAGGTTGTTTCTTCTGAATTAAAATTATTCAAGTTTTTTTTACTTTAATACTACCTTTTAGTGGCCATACCTACAATGATCTCTCTTGAGATCCTTTTAATATTTCATTCTGCTAATGCACTTTTTGATTTACCAATTCTGGGAGTATATTGGGAAGTATTTTTTCTTACTTTACCTGATTTGTAATCAGGTTTCATTTTTAGAAAGTCATTCAATATGTCAAATACTTATTTTCCACCCATATTTCAGGGGTTATTCAAAGGTGATTATACTAGACTAAAATCTTCATTTTATATATATATTGATGCTTGAGTATATGGACATAAATCTTCTTTCTTTAGAGTGGAATACCATCCCTCTTAGTGAGAGATGGAGAGATATTCCATCTCCTCAGTGTAATGAGGAACCTGGCACATCCATTATTTTTGGCTGTACAAACATCTATGCATCCAGAGAGCTTTATTAATCTCAATTGGAGAAGAAGTTCAGCTTTTGGCAGTCCAGTGCTATTTATTGTGCAGTGCCAAAACATTGAATTAATACTGTTGAATTGAGTTAGTTAATTATTGCACATATTAGAAAAGTGTGGATCATCTTTTGCTTAGTCTAATTAGCAGCTTCATTCTTTCAAATCATGCAGTTTGGAAAAATAACTTATTTTAAGGGTTGGCTGTTGTTTTTTTCCTTTTAAAACCTGCTGACAATTTTGGCATTTTCAAATATCTCTTAGGATGAGGGCAGGGAAGGAAGGTAGTTGTACAGAGTAGCCTGAAGTACTGCTGTTTACAGATATTTTACACATGTCTGTGCATAATAGTTTTGTCTTACTGGGAAGAGGCAAGAATTCCATGGTATTGTTAATCTGGTGTGCTGGAAAAGAAGTTTGGATGTAATTCCATATTGTTTGTCTTGACTACCTACACAAGTGAAATCCTTCCTCTCTGAAAGCCCCCAGTGCTCCCTCACCAGATGTTAATGGGCAAACAAGAGGAAAGAGTGTTCTGTTTTTCCTGTCTTTGGACGTAGCTGAGAGATGTCTTCTTGTCACACAATAATTCCATTTCAGAAAACGGGGAGAAACATGTTCTATTCAAAGTGTTAAACCTGTTCCAAAGCCTGTAATTTCCTTCTGCAAACGTATCTGTTTAAGCACCAGTGAGAATGAGGATCCTAATCCATTGCAGGCTGGGCTGGTGAATGGGCTACTCCAGGAGCTCCTGCATGCTTCTGAGAAATAAATGTACTTATTTCCATTTATAAATGTATCAAAGAATCCCTTTACAATAATCCAGTGCTGTATTTTACGCTGGTTGTGTGTCTGGGTAAACTCAGTGGTTTTCAGTCACTGAGCATTGGACCCCTCTGCCTGTTCTGAGTTCCTGTCCCTCCCTGGTGGAGGACAGCACACCTTGACCTGTCCAGTTAAATTGCTTTGCTGCCTATTAGGCCAATGCAGTTGCAGAAATTTAGGCAAATGAATAGGTAGGTAATGACATGATGTTAAAAACCACACGTGTCTGACACTGTAGACCAGGGCAAGAGGGAAAACACTGGTTTAAATTAATCCAGATAGTGTCAGAATACATCATAATTTGTGTGTATCTTTGTATCCTTGGTTTAGGGCACATGAACTGAACATTCCTTTCTGGCACAATTTCAGTTCTCTCGAGGTTTAGAGCTGAGAGACAGTGACTGTGTTTGTAATTTCAGCCCTTCTGGGTGTCTGGTTTCTCCAAGGCTGATCACAGTCACTCCTGGGGATGAAGGAATGGACGTTTTCCCTGCACAGAGATAAAAGAAAAACCTATAAAGCAACACCATGTTTCACTCCATGGTTGTTTCTACTGGAACCAGCTGCTGGGACATTGCAGGGAGTAGTGTTAAGTGACTGTTTTGTTGCTTCTTTTGCTTTGATTTCTCTGGCTTTCACAGGAGTCCTTCCCTGCACAGTCATCCAGTTTGCCAAAACCAGTGGAGAAAGAAAGCAGGACAGCGAACTTGTGTGTTCTAACCTTAATTTTAACCTAAATTGCTCTGTCTGAGCTCTCAGACTAACCAAAATTTGGATACTTGATTTGTGTGCAGAAATGTGGGCATACCCTGTGGTCTCCCAAGGATGCTCACCTGGCCTTTGTGGAACAATTAGACTTGACAGATCCAATTAACGTATATGAATTATTGCTTTCCCTGGAATCTCAGTGTGAAGAGCATGGAATGTCCTGCCAGTGACACATGAACACATTGTGCAGCAGAGCATTCACATCCTCTTTTCCATCTTTTGCTTTCTACACTAAAGGAGTTAGAGAGAAGGATGTTTGTAATATTTGCATCCTGTCTCATCTCCTACTCATGATAAAATGTATTGCTGGATTCCTACATTACTTTTAATCAAACACATGCTAATGTTACCAAATCTTTCCACAAAATGAAATCTTGTGAGAGATTCTCATCACTGCTCCCACAAACAATCTCTAGGAGATAAAATAGTCCTTTACACTTTTTTTTTTTTTCCATTTCTGGATGATGTTTGTGGGGTACTTTGAGCTGAGAATGTGTTTATCTTTCAACAGGGCCTTCAGAAAATGGTCATTTAATTTAATTTATCCTTCCTGTTTGAATTCTTGATCATGAAGGCGAAAATTATCAGTGGTGAGAGTTGCATTTCAGTACTGGCAACTTTTCAGTTCTGTGTTCTGTTGTCTTGCATTTTATTGCTTATTAGATTATTACAGATATATGAGTCATATATATGTGACTCATATATATGCTAATTCTTATATATAACAATTCTTATTACTGACTTCACATCACTGTAACAGTGAACAGAGCTGGGAATTGTTGGCCTGTTCTCATTTTGAGATTTTAAAATGCCAGTGCTCTGTTCAGTAAAGCCGAAAAATCCAGATCTTGCAGTTTGCTGTGGTTTCATAAAAATGCCACTAAACCACCATCCTTTTGTACAGGAGTTAAACAGAGTAATTTTAAGTCCTGATTTCTGCAGTGCTCAGTGGTAACATTTCCACTCTGATTCTTCTATTTCAAACACAGAAATCAGACTTCAACCAGGGTGTATGAAAGGAAAACATTGCTTTTCCAAAGCCATGGCTTGCAGCACAGAGGGCTTTGTGTTTTCTGTCAGAAACAGGTGGGGTTTGGGTCTGTTGCTGCATAACAACTCTTAATTGAATGTCATTGCATTAAATATATAATTTATATCCATTAGCCAGCTGAGGTTGATAGTTTTGACTTGGTGTGCTTTATTAAAAGTCTTTGCCAAAGCTGTTTGAACTCCCACACTGATGTGGGTGTGCCAACCATCCAAATGGGAGTCATTCCCAAAGCAGATGAGGTTTGCTGAGGTTGTGTTGAATGGATAAATATCTGTGCATGGCTCCTGGTATTCCAGTCACTCCTGCTTGGGTTGTGGCAGGACTGAATCCCTGAGAACTGGATGGATACAGACACTGAGGGACACTCCATTGACTGGATCCAGCTAATGGGATATTGATTCAGTCCTAGGTAATCATGTTAAATAGGAGGGGGAAGGTACATTAGATTAAAGAGGATAGAGGATTCTATTTTTGGAACAAAAAGGAAGAATAATACACACTATTGTAGGGAAGAGGTTAACTTCTCCCCTTTCCATGAAAAAAAATATTCTAATAGTAGATCTAAATTTCACTGCTAGTGGATTTAAATTTCTTTAAAATAACCCAAAAGCTCAGTGATACACAGAAATTATTTTGATTTGTTCATGGTTCAAAATCTTAAACATCAAAGAAATTATTGTCTCCAATGATCCATATGAAGTACGTTGGTAATTCTTAGGCTTTTAATAATTGCACTGTTACTTATACAGTATTTCAAATAATTAGCTATAAATAATATTATGAACAACTAAAATTAGCATCTAATTTTTTTTCCTAAGATTTAAATTTTGTTTTCCACTGGAAATGATTATATTGTACTTATGGCTTGTGTGTTTCATTTGCAAAATCTTCTTTCCCTTGCAGAAAGAAAGAGTACTTTTTCTTTAGGATCCTGATTTGAAATCTGCACTAATAATAATATTAATAACATATAATATGCAATGAGTGTTTTATATTATGTTATATCTTGCTACCCTGCAATACCACGGAGATTCTCTGTGCCAAGGAAACACAGGGAGTGGGTCAGTGTAAGTTAAAAACTATGACATCTTCCCTACCAGAAAATTGCTTTTCTAATTTGCAAGGAGCAATTTCCTTCATAAATTCCCAGTGAGACATTTTTCATGCTGCTGTGTTACTTTATCAATGGCTGTGAGGTGCCTGAATTCCTGAGTAATTATCTGTGATCAGTTATTGTCAGAGATAAATTCATATGCATGCCAATAGATATGCATGCACATGCATATTCATGTCACTGGTGTTGACTGAGTTGCTTGAGCAGCAAATTCACGATAAAAATTGATAAATGAACTTTTTCATACACTCATTAATGCCCATTCAGAAGAATCCTGTTACTAATTTAATTTCTAGATGCTTCTCTGAATTGTTATGAATAGAAGGAACATTTCTCCTGAACGACAGATTTTTTATGTGCAACTAACATTTCTGCAGGAATCTGAGTTAAATGTCTGGCCCAGGTGAAATGGTCAGTGTTGACATTGTATTTCCAAGACAAACCTATCACTTATTCTCTGAACTTTGAATAATTCAGCACTGTTTAAAATTCTAATTTTGTGTTATGTACTGAATCTCTTCTCCTCCGTAATCTTGCGTTTCTGCCTCATAATTCATTTTGAGAGGTACTTAAAAACATTGAGAAAATGAGACTTCCTATGATCAGATGGTTGGTTCTCACACAAAACTATGATTATTATGGAGGCAAAGTTGAACTGGATGCAAGGTTTTAGTAACAAACAATAAAAGTTTGTGGTTGTTTAACAGCACATTACACATGTGCAGCTTCCTAAGATACAGAGGAGAAAGGTGCAGGACATCCATAAAGATCAAAGAGTACTGGAAGGATATATATTTTAGAAACATTTTATCCTTGAAATAAAGCCAGTGGAGCTCCCTGGACTGACAACAGGGAATCTAAAGAAGAATTTGGGTGTAATTTAGGTGTTCCTAAGAGAGACATATCAGCAGGAGCACACTGGGGAACAGCACCACCAGGCTTGGTAATGACTAATGCAGGCAGGAATTGCTACTGACTTTGAACAGTCAGCAGATCACAGTCAATCTGGTTTTTTGGAGGCAATATCTCCTAGTCATCCTTTGCTCTTGTTTGTTTATCCTGGTATCCCCAGTCAGCACATTGCTCAGAGCTTGTTTTCCCACACATATGGAAGAGGTCAAGCCACCAGGCTGCCTGGCTTGCATATGTTCTTTAATTGCAGCCATACGCAGATCAGGCCTTCCTTAATGCTGAAATAAAACAACTCATCTTGGGATGTGAAAAGAAGCCACAAAACAGCCCAACTCCCTTTATCCTCTTGGATAAAGGCACAGGTCTTGCCTTTGTGCCTATCAGAAAGGAAATGCTGCCACAGCTTGATTTTTTCCTACTGGTGTTTTTGCTGTGAGTTGACATTGAAGCTGTTAAATATGCCCAGATGTCAGGTTTAGCAGAGGCCAAACGCTGAGTGGATGGTGCAATGCATTCACCCCTTTGCCAGCACGGTTGTGAGAAGGTTATTATGGTTATGAAAAGGTTATTATGGTTCTGAGAAGGTTATTATGGTTCTGAGAAGGTTTTGTTATTTCATGCTGCTGTAATATTAAGGTTTTGTTCAAAAAAACCCAAAAAAACCCACGAGAAAGCACTGAATGCATTTTGAAATGGAGACATTTTTTAAAATGCAAATTTATTTCCTGGGAGTTTAGATCTAAACTCTTTGTGAAGCCAGAGCTGAGCAGAAAATGTGAATTAGAAGCAGAGTGGGAGGGCACTCAGGAACAGATCCAAGGGATGCTGCTGAGGTTCACAGGAAAACAGGAAAAGGGTTTTCTCAGATAAATTAAAGCACTATTCCAAGCACAGGTTTGGGTCAATCTCTCCTGTTTCTGAACCAGATGGTTCAATGCCTCCACAGAAATAACTATTGGTGGTTCAGATGTGGAAATGATGCTGCTCCACTTTACAGC
Organism: Chiroxiphia lanceolata; assembly: GCF_009829145.1. Taxonomy (NCBI): domain Eukaryota; kingdom Metazoa; phylum Chordata; class Aves; order Passeriformes; family Pipridae; genus Chiroxiphia; species Chiroxiphia lanceolata. Next base: position 4,328,831 of record NC_045650.1, read on the forward strand.
TGAGACATGAGCTCTCCTTTCAGAGGGAATCTCTTCTCTTAAAAGTTTCCTTTCTTAGAACTTTTGAGCATAGGCATTGCACAGACAAATATCTGGTTAATGTTCAGGTATTTAGGCTGTTTACAAACAGAATAAAATTCAAGGACTTGCTGAATGGGTAATCTAAAACTGTGAAAAATTTAAGTAAGTTTCAGATGTTGAAAGAATTAATAAAATCTCTTGAAGGGGTGGGGAAAAAAGGAAGAAAACAAAAAATATATGGGGAAAAAATGTAATTAAGGTATTCATTGGACATGGTCAGCTACTCAGAGCAGCGTGGTCTTGAAAAATGTATTTGTATTTATCATAAAGTCAACCTTGGTTATGTTGAAAGTCTCTCAGACCAGTGGCCCAAGTCATATAGTGATCACAGCATTTTTGTTTGCATCAAGCTACACTGTCTTTCTATTTTATGTCACTATGGCAGTCAGCAGTGGTATATAAGCGAGTAGCAGACTTTACAGGTCTAAACCCAAAATGCCACTGATGACGTGTCAGGATGTGCTGGATTGCACTGTGAGGGAGAACTTGAAATGCATTTTCTTAAAATGCACACTTTTCACACAAGTATCTTCATGAAATCAGTGGTTTTGGTTGGTTAATATCTGTGCTTCGTGTAATGATTTTAAATCTCCTCGTACCTTTTTAGGTTTAGATCCTTGTCCCCCAGTAATCTGTTCTCTCTCTCCATAGATTGCTGCATAGACCTACATAAACAAAACACTGGCATGTTCCAGTTTATTCAAGCTCACCCAATGAGGGAGAGTATTTGGCTATTACACAACTTAAATCATGTTGCTTCATTAGGATTAAGCAGACCAAGAAGAGTTTGTTCAGAGATCTGTAGCAAGAGCTGCAGTGTAAAAGCTACTTATAAAATGTTTAGGCAGGAGATAAGAAATCCGGTTAATTCTTGATCATCCTAATCATTCCCTGACAGCAACTGGTGCACTGGGCAGCTTTAGGCTGGCCTAGAGTGGGGTAAGTCTTGTGTAATCAGTGATTCTTCTCCTGAGACCCATGAACAACAAATCTGCTTCTATGTCTGTAACCTCATCTGCTGCTTTTCTCCAGCTCTTACCAGGTGCCCACTCATCTGACTCTCTTAAGTCTTAAATTTAAAAATTTATTTAAATACCATTTTCTAAAAAAAAAAACCAAAGAAAACACCCCATATTTCAGATGTTGCTCTTACAGTCTGAGTCTGATTTTTAAAGGAAAGACCATCCTGTTCTAATTCTTTTCCGAAATAAACCCCACATTTTTAAATAAAATACTTTCCAGGGCACCTTAATTATGCTTGATGACATTTGTATATATCAATTACAATGCAAAGGCTAAAGCTCCTTCAGGAGGTAAAAACTACAATGCAAATGTTAATTTTTTTAGTAAGTTAAAATATTTAATCTTAGTTCTAGATCTACTTAATTTGTCTATTTACAAGGTAATAGGAAGGCATATGAAGTGTTAGAAGCACTGTGACAAGTTCCAAATTATAGACTCAGGAGACAAAGAATTGTGACACAATTGGCTCCTGCAAGGTGGGATAATTATAATGGAAGGGAGAACAAGGGGGAGGAAAACTACACATAAAAAAGCATTGAGGTGTTTCAGATAATAGACTCTGATTTGTAGTATGATGTTGCATATTTGCATAGAATTACCATAGTTATTAATGAATTCCAGACTTTTATTTTTATGAAACATCACCTTCTGTGCACATAAACCACATTATAATACTGCAATTTAACTGAAATGATAGGCAAATGTTATTAAAGATAGGGAGAAGGATTGGTTTTATTGTATGGAGTGGCTAATTTACTGATTTAGAAGGAGAAGAGCTTTCAGAGAAAAAAATTAAGCACCTTTGGGCCATGTTTTAGTGCAACTGCAGTCCCCCGCCATTAAGATGAAAAGGATTTTCCTAATACTTTTATAAGTTTCAAAATAACAGTGCTAGGATTTTATATAGACATAAAATACATAAATTATTGAATATATTAGTGTATAAAGTGCGTGAACTGCATCTGACACGGAGTCTCTTTAATACAACTTACACTGCTTCTTTGATGTGTTTTGTTTAACTTTTCAAGTGTTGTCAAAACATGCATCTGATTATAATCATTGTCCCATTTTTTTACCCTTCAGGAAATGTCAAGTTTTAGATTCCAGTCTCTAGACTTGAACTTCTTTAGAACATGAACTTGTGCACCGATTCACAGGATCACTAATGAAAAACTTATTTTACCTACTTCTTCAAACTGCTATTCATATAAAGGACAGTCAGCCTGTAAATTCTTTTTAGAGAGGAAAAACTACCACACCTTAAGGAAATCCACAGCCTCACATACTTTAACTTCATACTGGTTTGATACCTTAAATTTAAAGTTGCATCAGAAATACATCACCACAAAATTGTAATGGATCTCTGATGAAATCAAAGAAATGTTTACAGAGATAAGTGTTTTAGAATCAGGTTTGCACTGTGTTATCTGTTAGGCTCTTAACCTTTAAAAACATACCTCCAGGAAGGAAATTTCATTTTAAAAGTGTGTTTTGATGGTTTTTATTCTAGTTAAGTGTCAGAACTATTTATGCTAAAGTCATAGTCCGTGATTATTTGGGATTTTTGGGTTTGTTATTATTTTAATTATTTTATTTTTGAACAGGCTGTGTTTGCCTGGTTTTATGAAGTGCTGACTGGCTCCATGCTATCCCAAACACTGTCACTTCCATGGCCAAGAGAAGGAGCAGCAGCCACAGCAGTGTACACAGAAGGGAGGGGTGGGATCCCATCTGGCACGCTGTGTTTTCCCAAAGGGGATTCCAAAATCCCAGACCTCCTTTGGGGATTTCTTTCCCAGTGATCTGAGAGCCCCAGGGAGGCAGGTGGCAGAGGTGATGTGCTGTGGTACCTGTCCCTGTGAGCACAGGGCTCTGGGGACCAGGAGGGAGCCTGGAAGGACCAGGGTTGAGCTGGAGCATCCCTGCAGAGCTGCTTCAGCTGTGCAGGTCCACAGCAACTCTAAGTCAATTATGGGTGATTCAGGGTGGGTTGAAAACCAGGCTGAAGTGGGGAAGATGTGCCTGAAGATGGAGCTTTTAAATTAATTTCCTAAGCCTGCTCATTGCACAGTGGTGCCAGGCCTTGGGAAGAGGGCACAGCACACAGTTCTGGGGCAGTTCACAGGTAAATCAGCTTAAAGCAAGTGGGAAATGAGCCCTGAGGGGGAGTGGAGCATGCCAGGGGGCCAGATGTGCTGCCTTCAGGATGGGGAGAAGCACTTCGGGGTGTTGGGGCAGGAGGGGACTCACGGGGGCAAAGGCTGGGTGGGCACACAAAGGGTCCAGAGCTGTTTGGGACTGGACCCATAAATGGGGGGGATTCCAGCTTGTGCATCAAACATACAAATGGGAGTGTGGCACATGATTTAGGTTGTGGTGCTTGAAATGCCTTGAACATGGTGAATTTTATGCAAGATACTTGAATTTCAGTCAGGGCTGTTTCCTTTAATCTCCTTGCTCAGATCTCCTACCCTGCGCTTTTATGTCGGTTGAGTGAAAATTTTAAGTCTCAGAGCATCACCTACTGAAAAACTGTATATGTACCCACATGTTTATACATATTTATACATGTATTTATACATATATTACTCTGACTACTTACATGAATGACAACATAAAGAAAAATTACTATAATTAAAAAGAAATCTGTTTTTAAGATAAGTTAAAGTCATTACTTATGCAACATAAACTATTTAGCTAAAATCATATCCTGTGTCTATTAAACTTAGATGTGCATACATTATTTTTATCACTGTATGTCACGTTACAGCAAAACAATTTGAGTACCTGTAAGAGAAGATGCTGGGGGGGGTTTCCACAAAAGAAATAAACTCTTCTTATGTTACAGGGATTTCTCGCTCCGCTTTTGATCTTCGGGTGTTGCTGTCTACAAAAACATTGATTAGCACTTAACTTTTTTCCCCCCATTATACTTGTTATTTTTTATCTTGATGTTTGCTACAATAATTTGGCCTATTTTTATCTTGGTAGCTAAAATTTTTCTGGATTGCTTTATTAGCATAAAATCCTAATTTGTGATGTTATTGCATACCTGCAGTAAGGTATGAAAACACCCGAAGCTATTGCTGAAGACTTTTTTCATTCCATTCCTTTGAATGTAAAAAACCTCATATCTTGTATTGTTAGATGGATTAAAAAAATTGTCTTAATTTTCTCTCTGTCTTTTAAAAAATGGAATTTCAAACCAGGATGTATGTATGAAACAGGCTGTGTGTCACAGCTGGAATTGTGACACAGACACAAGGTGGGAGGGTTCATGACCATGGTGTGTTTAGCTATTTCTGCATGTTTGATTTTATGACATAAAAAGGAAGAACTATCTGTTTGGAGGCGGATTTCCTATTTTTCAGTTTCCAGTATGCATTTTTAATTCTGTGGAGTATTCAACAACTTACCCCTTACACCACATCTTCTACTCTGCACTAATAAAAATAACAGCCTGCTTCAGGTTGCTTAGAAAAAAAAAAGGCATTTTCCCCTGTCTCCTGAATTCTACCATTTCTGACAACAGCCACCTGTTTTCTGTACTTCAGAAAAGCTGATCAAGTGTGAAAGCCCTGGAGGGGACCTGTGCTGTCTGTTCCCTCACCACCTACAATAACCCCAGTCACCAGGAACAGCAAAACAGCAGCTCAGCCTGAGCCAGGAGAGGGGAACCAGGGCAGGGCAGGGATGCTCCCTGATAGCCTGGGAGCATTAGGGAATGGAATTGCTGGATTGAAAGCTGTGTTTCACAGGCTGCTAGCAGAGTTATCCCTCCACCTAAATCAGCTGTGTATCTCACTGAGAGGTGTCACTGCGAGCACAGCTCCAGCTTGGCATTTTGCTAATGATATTCCTCTATAATAAGCTTGTCTGCCTCTGATCTCACACTTTCTGCCTCTTGAAATCCTTCTTTCCAAGTCCTGTCATTGAACAGGGCGTCAGGAATTGCTGAGCTCCAACCTGAAACACGGAATCAATCTGTCACTGAGCAAATCAGATAATCTGTGTGGGGCTCTTTGGGGTGTGTGCAGGTAATAATGCTGTCATATATTAGACTTAGTGGATATACAGAATTGCTTATTGTTTGAACTGTGCTTTTATGGGAAGAAGCTTAAGTAAATATTTAACAGCTTTACCAGTCATGTTTTTCTATGCTCAAGGTGGGCTGTTATTCAGCCCTTCCTTCCAGCAGTTGCCCTTTCTGCAATGTCCCTGTCCAGGCCCCTTTCACTGAAAAGGAGCGTAGTTGACTTTCTATTCCCACTAAGCAGTTTCTGATCCAGAAATCATGAGAATTTGACAAACTGCTTGGCTGTGTGGTTCTAGACAGACAGCATCTGGAGTTGCTTTAACAGTCAGGATTCATTCTCTAAACCTGTATATCCATTTCCATTAATTCAGTCACTTGATAAAAACAATGATGCAACAACCTTGAAGCATCATGAAACAAAACCAGGGAACGTAACAAATCCTGCTTGTTTTTTTCTCCTGCTCTTGGATGAAAAATAACCCTGCTTACGCTAATGGCACCCTCTTGTCCCTTTTAGAGGTTTTATCTTTTATTTTTCTATCTTTTTAAACCAGAAATTCTATCTAGGATTTACTGTGCAAGAGAGAAATCACCTGCCAGGAGACAGAATTTTCCAGGCTCGGGAGCATCGTTTCCGTGGTGTGGCTCACAATAACAGCATGTATTTGACACGGGGAGGGCAGAGTGTGGCTGTGAAAACTGAAGTCAGCTGTGACAGTGATTTAGTCTGGCAGGTTGGAGACTCTCTCAGTTGGCAACACGTAGATGAGATGGCTACAGGAGTTAGAGGAGATCTGGGGACTGGCAGTGCCACATACACACAACAAGGCTCCTCACCTACTCATTGTCAACCACAGCTCTTCACTTCCAAAGGTGTCCACTGAATAATAATCCATGTACTTCAAACTTGGGGATGTATCTGCTCTCTTTCTCTTTTCTCCTTTGGAACAATCTCCTCTCTTTGCCATCACTTTGATTGCTGACAATGGAATAGGGCTTGTGAGGCTTGGTGGCCTCAGAGCATCAGGATGAGGTGCTTGGAGGGGATGCTTTCAAGGACTATTTTTAATCACCTTTTTCCCATGTGGTAGCTTGTTATAGTTGTTTAATTCAAAAATTAAAAGCTTGCATTTGAGGCAAGCTGAAATCAAGAGCAATCCAATGACTCAGTCTTCTCCAAAGGTATTGATTCACTGTCATTTTCATCATATCTTTATCTTTTTCCATTTATTGTACCTCACTCAGTCTCAGCTAAACCACCAACTTGCATCAGCACTTTTACTGTGCTGAAAAAATCCCTTTCATCTCCTGATTATCTTTATGGACACATTTTATCTATGCTGTGCTGTATTTTATATTGACATCGAGGTTGCCAGCGGTGTGCAATTAATAAACCTGAAGATAAAACAAAGAACTTCTTCACTGGGTGGATTCCCTCAAACACATTTCCTGTTCAATCCTCTGTGTTTTCCAATGACTTGAGAAATTGCTCTGGTTGATTACACTTGTTGATATCTCACATTCTCTCTGGTTTTTATACATTTAGTGGTTAAAGTGTTTTCTTTCATGCTTAGCTTTTCTTAAAAGCAAAGTGACAGGTTTCCAGAGCTTTTATGTGATAATGAATTATTGGGAAAAATGTCTTCTACTTGTTTCCACAGGAATAAGTAATGTTGAAGTGGGAAACAGAACCAGGAGGATCTAGTTTATCATTCTTGTAACATGTTCTTGAGTGTGCAAAATGAAACCCTTTCTGAGGGAAAACCAAACTCTGTTGAGCTGGTTGTTGCTGGAAAAGCCATCCCAGTACATCCACTTAGTGATCACCTTGGCAGGAGTAGAAGCTGAGGGGAAAATACAGTAGGGGAGGAAATTCCTTCAGTGCTTTAATAATAGAAAGATTACCCACAGTATTACACAGATGGCATACTGATATGAAATAGAACTTGTCTTTGAAGTTTAAACTTTTCCAAAATAGAATGATTGTGGCTAATTGTCCAGAATTTGTTCTGAAAAAAAGATGAATTTTTCTCATCTGCAGCGACTTATTTTGTGTCACTGTTCAGTCTTCATCTGGATCTTCCAGCCCACAGTGATCATGATGCTTTAGGCATGATATGTGTACAACAACAACAGCATTAATTCTGTCCCTAATATTCAAAATCATTTTTAAGTCTGAGTTCACAGTGAGCTCAATGAGATAACAAAATGCTTCATTCCCTGTAGGTCGCCCTCCAAGCTGGAGGCAAGGGTTTGATTTATTTCTGAGTGAACTTTGACAGGGAGAATGTCTGGCAGAGAAGGCATCGTGCTCAGTGCCAACTGTAAGTGCTCCAAAGCACTTCACCAAGTGTTTGCTTTTACTTTGCTTGACTTCCGCAGAATCCCATTTCACAAGCTGGTTATTGGTCACTATGTTTTCCTTTATGGAGCTGAAAATTGTTATTTCTAGTACAAATATCTATCCCTCAGGATAGTATATTCTTTGCAGTTCTTTATTCTCAGTTTAGCCAAAAAAAATTAACATGTGATGTTCATAGTCAGTCATCCTCTGTAACACAAGCATAGTTGGAATTAATAGTGGGCAATCAGTTCAAACTCTGAGAGTTGGTTTTGTTTTAATGCTCATTAAATTCTTTAATGTGCTACATCCTGTTGGGACTGCAAGAAATCAGGGTCCAATTCAGCATGATTGACACTTTCTGTGTGAATTTGAATTATTTAATGTCTTTGAACTGAGATATCTTTGTGCTTCTTACCTGGTCTAAGTAGGGAATTGGCTTGGTGATTAAAGGACCGAAACACGGATGAAGGAATGTGGATAAAGGTTTGGAAACCTTTAATTAGATTCAACCCTTCAGAATTAGAACAATGGATGAAAACCCAGTCAGAACTGTTAAATAGGAAGCACTGTTGCTGGCTGGAGTCTCTGAACCAGGACAGCTGTTCATACATGCCTGCTCTCTTCTCAGGTTCCTCCCTAAGCAGCCACTGAGAGCAGGAGCACCACGTCTCTGCTCTGACCTGGTTCAACTCTTCCCATGTGACATTCCATGGGGGACAGCTGCTCTCCAACAATAGCAGGGGTCAGGAAGGAACGTTCCTGCAAAAACCTGTCAGCCACGTAGGGCTGCACACCATGTTCCCAGCCCAGGTGAAAGGGGAGTTCTGCTCAGGGGAAGGGATTCCAGGCAGGTAGGGAGGCTCACACAGACCTGGAGCAGTGGGACTGCCATGGGCAGGCACGGGGAGGGGACAGGGCACTGACTCCTGACAGACCTTGGCACTCAGCACATGAGGATGGTGTTTGCCTTTCCCTCAGGGACTCAGTCAGACCCAAGTGGTTGTGGGTGCCCCCTGTGTGTTCTGGACAAAGCACCCTGTTGTTCAGTGTCCAACCAGGTGTCCACAACCGCCCCGTCCCTTCAGGCAGTGCCACTCAGGCTGTGTGACCTCACGGTGGTGTTTGCAGAGCTGACAGCACACGGCATCACTTCATCCTCTTCTTTCCCCTCAGAATTATGGGCTGGAGACCGAAAACCTGAGGACTCTGTCTCACAAGCTGAATGCCTCAGCCAAAAACCTTCAGAACTTTATCACGGGTAGGAGGAGGAGTGGCCACTACGACGGCAGAGCCTCCAGACGGCTGCCAAACGATTTCCTTACCTCTGTAGTTGACCTGATTGGTGCTGCCAAGAACTTGCTCGCCTGGCTGGACAGGTAATTAACTGTTCCTCGACCCCTTAGCGTGGGAATAATTCTTTGGGGAGTTTTGCATTCGTTCTTTCTTTGTCTCTTATGCTCTGTCATTCTAATATTCAACTGGCGGGGCTGGAATTTTGGCTCTAAATTTTATTTTACGGATTTCTCGAATGTCGGAGGCAAAATTTAGTCCCCTTGTCTTTCAGGCAGGTGTTAATGTTTGCTCTTTCAGCTGGATTTTGTGTGAAATGAATACTTCTGTGCCATTCCAAGGTGACATCTCACTGCTGCAAGTGGCAATGCCACTGGAAATTTCAGAGTGAAGGGCAAGGAAGAAAAGCTTGTAGAGTCTGAACTGTCTTTCAGCCATGAAAAAGACACAAAAACCTGGAGCTGAGCAAGCCAATTAAGAATATTCAAAATAAATTACAGCACTTGCTTAGTCTGAAAATTAAATTTTCTTATTAGAGTTTTTGTCAAGAGTAGGCTTGATGTGTTAGATACAATTGTGTTGTTTAATGGTTAGTAATCAGCCACTGTTTTTTTAAATTTAGGAATTGAGAATTTGGTGAAAAGTATCTCTCTGACTGTGGCAAGACAGAAAGCAAAATGTAAAATAGCATCAGAGCATTTAAGGTTTGTTTTTCTTTGAAGGTATAGCAGTGAATAGCTTTATCTTGAATCTGAATGCTCTGGAACTTATAAATGGCACCTTAAAAATCACAGTGAGAGTGAATCACCCTCCTTTACAGGATTTGTATAATCCTGGTGACATCTTCCTAACCTAATGCCAGCAGTCATATTCTCTCAGGCTATGACCTTGTCAGCTCTTATGAATTCAAATGGGGTCAGATTCAGCTGGAGTTTGGAAAGCCTGAAGAAAATCCAAGCGTGCAGGAAGCTGTTGGTGACTAAGTAAGCATTGCTTTGCTCCCTGAAAGAAGGTACTGATTGCTGCTGAAGAGTGATGTCATGCTGCAAAAGCCATGCTTTTAATGAGCAGTACAAAGGGAATCTGGGCTGCTTAGAGTTCTTTAAAAAATCCTGTTTCTGCTCTCCATAAGAATGAAAACTTCTGGTGTTCTGGCCAAAAGCCAGTTTACATCCTGCCTACGTATTTTCTTGTTTCAAAGGCATACATTACAAAAGTTGTGTAACTTGCTGCTGGAGATTATAATTTGGTGTTCCATATTTCTGTGGTGTAAAACTGATCTCTGTGTGAAATATATCTGCTTATGCTGTAATCAGGACTTAAACCCCCTAATGCTGTTTCAACCTGTCCTTCCCCTCTCACAGGTCTCCGTTTGTCAGCGTGACAGAATATTCACTGCTGAAAAACAACATTGTCCAACTGTGCCTGGAACTCACAACCATTGTGCAACAGGTAGGAGGGGTTGTCTTCTGCTCTGAGCCCTCTTCACACCTCTGCTGAAAAACTGCAATAGCAAAAACAGCTGAGCTTTTACATCCCCAGAAAAGCTGTTATAGCATATATTCCCATTCCCTGGGAGTGACAGGAAAAATTTTGGGCTTTGGTGATCCTCATACACCTGGAGAGATTGAAGGACAGTGTGAATTTAATCCTCTTTGCTGTTGAGTAGACAATTTGGTGTCAGGTTATCTCCCACCATGCAATGTTACACAAAAAGCCACAGTGGGAAACAGCTTAACTGCTGCTAACAGGTTATTGCAGATTAAAATATGAATGATCCAGAATCTTTCAGGGACAAGGTCTTAAAATACATACAAATATATCCTGAACCTGTACTGTGGCCTCTTCACTGAAAGGAGAGCCAGTTACATGGAAGTTGTTTAGTGATGAACGTTAAATATTTATAACATTAAACAACCCAAATAAGGAACAAATAAGGGTAGTAGTATTATCATCACTGGCATTAATTAATTGTGATATGGCACAGTCCACAGGTACATGAAATTAATTTATCTGGTCTGTAGTTCTATATGGTATATAAATAACAATAGCCTCTAACAGTGTCTGCCCCTGCAGTAAGACAAGGGGTGACACACAGGTAGAGAAAGACTGAGTGTAAATTAGTTTTACAAATGTTTACAGAGAGCTTCTCCCCCTGTGAGTGAATACAAATATCGAAGAGACAGAACAGTGTTATTGGAATACGTGGAGAGGACAGGAATGGGCTGTCTTGGAATGAAGTAAAAGAGAAAGATGAAAGAGTTGTAGAGGGGGAAAGAAGAATCAAGCTTAGCTAAAGCTCAGCTCTGTGAGGACCTTAAGCTGGCCCTGCCTCCTGTCCAGAGGACTCCCCTGCCTCTGTCCTGTGCTGGCACAGTTTTCTGTGTAACCTCATAGCAGACCAACCATAGAACTCACTTCATTCCAGAAGCTTTTGGGAGTAGGAACATTCTGAAAACTTTTTTCCCCCTCCTCTTCAAATTTATTTCAGTTCTTGGAGAAAAAGAACTAAGGCTGATAAATATGCCATTGTACTTTGCATGACTATCCTTAATTTGTAGTATTCAGCTTTATTCCTTTTGGAAACTGTGTCCTTTATGCATTTTTGCAGTGCAAGACAATGATCCTTTTTGTCTTTTCTTAGTTTAAAAATTCCTATGTCGGCATTTAATTATTTATGTATCTTTATTAAGCTTTCTCTTACAAGGTGTTTATAGCACGAGGCTATTTTTGATTTACAGACTAAGCAAAAAGACCTTCTCTACAGTATAAAAAGTTTGGATTCCGATTCCACCCTTCAGCTGATATTGCACTTTGTTTGTATGAGTTTGATTTTTCCCTGTGGTCTGGGTGAAAAAAAAGTGTAATTTTGGATTGCTGTCTCCATTTCTGTCATTCGTGTCCCTGCTTTTGGCAGATGAAATTCTGTTCTCCTCTGCCAGCAATAGTTTGGTTCTCTATTTTTTCCAGTTCTTCAGCTCCAGTCCCAAAGCTGTCCTTCTTTTGACAACTTGAAACCAATCTTTTAGCATAAACTCCAAGATCTTCCAAGGTGAAAAATGCTTAGTTAGTACTTCAGGTTGGCTACAAATCAGGTTTTGTCTTTGCCTTATCTTCTTGTCAAATCTGGATTGTTTGATAGATGTCTATTATGACCTTTTTACAGTGTATTAAACTTAGCATCAGACAGAGCTGATAAAACCAACTCAGTCATAGAGAGACAGTTTTGCTGTTACTAAATCTGAAGAAAATTGATCTTAATGTGTGAAAGCAGAAATGTGTCACCTAAGCCAGAACTGCAGTCTGAACTGTAGGCTGAAATATGAACTGAAAGGCATAACTAATGCAAACCTAGGTCTCAGAACCTTTCAGATAATCCTTGTTTTATGAATTATATGCATTTTAAACACCTAATTCAGCCAGTGTGAAAGCAGCAGTCGAGGCTACCCATTTGGCACATTAAGTGAGGAATGTCTTCAACATGTAGAGTTGTTTTGTGCAAAATGAACAGGCTTTGTGTGCATAACTCACAGCTGCCACTCCAGGTGAACTTCCTTCTGAACTGGGGACATGACTCTGGAACCTTAGTTTAACACAGATATTGCTTGTGAATCTTCATGTACTGAATGATGTGAGTGACATACCCTTAGATCTAAGCAGACAGTAGCTTTTTTGGCTTCTAGGTCATGTTCTTTCTCTGTGTGAGTGTGAAGATGAGATCATTCAAAAATTTTATTTTTATGTATCATTATTGTTATTATTATTATTTACATACCATGTAAATGCTGTGATGAATAGTCACTTGTTTATCTGTAAACAGCATCTTCTCACACTGGTTATGAGAAAACTGATCTTTATTCTCTTATTTTAGGGGAGTTTTATAGCTCTATTAAGTACTCCATTTATGCTTGGAAATGTAATTTATTCTACTCAGTTTTCTCAACCTCTTTGATCACCTCCCCTAAACTCCTATAAAAGAATAGCACCATGCAGAAAACTGCAGAGACATCCTGATTGTGAGATGCAATGTCCCATCAAAATGTGTTTATAATAGTATGCAAAAAAGCATGTTAGAACAGAGTCTTGAAACATTTCAGCTCTCAGTTGGATTAATTTTGAAATATAGCTCTAGTTTCAAGGCACACTTTTTGCTCTGAAAAGGAATCCACCAGACTAACTTCCCTGAATTTGGATTCGCTCCTGCTTTAGCACCAAGACTTCCCCGAGGGAAAGTCAACTGGAATAACTGGGACAAAATAAGTTTCCACTTTTGTTCATAAAATGTAGCCATTGGTTAATCTTTTGTTGAGTAGAAAGAGTTCAGCAGTTCTAGTGAAAGTTGGGTTTCTACTCATTTTTTCCTGATCATGTCAATGACGTTTAAACCTGAGATAGATGCTTTTTATACACCATTAACCTGCCTGAACAACCATCCTCATAACAAAAAGTGTGTTTCCAAAGGATGTCAGCACAACTCAGCCTTTTTTCCAACAAAAGCCAAACAAAATTTTGCCTGTTCTTTATTAATATTTAATTAACCTCACTGAGATAAATTCAGAGACTGTATCATGAATTTTTACCCAGTTTTTAGTCAAATACAGTGTGTTTAGGATGAAGGTTTTTTTAGAGCTGTCTTGTTTGCACTGCAACTGATAGAAATTGTTGTTTCTTAGTAGCTTCCTGTACGTGGTGCAACTTTTAAATTAGCCTCCCCTGAGCAGGCACTTGGACCAGATAACCTCCAGAGGTCCCTTCCACTTGAATTATCCTGTGATTCAGCAACTGCCATGAAAAATGTGGGTGCTATTTTCAGGTTGAACTTTGCAGACTTCAGCTTTCAGCCCCTCGATCTTATTTTGCTTGCATTTGCTAAAGAACGTGTGGTTATCTAACATCTGTTCACTCTTTTCTAAATATAGATTATGATCAAGTCTCTACCTTAATTAATTCAGGTAAAATAAGTTGCTTTGGTGCATTTACCGTTATCTTTGCCTAATTTCAGAGTAACCTCTTTCTGTTTAATGGGAGAATTTCAGAAGTCTTTCATTTTATGTGTGTAAGCAATATATCTTTAAATATCACTCTGTCATATCCACCCCTCCAAGGCTGATGTAGGACTTTACTGCAGTGTTATCTTGGGAAATGTCAGTCAACTGGCAAACACCACAAAGTTTTAAGTTCCCTTCCAAGCTGCTGCTTTATAGGGTCTCTGTTTCTTTTTAGTAGTCGACTTAACTCACGCTGCTTTATTGTACTAAGTTAATGAACTAAGTATTTTACATATTTTTATGTGTAGTTAACTGTCCTCAAGACTCGCCATAAAACATTCTTTATGGCCTCTGCAAATTTCTGTAGTACTTGCAGTTTTTTCTCTCGGAATTAGAAATTTTAATTTTGAACATTGCGTGGGTGAGCACGAGTCCTCCTGACCTTTTCTCTTCATGAATATTCAAAAAGAGCTGTTTCACTTTATCAGAGTGATGAAGGTGTACTGCACCTTTGAAAGGTAGGGTGTTCAGGACAGAGCAGAACTTGGCTTGTTTGCAGTACTGCTGCTCTGACTGGTTTTGTAATTCCTGTATTTTTTTTCCTTTTGCAGAGGGGAAACAGAACACAGCTTCTAATTTTTTAACGATTATTTTAAAACTCTGAGAAGAAATATTTTTATCGTGTCATCTTGTTACTGGAGGATGTAGAAAGAATACAACCATAACTGTTATTTATTTTCTAAGAAAAATAGATCAACATTCTATAAATGGTAGGCCTGGAAGATTATTTTTTAATGAGATCCCTAGTGCATTGCTGTGTATCAGAGAGAAATAAATCAGAAGAATATTGTGACCTACATATCTTAATGTTTTAGTATAATATTGCAAGTGCTTTTAACCTCTCAGTTAAACTAGTCTGATGTATTTAAAAGAAAAAAGTCAATATGCATCTATTTTGGAAGGAATCCCAAAGCCATTAACATTTTTCATGCTAATGTAATCTTGAATGTGCAACATAAGTACAGCTAACATTAATTCTGCTCTACAAAACAGTAAAATTTGAGTTTTACTACACATAAGTCTTCTATTCTTTGACCTGAAGTAATTAAGTTTGTTCAGAATGAAGCTCATATTGTATTTCTAGTGCAGAAATTAAAGGAATAATTTAGAAAGGAACATTAGCTCTGAAGTCAAGCTGGAAGCCCTGCTGTGATCATTTTGTTCTCTTGGTGCAGGGAGGGTTAAAAGGAGACGGCGGACGTGCTGTTTGAAGTGTGTAAAACTTGTAGGAAAAACTGCCTTGGGCATTGTCAACCAAACTGAGTAATTGAATTCTTTTTTGTGCTCTAGAAAATAACAGCTAGAATACAGAAGAAACATCAAAGGGATACTTGACCATGAAATGCTAATATAAATTCTTCTGCGTTCCTTGGCGCTCACAATCTTCTGATTTTAACTTTCTTGTTCCATAGCAATTTTCTTGAAGCTGCATTCACTTAGAAATTAATTTCTCCACAGAAGCACCAAAACAAAAGTTGACTTTAGAGCTGAGGGTGTGACAGTTCCCTGTGCCCGGGCTGAGGGCTTGGATAGACTGAAGCTACTCTGCAGCGGCCTCAGATGGGATCAGGGACAACATCCTCAAAGTGGCACCCAAGGAAGAAGGTTTGGGAGCTGGCTAAGGATTTGGGATGCTGAACTAGAGGAGCAGAGAACTGCCAGGCAGCTCCCATTTCTTTGGCAGAGAGCATCCAGCCCAAACTGACCATACACTGACCTGCTCCTGGAGTGCATGGAGTGAGGATGTTGGAATTGTGTCCTAGGAAGGTGAAGCAATTAACTGTTATTGCTAACATATTAAAATCCAGGAAAGAGGACTAGGGAATCTTAAGTTACTTGAAGGGATCTTTCAGGTATATCACAGTTAAATTTTACTTGAAAACTTATTCAGGGAAATAAAACCCAATAAATGAGACAGGTTTTTTGACTCGTCGTATCCTCATCCTTAAAAACACGTCCTGAAATCCATATCTGGCTTTGTACAAAGCTTTTTCCAAAGTGGCATAGCCCTTGGAGAAGCATTTAACAATTCCCCAGCACAATTTGTGCTTTTAGCCATTAATTCACTTAAATGTAAATGATCTGTGCCAGTGTAGCATTACAAACAAGATCCCTGTGCCAAAAACGTGCCCGGTGAGATGAGGCTCCTTCCCTCCCTCCCAGGGTCTGGGACTCCCACCAACCACTGGGATGGGGGTCAGCCTTCCTGGAATACCTCAGGAACATTTTCTCCTCGGATTTTATAACAGAAATTCCCTCTATGCTGACAGATGGGAGCTGCTGGTGTTTCCCAGGTGGGGCTGAGGGCAGAGGGAGCCTGGCCAGGGCTGGGGCTGCTGTCAGAGGGCACCAAGATTCTCAGGAGCTCTATCCTCTTCTCATTCTGCCTGGAAGAGTTATTTTCCATATTTCCCTTATTATTTTCCATTTTACTAAAGTATAGCTTGAGATTTGAAGTGTGGACTGGCAGGAGGAGGTGGGGGCAGAGCTGCCTCAGTTAATCTGGGCTCTCTCTTGCCACCATGCCATGGCTGTGCCCTGCTGTCCAGAGGGCTGTACTTGGGGACTTTTCAAACATTAATAAGCAATAGAGGCAGCAGAACTCTCTTAACAGTTTGTATGGTTGTTTGATGGAGGAAAATCAACATTCTAGCCCCTGTAATATCACTGTATCAAAAGCCAAGGTAAGGGTGTGGTGATGCTGCAGTTGTGGACTGGTAAGATCAATTATTCTTAAAATGATAGCTAAAATAAGCAAATTATTATTTCAAAGTTACAACTTTTAAGCTAACTAAGAGGTTCATCAGGGATACTTGAGAAATAGTTAACAGCATAAAGCCTTCTTTTATTTCTTAGCAGGAAATTTAATGTGATGTTCATTAATTGCTTTTGTTCTGTTTTACCACAGGATTGTACAGTGTATGAAACAGAAAATAAAATTCTTCATGTGGTAAGTAATTCTACTTTGGTATTCTCTAATCTTACCCTGCATGCTTTAATGATTAAAAAAGAAAAAAGGCTACTCTAGGAAAATGAAATTCCTTATTATTTGACTTAATTTCTGACGAATTGTATCAGTGGCTAAAAGTCAAAGTTCCCTGCAGTGTTGCTGTCTGTTATACCTACAGTTAATTGCATATATAGTCATTGTTCTTAGGTTGATTTGGAAGCTTCACAGTATCCTTACCAGTGTTATAGTCTTACTGGGATTGCTGGTGTGGAATTCCAGCCCTCAGAGCCACAGACCTGGTGCATCACTGGTTGTCAGACTGAGCACTTTGTGCCTTCAATGTTCAAAAAATCTGGTGACAAAGGGGAATGGAAGAATCTTATTCAAGATTATTGATTAGATATTAGCCTTTAACTTCAAATATTTCATGTATTCCTGATACCAGCACTGAAAACCTGTCCTGACACTAAGATAGAGTTAAAGCCTGTGGTGAAAGGGAACTCTCAAAGGATTTACAAGTTCAGATAAGCTTTTGACAAGCTCTGCCCAAGTGCCTGACTTGGTTTTTTATTTTTTTTAGTCTTTTACACATAGTCTGCTTCCAGCAGGGATTAAAATTTTTCATAAAACATTGATGTGCTGTTAAATTCAGAAAGCATGCAGTGACTTTCAGGGGGAAAAAAAAAAAGTGTACTTTTGCAAACCTGGGTCTGCAAAGAACTTTTAAAAGCACCTGATATCTTTTGGAATTTGGAATGCATATATATACATACATACATACACATGTATATACATCTTCTAGTCCACAATCCTACCTGAGTAGGACTTCTAGAAATACACCTTTAGCAGGAATATTACTTTTGACTTTTCTGCCTGTTCTGAACGGAAGCCTACAAAGATAGAAAAGAGAAAAGTTTCCATTTTTAAGTATTCCATAGGCTCAGAAGTGAAAGTGCTATAAACCTTGGGGAGCCTGGATCCCAAGGCAGTAGAACTCCTTTTAACCTGAGCAAAATCACCTGAAACAACCTGAGCATCTCAGAGAACCCAGGCTCTGAGAATCAACCCCTTTAGCATTGTAACTTTTGGTGAAATGAGAAGAATCACTATTTTTTTCACACCATCTTAAAAGCAAAAATTACTTAAAGGATACTGAATTCAAGAATAAGATTTATGAATTGTCCTTTTTTTTTATGGTCACTTTATTCCTAAAAATCAAACCCAAAGTTATAGAAAATACTCAAGAAAAATAATTGTGATGTTCCAAAGTAAAATTTTACAGTTGTAAGACATAGAATCTCTGACTTTTAAACACCACATGGCATTTTGTTTTATTTCTGAAAGATACTGAGAAAGATACACTTAGAATTCAAAGGAGATTTGTAAAGTTATGCTCCATGATTGATTTTCTTCATTGGTTACTGGAGAGATTCACAGAGGTGCAGATTTGCCTGGCAGAGCTCCAGGGCAGGGTGTGCTCAGGAGATGTGATTGCAGGTGCACAGTTCCCATTCCCTCACTAGTCCCATGATTAGACTGTGTCTACTCTGCAACCCAGGCATTAGGGGGAAAGCTAAATTATGCAGGAGTGATCACTTTGGGATCACCTGAACTGCATGTCTCAGAGCCAGGTGTCCTTTTTTGGAATACTTGTTTAGATCCCTATGCAGCCAAATGTGGTTATCAGGACTATATCAGTTCTTTAGGCTAATATAATATACCTGAGATAATTAAAAACTGCAACCTGCCAGTTGTTCTTTCTCTCAGCAGTAAATATAGATTATTCACTTAATCCATTGCACCACCCCAGCATTAGTTTTGAGCAGCACTCAAAATTAATGAGTTCTGATGTAGAAGTTTGCATAACTTGTTCAAGACTTAGTGGTTTCCTAAAGGTTCTGCTCTTGTCATGGCCCATTGAAAGAAATGTAATAAATGGGTTTAGGTGTTGGATGGCCTGTAAAACGTGTGGGAAGTTCCTTTGCAACTGAACTTCTTGAAGGAACCATTTTTGTTCAAGATGTTCCTAAGTTCACTTGGCTTCTCCATGGGTTTGGAACTAGTACACAAGACTTTGGTCCCTTCTGGTATTTTTATGCCAAAAATACTTCAGCATTTGCTAATGTACTCTCTGATGTTGCCAGTACCACACCAAACAGTACTTCCTGAGCCTGTGGTTTATTCATAAATTCTGTTCTGTTGTTCCCATTTATACAGTCTCAGCATTATTTGCATTATTTACAGCTGGTTTCAGGCCCCTATTGAACTACTTTTCCAGCAAACTGGTACTTTTAATTAGTCTAATACAATTTTTTAAAGTATTTTCCTACATAGATTTTTATTGACTTTTGGAATCATGAGGAGATCTTAAAGATTCACAGAATTAATTTCATAGAATCATATGATCATAAACGGTTTGGGTAGAAAGGGACCTTAAAGATCATTTCGTTCCAACCCCCTGCCATGGGCAGGGACACTTTCCATCAGACCAGGCTGCTTTGATTGAAAAGTTCTTTGTTGTTTTTTTCCTGAAAAAGTATTTGCATGAGACAACTCTAAAGTTTTATAACGTTGCATCAGAAAATAAAAAGTGTTCTCTCTGGGATTTACTCTGCATCTAGTCTGTACATATGCCCTTGAATTTTAAGGCATAAGAGAAGTTTCAGTTGGAAATCATAGTAATGTTTTGAGAGCCCAATAATCCAAAAGCTGGATGGAGGGCTGTGCTCACAGGCAGGGGCAGCCACCAGTTCCTCTGTGGAAGGGCAGCACTGTCCATTTTTTGAGCCAACCAGTTTCTCCATCTCAGGTGGGAGAAGACAGGACCTAAAGTTTTGTTTCAGGGCTCTGGCCCGAACTGTTTGAAATAATTCTGTTCCTGGTGCCCTTTAGCTGCAGCCACACACACACCTGACTGGGATGCTTTGCATCCTGCAGCTGCTGCAAGATGCAGATGCCACGTCCAGTACTCCAGAGCTGCCCTTGGATTTCCACATGAGTAACTGCACAGTGAATGGAAACACAGCCTATAAATTCAGGCAGTTAACTTATTCATTGTGACAACTTTATTTGTTTAACTTATATGTATAGTGTCAAATGAGATATTAGAAAGCCTCGTGCTTTTGCAAATGCCTGAAATAAAACTTCCCTTAAGGGATTTCACTAGACTTTGCTATAATTAGGAAAAAATGAGAGTATAATCCCCAAAGGAAAATAGATGCACAGCTTCAACTGGAAACCCATCCTGAAATTCATCTAAACGAATGCTTTCATATTAGGTTCAAGCATTTTTAGGTATAGTTGTTTTGAAGGAAAGCTTTAAGCAACACGTGGAAATTTGGGAATAAATCTTTACACATGAATGTTCCCTGGAACAGCTCAGCTCCTTTCTGATCCTTGGACTTTGCCTTTGATGGATGGGGTTAATCTGTCAGACCCACTGTCACCATCTGTGCAATGGGCCATGCAAGGTGTTTGTGTGGATTGGCATTTAGATTTTGAGATCTTTAGCTGGAAGGCAGGATAAAATAAAATTATTGCATAGTTGGAGTGATCTGGAATATCAGTTAAAGGATGTGTTCAAAGATGCATAAGAATTTTACTTCAGGAAATGGATTAACTAAGGCACTTCTCTGTCAGTGTAATTTTTAACAAAGGAAAAATTTTCCAAGTTGTAGAGCAGAATTCACTTAATTTTCACAGTTGGTAGGGATGATCCCATCATTTGGGAGCCAAAATAGGTTATTCATAAGACATTTCTTTTTACATATTTCACTTGAATTCCACTGTATTCAGAATCATACATTACAAAGACAGATAAAATAAAGCTCATTGGATTTGGGTTTGTTTTTTTGTTTTTGAAGTGCACATAGTTGGAGTGGAGAAGATATTTTAGAGATACAGATGTCCTCAGTGCACAGTGAAACCCTTTCAGCAGAACTGTACATACATGTACATTTGCTTGACATTTATGGATGTTTTCTGTTCCCTTTACCTCTTGTTCTTGACTTTCGTACCCCTGTAGTTTTTAGGGTGCTAAGAATTAAAATGGTCTGTTTGTTCTCAGTTAGGATAAGAATTTTGCTGGTAGTTTTCTGTTTAATACAAGGAATTGCATTGACTTGTTTTTCTCTATAGTGTAAAACCTTGTCTGGGATTTGTGACCACATCATTTCGCTCTCATCTGATTCTCTGGTGTCACAGTCAGCACATCTTGAGGTAGTTCATCTCACCAGCATCATGCCCAGTGAGGGGCTGGTAAGTAGCAAAGCAGTTTAAAATTTAACTCTTAGAATACACAACACAAGCCTCAGTTTCTCAGGGTGGTTTGTTTTTTTGAATTTATCAAGAAATCAGAATGTATTTTTAAGCAGTGTTCTTTTTTAGTAAGCTGAATCAAATTTCTAAAGGCAATTTAATTGACATTTAGCTGAGTAAAGGGATTGTATTTTACATTTTTTAATTAAAACCTGTTTTACCCAGGGCTTCATGTGCAACTGGTGACTGTATGAGCAGCTAAAGAAAAGTTCTGGTCCTCTGATAGTGATATTACAGCTTTTGGAATGTACTGAAATAATCCCCAAATACAAAGACACACAAACAAAATTAACTAAATGTCCTTCATGAAATTAATGACATTTAACCATTTGAATGACATCGAATCATTTGAAAATGGTCAGGGGAAGGTTTGTTTCTTGGACTTGCATAAAAATAGTTCCGTGATCAGTTGAAACAAACTTTCAGAAGTAGCAGCCCAGAAGCAAAATAAAATCCCTTTAGTTTGTAAATTGTTCACTGAGTAGCCTGGTCAGGTGTCCCCTGCACATCCCAGCTGCTCTGTGTTAGTGATGGGTCACAGCACCGAAATGTTCTGCAGGGATGAGTTTTGGAATTATTTGGCTACAGCTTTTAAATATTCATGGCCTGTATTTTTTTTGGACAATGGATTTTTGTGAAGTTTTAGCGCTCGGTTGGCAAAGGTTTCTGTCTCCCCCTCAACAGTCCCTCACGTTACAACC
The DNA here is from genome assembly GCF_009829145.1 of Chiroxiphia lanceolata. Lineage (NCBI taxonomy): Eukaryota > Metazoa > Chordata > Aves > Passeriformes > Pipridae > Chiroxiphia > Chiroxiphia lanceolata. The sequence goes on from NC_045650.1 coordinate 4,350,621, forward strand.
ATTCATTCTGATGTTGGTGGGCTGCAGGAGGATAAGGGTTGTGCTTGGGAACCTAAGATCCCAATAAAAGCTGGAATTTAAGGTGGCACTGGGATGTTCTCGCGTGTTCTCCTCAAGAGCCAGGCTGCTTTTCCCAGTACAACCTCTTAGAGTGTCTTCAGCTGCCTTCTCAGAAGTTCTTTAATTTCTTCCTTTTCCCTACAAGAGGAATGTTCATTCTGGAGGAAGCAGTTGGAGGAGCAAAAAAGGGAGAAGGGGGTAGAAAAATTGGCATCTTTAAGGCTTATCTGCAGAAAATTCCATAACTGACAAATTCAAATCCATTTGAGTGCCACTGTACACAGTGTGGCACATTTCCTGCTTGTCATTCAGCGTGATTTACGGATTTATTTTAAATTTCTGCCAGTTGAGACGTTTTGTATTATTTCAGCATCTTCCCCTTTGTTCTGACATTGAATAGTGACGAACATCATATGCAAATCCTGTCAAAGTTACAAGGGCATAATTATTCTGAGGTATGCATATTAATTTGGGAATGATGTCTTTTAATAACATGCGGGTGAGGGTTGTGCACAAATTTACTTTATTCTTAGACTGATTTAGTCAATAAAGAACATTCCCAAGCATAAAGCACATTTCATTTTCATTCTGTGCCATCGCAGATGCTCAGCCCAGTGTGTAATCCTGAACATGGACATAATTTGCTTGCTGTGCTGCTGCATCCTAATGGCCAAACATGTTCCATTTATGGCTCAGTTTCCCCTCTAGCCCCGATTTCTGGGTTAGTGCAGGGTATCCAGGAAATACAGGTTGGTGTATTTGCAGCTCCTGAAGTAAATATGCTGTAAATCTCCGTGGGTTTGACTTGCATCAAGAGTCCCACACCCAGCACTCTGCCTCTCTGGATGGCTTTCCTTTCTGTGCACAGATGTGATGTATTTCTGCTGGACTAATAAGAGGAAAGTGTGTTATCAGTGCTGAAGAGAACATGAACACAGAGTGGATGTATTTTCCTCAGAGATGATGGAGCACAATAAGCAGGGCTTGGCACTGCTGGTGCTTCCCATCCAGTGGTGGCTCTAGATCTAGGATGGGGTGGAGGCTGGGGAAGGACAGAAGGAGTGGAACCAGCTCCAAAAATAACATGTCCAATGGAAAACTGAAAATGTAATGGTGTGCAGGCTGAGACAGGTACCTGCCAGGAGACTTTGGGTGTGACAGGTTTATGTTCTAATGAACTGACCATAAAGTGTTGGGGTGTGATTTAAACCTTTAAGGCAGGAGTGACCACGGTGAGAGATATTGACTGTGCTGGTGTGGCCTGCTGTGTGGTTCACACTTGTCCTAAATCCCCCTTTTTTCTGGCAGAACATCCCTTGTGCTGTGCTGATGGTGAGGGCTGGATGGACTCTCTCTGGGTGGAAGAACCACTGTGTAGTTCTCCATCCTCAGTGAGCCAACAACAGGGCAGTGAGTGGGCACTGCTGACAGAGGACATGAGACAAATACTGCAATCAAAATTGCCTGACAATTTATCTTTCTTTTCCCCCTTTTTTCCCTTAGATGAAGTGAAATCACAGTGAATGACTGAGTTTTCTGTGCCTAATTGTGAAGGCTCTATAACGTGTTAGGTTGGAAAGTTCCTTGTACTCAGTTTTGCTGACGCTGTGTTCTGTTTAGAAGAAAATATGAAAAAGGACTATAAATGGGAATAAAAGAAAAATCATGTGAAAAGGAAAAGAAAACATTAATCAGAATCAAATATAGAACACAGTAATGAATTACAAATGGCTTTCTCATGATTGTATAGCAGATTTTTTCCACAGGATCTCTGCTCCATTCAAGAGAAAAATGAGCACTATTCAGTGAATGGAAAGTATTCAGAGTTCCATTTTTATCCTTATCATTCAGTGTAGGGGTTGAGGCCTGATTTACCACACTTCAGCTAAGCTTTGCATTCCCTGGAGTTACTAATTTCATCGTGAGTTGGTTTATCTACTTTTTATATGGCCTTACTGAGTGCTTCACAGACACTAATTAATTCGTCCTCCCAACACGCTTGTGAAAAGGATACTGTAATTTGAGTTTTACAGGTAGGAATCTAACACAGCAATTTGTGTCAAAGTCACCAAAAATCTGCTTTTCAAGAGCAGCTTAGTGTATAATTTTTCAGAACATTTGTTACCTTCATAGCATAGCTTAAAACAACCGCTCTTGGGTTTAAGTGTAGCTAAGATTTCCACAGCTCCTGAGAACAGGGTTCACACAGGGTTGGCACCTGGAAAATGAAGACAATTGTTCACCACTGGTGAAAAATGGGTTGTAAATGACTCAGATTTATGCAAATTCGGTTATCTGGGGTGATATTCAGTTGACTTAATTACGAGTCTTTCACTATTTTCAAGACTCCATTTGCAAAATTTTTATTATGTGCCTTTTAATTCTACACCAAATGAGCCAGGAATCCTATGGACATTGCACAAGCTCCCACATAAAGGGAATTAATTTCCAGGTCCAAGTCCATGTGGCTCCTGCACGGAGTCAGGGCTCCTGTGGAGCAGTGTCTGTGTGTTTAATTGTGTAAATAAATTCGGGATCACAAAGCATTTTCACAAAGGGACTTTAAGTCTTTGGAATGTGTATCTTCAGTTTGAGCACTTCTGACTTTCTGTTTGTGCTTTCACGACCTTAAAGTCAACTTTTCCCCCCCCCCCCCCTCTCTAAAATACCTTCCTTTCCAGTTTGCTTTACTGAAACACAACCTTATCTCCTGCCTTGCCCCTCTCTGCTGGCATTTTCATGGCAGTTTGCTGGGCAAAAGGATCTGGGGAATACAGGCTGTAGGTTCCGTTCCAAGCCCTGATGGCTGTGCTTGCATCCTGATCTCTGCAGGCATTTGTTGGCCTCCAGGAACACACTGGGTTTTTTTTTCCTCTGTCTTCCCATCCCTTCCCAAGCTGTACCAGTTCCTCCTTTTCCCTGTTTAGCCACTGAATCGTCTGTGGCAAATAATTTTCTGTTTCATTTTAAAGTAACTTTAAAGACTGTAAACCACTTTTTCTCCTGGACTGAAGTAGTGGATATGGTAATACCATTTATATCCAAAGTGATCAGCCTGAATAAGGTGTCTGGAAGGCAAAGCTTTGTTTCAAACTGTCAACTTGACAAATTTCAAGTAAATTCCTGTACTAAAAAGGTGTTAGATTGTGAGAACCACTGTTAGCTCCAACAGAGCATGCACACTTAAATTTGTAGGAAATATAATAGAGTAAAATAATGATTTATGATGATTCTTTTCCCACTTCAAATTTCTTGGCATCATGGGTCCACATTAAGAAACAAGCCCTTGAGTCAGGAGTTTGTGTTACTGTTGGCAGCTCCTGAGCTTGCTGCTAAATTGGAGGGTGAGAGGAGGTGAAAGGCTGTGAGAACCTCACCATCAATCACCTCAGACCAAGGCCAGAGCCAGCTGTGGAGCACTTTTAGCATTAGATAAACAGGCAGTGTTTTATTTGAGATGGTGGATATAGAGATTTTCCATAGGATGGGATCACTGAATGCTTTTTGAGGTTTGGGGCTTTTTTCCCCCTCCTGCTCTTGGATGATCAGGGATTGTGTGGAGTGGGAGATTTTTTTATTTTTTTTTTTTGTATCACAGCCAGTATTATTTTGGACTAAACTTTTTTTTTAATCTTCTGAACTTGATGTGCTGTCCATATATTTAAAGATACTTCTGTGTAACATGCAGCTTTAATCTGCTTTGATGAGATTAATGATTCCTCTTACGCAGGAGATTCTAAACAGGGGGGCAGTTGGGGTTTTGTGGTTTGGGTTTGTATCTTCTGATGTCTGAGGAATGTTTTGCTTCTTTCCTTCTGGAATGCAGGAGCACTTTTATTCCTCTTCCTTTCACTTACTTAGTTGTTCTTTCTTTTGTCTGAGCTTCCTACTGCTGATAGAAACAGTGTAATCAGACACAATTTAATTAAGATGTACATTTATATCCACAACTTCGTTAACTTTTCTGCAGAGGGAACTTTTCCTTTTTCATTTTAAGAATTTAAGGAAAGCAAAGATTGTGGGAATAAACATTTTCATAAAACCAGCTGTGTATCATTGGGAAAAAAATCCAACAAACAGATTTTTTATGTGGTGTTTTGTCATATTCCAGGAAATAACTGCTATGCAAACATGAATCATCTGATAATAGTTCCTTGATACCCAAGAATGAGTAATGGCCAACAGTTGGAAGTGTTGGAAGAGCTAGCCAGAAATGCTCATCCTAGGAGAGTTTATTCTTGTTAAATTCAGAACTCTTCAAGTGTTGTCTGAAATATCCACAAATTAACCTGGGAATAAATGTTGTCACTTAAAAATACACTGCTGTCATTATATCCTGGTTAATTAACAAGATGACTCTGCAAGAAATTTTTCAAGGAAATTCCCCTGACAAAGGGAATGTTTTCTGGGGAAAAGTCTCTTCAAAATGGGATTTTGAATGGCTGATGCCTCCCCATATGCTTTCAAAGGTCAGATTTTAATTAAAAACTTTTAATTCACTTTGTCACTAGGGGACAGTGACAGAGTTACTCAGGAACAGTGAGGTTCTTGATGTGATGCCTGTAAAAAACTTCCTTATTCTGTAATACCTTTCAGAGTTTCCTGTCTGAGGACTATTATAATTATTGTTAAAGAGCAGCTGTTTATTTCTAACCCACTAATTGTTGACGAATCTGAGCCACCTTCCCAGAGTGAGGGATAATCCTCCACCCTTGCCCAGAGATAAGGGGTCTAGCTTGTCATTGTTCTGTGCTCTGAGACCATCAGTGGAATTCCAGAAGAAACCAGAGGGAATAAAACCCCATTCTTTAAAAAAAGGGGAGATGAGTAATTTTGAAAAAGGACTCCAGTGAAAGTCTCCTTCTAAGGGCAGAAAATAGACCAGTATGTTATGGGGACTGAAGAGGCAAAAGGACTTAATTGAGAGGGGGGACATGGAAGGATGTGGGAGACAACAGGAAAAAAATCCTCATTTCCCACTGAGGGTCTCCCATCCACAGCCTAATGGATTCTAAGATTCCAGAAGTTCCCTTGTTTATGTGGTTTTTGTCTGTGAAAACCACTGACAAAAGGTTCTTCTTGTTTAGTCTTAGCCCAGTGTTTTTGCTATTTTATGACTGAAACCTATGAAATAGTTTGCAAGCAGCTTGTGTAAAAAGTTATATGAGAGTAATTAGTTTACAAGAGAATATCTTAATTTCCATCAGGCTTTATAACAGAAATGATTAGGATCAAAATAGCAGATATGGGGATGCTCTTTTAATTAATTACTGTACCAGTTAATTAAAGGTTCTGCTTATGTAAAAATAGCGGAATCACAGACAGGTTTGGGTTGGAAGGGACCTTAAAGCTCATCTCATTCCAACCCCCTGCCACGGGCAGGGACACCTTCCACTAGCCCAGGGTACTCAGCCTGACCTCCAACACCTCCAAATTACAGAATGTGACTCTCTTGAATTTGCTGCATCAATGTGACTGCTTTGAGCCACAGGTAAAAGAGAAAATCATTTTAAACCAAAGAAGTGCCCCCAACTGTCCCAGCTGTGTCAGCAGTTGTCACAACAGGATCTGGGCTTGGGAAAAAGAGGGTTATGGTTCAGTTCCTCAGCTGCAGCATTACATCAGGATTTGCCCAGAACTTATATTAGCTGACAAAATTTTTCGAACCTTTTTTTTTTTTTTTTAGGTTTATTAACCTTAAAAAATGCTTACATAAGTGGAAACAGAATGAAACCATGATGAACACAAAGACAGCCAATAGCCCATTAAATGGAAAGAAAGGTCCAGCTCTTTTGCCTAATTTAGCCCACGAATACCTGCCTGCTTTTTCAGGGGTCACAGAATTAACAGCTCTTTAAATGACTAAGTTTTGCAGTTTTGACTGTTCCTTATAAGCCAGAACAGATAATTTTGATTTTTCACAGGAAATTTGATAAAAGCAATCCCCTTAAAACCTTTTGTTTATATCCACAAACTACTTTGTGTATATATATATATATATATGAGCAAATTAAATTTTTGAAGTGTAGAATATGTGGGTGTAATATATACCTATTTTATATAAAGTACCTTGCATTCTCAACTACATGAAGTAAAAAAAAACCCACAACTTTTCTTTATTTTTTTACATAGAACAATCTTTCCAGGTTTTCAGGTAACAGAGATGTCAAGGGGATACTCTGCTCCTATAATGGTCAACAAGAAACAAGCTCATTATCTTTCTTTTGGGAAAATAAGGATGAAAGCTCTGTCTAAGATAATTTGTAGGCTATGAGTCATTCACTAAAATTGTTTATTTTTTTATATATTCTTAAATTCTAATAGCTGAGATGAAAGAGTAGATAGCAAAATGTAGGGTAATTCTTTGTCATTAGTCAGGTTTTATGCCTCTCAGATGGCATATGTTAAGAGATGAAATTGTAATTTGATTTTTTCCAAAAATACCCAGAGATTAACAAGAGGCTAAGAACTTCAGGAAGAAACAGGGGGTCAAATTTAGTGAAAAGTTTAGCACCGTGTCCTCTTTTGGCCTCAAAAATCTTACTGAGTTGGTTTGTTGAGTGGGAAATGAATCTTGTCAAAGCAAGTAGGATGTCAGAGCTGTGATATCAAATTTGATATTAAAAGTGTGGCTGGAAATGTGCTATTGAGGTCTCCCATGTGCTAAAAGAACAGCCTCCCTCGGTGTGGGCAGCAATGTTGTGTAACATGCAGGCTAAAAGTTCACTCTGGAAATCCAGCATAACACAAACTGGAGGGATTCAATATCTATTTATGGCTCATATGGAGGCTCCACATCCCATTCTCCATGAGAACCTTCCCAGTTTTTCAGGATCTGGTGCTCTTGTTTCTGTCTTCGAGATGGCAAAGAGAAAGAACCAGATGTTTGTCAGTGACTGCTGAAGGTACCACAGAGACACTGGAATGGCAAACACTGATAAAATTAAACCATCTCTGGAGAAGAATATCCTGGAAGACTCACCACAAACTTGTTTCTTCCAAATAATCATATTTTATGAAAGTGGTTTCAAGACTTGCTAGATTTAATTTGGACATCTTTGGTTTTTACAAATGAAGTAGCTCATAAAGCAGTCTCATTAAAGAAAATATCTTGTCATGAGGAATAAAATCTGAAATGGAGTTTCTTATGCAGCAGAGTTAAGCAACCTTATCAGGTTTACCCAGTCTTTATTTTAAAGATTTAAACAAATTTAAAACTTGCTGAAGTGGACTTAGTTTACATTAAGGCAGAAGTCACTTTTACTGCTGATGAAAAATCCAAACAGATGCAATAAGAGCAGGTTTCTCAAACCTTGTCCTATCAAGACCTGACTTTCTCCAAGTCAGTGATTCCACAGCCTTGCCAGCCTGTTCCAATGTTTTATCATCCTCATGATAAAACTGAAAAATAAAAATTCTTTAACTCAGTTCCAACCTGTGTCCCCTGCTTCTCATCCTTCCACTTTTAGGAAGAGTTTGGCTCCACCTCCTCTTTAGTCCTCCAGTTCAGGTAGATGTAGAGAGCAAAATCATCTAAACTTTGTAGTTTTTTAATTTTGGGGTTTTGGGGGGAGGACTGGGGGTGGTGTTCGTGTGAACACCTCACCCAAAGTTCTTCATTAGCATTCAGGAATCTTGGAACTGATTTCACTGAACAAAATGTTCTTCCTTGTTGCTGGGGGCTCTAAGCTTGGGTTTTGACAGCACAAGGTGAGGCAGAATTACTGAAAGGGCAATAAATCAGCAGTACAATGTACCAATTAGATTAATTAGACTGCAAGATGTGATGGAATAAGCACAGTACATGGAGCTGTGAAGCTCTGACCTCCCTCCTGAGACACAGGCACACCAGCAATTGAGGCTCCTGACATTGAAGGCTCTGTGTCTGTGCACAGCTCCACAGATCCCACCCTGCCTGTCTCTCTTTGTCTTGTCAGTCACCTCCTTGAAGCAGAATTCTTGCTGGACTAATTACAAAGTTCCTGTTAGTTCACCCAGCTCGTTTTTCTCCATAAATTGGCAATATGAGCTTGTGTCTTTTCTGAGTTAGGCTGTGGCTTGGTTTTTATTGGATCAGGAGCTGGCTGAAAATGGGGCATTTAAGTTTAAAAGCTCCTCCCATTCTTTCACATCACTGGGATTAAAATGATGTCCTGTTAAATATTTCAGGTACTGAATAGGCACCCTTTATGCTGATGCTCAGTGTTCAATTCTGTCCACAAACTCTGGAATAAAATAAAAGCATTAAGGGAGAAAACAATGCTATGTATAATGGCCTTCATAGATATATTTGTTCAACTTAGATTTGCAAATGTTAATTGACCACCGTTCCTTCCAGTCTGTTCAAATGTTATGGGCTTCAGACTGGAGTAAACCTTCTATTTGAATTATCATGCAAATGTCATGTATTTGTTTCCTGCAAACATTAATTACCCTTTCTGTTCTTTTTTCCAGGGAATGTATATCAAATCAACATATGATGGACTGCATGTAATCACAGGAACAACTGAAAATGTAAGATTCTTTATTGTGAAATACTTTTATCGTGCATACAATTATTTTCTGGGTATGTGCAGTGCATTTTGTGACATGAAGACTTGCTTTTAATCAAGTCAGTTTTTATTAATAATTTTTTTTAATGTATATATATAACTTTTGTAAAAACTGTAACCCTTGAAAACAGATATAGAAAAGCATCTATGTTGAAATTACCTATAAATAACAATATAATAATAGTAAATTCTTGAACTTCTCTCCAGAAGGGTTCTTCAAATCCACCTCTCTAATTGTATTCATGCCCACATTCTCCCTGGCACAAATGGGTTCTGTTATAATGAAATAAATTGTATTTTATATTTGCCATCATTTGTAGTAAAAATGCAGACGGGATCAAGAAAAATGTATTAATGATCATTTTTACTGTGAGACAAATCTGAACCAAAAGCACCCATAGATCAGTGTGAGTGATCACAGCAAAACTGAACAGTGTGACAAGGGGAACGACGGAGCTTCTAAACATCCTCCCCGTTACTTAACGTGCAATTCATAATTAGAAATGTGAAAAAAATAAATTGACTTCAACTGCTGCAATCTAATTACTGTGACAGGCTTCATAACAAGGCCCTTCTGGTTTTCATCTAAGCTTTTAGTCACACTGTTCTCATTCAGGCTCGGGGCTGTTTAACAGGGGAGAGCCGGGGAAACGACAAGCTTAGGTTTTATAAAGCTAATATTGAAAAATTCTGCACTGCTGACACCCAGGGAACGTGAAAGGGGCACTGGGCGGGTGGGCAAAGATGGAAATCCTGGCTGGCCCATGTGGGTGAGCTTCATGTGTCATATTTTGTCCTCTTTGACTTCTGTATATTGACCAATATTGCATCATATGGGCTTTGGCAGTGCAAACCCATGGGAAGCTTCATGATTTGTATGTCACAATTTGGGAAGACAATTCTAATGCAAATCAAAATTTGTTTGCTTGTTTATGTTGTCACCACTGGCAACATTTAGAAGTCTTTAAATAACTACATGTGTATCATGAGTCCTGGAAATTATGAATGATCCATCTTGATTATGTTGGACAGATTATGTTCATAGAGTGAATTACTCATGCTGTAATTAATCCAGTTTTTTAGTGTAATTCTAATTAATTTCAGAAATATAATGTAGTTGGTAGGGAAAATATTTATATATTTATAATTGAAATTCACAGAAAGAGTTACTAAATTGGCAGCCACTAAAATTTTTATTTTTATTTTGACTACCAAAACTTTTTGACAGGATACCACCAGCAGAAGTTGCTTTTTTGTTTTTGCTGGAAGTGTAATCACATGTGCAGATAAACCAGCTTCAAAGACCTTTAATTTCTGGTGTTTCAGCAAATTGATTTTTCATTCCTTTTGAAGGGATAATTGACCTCAGAGCCAGTGTTTAATTAACTCAGCCTCATCCAAGTCAGGAAAGGAGCTAAAAAGAGAAAGAGCCAGGCCTTTGCTTTTCTACCTCATGTCAGCTGAAGTTAAACATCAAGAATGGTGGTGTTCACTGCAGTTTCCTGCTCACCTTGCTCACCATTTAAAGCAATCAAGTTGGTATTGATGTTGAATTCTAGAAATATTTCTGTTACATGCTTAGTCCCGTGCAAAAGAGCAGTCAGCCAAAATTCTGCCAGGTCCCACTGAAAGGAGAAGGTGACTGTGAGCCGGGTGGTTCTTCACATCATCCTGTAAAATGTGCAGGTGAAATCCCTTTTCCTGCAGTGCAGAAGGACTCAGGTGGCCGGAGGTGACTCCAATGACCAGGGCTTAGCTCCAGACTGGAATGGCCAAAGCCCTTCTGAAAGCCAAGCTGGTGAGGAGCTGGAATGCAGCTTGTGTTGGGCACAGGGAGGTTGGGAATGGCAAACGAGCAGCAGGCCAAAGGAAAAAGCTGTGCTTGGAACAGCACCTGTGCCACCCTTGGAATCGCTGTGTCAGCCACTGGCTCTTTGCCCTCTTGGCTGGGGTTTTCCTGGGTGAACAATGCCCGAGGTTTCCTGCTCTCCACAGCTGTGCTCTCTGCAGTGCCTGTTCACCAGGCAGCAGATGCCACTGTCCCTGAGCTCTTTGACCCCCTCAGAGAGGAGTCTCTTTGCGTTTAATTCAGAAATCATTGCAGTCATTTTCTTCCCGGTGGTAATTTGGGGGTTTTGTTGTATTGTCTCCTCTTGTCTTTGTCCCTTTTATTTGTTTATCTTATGTTTTTAATCTGCATCCACGGAAGGGATGGGTGGGATTTTAGGTTGAAGGTAGTGCAGCTGAAGAGCTCTTGCCTGTTCCCTGGAAGTCAGGATTGGTACACACTGAGGTCGTGACTGTGAGCATCTACACATCACATTTACTTCAGATGAATCTTTCCTTCCTTGGCATTGACACCTGGCTCTTGTGCTTATTGTGTTTAACAATTTATGTTATATGCTGGCTCCAAAAGACATCCAGGCACTCAGCTAAATTTTGGTAGCATAACTCCTTTCTGTGAGTAACAACTTCGACAGCATTAGAGCCAGGCCATTCTCTGTAGCCACAAGTGGCTCTTTTTCTGCTTTTCTTCTTTACCTGGACAGAGAATTTGAACTGTTATTCAAAGAGCATTTTGCTTTAAATGTTTCTGCACTGTTTGAGAAGGGACAGTGTCCTCTCCTCTCCTCTCTCTGACCCCATACCTAGCAAGTAAACATTCAACCTTTCTACTGGTCTGCTTCATTAGTAGCTAATTTCCAGTGGGATTTATCTCTCAAGGTGATGTCTCAGCTCTTTAATTCTTTCCTGGTTGTTTTCTCTTGACTGCCAAGTTGTGTGCTCTGTGTCAGTAGAACACTCTTGTGAGCTCATCACAGTGCCAGCAAATTGCTTTGAATTCTCAGCTCTCTGCTCCCAAGTGTCACTGCTGATCCCCTGCACGCCCTGGCTGCTCCTCTCCTGAATGCCCTACGGATTTGTCCTACACATTTAAGAGCTGGTTTCATTAAAGCATCTAAAAATTAGTTGTTAAATAGCAGTTGGCCGTGTTCGAGTGCTCTTCAATGGCTTTTAATCCGCTTTAATGTGATCAGAAGCAGCTATATTTAGAATAAGGGTGTTTTGTCAGCTCAGTGATCCCAAAATTATGTGAATTGTGTATATGGAATAGTGTGTGTGTACATCAAATCTTTTGAACAGCAAGTTTATTGCTGACATTATCCATCTGTGTCCAAATGGTGAATCTGCTGTCCTGGTAGTTCTGGAGCTGTGTTTGAAGGTACAAATACTCTACATTGCTGAGTATCCTCAGTGCAGTAAAACTGCTCTATAAAGGACAGACCTGCTTTTCTGTTCCACCACAGCTGGTCCAGCTCTGTGATTGTTGACTTTAAAGATCTCCTTCTCTGGAATGTAAATTCACCCAGTGTATGCCCAGCAAGACTGGGACTGCTGAGGTAAACAAGATGGAATAGTTCCACCAGTCAAAAATGGCAGTGGAATTCTAGATTACTTCACTGAATGTGACCAGGAAAAAAATTGTTCCTTATAAATACAGTTTTCATAAATATGACCAATTATTTCATAGCAATAAGACTTTCAGCACAGCTTTCTTGCCTTCAGCATTCATTGTTTTAATTCTTGCTCTTTTAGTTCCCCCTCCACGCTCTCCATGTAAAGTTAATTATTCTCTCTTGTCCTTAGTCTCCTGCTGACCAGTGTAAGAAAATCCATGCTGGTGATGAGGTGATCCAGGTCAACCATCAAACTGTGGTAAGTATTTTTGAAATTCTGTCCTGCAGGCTTTGCCTATTCCCACTACTGAAAAGGTAATAATTCTTCTTGGAAGGTAACTTTGCCCAACTATATTATTATTTATGTCTTTTAAAACCTGTGCTTAAAGGCATGAGTTGAGTCTGTTACCAGCCTGGAAGGATTAAGCCAAATTTCCATTTTGCACAGCTGCTGTTCAATATTTTATTCTTTATATAAGGAGATTCCAGAATATTTCCTTGAATTTCTTAGACTTCTCATTATGCATATGCCAGCTGGTTTAACTTTTCCTCTTAATCAGAATTTTGCATTCTGTTTAATGCAGGAGTCAGATAAATAATGCAGAAGTGCTGTTGGGGGGAAAATGTAAAAATTATTAAAGTGTTGATAGAAAACTGTCAGTTTTAGGTCTGTGAATTCTTGCAAGAGGATTTATTTTTAAGATGCACATAAGCACATGTTTGCAGAAATGTATGCTGAGCCTCAGGTATTGCAATATAATATTTCAATACGTTTAAACATGTCCACTGTTGAATTCCTTTCACAAATGTGAGCTGTACTGTGTACTGCAGGTAAGGAAAAATATATTTATTAATTTAATAATAATTTATTCTTTGTAAAGATCGAATTATTTGTAATTGAGCTCTAAAGGCCTCTCTAAGAGTCTCACCCAAGGCTGAATGGTTGTATTTTTTTTCCTGTTTTGTGGTGACACAAGCTGCTCCTTATAACTGATGTTGGTTCCAAAGTTGATGATTACTGGAAAAAAATGCAGTCAAATTTTGTCCTGTGCTGTCTGAAGTCATAGAGACTGTGCCTTTTAAAACAAATAACTCTGTGTTGCAGAAGAATGGGAGCAGTGCTGCTGGAGCTACAGGTGAAAGGAACACTGGCATTTATTACTTCTTAGGCATGAGCAACACTGTGACAATGACCTGATAATTTCCTAATAAACTTCTAATTGAGCCATTTAGCTTTGTCCTGCTGAACCCCATCTCCAGACAGAGCAGCTGCAAAATTTAGAAATCTCTTTCTGTCTGTCACTTGTGTGAAGTGGAAATATGAAAGGCTGACTATTAAAATCTTATGATTAGAGAGCAAATATTTTCCCTTGAAAAGAAGTATAACTTATTCATTTATACTTTAAATGTTAATGCAACACACAGCTCTTATCTGTATGAAAGAGGTTCTAGGAGTTGTCATAGTTACAAGTTGAAATATGTATTAGACTGACTTTCTCCATTAAACACACTCTTCAAGAGACAGATCTGATTTAATCTTTACTCCCATAGGTGAAATCCCCACATTCAGCTGCTCAGGAATTGACTTTTTGGACAATGACTCTTTCCATGGCTGTTATTACAACAGGTTCAAAGTGGTGGATACTTGTAATCCCTTTCCAGATAAGGACACAGGAGCAACAGCTGAGTCAAGTGGCATAAAATACTCTTTTTTTCTAAAAGCCCTCTAATACATTAATTATTCATTCTGAAGTTTATAACAGGCTAAGGAAGAGATAAATGGCACCGTGTTTCTTTTGGAAATTTATTCTTCCTTTGACATGGCTGGAAAAGCCTCATTCTGTCTGCCCTGGGACTTTGGAAAGACAGATTAATACTGAGTGTTTGCATGTTTCAGAGGTGTCTGTCCAATCCTCTTTCCCTCATGGATTAGAATTGTTAATGTTTTAAATACCCCTTAGATCTTCATGTGTGTCCTTTAAGTCACTTCTGAGACACCTTGCTGCAAACTCCACTTAGCTGCGTTCCTCCTTCACCCAAGTTATCCCCTTGTGGTGATCAATATCATGCTTATAATTAGCATTATTTCCATTAGTGGACTGGGATAATTCAAAGGCAGCAGCTCATTAAATTCCCACATAATCAATATTTTAATATTAGCAAGACCAGCTCATAAAAAGAGGTGAAAGCCAATTGTAATTAATGACTGGGGGCTCAGCTCAGTAAGAGAGCTTCCATATCTCTGGAGTTCTTACAGATTTTCTAGAGAAGATTTTATCTTTGTTATCCTAACAAAGACCTTTTTATAATACTGATGTTTCTTTGGCATTTTGGTAGTCTATCAGATCTAAATCTCATTCAACACAGCATGTATTGAGAGAACCTGTTCTGAAGATGATTATATAGAGTAATTTTTTTATTGCCACTAGTGAAAACACTCCCCTGGGTAGAGAAAGTATGGAACCTCTTTTAATAGGTTCCAATCTTATAGCTGATTATTGGCATCATTTAATCTGATTTTGACTGAACTAGGCCAATGTATTTTCTAGATAAATTCATATTCACTCATTTAATATAATCATTCGAGTTTTAAAACTTTCATTGATGTTCCCACAACCTGTGATAAATTGTTCCGGTAGTTAATTATTCTCATTGCTGGGGGAAAAAAGTCATTTTATTTGTAGTCTATATTTGTCTGGCACAAGCTTCCAGTTCTTTTGATCTTGATATATTTTTATCTATTAAATTGCAGGAGAGCAGGTTTCTCTTTTAGGTGTTTTCAGGATGCAATCAAATTAGCTCATCACTTTTTTTAGTAAGCTGGATAATTTGAGCACTTCCAGTTTGTCATCCTAATGCATGACCCTCCTCAGCAACCTCTTTAAATTGACAACTGTAAAACCCTGCATTTTTAACACAGAGTTATGGAGCTGCCCAGTGGAAGGGCTCATTCCTAGGCAGAGCAAAACTTGGTGCTGAAATAGCTCCTGAAATATGCTCCTTTTATACAAAGCATTCTCTTTATTAAGAAATATCAGATAGTTAGGAGGTAGCTATATTTATACTCTTTTTTTCTGTTACATTAACAAATAAACTATTAACAAAACCAAGACTTTTATAAGTTTTACTTTACTTTTCAAGTAGCTTTTCAACAGAGTTGAGAGTTAAAAAGAGTTCAGAAAGTATCAAAGGAAAGCTGCTTCCAAATTATATAATTCAACAATTGAAAGAGTTAGAAATAAAAGACTTACTACGTGGAATCTGGTCTAACCAAGGAACACTCTGTAATATAATTATAAAGATCAAAGAAAAAATAATAGTACTTAAAGCAAGAAATTAATTAAATCAGGCGATTCACCACTGGCTGTTAAGATCATTTAATCATTATCCAATTTCCTTATTTGCTTTTCTGCTTGTTCTTCTTGCTTCTCAGATTTTAATAAAAAAAGCGTAAGAAACTTTAAAAATAAGTTATACATTCTAAATTCCTGCCACCCTGACTCTTTATTTTTCCCTGCAATAACAACAGGCATTATTTCTGCCTGTGCATTGTGGATTTTTATTTCCTCTCTCATAAAGATTATACAGAAGTGCTGAAGATGCCACTGTGGCATCTCTTCGTTTGCAAAGTTCACAACTACAACTCGGGTTCCTTGGATGGGATATTTTCTACAGCTTGGTTGAAATAGTAAATCTGATTATTTTTCAGCATAAATTTATGAACATTTAGTTGTGTTGATGTTCCACTTTTGGTAATCTGTCAGACAACAGAAACATTGGAGATCCAAGCAAGTGTTGATTTAGCCCCCTGACCATCTGTAGAATGGTTTATTCTTTAGAAAGGTCTTCTATACTTCTGTACAGAAAAGTGCTTGGTAAACTAGGGAAAACTGACTTTTCTCTGTCTTTTTTTCTTCTTTTTTTCGTTGTTTTTTTTTTTTTTTCTTAGGGTTGGGATTTGAAGGTTATTTCATAGGACAGAGAGCAATAATAATGCTTTTAGTAATTCCTGTTGAAAGGTAGATGTTACTTAGGAGCAACTGGCAAGATTCCAGGAGCCAGAATGTATTAATTAATCCCAAACCAGCTGAGCACCAGAGAGCTGATGGGACTGAAAATGGCAAAGATGAACTTGGAATTAATCAGGAACAGGTTTCCAGGAGAAACTGAGTTTTGATACCATTGTCTTGACATTAGTAATATCTGGTCTGAAATACTGTGTGATCTGCAGGTCATTTACAGCCCCCAAAGGTGTTAAGTTAGATATGAGCACTACAAAAATGTAATGGGCAAAAGAGTAAATGTGTCATCTGTCTCATAGGAAGAGAAATTATTTAAGGATTTCAGTTTGAGTAACCCAGCCAGTGAGGTCTGAGACAGAATTACTTTCTCTTAACAGGCAGAGACTATAAAGACCAGAAAGAGAAATAACTCTTTATGGTATAAAACACTGTGCAAGAGCAAACAGCCATAGAAATATCTGTAATAAATGTGTTGTTACATGTTTCTTATGTTTTCTTTAAATGTCTAAAGAGAACAGTTTAACTAAAACAGTTGCATTTTCTCACTGGACGAGGTTGTTCCCTGAACTGATGGATGTTGTGCTTTCAGTGCTTGAAGAAAGATGGGGACAGGTTTTTTAGTAGTGGGACAAGGGGCAAGGCTTTATACTGAAAAGGGGGAGATTTAGACCATATATAAGGAAGGAATTCTTGGCTGTGAGGGTGGGGAGGCCCTGGCACAGGCTGCCCAGAGAAGCTGTGGCTGCCCCTGGATCCCTGGAAGTGTCCAAGGCCAGGTTGGATGGGGCTTGGAGCAACCTGGGCTAGTGGAGGGTGTCCCTGCCCATGGTAGGGGGTGGAACTAGATGACCTTTAAATGTCCCTTCCAACCTAGAATATTCTGTGATTCAAAATACATGATCCAGCAGCCCTTTTATACCATTCACTGTCAAATTACATCCTTGAAATTAAGTGTGTCAAGAACCTGTCACAATGAAATAATTTCAGCACTAATTTATTGGAGTTAAGGTAGTTATTGAATCAGTACCCTCAGTGTAGGGTTGAATTGTAAATTTGAGTCCTAATGAGAGCTCATTTTAGGTGGAGGTTAATCTGTAAATGCGGTGCCAGGTCACACCATCTGTGTTTCAGCACACTGGGTGTTGTGAAATAAAAACAGGAAAAAAAAAAAAAGGACAAAAGATGTCATGAGAATTACAGCTTCTTTCCCCAAAAGATGTCCTTCTGTTTCCAAACAAAGTACCACATGTTACTTATTCTCCAGATTCTGCCTTTCAAAAAGGCTTAGTAAAGCAAGTCTTCCAGTAGTACATCTTGCTGCTGCTTGGATTCTTGCCGTGTTGCTCCATTAGTTAATGAAAATAACTATGTAAGATAATGGGAGAACATTTGGTTTTCCATCATCAATTATTGTTGGGAACAGACAGAATATTAATAAGGGTGAATCAGCTACAGGTGTTAATGACGAGCTTCCCCTTCAGTGACAGAAAGTCTTATGATCTTCCAGCACATTTTTGGCTAATAATAATTTCTGATTTCCATGTTAATCAAACCAGTTCCCTTGATTAATTCCCTAAAGACACAAAGTGAATTACAGACTTAAAATAAGAAAGGATGATAGTCTGCTTCCTTAACAAAAAAGTTGAGTTTACACAAGTTGCTGTTTTGAGGGTTTTTTTAATGCAAACAAGAAAAGAGGTCAAATTTTGGAGGTTTGAGTAAACATCCAGATGGCCTTGCTTATGTATTTGAAGAGTCTTGAGGGGAAACATCTGTCCTGGTTCATGGAAGGGGTTACTGCAGTCAGAGCAGAATTCCTTGTTTTCAGGTGCTGTGCAATATCATCCGAGCTGAATATTTAGGAAATATTCTGCACAATTGATTTCCAGACCAAATGCTTAACGAGGGAGCTTTTAAATTCCTGTTAGTTTAAATCCCTCTGTCTCTCTCCACCCCAGGTAAGATTAAAGCTGACAGGTGATACAGTGAACAGAACAGGCACAAGTCTCCCAAACAAATGCAGGTGTAACCTGCCTTCCCCCTGGGAGTGCTCTGAGTGAACCTTTGCATCCTTCAGAGTCCTGATGGGGTTTGATAAGGCACTGAAGGAACTGAGGAACCACATCCCTGCCTTGTCCCCAGAATTCTGAGGGCAAGCAGAGGAAGGAACAGATGTCCTCTATCCACTCTGCACCCCTGGTTCCACTACCTGAGCTAAATTTCCCTTCCAAATTTTAACCTGGCAAATATGTACAACGTATTTTGGAATTGGTGTGAAGGTGAGTAAGTGCTGGGGTGGTTTAGAGCCCTGGAATCCTGTGGTAAACATCACCACGTTCACCAGTTCAGCTGCTTTTTCAGCTCCTTTTAGTAGACAAGTGTATCATGCACTTCATGCCTCTGCAGTCACCCCCAAATGCACCAGCCTGCGTTCTCTTCAGGCTTTTTTTTGTGTGTCTGTAACGTCAGGAATTTTTGGCATTAGTTTGTTTTTCATGCAAATCCTCAGTGAGTCATCACTGGCCAGGTAGACTTCATTTCTAAAAAGGAAAAAAGGTGCTTGCCCAGCAGGAACAGAGTTTGGATTTATAAAAATACTGAAATCCCTGTTGCTGGTAATGCACATCCCAAATCCCATCCATGCAAATCCAGATCTTCTGAATGAGAAGGAACAAAGTCATTATAGAGAGAACCTAAAGAAGATACTGGAGAACTAGGAAACCTTCTTTTACTGTTGGTTAATGAAAGTGAGTTTTTTCTGAACATAATAGTCATGCAGTCCCAGATACAAAATTATCAGGTTTAGGAACACAAAATTATCAGGTTTAGGTGTAGAAAATTATCAAATTTAGTTCTACAAAATTGCCACAGCATTTTGGACTTTTCTGGTAAAGAAATTTACTGTAGGAGGGATTAATATTTTTGGAACTATCATTTTTGAAGTTGATATATTCTTAATTTTCCACTTTATTTTCATGAGAAAACTAACAAATTCTTTAATATAGATAGAAGTACACAGGTTTGGGGTTTTTTTCCCTAGAGCACTTCTTTCCACACTGAGGATGTACAAACAAATTAAAATTAATGATTAGAGTAATCCTAAGAGTAACCAGCAAAATTTTAAACTTCTGCCTGTCTGACCATTTTCAGTGAGTTCTTTGACATTCTTCTGGGTTTATTCCATATTTAGAATCTAAATTAGCATCCAATTTCATTTAGGCAGGAAAATAAAAAAGAAAGTATCATATTAGCCTTTTTTTCATTAGTCAAATTTTAATTTAACTTGCATTGCTGAAATATTTTAACCCATGTTGTAGCATCTGATTGACTGAATGTTTGTGCCAAAAATCTTAAAGGAGCAAAATACCCTTTTGGTGAATCCGTCTCACCATAGCTGGAAGTTGGTAATTGCTTTAAAGACTGATTCTTTAAGAGCAAATGTCAAAATCTGTCTCAAGGACTGGTTTTCAACTGAGATTTTTAATCCACTGTAATGGCTTCTTTTTTTCCAAAGGTATTTTTAGTAATACAATTTATAATAACATGTCCAAATTCCTAAGAGCATTTTATCATCACCCAGTAGTAATGACTGCAGACTCTTCTCTAATAGATCTTGGGATTTAATGGTTTTGTCATTAAGGTTCTCATTGGAATAATTTATCGTTAACTTAATTATTTATCACTCTTTTCTAAAAGGAGCTCATGGAACTCTAAAGATTTCAGCAATCTGAAAATTACAGCAATCTATAAAAATCAAAAGGAGTTCCTTTTCATTTCTACAATTGAGTAAAAGGGAAAAAAATAGAGAGAGCCTCTGTCCTTTTCCAAACACAGCACAGACTGGAGGAGTGTTGGGGATCCAAGCTGACAGCCTTGATTTGTTTGGCTCTTACCTGTCTATAATTACTGCTGCTTTCTGGTTTCCTGTGGCCAGAGCATTTTTAGAAAGTTTTCAATAGAACAGCAGCATTAAAAATAGAATAAAACTTTAAAAAGCTGTTAAAATCCTTCTTAGAATGGTGACAGATCTTGCAGTTCTACCCAGGGTGGATGTTCCCACTTGGGATCCTGGCTCTGGCCAGGTCAGAACCCTGCAGTCTGTGTCCCAACTTCTCTTCAGCCCTTACAAGAGGATTTTAATTAAAATCCCTTCGGGGTTGCCTGTATTATTTTCCCTCCACCTTTATGTGTAATCAGATATTATCTTTCATTAAGGGGAAGTAATTATAAACTATACCTATATAATTATAAACTAGACCTATATATAGCTATATCTATATATATATATAACATGGAGATATATGTAGACTGCTCTGTTTCTGAGCACCTAAATATTTTATTTTCTTGGTTTTTAATAGCAGTGGGAATACATATTTTAGTCAGGAGAATAAATTTATGATTGACTCGTTAATTTTAGCAAAAAAAACCAAAACTCTGAGAGGTCAAACACAGCCAAAAAGTACAGCAGACACAACAGCACTGACTGGCATAAATTTGTACAGTTTCTGCTCTTGGATTTTTGAAGATTTTTGTTCTGAAATCTTCACTTTAAGGCTGCTGCAATTGGCCTCAGGGAGGTTGTGTCTGGAAAACTGCTGTGTGGATGCTGCATTCCCATTCCTGCTCAACACCAGGGCTTAGGACTTGTGATGACCATAACATTTATGGCAGGTTCTTTACTGTGGCCATTTATTACCACTGTAAAAATCTACCATGTCTGGGACAGAAAAGGGAGGGGAGAAAAAAAGGAAAGCCCTAAAAATATTTTTTTTGTTTTCATGTGTAAATAATTCATGGTAAATTAATATTTGAGTAATCAAGAAGATTAAGAAATGTCTCTAAGTAGATTTTTTCCCTTTCAGTACCAGTGATGTCCTTTTTTATGGTTCTGTTTGCATTTAATAGTAAGTTGGTGACTCAGCTGTGTCCAGGGGCTGTATAGATAAATCAATAAATGACTATTTATCTCCATTTAGGGTCTTATAGCTGTTACATACCTGTTACATATGTTGTTGTAACATGATTTCTAATCCTCATTTTATGATTTAAAATGCTCAGAGATCTCGAAAATGATCAAAAGGGAAACAGTGTTCACTTCTGCCTTATTTTGTTGAGAAACAGAACTAAAATAATTATAAAAATCCAACTTCAGCAGCATCATTTCAGTCCAACAGGAGGAATCAGAGTTTATAAAAACTGCTTATGTTTGCAAAGAGAGGCTGTAATGGGCCTTTTTGGTTAACAGAAGATTTTCTTCACATTTCAAGTTAAACAGAAAGCTTTCAAAATTCAGTGATGGAATTTTTCCTTAGGTTGGCTGGCAGTTAAAGAACCTGGTAAATGCACTGTGGGAAGACCCAAATGGAGTGATTTTAACCTTGAAAAAACGTCCTCAGAACACCCTGGTCTCTGCTCCTGCCCTTCTGAAGAATGTCAGGTGGAAGCCTCTTGCACTGCAGGTAAGGCAGCTGTTGGAACACTGGTGTCGTGGTAAATCCTTTATTCCTGAGAAAACACTGGAATTTTTCCAGTGAAAGGAATAAGAGCCTGTCCCAAATTCCTTTGAAACAGGGTGCCAAGATAAGTCTGTGTGGCAGTGCTCTGTGTGTCATCAAGGTTGTTTTCTCCATGTTTTGGTGGCATTGGGAGCCACAGGAATTCGTAGAAGGAAAGAATATTTACAGATGATGTTCTGAGGAACAAGGTTCAGCAGCTGCTTTGGCAGAGGCAGCAGTGCCTCCCTGTTTCCATTATTTTAATCTGTCAAAACTACTTGGTTCATAATCAAGTGTGTCAGATCTATTAAATTTCAGGAGAATTCTGCTTCTGTTCCACACCCGTCATCAAGCTGAGATTTTGGTAGCAGTGCTAATAGAACCTCTGGTATTTCCTGTGTGCTCCTTGAAAACCTGTTGGTACCAAAAAAAAAGATAAGAGTGAACTTCATAGCTGTTTTTTTCCTGCAGCACCAACAATATGTAGGAGAAACTGGGTGAAACCCTGAACTAAAAATGTCAGTGTTAAAGGAAAGGTTTTTCAGTAAGTCAGTAGCTCTTTGTGGTTGTCATTAATGCCATGTAACACTTACATATTATGGAAGTTTTTCAGAGCTGTTTTGTTTGGATCAAACAATACATGAACGTGCTTCTGAATGATTTTTCAATTAATGAAAAAAAACAAACCCCTCAAGCCTCCCCTGGCAGATTTCCTCCCTGCCTGGCACTTCCTAAATCTTTCATTCCTCAAAGTGCCTGAATCCTTACGCAGTGGCTTCACTTCAGGAGTTTGTGTAATCCTTGCAGGAATTCTCAGGAATGCTGACGCTGGGATTTAGGGCCACCTCTCCTCTCTCTGTGCCTGCCTCTGGGGGAGAGGAAAGGGGCCCTGTGACACCCAGGGGGGTTTTTCTGTCACAACGCTGCAGCAATGACATCCTTTGCTCTGCCAAGATCACAATGTATCTACTTGGGAACCTCGAGGGGCAGCAAAGTGGTAATTGCATTTGCACAGGGCTTCCATGGAGATCCTCCCTTTATATTCATATATTAAAGAGTCACAATTCCCAAGCAGAACCAGTTCTGGAAGCTTTGTCAGTGTGAGAACAGTCTGTACTGTAAAGATGGCACAGCATTGTTCACAGAGCATGCCAACCTTTGGCGTGGTAGCCAGAAAAGTGGAAGTGCACCAAGCTGTTTGTGTGGAATTACCAACAGTTCTGGTTTTGTGATGTGTCCTCTCCTGATCACCCAGATTGCAAAAGCCCCTGAGGATCAAAGAGTGTTTTCAGTGTCCTCCCTACTGGGATATATTTCTTCTATACCAGACAGTAGTGTGGGGAGGGATTTAAATAAAAATATAAATCACTTTGGAAAATAAAAAGAGCATTGTTGGTGTTACTCCTTAACAGTAGATTTTGTAATAAGATGCTGTAAGCCAACTTTAGGTCTTTTTTAGCATCTTCAGGTCTTTTATTCCTCCTGCCAGGGATACAAGCTCGAGTGTTCAGACCTGGATCCGTTTCAGGGCGCAGGTTTTGGGTTTGCCTGTTTCCTACAGCTCTCACCTGGATCTGGTACTGGTTATTATTGTCAGTAATGACTTGGAACTAGCAGAATTAAATTTCAAGATGGTTCTAAAGCCTGTGCTTCCTGGACAGCTGACACAACAGCTTGTTGCTGCTGGAAGCAGTGATCTCACTTCCCTCTCCTGTTGGCTCAGAGTGCCCTCGCCTTTGCTCGACTTTGGCATTTTTTTAGACCCCCTAGATCAGCTTAATTTGTTCAATTGGTAGGAAGGTTTCTGGGTTTTTTTGTTTTTTGCTTTTTTTTCTGGAGTTTTCTACCACTAATGGATTAAATTGGATCTCATGGAACAAGGTTTTTGACAGACTTTGGGGAATAAGCAGAATTCACTCAGCACAGACAGGAGGTTTCTCCCGACAAAAAAGTAACATGTGCAATGGCCAGCGAAGCAAATCTGTAGAAAAATATCTCAGCGAAAGTAGATCAAAACTGCAAACAATTCAGTGAATGTCAGACTGCTCCAGAAAAGGATAATGTTATATTTCATGGTGTGTTACATGTATGGATCCACAGGTATTGCTCTGCAATGTTATTTTGTGGTGCACTCCATTTATCTGTGTACCCACACGCAGAGAAATGTTTCCATTCTGGTGTAGTGCTGGCAAAAAAAACCAAAACAAAAGCAATGCATAACTAGGGAAGGTAGAAAGGAAACAGGATTCAGGAACTTGAAATTCAGAGGCCAGGAATAATATTTGCTACCTTAGGTTGATGCACAGCAGGAATTTTTAAATTAAAGATGTCATGTTTTCTATTGTTGCTGAAGGCACTTGGAGATGTTATTAATATTTCCTCCACAATAATTATGTTTAAAATTACACCACGTAGTTAATTTATAAATTATTGATGACACAGAGTCTGTGAATCCTTATAAAATGTATTTCTTGATCTTCTTGTAGTATTCCTTTGCTGTGTAGTTTCCCTTGATGCTTAATTACCAACAGCAGGGCAGCAATATTTGCCAAAGTTTTGTGCTGCGTTATCTTTCAGTGACACACATCAGTGACACCACTTTCTGCTTTTGTCTCTAGTTGGCATTATGTGATATTAGAAGACTATTTGAATTTTTAACCTCTGTGATTATCTTCCCACTTAAGAAAAAATGGTTCTTTCATCTGCAACGACAAATTGTTCTCTGTTTTTCGAGTGAGCACACCAGCAACTGCATTCCCATAAAATACAACATTTCTTGGATTTTTTTTCTTTTTATTTGCAGAAAGTTTCCAGTTGGAACAATCCTTCCTGTCACAACTGCTTGATCCAGAATGTTACACTGTTTATGATTTAGTTTGAGACACAGCATCTGGCAGACATGAGTAGAAAAGCTTATGTCAATGGGGACAGTTTTATAATTCTTCTGACGTGTTAGAAAATACATGTCATGCTCTGCAGCTTTCTAAGGAGCTTCAGAATAAGTTTTGTTTAAGTAGCTCATTTCAGATTTTGGAAATCGTGTGATAAAGTTAGATTTTTAAAAATCTCTTGGTTATCTCACTGTTGGGGGCAAGTTAAACAGTTGTAGTATTACACAAAACTAATTTCAGTATTTATTTCTAGAAGATTGAAAGCCTTGTAGTTAAAAATATTGTAGCTGGTCTTTGTAGCTTTCATCCAAATTTTAGGTCACTGTGTTTTCCTTCCTCCTGTAGAAAAGTGGTTGTATCTATTAAAGCACAATTTTGTAAATAAAAATATTTTCTCTTTCTTGAATATCAACACAGGCTGCACCTTGGTTGAAAAATATTCTTTGTTTCTACCTTTATATCCTGCACAGAATATTTGATTATAGTCCTTTTAGTTCTTGTCAACCATTGACTTGAGCTTCCCTAAGACATTTGAATCAAAAAAATCCTGTTTAATGTCATGTAAAACTTTAAAAAATAAAAATCTGAAAGGACTCTCACACTTTATTATTACTTTTAGTATTTATGATGCTCACATTTGTTGCTTAGGTTAATTTCTATTTCTTTCCTAGTTTCCATAGAACCTGTATTTGTATCACTGTGGTACAATGATCACAGCTGTGGAAACCAAATTAATAGGAATTCTGTTTCCTTTAAAAAATCAAGGTGTTCTGTCCTTGTTAACAATAAGTCTTCCACTGAAACCAACATTATAATTTCATTCAGTACAAGTTTTCCAGAGTTCTTTAATTAATTTTTGTATTAATGGTATCTAACAGAGTATGTCCTTCCTCCCTATATAATTGATTTTCTGCTTTGGTTAAAAATCATATCTTGATTGAGTCTCAGATTTTCCCATGAGATGGCTTTTAAATTAATTTAATGGTCTTTTATCAGTTTCTTTCATAACTAGTCTTGAGGTCTTTGGTACAAGAGTGTTTCAATAAACATCTTTTTAGAGGAAACTTCGGAAATTCAAGAAATGTCTAATCCAAAAAAAAGAGGTCCAGACTCCTAAAACTATACAGATTGACTCTGTTGTTACTTGTAGCACAGAAAACATTAATTTATCCTGGTTTTTTTTCCAGCCTGTGATTCCAACCAGCCCAACAAGCAGCTCTACAACACCCACGAGCACGATGGGCATGTCCTCAAAGATGGACAACTCAGCACTCCAGGATGTTTTCATCCTCTCTCCTATGTCAGGACTTTATGGGCCCAGGTATTTATGGCCTGACTCATGTCAGGTTTTGAAAAATAAAATGTTGCACCTTTGTTTCATTCAATTAATAAAAGCAAAACAAACCAAACAGCCCCACAATCAAACTAAATATTTAGTAAAATTAAAGGGCTATAAATACATTAAGCAGCATATCATTGTTTTGAGTGACTTATTTTTCACTTAGTTAGATACAAGCCAAGTAGAACCTGGTTTTAGTCCTAAACAAAGTATTTACAGAAGTCTTTAATCAGTTTTATTTACTTTCTTGTGTTCACTTGTATTTCATTCTCGAGCATTTCTGCAAAGGAAACTCTTGTCTGCTCAGCTTATAACAATTCCTTATGTTCCTTTTCAGATACTAGAAAATTCCTGAATACCTATGTTTATCTTACAGTTAAAAATGGAGCTTAGTGATTATTTAATTCATACACATTTGTTGAATTATGTCACTTCTATGAAAGTTCACACATAGAGCATTTCAGTTATGGGATGTTTTATTTGTAGTGTTTGGTAGAAACAGTTTTATGTGTGCACTTTGTCATAAAATGGTTAATTTCTCCATTATCTGGTTTGCTCTTTTTAGGGATGAAGTTGGAATAATGTCTTGTGACGACATCAGCAAATTTGGAAAGTCTGGGATGAAAGGCTCTGAGTCTCCAAACTATTTTCTGGAGCACGAAAGTGGGAAATACTACACTCTACTGGAAGGTGAAGGCCACCCCGGGGGCTCTGAGTACGAGAGAAGCAGAGCTGCAGGAGTGAGGAGGAGGGAGAAAACCCCTACCCATGGTAAACTGCATTTCCTGACCCCTCTTTGACTGGCTAAATTCACAAACTGTGCTGTTAACGCTGCAACACCCCCAAATTTGTCCTTCTTTGTCAGGCCTGTTGGCTCTGAATACCAGACAAAAGCTTATGTGAAGGAATAATCAGTATAATTGCACTCTAACATTCAAGATCAGGAGTAGGATTTTTATGCATTTATCCTGCAGCACATACTTCAGTGTTGACTGATAATTAAGCTCCTATCATTTGGATAGCCAGCATCTTGATTTACTCATTGTCCCTCCCCAGCTCTTGGAGATGCTTCTCTTTGCAATGTTCTGGGCTATTAAACTTCAATGAAGGGCCTGCAAAGACTCGTGGTATGAAAGTGTCTCCAAGTTGTCAGGCCCTCCAAAATTCAGTGCTGCATTAAATGCAGGAGGAGTTTCCTGCAGTGCATTTATTAGTACTAGAACCATCTTCCAAAATCTTAGAATGGGGACTGCTTAAATGTATAAAAAACTATTAAAACAATAATTAACTCTGGTTTATATTGAAATTTCAAGTATGTGTAAATCCATATTCAGTGTACAGGTATATCAATATGTGTTTGTGTATGAGTATATGGATCTTTATAAAAGCTACTCTTAAAAGTTAATTGACAAATTTTGGTTTTGCTTGTCTGCTTAAACTGATTTAGTTGGTGTTTGGTGAATTTGAGAAAAATACTACTGGAATACAGCAGTGTATTTATCCTCCATGTGTTTTCAGTGGCTTTATTTTCAAGGCAGTAAGATATTTTCGTAAAGCCTGAATGTTTCAGATAAGAGATTTCTTTTAAAACTGTAATTATATCTGATTTTGAAAATGTCATTATTTCTGAACCTTGGAGAAAGCAATCATCATAGAATTCCCTATGGGCAACTGTTATCTTTTTTTACATATATATACATTATATATATATATATATATATATGTATATATATATATATATATACATAGGAAGCCTACTCTGAGACAAAGTGGTTTTTTCCTTTCTCTCGTTTTCTTAAAAAAAAAAAAAAAAAAAAAAAAAAAAGAGTTCCTAAATTTTTGTCTTTGAAATCTAGGAAAGGGAAAACCTCTCACAGGCTCAGAGTAGTAAAGGGAGATGTGCCTGTGAAGAACACAGGTAATAAACTGGTGCTGCAGCAAATCCCAAAGGCAGTTCCTGTTTTTGTATTTTGCTGGATTTATGGTAAAAAATGGCAGAATATCAATTGTAAAATGGGCTTGGTAATGTATATATACACAGAACCTTTTCAGAATTTGGAAATTGTAATAACTCTTTGTTATACACAGGATATTTTAGTGACTTCTTCAGCCATTTACTTGATGCTGTGGCACTGTAGAGTAGGATTCCATCTTAAGACTAGTACTATTCAAACTTTATCTCCCTGTTAAGTGACATTATTTTATAACAAAATTAGAATGAAAGATAAAGATAAACCTTAACTGTGATTAAAATTGGAGCCAGATGGAGGTAGTTGGCTTGCTTTCATGAATTCTTGCTGCATGATGACTTCAAATGTTGGGCGCTCTGCCTGATCCCAGGAATACACAAGAGTTTGCTTTTGTTTGTGATGGACAGCTCTGGTTTTCTGGAACTTTGAAAATCCAGAAGGAATTTGATTTTAAAATAGGAACCAAAGTATAATATGGGAAAATCTCAGTTACCCCTTCAATTGTCAGAAAATCATGTTTATCCAGAGGAATAATTGTCATATATACCTGTTCTTAAACCCTCCTAACATATTAGTAACTAAAAAGCTGTATTTTGGAAGAATGGTGACTCAAAAACTATATTAGCATACAAATAATCCACAAGAAATACCTTGACACTGTAATAAACCTGGTGAAACTGATAATGAGAGTGGAAATGTTGTTCACATTTAAATTCTGTAACTATCCAAGAAAAAAAACAGTTAAAAACTCATTTAAAAAAATTTACTTGAGTGTTAAAATAACAGACTAAATTTCCCTGGCTTCACAAGTTAGAAGGAATTTAACCCATGATCTGGAGGGTGTTTCTCTGTGATGCTGATGCTTTCTGGGCAGTTCTGGGGTGCTCCTGGTTTGCTGCCATCAGTGCTCTCCTGATACTCCACTAGGGAATGACTAAGTCCCATCAGGATCTTACAGCCATAGTGCCCTAAAATCCTATTAATTAAACCCCTAATGGCTGAATCTTCTTTGTTGTGGTTGTTGTTACCAAACTGTGCTCCATGTTTGCTTTATAAGCCAGTTGAAATTAATGTTCCTGGAAATGAGATCCCCTCATTACTCACCATGTGATTTTCCAGGTCAGGTTTTACTGTTTCACTGGTAGATCTATGATGTTTTATCTACATTAACAGTCTTTCTAGTTTTCCTGAAGTATATTAGTCCACTTAAAAACTGCTTCTCTCTTTATTCCGAAAAAAAACTCCCCTGTTTAATGAGCGAGCAACAAAAGAAATTATTAAATTATTCAAAATAAATTTGCAATCTGTTTACATTCACAACTAATTTCACCACAGCCAGTGGTCCTTCCCCTCAGGTTGGTGTGATGAAGAGGAGAACCCAGCACACGTGAGGTTTAACTGACCCTGGATGCTGCAGCTCCAGGAATGGATTGCTCTGGAGGGTCATGCCATGCCTGGAATTTACTGCCATTACTGGCTCTACAGCCTCCTATTTCTAGTCTTTAAAAATCATATTTTTTTTCTTGACTTGTTTCCAGGAGATTTAAGGCCTGTTTCGATGCCCACTGAGTACAGCTGGATAGGGGAGTCCAAAGAACAGAACATGTACAAGAGGGGGAGCAGAGGTGAGTATTTTTATTTTCTCTGCTGTTCTTTGACATTTTTTTGCCTTTTTTAACATAAAGAGCATCACAGGAACCAAATCTGTTTTTCTGAGTGTCCCCGAGAATGTGAAAGAGCCTGTTTAGTATTTGTGCTTTTGTGTTTCCATTTCTGAAAATTAAAAAGTTTATACTAGTAAGAGGAATTTAATTCTAATATAGAGAATGACAAACATCAAGGAAAAAAGACTTAGAAGACTCTAAGGAAGGAGATATGTTAATTGTAATCAGCTTTAAGTCTTCACAGTTCTAGAAAACAATAAGTGATGTTACAGATATAGCATCCTTTGAAGACACATTTTGATTAGTGTGAATGAAAATTTGGAACAAGAATCAGCAATTGTGCTGTCAGTGTTCAGACCAGCAGTTCTAGTCATATAAACTTCTACTGATTCCAGAGGGAATTACCAACTTTGCAAGAACCATGGTGATAGCAAAGTTCCTTTTTCCCTTTATTTCCTCTGATGGAAAACAATTAGGTAAATCAGAAGAATAGTCATCAAATACACAAACATTTATTGTGATGCCAATTGCTAAAGATTCTTAAATACTATTTTTTTGGAATCTTTAAGGCCCAGTCTGGTAGCTGAGAGTTCAACTTGACTCCTTTAAATGTGATAAAAACAATGATATTCTTGAAAATCAAGACAGGATTTTAAACTACTTTTTCAGTAATCTTCCATTCCAAGGAGAAATAAATTTCATTTAAGGCACAAGCCTTTTCTGATTTATTCCAAAATCTGTTGATTTACGTTTAGTTTCTATTTCACTGCTACAGATTCCTTTCCTCAGGCTCCCTGCCTGGCCGGGTCCCATTTTGAAACTGTGCCCAAGTACACTGCACATCTCCCTAAGACCATTATTCCAGTTTGTCAAGTTCCCTGACAGGACTTTCCTGGTCTCTGGAATGGTGCCAGAGATGCTCCCTGCATGACACAGTCTGTGTGCACTCCCTGTCCCCTCAGACAGCAGGGGATGGTGTCACTACATGTGGGACCCAGTCCAGGGCAGTCCCACCATTTCACATGGTTCTTTCCAAGTTTAAAAGCACGAAGTGATAGTCCTTGGCCAACCAAAAGGCTTCTCTGTTTGTTTCCTCTTCCTAATCTTCCTTTTCTCTGGTTTTTTTTCCCCCTCTCCAACAACTGACTCTGAGAATTCCCTGCTGCGGTACCTGAGCGACGACAAGATCCTGGTGATCCAGGAGGAGCCGTTGGCACAGAAGGACAACAAAAGGGACACAGGGCGCAGGTCAAGGAAAAAGGGCAAACCCCCAGGGAATCCCAGCTACCCCATCAGCCCCTCCGTGCTCACATCCACCATGAACGTGAGGCTGGAGCCCGCCCAGCAGGACGTGCTCAGCTTCTCCCTGGCAGAGAACAACACGGTCCCACTTTATCATGTAAGTGCCTCAACAAACCTCTGCTCCAGAAACCACATGGGAAACGCTCCATTTTTAGGATTGGTACAGCTGTACGTTCCACTTTGCCTTTTAATGCTGTATTTTATAGTCCGAGGAAGTTGCTCAGTGCCAGTGTCGTGAGTTTCTCTTAAGAAGAGTCAAAACAAGGCAGAAAAATACAGGGCAAGGATCATTAGTTATCAGATGCTTTAATAAAATAGTGCTCTTAATTACTCAGTCTCGCTGATTTAGTTTAATTTGACTGTATTATCTCTGAAGGTTCATAACGATCCTGTACTGAGCCTCTGATAATAATTTATTATAGATTAGTTTAGAAGCTTTATATTTCCACTTTGATTACTATGTCTTATAAAAACAGATGAGCTTAATGGAGTTACTGTTTATTTAAATTTATTTATTTAAATTGTGGAGATTTAAATCTCTTGCAGAGATTATCAGTACCACAAAGTCAAAGCAAAGGATTTCAAACCCAGAGAGAAAAGCAGTAGCTCATTTACTAGGATAAATGAGAAAATTATTAGACAAGTCTGCAACAAAACCCAACAATATTTCATAACTTGGCAGATGTATCAGCTGGCTTTAGTCAATTTTTGGAAGAATCTGGATTATCTGTTGATTCCCCTAACTTCTGAAGAAAGGGAAATGGGTCTTGTGGGGTAAGATGCTAATTACACCCTGGATTTCAGGATTGAAATTGTATTTTCTGGCATGATTTCCACACCATCATGCAACTAGTTGAAATAGCCATGATAAATTAGCAGTACAATATCGTCTGGTAGCATAATAAGTATTAAAAAATACCCCAGTGAAATAATATGTCAACTCTAAAAGGTGTGAAGGAAGTGCAGGAAACTGGAAAACAGGTGTTATTATGGGAAGAGACAACTTTACATGTGGTGGTTGGTCCACCCTACACATCAGTGCAGTTCCTGTCCCATAAAATCTGTTATAATGGGCAGTAACTGTGGAGGAGGGCACATGGAAAATGATTATTCATGGACTGACAGAGTGGTATCAATTCCTTTATCACCATAAATTTTCCAACAACGTTAAAACAGACCCTTGCAGCCCTTCAGGAGATAATCCCAGGAATCAGAATATCTCAGGCACTTCGACAACTGCCTTTAAATGCTCGAGAGGAACTGAGTCGACAAACACACGAGAGTTGCTGACACAGATTTTTTGGGTCCTTGCCAGCACAGAATCATCCACATTAACGTCTTTCCACTTGCAACATTGAAAGAATTCTGAAAAGCAAAGCAAAAAAATTGGCATATCTATCCTGAAAGAGAGCAACCCAGAGTGAAAATGGTAAATATCACAGAACGTTTCATGGCAGCTTGGGATCGAAAAAGAAAAGTATCAGAGATGTTGTGTCCTTAGGTAGAAATTTAGGTTTTAAGTAGGTCAGCTCAACTTCCTTAATATCTAAAGGTTTTGTCAGGATTTTCATAAGCATTTTAATATGTTTGCTTGTTTGGATAAGGAGATTTTATTCTGTCAAGAATCCATTTTGCAACAAGACTAAGATTAATCAAAACAAGATACCTCTAAAAATTACCCAACCAAATCACCTTAAAACACCTTTTGCTACATTTGTATTAGAAAACTTGACAAAACTGGTTTAGGGATTTTTGGGTTTTTTTGGTTTGTTTGTTGGTTTTTTTTTTTAATTTGTTCTGGGTTTTTTAATGGAAGTCAAAATTGCAGAACTGTTAGAATCACATTTCCATGAATTCCTCTCCACTTAACAGATGCCCAGTACAACTTCTGGGTGTAGATCAACATGTCTTGTCAGCAAACAAAGATGGCTTGATGGCAGGAGAAAGGGAGCATCACTTAGCCATGGCTTTATTTTCTAAGCACTTACACAAATATGTAACGACAACAAAAAAAAAAAGCACTTATTTAACAGTAGTTTAAATTACCAGGCATAAGAAGTTTTGCAAAATTGGTAATTGCAGAGATTCACCACCAGATTAATGCTTTGCAAGGAATGTTGATTTGGAACCTAAAATTAAACAATTAGCCTGATTTCATAAGTTGCTGTGAGGATGCAGAGTTCCTATATAAAATGGATATTTAGGTAATGCAATATTGGCAGTATGCCCAGGATACAAACTGATGCATGAAGCCACGTTGCAGTAAAATATTCCTGTCAAGAAACACTGCCCCCTTTCAGGATGTATTTCCTACTCTAATTGAATTGATATGCAGCTCTGTGATGCATGTCCCAGAACCTGAGCAAGAGTCAATTACAATTAGCAAGGCTGTTATAAATAATTAATAATTAATAGAGTGTTTCTTAGAACATGACTTTCTGTGTTTACTAATGCTTCACTTCTGGGGTGACAGAGCTCACCAGGTTCAGCCCAAACAGTGAGGTACCTGTGAAGATCACAAAAGTATGTCCACTGTAGCTTTGTTGAAGTGCACTATTGGAATAAACTCTGGGCCTACAAGAGTAGAGTTAAAATCTGAACATGCTTTTGTTTTATATTACCAGAGCTCATTCTGAAGAAAATTAACTTGCCACGTGCGACTTCTGCACATTAGACCAGATGTACGTGAGGAATTTTTCATTTTTCATTTCTCCCCATGAAACAAAACACAGAAAGTCTTGAAAAAATCTTCATGGTTTTAAAAAAAAAACAGAAAATTGTACACTTTCTGCTGCTTGATTCAATTTTGCTCTGTGGGAACCAACTTCCATCTAAAAAGACTATTCAATTTCTTATTCCAGATCCAGGCTGGAAATCCACTTGGTGTTCAAATTTGTGATTTTGCCTCAGATTTACACGAGTTTCTGAAGCTCTGAAGTTCAATTTGCTGGTTTCTACATTAAATTTTCCAATAGGATAATGACCTCTCATCTGGTTTTACTTGGCAATAAATGTTCTGGGCCTGTTATCTACAAAGTAATTGGATACTTTGCTCTGTAGTATCATACATTAAGAAACTGGAGTATGGATTGGAATCTCCTAATTTTATTTTATTTTTTTGTGAATTAGAATTCACTGTGTAGAAAGACTTAATTATTAACGAATTTTAAGATCAGTTCTTTCATTCCAATGTTCCCTACATAGTAAAAGAGAAATAATGGCTGCTTTAGGGTAGTCATCCAGAGTGCTGTGCCAGTAGTCACTTTTTATTGTAAAGGTAATTTGAAGCATTATAGTAGTTTAGGGTTAATCATTGTTACACAGCACTGGCTTAACTTGCTTTTTATTTCCTTCTTGCTGCTGACAGGAAGCTGGAAATGCATCCCTTTAGCACGGGGTGATGGAAATGCTCTTTAATTTCTCCTGGAGCTGCGGAGGCAGCTTTGAGAAATGATATAAAGTTTAACGGCACATGCTGAGAACTACAACGTGTGCAAAACCAATGAAGAGCTGGTTTTCCTGCAGTGTGGGCATGCTGGGATGTGCCAGATGTTCCAGATGCTTTTTTGGGAGATAGGCAGTCTGAGTGCTAGTGTGATAAGTATATTAATTCAGATAGTCTGGGAGAATCATGTATTCAGCTCCTCTGACTGAAGGGGGAGTCTTCTATTGCCAATTTTGCAGGAAGAGTGCTCATGTTTTATTTATTCCTTCCTGCTTTTCCAGGAAGAAACAAAAGTGTGCTGCCAGGGATGAGAATTACCTTCTTCAGAGTTTTATTTCCTTTCTGAATTGCTGAATAAATTTTACCTTGGCTTTTTGTTTAAGTACCTGTAACATGGAAAACCTTCTTTCCCTGCCGTGCATTTCCGCAGGGGAATCACTCTGAGGATGATTGTCTGGATTCTGGCTGCTCAGAGAAACTAATGGAAGTATTTCTGGCTTCTGTAGCTGCAAACTGACTCTATCCAGCTGTATTGATTGTGAAATGCTATTATTTTGCATTTGTACTGTACCAGAACAGTCACAGGAAAGGCTGAGCTGACAAGTATCTCTCTTAGACTGTGAGGTGGATCCTTGAGGAGCATCATCCAGTAATGTATTTCCTTGCAGTCCTGTTCAGACATGATTCTCTAAACTGCACTCCTCATTAATCTACAAACAGTTCAAAAGGAAAAAGGTATTTTACGGCACATTTTCCAAATGTTTAGGTTCCCTTGCTGGCTTAGAATTCTCTAAATTGTTAGTTATATTAGGACACCTTACAGCAAAGCAAATATGAGCTGTCTTTATCCAAACATATGCAATGTTTTCACAAGTAATTTTGCTGTATTAGAGCGTACTTAAATTATGATATTCTGCAGTCTCCAAACAAACTGCTACAAACTACTAATGAAGGTCAGCAAACAAAGCTTTTATTAACCTACTGTACCTTCATGTGTAAATTGCCATTTGTAAAGTATTCTCGAGTTCTTGACTCCAGAAGTCACAACAGAACTAAATTTCACTGTCTTGTATTATTGTAGCAAATGAATTTGTGGTTTGTTTTTATTATATCACCAGGATTCAAAAAAAAAAAAAAAGTGGTTTATGGGATATGTAGCCTAAAGCTAAACTTAACAGCCACTCAGATTGATACAATTCCGCATTTGTTCATAAACATTGGCTACAAGTGATATTACTGCTGTGATAATGGCAATATTTGTCATCCAGAAGATGCACCAAATACAAATATCGCCATTATCACCCAAATATCTCCTGCTGCTGCTGCTGAAAGGATCAGTGTGCAGGGGGAAGCCAGTTGGAACTCTCTGGGGACTCTCCTCTGAGTTTCCCCTGCAGTCCCTGGCTCAGTCCGTGGTCCCCTTCCCCTCTCAGGCTCCCTCCCTTCCCCAGCGGGAGGTGGGGGTTTATAGGACCAAAGCATTGCACGGCAGGAAAGTGAGAGAAGGAAGGGGAGGGAGTTGACTGGTTTTCCCTGGTCTGTGTAACTTCTGGAGCTTCACTGCATCCTTTTAACCAACAACCAACTCCCCTCTTCCACTTCCCTCCCCTTTTGCTGCCTCCTCTCTTACCTACAGCGCTGCCATAGCGTTCAGAATTACCACATAATTACAGATTCCGAGTGGATAATTTGCCTCTGCCTCCAGTTAATTTTCTCACCTGCCCCTTTTGTTTCTTCAGCGTGAATTTGAGTCCCTCTGAACCGTACACAGATGCAGATTGCATTAGATGATTTCCTGTCTCTATTATCTCTCCCCTCAGCAAGACGGAGGCGAATGAAACCCTCAAAGGCCACTTTCATTTTTAGCTGAGCATAATAATTTTGAAAGTATGTTCAGTGGCTGAAGCATCAGCTCACTGAGGTGGGGAGATAAGTAAAGCTCCTGACAACAAAGCCAGTTTTGAGCAGACACCCTGTAAAGAAATGTTTAGGATATTGAATGTGTGAGTTAAGGAAGCAGAAGATGAAACATTTCTGCTTTTTTACTTTTATTAATAATAATCCGGTATCTGAGTACAGAAGAAAGGAAGAGCAGTGTTTAGAATAAAGAATCTTTTATGCATCTGAATAAATGACATATCCAGATGGAATGATTAGATTGCATTTGACAATTGAGATTAGTGACACACATTATCAAACAATTCTAATCTCATTAATCTCATTCTAATGTCTTCCTCTAGTAAACAATGACTTTTTCCACGCTATCTCTGCAAATCAGGGGTCTTTTGTTTTCTGTAGTTTGTGTGATTTCTCTGTTTCTTAGAAGAAGAAGAAATTCTGATTCAAGGGAAGCGTTTTTTTTGTTATAAGTTATTTATAGAAGTTTTAGGATTTCCTCTGGGAGAGGACCCTCAGATCTGTCTGTGAGACCATAACAGGCTTTTTGTCCTTTAATTTCTACTCGTGCAAGGCAGAAGCAGATCCCTGGGATTCCCTAGAGCTCCCTAAATGTGGAGCTGACTAAAGAAGGCTGAGAGGTGCCAGTGACCTGAATTTCACAGAATTTGCGCTTTATAGTCTCTGACAGCACGACAAGACTTGTGCCTCCTGAGCCTCCCACACGTCTGCAAGTCAGGAAAGTGGCCTTTTAGAAAGATGAAGTTTTAGTTTGGGAACAGGAATAAGACAATTTGTTCTCAAGTATCACAAACTGCTCAAAAATTATGTATAAGGTTGCTGAAATTGCAGGTAGGACTCTTCCACATGGAAATCATTGTCAGCATTATATCTGCATGTAATTACAATTACACAAGGAAATTAATTATATCTGTATGTAGACATTTATAGAAATGTCAGTGTGGGGGTGTTTCCATAAATACCGTCAGAAATCCTTTTTAAAGGTTGGTAGCAACTAGATTGTACTCCCATGGCAGCCTCTTTGGGGGAAAATAATCAGTCAAATAAAAGGTCATAAATACGTGATAAAGGTCTGTAGTAAACTCAGTGTCCATACTTAAATACTGGTAATAATCTGTATGTTAGTAATGCACTGGTCAGGAACAGAGATTTTTCTCTTAACAAATTAAGTATTGATAAAAACTTAAAAGGTCATAAATAGGTTTTCTACCTTTCAAGTACTCATATCAACTATTTTCTCCCTCTCTGTGTTTATGTAGATGCTCTTCTTCACTCTTTTCTTAGTTGCAGTGAACTTATAAGCAGTTAAAATTTACATAATCTATGAGTAGTTCAATTCTTAACTCCTATTTTTGTTTTTCCCATGTTATAGAACCATTTTACACTTCCCTACTACAAACCATGCTTTAGTTAATTACATTATATTACTCAATATCTTTGAAAATTAGTGCTTGGTAATGCAGAAAATTGGTGGTGTTGAAAGACTGACCTCTAGAAAGATGTGCTTTATTAACAGGAGCACATTTTACTCCAGCATGGCTTTTTTTCAGCCTAATATATGCAGGTTCACATGGCCCTCGTGAAAGTTTACAGCTGATGGAATATATCTGATCAAAAGGAATCTGGGAACCACGATCCAAGGTGATCACCTGTGATGTGGGTGTTCTTTGTGCATTTGTTTGGCAGGAAATAAGTCAGTTCTGCAGCAGCAGTGAAAATGTGTAACACAGGTGATGAAACAACAACGGGCAGCAAAGTGTAAGGGGGGTTGTTTGAGCTTTCTGGGAGAAGGGAGTGTGGGATGAGTCCCATCTGGGAGAGAAGGTGAATAAACCCTGGTTTGGAACCATTTGCTTTTACTTTGGGAGCAGTTTTGAAAAAGAGAATGAAGAAATGGAATGGGCAACCCCGTCTGAATCAGTAATCCCACTTTTAGTTGCTAAAATTAGAAACTCTAGAAGTCAGAGGGATAAGAGAAGCTTTGAGCCTTCTGGTATGAATAAGTTCTATTTTTATAACAGCAGGATGGGGAGTGCTGCTGTCAAAGTGCTTTTGCTTGGTTGGCCACACAATCTTTTCCTGGGCTGCCCAC
The DNA here is from genome assembly GCF_009829145.1 of Chiroxiphia lanceolata. Classification (NCBI taxonomy): domain Eukaryota; kingdom Metazoa; phylum Chordata; class Aves; order Passeriformes; family Pipridae; genus Chiroxiphia; species Chiroxiphia lanceolata. The sequence goes on from NC_045650.1 coordinate 4,388,828, forward strand.
AGTAATTCCAGGGATGATCAGACTGGTTCACTGGTATTTAGCAGAGCATTGGCAGCACCAAAATAACAGCTCTTCAAGCAGATATTTTGTGTGTGCTGTTACCTCTTACAGTCTGCTCTGAGAAAATGGGAATATTTCTAGATGGTATTTTATTTTTATAAGTTCTCTAGGCTGGATTTCAGTGTCCTCTAAGGAGAATTGAGGTATTTATGGCACTTGGCAAAGCCTGTTAGAGTTTTGTGTACCCACTCCCTCAATGGGGAGTTTCTACCCTGCCTGATTTCAACGAGGTGTGTCAGAGAACTCCCTGCTTTTAACTGTAAGGGCACTATTTCATTATTTTTCATCAGGTAAGGTCTCTTATTTGCATGGTACCATCTGTAATACTCACAGTGGCTGGAATATTTTAGCTGAGGCAACCAGCAGGACAAGTAAAAGGCTGGTATTTCATGTGGCAACAGGAGGAAATGAAGCTGGTTGTAAAATCTGTAGCATCCTGATTATTGTGGAAGGTAAAAGCATGTTCCCAGTTCTCCTTTGGATCTGAGGAAAGCTTTGAATATCACAAATGCTTAAAGAAGGAAAGTAGTTGTGTGGATCTACATGGAAATGTCTTTCTGCCCTTAGTCTTACTGGGTGCAAGCAGGGCATGAACTCAGCTCCTGAGGTATCTTAATATCACTGTGGGATCATCAATCCCTTCAAATTTATTGGTTATTTTGGGGATTACTTGACCACCTCAGGGTTTTTTGCCTGCTCCAGGTGGCAGTTCTGCTCTTCCTGCAGCAGAAACAGCCCAGTAAAAGCTGGTAACTGGTTCTGTAGGTGGGTCCCCCAGTGGGGCTTGAGAAGAAGGAGGTGGCAAAAAGTGTCCTTGTCCCCTGCACATTTAAGGGTTTCTTAGAAAATATGAAAAAATATCCCTGTGCAGGGCCCTGTGGTCAAACAGCCCCAGCAAACTTCCTGCCTCTTACATTTTGGTTTTGTAGCTGTGCCCTGAAGCCATGAGAGATTAAACACCTCCTGTAGGCCTAAGTAGTGACATTAAAACATGAACATCATACTTAAAAAATTATGTGTTTGCTGTTTGGTTATTCAGAAAAGTGTATTGTCAAAGATTTTGCAAGTGCATGTTTCTGCATTTGTAAAAAAATACACATTAATTTTAAAAAATGCTCTCTTTTTTTTGTAATTTCAGGTTTTGTAAATTTAATTTTTTAGCTGTGGGAAAACTTCTCCCACATAAAGTTTGGTTTAAAGTAACATAAACAGCCTGAAGATTTTATTTTTAATCCTAAATCAGTTACTACTTAGCACTAAAAGACATGTTCACTTCCAAACCTCAGAGAAGTAATCGGTGTAGTAAATCAAGTTCTGTAAAGCTGTGTAAGAATGTCATAAAAGAAACTTTGGATGACAGTTTGTCCTTCTGATATTCTGTATTCTGTACTGTAACACTTGCCCTTTACACTTCAACTCTCTTTCAAATGTTAACATGTTTGCAAACACTGACATTCGAACAAATTTCTTCTTTTGAAGAGCTTTACTCACACTTGTACAGTGGTTAAACTAATTTACAAGTGCAGATACAAGTTGGTTTAAATATGATCTTCATTTTAAAATAACATTTAGTTAGAAATTGAACTAAATGTTCCACTTCCTTTGCCTTAGAGTTACAGAATGACTGTGGTTTGCCTCTGTGACTTGTTTCCCTGCAGACACTGATGTGCTCAGAGCACCAAGGAAGTCTGGTTTATAGTCATGCTTAATACTATTTATTTTTCTTCCACAGAGAGCAGGGGACACAGTCACTGGAGATACTGAAAGGTAATACTTCTCTTATTCTCTATTGAGATATATAAACAATATATTTATGAATTGTACTTACTGGTTTACTTTGAGAAACTTTGCTGCAGCATTTGAGCAATAAATTTTCAGGGGCTAGAGATATCAGCATTAATATCATCTAGTAACTGTCAGAACTTTCATTTGCTAACATCTGATATAAACATAGATTACAAAGGTGCAAATATAAGTTTATCAAATATTACTAGGAGGGGGAAATTATACTTCTACAAAGTAGTATACATTTTGCCCCATATTTTATTTTTACTTTTGAAATGCACTATTTCTGACTCGCTCCGAGGATGAAACCACAATGTGTGTCTAACATGATTTTTGAAACCAACAGGCAGAATGTTTCAGTGGACACCTACATGCTAATTCAGTCAGTAAAAAATTACAGGTTACGTTTGTGACTCATATTTGATAAATACTAAGAACGGGGTCTTTAGTTTGGCCTTTATATCTGAAGTGAATCAATTAATTATAACAAAGAAAACAGCGATTTTTTCTTTTGTTCCTTTACAGTTTGTCTGATGATGTCTGTTCATGTTCGTGTTGCATCCAATAAGTCACATTAAAAGAATAAGTTCGAAATAAAAGATACTTTGGCATCATCATACATCCTAATTAAGCTTAATTGGAATCTGTTCATACAGATACTGGTTCTTTTTTACACTTTTTCACCCGGTATATGGACTAAACCTATTTAAGAAGCTGAACCATGCACTGGATATAAAATAATTAATCACATTTCGAGTGCTTTGGCCAATCTAAAGTATTTACAGCTGCTGCTGATTTCCTTCAGTGCCACAAACACCTCTGCATTACAGCTCAAATCAGAGCTACAACAGGACCAGTTGTTGATCACCCAACACACTCTACTTCGTGCCTGATTTTTCAGGACTGGCAGCATTTTTACCTCTTTATATGAGTAGTAAACACAGCAGTTCAGTTGCCAGGCAGTTCTAGTGGTAAGAATGTGCTGGTGTTTCTCAGGTGTAGGTGCTGTTCATGGTTAAAATGGCATTTAATTAATCAAGCAGCACTGGGATCAGAGAGGAAAGTGAGGGACACCTTACAAAAGTCAGTCTTGTCTCTCCATTATCACCAGGGCATACTCTGTTATCTCACCATCACTACCTCAGCTAAATGGGGGGGTATTTTTGCAGTAAGTTAAATATAGGCCTGCTCAGTATTTTGTTCCATTTCTGACCCAGAGCATTCCCCATCCTGAGCAGGGCAGGGTTACCTGGGGAAAAGTGTCACTCTCAGTCTCTTTTTAAGTAACAACTGGATTTCACCTTTTGCTCTTATCTCATACTTGAGTTTTCGACACCTACTGCTGTCTTTAAATCCAAATTATTTACTGTTTTTACTTAGTCTCTCAGCTCTTTTCCAGGTGCTGTTGTCCTGTTCTTCCCTCACTCTTGCTTCTCCTTGTGTTTAGTCACTCTCTTTTCTCCCCTTTCTTCTGGCTGTGCCCTCCTTGGGTCCTTCACCCTGGCTTTCTGTATCAGAAAGAAACCACAGACCCTTCACAAAACCACAGTCCCACGCCTCATCCCTTTTTTATTTCCTTCTCCAAGCCACAGTTTTGTGCAGCCACAAGGAAGAGCTGCAAAGGAATTTTGTTCTTCACAGAGCAAAGGGTGTCTAATTATTCTGAGGGTTGCACATGCTCAGTTTGGCAGGGACATCACAATCCAGATGGAACATCCCTGGTGGACAGGACACACGTCTCCACAGGACATCTGCCAACAGATAGTTTCCAGGGACATATGACTTGATGAAATTTTGGCAAACTTTCATGGCAAAAGGCTATTCTTTTATATTCTTTTATAGAATGACTCTCCCTTTCCTAATCCTTCTCCCACACAGATTTCAGGCCCAAAACACAACCATATTATATCATTTCAATATGCTGAAAAATAATTTAAGAGGCAGAATTACATCTTCTTCCCCCTAATAACCTTCTTTTAAGTGATTCGAACAGCTTAAACCAAAATAAAACCAATTTTTCAGATATTTATCCCATAGAGTCAGGCTTTGGGGAGTGGGAGACAAACTGTGTGGACAGATTGATATATTTGGATGAAATAACATTACCTCCAATAACTGAAAAGGGGAAAATCTAGGTTGGGTATTAGGAGGGAGCTCTTCCCTGTGAGGGTGGGGAGGCCCTGGCACAGGTTGCCCAGAGAAGCTGTGGCTGCCCCATCCCTGGGAGTGTCCAAGGCCAGGTTGGATTGGGCTTGGAGCAACCTGGGATAGTAGAAGGTGTCCCTGCCCATGGCAGGGGGTGGGACTGGATGGGCTTTAAGGTCCCTTCCAACCCAAACCAGTCTGGGATTCTGGGATTTTAACTGTTCAGGGACCTATTGAGTTTCTGTGACATTATTGTATCCTTTGCTTTAAAAAAAAGCCAAAAACAAAACCAAAAGCCAAACAACAGAAGTCATTTCTTGTACGTAGAAGAACATCTCACAGGCTGCAGGGAACACGTGCTGAAAGCCCCAGGAGCTGTGTGAGGAACACGAGGCTGCAGAGTGTCACTGGGAATAGGGAGCTTCTCAAACCCCTCAGATGAGCAGAATGTAGGGCAAGCCCAGCAGCTTTGAGACAGCCTCTAGCAGAATAAAAGTGAGGTATCTGTGCCTGACACCTCTGCTTTCACCAATCTCTTCTGGCACATCCACAGAGCTGGGCCAGCACTTCACACAGGGCTGGACCTCCACCACCCCCCCCGGGTGTAGGACACTGTCCAGTCACACTCAAACCCTGCTTCAGTCTTCCCTACTACCAAATTTGAATGGTTTGACAGCAAACATTCTGTTTACTTACCTGAATCAGGACTTGGCACATCACTTTATATCACTAAATTGAAATGCATTTCTACAAGGGAGGTAGTTTAGCTCCTCTCATACATTTGCAAGTCCCTTTGGGAAATTCAGTCTTCCCCATCTTTGGGGCCTCATTTTAGCCCATAGTTCTTAGCAAAAATACAAAATAAAACTGGTTACTACCTCAGCTGAGCAGCTTCACTATTATTCCTCCTCCATTATTATGTTTCCCCTTTCAGTATAACCTTCTTTTAGTACTCAGTGTGGTGCTTTAAGCCATTCATCAAATCTGTTTCTAATTCTTACACTAATACCAATTTTTAAATTATCTAACAGGTAATTTTCTGTAAATATAACATGCTTTAACTCAAACCTCTTCCTGGTCTCCAACTATGATGTTCAGAAACTTCTCTTACTATGAGATGCTATTGCTTTCTGCAGGAGACACTGCAGAACCCAAACCACAACGTGCAGGTGGTTTCCTGCACACTAAGATTTCTCGAGAAGCTCTTCTGGTAAATGACACAAGGGAGTTGTGACTCCACTTCTGAGCAGGTGTTGTGATTTAGGAAATGACAGTCTGCAACTGGAGGTGGAATCACTACATGTGGGAGTGTTCTGAGGTTTAGGAAGGCAAGTTGAACTAAATGCTCCTGGAGCAGCACCCACTTTGTTTTCCTGATTAGCCTTTGCCCTGCTGGGCATTCACGGGGCAGAAAACAGTAATGGGCACACACCCTGGAGTCACTGCTGCAGCTTTTTTATAAAACTCCGTGCTTAGCAGGCTTCTCTGTGTTCTTTCATCCTTATTTTACTTTAGGAGACTTTTTTCAGTTGATGACAGGAAACCTTGACATCTTCCCCGAGCGCGTGATGTAACTGTGCCATCCCCACGGAGCCCTGGGCTGTGCAGAGCTCCCTGCTCTGCTCACCAGCCAAGCCTGCAAGGGAAACACAGGCACGATTTTAAGGCTTCTCCTTCTCCTTGCTTTTGAAAGCATGAGTGGAAAATGTGTTTAAAAATTTGTGTTCCAGATCAGACAGATTTGACCCTGATTCAGTGTCCTATTTCCATCAATGGCCAACACTGTTTGCACCATACAAAGAAAGGCCTCTGGTGATGTTGCCCTGCTTTGTTCTCCATTTCCAGAGAACTCCAGGAGAAAGCTCAGATATACCAGAGAGAGTATTTTTGCATTTTGAAGTATAAAATTTTTTGTGTTTGTGGCATCCTGTAGCAAAATGTTACAAACTCTCTGCTGCAGGATGTCGTGGGTAGATTTGGGAATGCACAGTGTCTGTGTGTATGCACCACATATTCAGATTATTATTTTCTCCTGTGGTTATTTGACATCTTTCTTCTCTCTGTCCTAGATATGCAAGTTCTGCCATTGACCATCCAGGAAACACATCCATGAGGAAGGTAATGATTTATAAATGTACTTTAAATGAACGAAAAAAATCCTCAATTGTTTAATTCATTGTCATATTTTTAAAAGATATTTAAGATATCCCAAACTCTGACATTTGTCTGTTATGAAACAGCTGAAAACAAAAATCTAGACATAATTTCCATGTTCAGAAAATTGGCTGCTGCAACCACAGCAGGTCAGTGTGTCTGCAGTACTAATTAAGTTTGGGAACCTTAGTGTGAGTTCTGAAGTATGTGCTAGTTTGGGGTGAAGAATCACACACGACGTCTAGTTTAGAAAATACCTCTGGAGGAAGGGTTGCCCTGAAGGTAAAGAAAGTTTTTAAAATAATTTTAAAAAATATTTACACAGTATAAATACAATGATAGGGAGGGATGAGATTAAGTTTTTCAAGTATTTTTGCTGTACCAATTTTGAGGTACTCCATTCTTCGATGGAAAATAGCCAGACATTGTTTTATTTTTTAGTATTTGGCAAATACTTCATACAAAGGACAAAAAACAGAACTGTCATTTGCAGGATGTCAGTTCTTCACTTTGACTTGGCACTTTTTACAGGGATTTGGTTGGGCAGGGCTTGAAGCAACCTGGTCTAGTGGAAGGTGTCCCTGTCCATGGCAGGAGGTGGAACTGGATGTGCTTTCAGGTCTCTTCCAACCCAAACCATTCTGTGGTTGGGATAACTCTCTGATCAATAGTTTTTCTTAAAAACTCCTAAGGTCCAAACTAGTGGAGGTACAAGGAGCCAGTTTTGCTTTTCATTTAGTGTTCAGGTGACAGCACTTCTCCTTCCTCTGATTACGCTGAGACCTCATTAATTCACCTTCGTGGGGCACAGATTTAGCTCTGCCTCTTTGGTTTTTTCCCTTCCCCCCCCGTGCTGCTCTGGGCTGGGGTGGCAGGGTGTGCATTCTGTGACATTTGCTCTGTGGTGTGGTTTTGAGACAAGGATTGAAACGCTGTCAGCCCCGGTGAGCTCTCCCCTCATCTGCCTGTCTCCCATGGCAACTCTGAGTCACTCAGAGCTGTGAGTTCTGACTGTTTTCTTACAGTGTTTGCCACCAAGTTAATTATGTCAGAGTGGTTCCTTTATCTCTCAGAATATGGAGTTTGAATTCTGTACATTAGCAGTGCTAATTAACTACTGATTCCCAAGGTATTGTAAACCTTTCACTTTCTCTGGTTTTCTTGCTTTGAATGTGTTATATGTGAGCAGAAACAAAACAGAGTAAGACTAATTAACTTAGCTCTTTAGAAGAACTAATATTTTCTGCTCTCCTTGGTTTGTTGTGCTTGTATTTTCATTATTTTTCAAACTTTTTTATTAAATGATGGCACACCAGTTTCTGGTGAGTATCCTAATGTGTATCTCCTCCAGATGTGCCATTTGGCTGGCACTTCTTTAAATTTAATCACCTGTCATTTAATTATAGGGTTTTATTCCATCACTATATTTCTTTAATCTAAATTGTGGCAAAATTTGGTGGTGTCCTTTTCAGAAAGGTATCTGCTTTGCCCTCGTGCATTTTTATGGAGGCAGGAACGTTGAACAGATTGTTTCAGTCCCAGTCACCACAGACCTGCAGCTGCCACAAATGACTGACCAATGCTGCTGCTGTGATTGGAAGCACATCAATAAAACCCCCAATGCTGTTGTGCACATTTGATACTTTCTTACAGACTTTTGGTTTTGTGGCTGTATTTTACTCCATTTCCTCCAGCACAGGAGCAATATTAACCTTTGTCTCCTCTAGTGCTCAGGAACTGCTGATTCCTGCAAGTCACTAGAAAATGTTCAAAGCTGTGAATGGGCTAAATTACAAATAGGTGTGTAAATGTCCAGAACCACTCCCCCCTCCTCTACTTTTGTTTAAAATCAAACTTGGTCTCTCCAGTAGCTGGAACCTTGTTTTCAGCTGTTTATTTTCTAGAGCGCTTAAACATTTACATCTTTGAGGTAAATTCTTTCCAGTTTTTGAGTACTAACCCTGTTTTTAGAAGGTCTAAATAATGAGATACCTTTAGGGTTTTCTTCGGAATCTGTAACAATTTCCTAATTCAGCCACAAAAAAAAGAAAGAATTATTTTTGTTTCTCCTCAGAGGTATTCTGTCAACCTACCAACCCAACAAACTTCATTGTTTCTGTGGCTGGAAACAATTAAAGAACCTGACTTCAACATGTCTTTGAGCACATGACTTTCCACATTAACTATATAATGTTTGGGGTGGATATTTCTTTTTGAATGAATATTTGTACGACTATTTCGCTGATACTTACAATAAACTTCAAGTATCAGTCATTTATGCATCATTCATGTGAGTTTGTATCCTTGATTTTCAAACTGTATCATAGCTGTTCATGCAGATAATCCTTGATGATTTGATTGCAATAGTAACAAATAATTTTATTATTACCTGCACTGGTGTTTCATAATTATTTCTTTTTTTCTTACAGTCATTCCATTACGCTTCCCTCAGGGTAAAGAGCAGGAAATGGTCAAAAGGTAACTGATTGCAGTTAACATTTTGAAATTAGAAATTGGGGCTCCTTCTCTGATAACAACTGAGCTCGGTCAAGTGCCAAAGTTCACCTTAACTCAAGTGTTTCTAAATGTGATGGCAAACACCAAAGTAAAATGCCGAATTAAAATACCGAAATAAATGTGTTATAAGGTATAGTATTACTTGGCTGAGTGGTACAATTTCCTTTGACTGAGGAAGAAGACAGGTAGTATTTGTATATTTTGCTATTTCCTCCTTCTTTATTTATGGCCTATTTGAGACATCAAACAATAAACAGAAAAATAGTTATAACCTAATAAATTCATATGAAAATACGTGGCTCTAATTCAGTTGGTTGGCTTAATCTCCTTAAAATGTTCTTTTTATTATACTACACGCTTTTGGAACATCTAAACCAGCCCAGGACACAGCTCATATAGTTACTCTAAATGAGAAAATCATTGAGAACTTGGTTGTGGAATGTTGCAGAACAAAGGACAGTGTTTTGATGTTCTCTAAATTTCTTCCCTGTTTCACAGCTGCAGGTCAAATGTAATTCTTGTATCTTTATAAACTTGATTTTTCACTTTTAGAAAAAAAAGTCTAATAGCTTAAGGAAATTTCTTACAGAGGTTTTTTTTCAGGAAAAAATGATATTATAATTTAAACTCCCTGGTTTATAATATTTACAAGGCACAACTAAAGTTCTAAGCCTCTTCATTAGGATTTACTGCAATAACACCAAGGGAAAAACCTTTTCCTGGTGCTGTGCCTTTAACAGAATGCTGTGAAGTTAAAATATTGCTGTTCACTTAAACTCAGCATAAAAGACATGTAAGCATTGCCTTGTTATGGAAATGAACAATCTTTCTTTTTTATTGACCATAAAAATTGGGTTTAAAAATTCCCAGAATTTGACAGGCCTTCTGCTGCTAAGAGGAAAAAGTAATATCTACATTTGTGTGCAGATTGTGTCATACTCTGAGTTTCTGACTGAGGCTAAATAAGTACATAAATGAATACAAATAAATAAATAAATAAATACAAATTCTTAGTTTGGAATGATGCTGCCCCTCTTAATCAGACAAAAGTGCAGCCCTAAGAGGGATGAACCTCAAGGGATTAAATAAACCACTGCACAAACCAGGCCCTTTTTATTTCGTGTTCACTCTGGAACCAAAATTGCAGAGCACTGTGGAATTTGGAAATTGTTCCTTCCACCTCCTCTCCCAGAAACTTGGAGAGGGTTTGGCTTGGAGGGTTTTGAATTGAACCATCATTAAAAAATGAGTGATGTGTTTATACTGAGCAGGGTTTTCCTGGTTGTGTTCTCAGGGAGTTCCCTGTCCAGCGTGAGCAGGAGACGCATTTCCTGCAAAGACCTGGGGCACGGCGACTGCGAGGGCTGGCTCTGGAAGAAAAAGGATGCCAAAGGTTATTTCACACAGAAATGGAAAAAGTACTGGTTCATTCTGAAGGATTCCTCCTTGTACTGGTACACGAACCAGAATGTAAGTATTGCAGAAAGTAAAACTGAAACCGTCGGCTTTATAATTCTTTTGGCTAAAGTCTGTTTTTACTGCATGGTTGGTTATGTCCCTGAACTGCCAATTTAATTGCCTGGTCTGGGTTGCTCTAGCTGGAAATATTTCATCTGAAATCCTTTTTTAAGGTCTATAAGTCCATGCTCAAGCTTAATAAAACAGCAGATGTTCCTGATGCTCACAAAGAAATGAATATGTCAGTGGTTAATACTTTTCCACAGGTCGTATTTATTTGGACTAACACAGTGTTCACACTCAGCCCTCCTCAGTTTCAGTTGTGTGAGGGGATGCATAAAATGTAATATGCATAAAGTGTATTTGTCTTAGTCAAGCATTGTGGGAAGCAGATGTGAAAATCTGAATGTGTAGATCTCTTTCTCTAAAAGTTATTTTTATGTAGATGCTCCTCTTGCTTTTTGCTGAATTAGTCTGGAGTTTGCAGTTTCTCGTGTGTAAAACGCTGCTCTTGGTGAAATTTTACTGAAAACCACTGGCACAATCTGCAGAAATGTAGGGGAAAATAACAGAGGGAGAAGCCCCAAATGGTTCAGTGCTGCTTTTCCATTTGTTTGCAGGGAGCCCCAGCGTGCAGGTGCAGTGATTGTTGGATATTTTACTCCATATCTCCCATTTTCTTCAGGAGAACAGTTTTAGCAACACGATTACCCTTCGTTTTTGTGTTTTTCTGTCAGCCAAAGCAGTGTGGGTGATGAAGGCCCTCGGGTTCTGTGCTGTACGTGTTGGTGACAGTGCTGCACTCGGGGTGGTGGCACTGGGGGTCCCACTGAGAATCAGGCTGTCAGTACATCCAAGCCAGACTTCATCATGCACTTGCTAATACTTCTCAAAAATCTGACAGGTGTTAATGCATCTCCTTGCTTTTCCTGCTGAATTACTTCAAAAGAAGTAAAAAAAGTGACAAGATGCACTTCCCAGTTATTACCTCTCCGTTTAATCACAGTGAGGTCCCTGCAGGAGCCTCCTCAGTTACTGTCAGCAGGGCAGATGGGCTGATAATTGTGCCTTTAATGGGAGACATCCACCAAACACCTGTAAAATGCAGATATATCAGGAAGAAACTTGAGAATTCTTCTCTGTTAAGGCCTTAAATGCAAATTTAGGTGCTGTGTTTGTGGCTGGAAGGTTTTCTATGATCTTCAGCAAAGGGGGATTAGAATGGCTGGGCCTCCTTTGAGAAACTGTCAGTTGAGTTACTTCACAAAGTTATTGACAATGTGTGATGAATTAAACACATTTCAGAGTAAAAACAGTATGGGGAAAATATGTTCAGTATTTTGTTTGATTGGGTGGTTGTTCTGTGTGTAAAACCCAAATGGCTGGTGCTCATTTCTCACTTCTTTAATTTGATATTCTCCCTCACCATCACTTTTTCCTCCTCTTTTGGCAGGATGAGAAAGCAGAAGGATTCATTAGTTTACCCGAGTTCAGGATAGACAGAGCAATTGAATGCAGACGAAAACAGTGAGTAAAGTGCCAGTTTTGTTTGTAAACCAAAGGATCGCTCTTGGAAGTTTACTGTGCATAGTAATAAACATTTGCAAAGTCCACCAAAGGAAGCTACTCAGAAAACTTTGACATCTGTAAATGATGCAGCATAGATCCCCTTAAGCTTTAGTATTTCTTTTATTATAGAAGATATAATGTAATGTAAACTTCATAGCTGGATTACAGTGAATTGAGTCTCTTTGCTCAGTTTGCCACATAGACCAGTTACAACTTCAGCTAAGTAAGTAAAGTAAAACATAGATAACACTTTACTCAAGAGATAAAACTTTCTCAGGTTCACAACAGCCACATTGGTAAGAATCAAGTGTGCAATAATTGCCTGTAGGAAACAGCATTAAAAATGTCATAGCAATGGATGGTAAATATAATCTTAATTTTCTCCTTTATGGAGGAAGCTTTACATACCCAATATTGTGTTGTTCTCAACTGCTAAAATATTTAGGTTCCATATGCAAAATGAGCATTGCATTATTGCTTATGTGCAGATTGCTACTTTTACATTCTGCTCCAAGTAAAAAGCACATTATAAGCTTTTCCATAATTAAGGCATATTTAATAACAGACACTCACTGGAAATTACTTCCAAGCAGTGTTGGGATTGGAATTAACATGTTTAACAGAATAATACCAATGCTTTCAGACAAGCACTTTGCTGGTATCTCCTCAGTTACTTGCATTTGTTTTCTTTATGCTTTCATAATTTAACTGAGCATCCTGGATTTTTGGTGTGCTTTTCCAATGACTGAATGCAGTTTTAGTCTGAGGAACACAAGTCCTATGACTATGAACACATGTGCAATGGAAATATTGAAGATATGAATTACAACAGAGTCTGCTCATCAGAAAATCAAATCTCTTCATTGCCTGTTCTTACATGGAGATGTTATTACTGTGTCTGAGAAGTACAAGATAGTGTAATTTATACTTCTATTCCTCCTTTCAGCTGAGGGTATCACTATAGAAATTACACATGAACTGAGCACTATAAATACCTCAGAGCAATGAGTAGATATTAATAATGATATTGAACAAAAATACAGGAAAAATAATACCCTTTTGTTAGAATATAAAGCACTTAACAGATTCAAGTGAATTAAGCAAGATCAAACAGAAGGTCGTTGTGCATAGCTAGAAATAGCTTCCAGAGCTTTCCTCTAAGCATGAGAGCACAATCCCTCAGAACTCTGCTCAGAGAAGCACTTCTGGAGGGTGTGTGCTCAGGAAAAAGTCTGATTAACTGAAACTTTGCACGTGGCTGAAAGCTCAGAACCTTCAGGCTTTGAATCCTTTCAGAAAGAGGCAGGTCCAGAGGTAAAAGTATAATGAAGATGTTCATAGTATATTCCCTTTATTCCTGAGCTGAATTTCCCTTTGATTTCTTCCTTCATGGACTATCATTTATATATTTCCCCCATCATAAAACCCACAGTTTACATTTGCCATTGTTTTATCTGGTCCTCTGAAGCTGCAGAGGATGTAAGTGCAGTGTCAGGCTCACTTAAATTTGGTATATCCAGCATGTGGGAGTGGAGGGTCCTGCTTGTATCCAGCCAGCTCCAACCCACAGCAGCACACATGGAAAGCATTCCCTGTCCTGTGCTGTCTTACCAAGGACAGGAGCCTGATTCCATTGCCTGATTCCACTGAAAAGCTAAAATCCCACTGTCACTTCTTCAGCTCTCTCTCAAAGCAAAGCTAAGAACATTTGGGGACTCAGCTTGGATTTCCCCTCAGATTTCTGTTGTTTTCAGAGCCACTGATGTGAAATGTTCAAACCCCTTTGAACAAAAGGATTTGAAGTCTTACTGGGATAATTAATGGATTTCTCTTTCCCAGTCTTCTGCTGGATGGAGAGTTCTGTTCCATAGCTTCGCTGCTCCTGATGTCCACAGCACACAGGGAATGGAATAGCCTTAAGAAAGCTTTCACAAGAATATACAGTAATTGCATTATTCTGTATGGTTTGATGATTTGCCTCAGTAATGCATTTAATGAAGGTACACTGATTATTATCTCAGACTGGTTCAGCTCTCCGGGCTATATTTGGACCTAGAATGACCTCATCCCTGTGAAAGGAGGCTTTTTGCACTGACACTGAAAACCTTTCCACTGCTTTTAGGCAACACCTGCATCTTCCTGATTAAAAATGGTCATCCTGTATGAGGAATCATAGTTATTTCAGTCTGCATGCTGTGGCATGACATGAACATTGTGTTATTTTCAAAGACACTGGTAATTATAATGCCCCATGATGAAGCTGATCCCCAGATATAAAGACTAATTGAACTAGTAATATCATTAATCATTATTAACTAGTGCTTTGCCTGAACCTTCAGCAATTTCCACACAGTGAAAACTTTCATTGCCTGGTTAATGCAAATTTAGGTCTCGAGTTTATCAAGGATAAATTGGCACTTTGTATTGAGCCTGTGCAGTTGCTCTACACAAATGTCATTGATGTGGTACAAGTAGACATGAAGTTTTGAGCAACACAGAGATGAAGTTCTAGCTTAAGTGTTACTACAGTTTTAGTAATTTTTATTACTTGTGCAAAGAACTTGACAGGCTTGCAGACAGCAAACCCCACTTGAGCAACTACTGGGTCCCCACAGGGAAGAAGCTTCCTGGGCTATATTAGAAGTGATTATTGCCTTATCCTTGGCATTCATTACACCACATCTACATCATTGCATCCAGTTTGGGGCCCTCCAAAACAAGCAAAATGTAAAATATACAGATATCATTCTTTTGCATTATTCATATTTATGCATCTTGAATTGTTTCCCTGGAGACTTTTCTTCTGTTCCAAATGCTGGCGTATCTAAATGTTTCCCTAATAATAATCTCGGTGACACTGCTGGGAGATGAAGATGGATTTATTGTCATATTTTGCAGCCCTGACACAGAACTGCAAAACATTTCAGTGAAGAGTTTGCACAGAATTAGGATCTCCATGTCATAACAATAAAGGGCTGTTTTCTGAGTCTGTAAACATGTAACAGTGCAATCCATTATTGCAGCTGGAATTGTCACCATCTCAGGGAATCAACAAAATATCAGGCAAAAAGATCTTAAGGAACATTCACGTAGTAGCCAATTAAGTCTGCTGAGACCTGGCATGTGAGAACTCCTCTGCAGGAAGACCTGCAGCATTTAACTGATCTACCCTTGACAAAATTCTTGCTGTTTCTGCATTTTATGACACATTCACAAATTCTTTACCAACTGAGACAGGAGCCTGTGGTGCCTTATTTGTTGCATAGTCCTGATTTCACCTCCCTGTCCCTTAATTGAGGTGGAGTTCCTGTGAGAATGTAACAGTCAAATAAATAATCACAGAATCACAGACTGGTGTGGGTTGGAAGGGGCCTCAAAGATCATTTAAAAATCACTTTATTCCAACCCCCTGCCCACGGGCAGGGACTCCTTCCACTAGAAAATGATCCACTGATCACAGATTGGATGACATTACAAGAGCACAGTGGAGCCAAATTAAATTGTGTTTATCACACTAACTCTGATGTTTTCTAACTTTTAAAAGGTTCATTTGAAACCCCAATATTGGCATTTTAATGCCTTTATGTATGTAAATGTCCTGTCTAGGAAAATAATCTTATTTACAAGCAGGCAGTCCATCATGTGATATTCTCTCAGGATTAGCTGAGAGGATTAGGATCTTTAGATCCACCACATAATCCTCCCCAGTTCCAGCCAATCCTTACACCTCAGCACTGGGAGATGTTGGGCAAATGGAACAGGAGAAGGTGTAGATGTTGCACAGAGTTCAGACCAAAAATATAACTCTGCAGGAGTGTTTGTTCAGTCATGACTTTCTATTTTGAGCATGAAAAATTTAGCCCTGTGAGGAATTTCTGTGAGGAGGTGCAGTGTTTGCTGATTACTGTGTAATTAATGATGTGTAGTGTCCTGCTCTAATTCACGTGGGTATAAAGGCTTGCACAAAACTATTCCACTTTTCTTACCCACAGACAGCTGTTTTCACAGAATCACTTGGAGTTGCTGGCACTTGGTGGGCACAGGGGAGCAAAAAAGTTCTGCAACAAGAAGCAGGACACTAATAGTGAGAATTTTTGACATGAAAATCCTGTTATACCAGTTGGGTAAAAGAACTCATCAATTTGATCAGAGCACCCTTTAAACTACATTTATATAATGATCCCAAGTAGGTATAATTAACAGGCCTATGCCATCTAGTGGGCAGCAGAAAGGTTCTACCCCGTGTGGGATTTCACATTTAGTCACTGCTTTTATTCGCAAAATAGAAGTAGCCAGGGGGATGAAGCTTTGCAGTTGGAATTATCACTGTCCAGACACCAAAACAATGCTGAAATACCTCTCCAGTCTTCTTTATGGAATTTAGATGTTTTATGATGACCTTCTGTGCAAAGATAACCTCACCCTTTTATACCTCTAATCTCACGAAAAAGGAAACTGCACATAAATACAACTCTTCTGTAGGACTTTTGTTAAGAAAGCCTGGTACTGGATGCATTTTAGTTTATACAATATATAGGAAAATCAGTGTGAGCAAGGGAAGGTTCCTCAGCTTTCATTTTGTCTCTGAAAACTGAAAGAAATTGTAGTAATTAATAAAACACTCATTTGCATTTAAGCTATTAATAGTGGAAACATTGCATCACAGGTTCTTCATAATTACACGTGTAATGATTCCTAATCTGGTTCTTACATCTGGCAATTACTACCTAAATGTCAGTATTTTAACATAAATGTTATGAATGATAGTGTGGCATTTTTTTAACATTTGCCACCTAATCAAATTAATAGTCATTAAAGCTGGGAGTTTGTGGTTTCCTTGATAGCAATGCTCATTTTCATTATACCCATACAAAAAATTTGTAAAAATATGACTATTGTTCTTAGCTGAGGGAGAGCCCAGGGATTAGATCACATAAAAGCATTAATAAAAAGCATTTTATGTGAACTATAATCACCCGTGCTGTCAGACTGATTATTATCTATTATTCCAGTGATTTCTAATTTAACAGAACTTGGCAGCCCTCTATATTTCTTTCTGTAGGACACAAAAAAATCCAAATATATGAGCAGAGGTGGGGGGATCAAACCCTTATTCCTCTAGCTGATCTTTGGAATACAACTAGGATGTACTTCAATATACTCAATAAGATTTTCATGAATTTGTTAGATGTGAAACATCAGTGGTTATTGAAAGGATTTATATTTCTAAGTCCTTCAAGGGCTTTTGGAATTTTTACAAAGCATGAGGTTCACAAATGGAGATGTAACCAGAGCAGGAGGAATGCAGCTATAAATCTGTGCAGCAAGATTCAGCCTGAAGGTTACAAATGCCTGTGAAACCTGTCCCATGCTGAGGAATCACTGAGCAGGGCAATCTTGTGTATTTGTAGATAAGCTGAAAAAAGGTGGGTTTTATTCTTTGTGCTCTTTTCATAGTGCCTTCAAAGCATGTCACCCCAAAATAAAGAGCTTCTACTTTGCAACCGACTGCCTTGAAGAAATGAACAGGTGAGTTGTGTCTCCTCCTGATCGTGGGATGTTCTTTATCCTGGTGCTTCAGCATTTCATCTCCACAGGAATATACTCTTGGAGATCATGCTGGCTGATGGGGTTCTCAGGACTTAGTCCACTCAGGCTTCCATTAATTTTAGTAAACACATCACATTCTGTGGCTCACTTTGCTGAAATTTTCTGCAAAGGAAAGTCAGTTGTGTTGGTCTCATCTACATTAATTAGAAATTGGGGTTTGTTTATGGGTATAAGGTTTATCACACTTGTGATTTTTTTTGTTAATCAAGGTTGGAAGTCTTAGTGGGATCAATGTTTCTCTTATATAAAAACAATGCAAGCACAACAAGGCTCATGCAGAGTATGCCCAGTGATGGGATAAGGTATTTTAAAGTTAGCTCTGGTGAAAATCCACAGTAACATGACAGGACCTAAAACCAGAGAAAAACAATTTGGAGTAATTTTTGTAACAGGAACGGGATTGAAATTGAGATGCATTTATTTTTTATGCCAGAATTTATATATATATATGTATAAAAAGAAATAAGAATCAACTTCCTCCCTGCCCCCAAGGAAAAACCCCAACATTGAAACTCAGAAGTAACTAATTTTGTTCACCACATCACTGTCCCAGCACACAGCAGAGGCCAGCAAAGTTCCATTTTGGGGGCTGTAGTGTGCTTTTAGATGTCCTTGGGTGTGCTGGGAGGACATTCCAAACTTCTGACTGGACAAGGCCCTGGACAACCTGATCCCACATTAAAGCTGGTCCTACCTGGGCGGGTGTGGGAACAGACACCTCCTGAGAGCTCTTCTAACCCAAATTACTCTGTGCTTCTCTGGTGATTCAGTGATGAAAGGAGAGCTTAGGAAAAGGTGGGATGGTGCCTTTGATTCTAAAAGGCACAGTCAAATGTCCTACCCCCTCCTGTTACATCAGGAGTTTGTGTATTCCCAGCTGAGGTGAAAAGCAAGGACACGTGGGACAATGTCACCACATTGGGAAGTCTGAAATCTTTCCTGGCACAGTTGTCTAAAACTTTGAGATTTACTTTGTTATTACTTGGAAAGACAGAGCTACATCAGGATACAGCTGGATTTTTCTTTGGAATACTAATGCCTAAAAATTATTATCGAATTGAACATTTCTATTCCAAGGTTTTCAGGACACTGTGTTGGTGTAGGAGACTGGCTGGGTTGAAGCAGCTCAGGCCAGTTTACTGTCCACTGAGGAGGATGATGAGGTTCAGTCACCAGGATACTTTCAGGGTATAAATTTGCTGAAACGTATTTTTTTCCCTGTTGTTAATGTTCCATTGTTCAGTTCTGTTGTGTGGCTCAGATTTGTTCAGGCTAAACCAAAGGGAGGGTGTTCTGTTGTTTAACTCAGCGTGGTCTCTGCCTTGGCTTTAGTTACTGTGGGAGCTCTCGCTCGCTGAAGTGCCATCGATCATATTTATCTATTATACATAAAGGGTTCTGACTCAAGGAAAACCTGCAAGTCTTGACATAATTCAGTAACCTGCTTTTATAATATCCATTGATTTTTCCACGGGGAGCCAAAGGAGCTGCCTTTATGGCAGTGTACAGCCTTTGAGCAGAGGAACAGCTGGGAAGGTGCCAGCACGTCTTTTCATATCATACCACCACTTCACATCCTTTACTTTGGAATTTACAAGACCCTTTTTCCTGATTTTTTGGGTCTGATTCCCACAGGAGAAGGCAAAGGGTGAACTTCTGCTTGAAGTGTTTTTGTGCAGCATTTTCCGTTCAGCAACACTGTTCCTGTAGAACACTTAGAATTCTCTCCTCACCCAAATGATGGATGACTCTGCTACCTCTGTGAAATCCCTGGGCATCCCCTGCAGCTTTTCCATGCTTCCTGGAACTCCTTCTCCCACACGCCCTGTGTGAAATTCAAAGTGAGGAAGGAAGATTCATAGAGGAGAAGTGCATTTAAAATACTAATTTCACAAATCTCTCTCTTCCCAGCAAATTGCTGACCATGTAATGTGAGGAAATAGGGCAAATGCTTTGCATGGTATCTCCCTTTCCTGCTGGCACCACAAAATTTAACTGGATTTTCCATGCTGACAGAAGGGTAGATCCTTCATGCTGAAAAGGAAAGGAGTTCTAACGTGGAGAGGAGCATTCTTTATTCACTATGTGGGGAATCTTTGCTCTTTCTTCAGCTGCCTTTGCCACCAGCTCTTGTTTTAACAGCTCTTTTTAGACTTTCTTACATCAGGTTTCCTGTTTTAATAGTTTTTCCCACTCCAGAATATTTTCATCTGCCTTTGACCCAGCATTGCTGGTGGGGGGGTTGTACCCAACAGGCAGGAATTGATTTGTCTGTACAGATCGAGGTGCTCAGCTGGGGCTGAGCTTTTCCTGCTGTGCTTTCCAGTGCAGACACACTTGGCTCTGCAAAATTAATGCTCGTGCTGTTTTGTCAGGTCTTACACGAGCACAGTCGTGTTCTTGGAAATGAATTAATAATGGAATTGATGAGCTCATCTTTTGCTTGCTACTCCAGGCTTGTTAAAGGCCTTATTTCCCAGAAGTGCTTCATCTATTACCACCCCACACATAACCTGTTTATGGCTTTAATTAGCATTGAGTTTAATATTCGGTTGTTTTACAATATCTACTTTATTTAAAAGTTCCATGTCATTGAAGTCTGCAGTGCGGTGCATTTACAACCTCCTCATGGGCTCCAAATATTAAATTTAAAAAAGTTTCTATTTTAAGCTGAATAATCTGATCACATTTGATTTGAATAACTGGGTTAACTTTGCAATTTTAATAAATCTTTTGCATTCATTCAAAACACATAACAAAAATCTGCTACTGAAAGAGAATAATGATTGATTTTTATAGGGGTTACCCAATATTTTTCAAGGAAAGACCTGAAATATTATAGTTCAATATTTCTTTTCAAATGAAACTGCTTGGAAATTGAAGTATTGTGAATTAAGTCTCTATTGTTTATAAGCAAATGTTACGGTGTCTCCCATCTACATTTATGTATGGAGTATAACTGAGTTACTCCAGACTTCCCCTAAATCATCCTGTTTGTTACTAAAGTTTGTTCAACTGCCTCCCTTAAATTTGGGGTGGTTTAGTGTCCTTGAGAGGTCTTGGCCAAATCAGATGGTGAGCCAGGATTGACACAGCTTTTACAGTTTCAATGTACTTTATCTTCACTTTAAAGAAACCAACACCTCAGAAAAGGCCTTGGCAATTAAAACTTTCATACATGTGGCCCTATTAGACATTTTCCCCCTAAAACAAGAGCTCCTGGAGAAGTGTCACATCTGCCTGGCCTAATTTAACAGTTCTTTAAAAATAGGGCTGAGTTATTGCAGAGGTCTTACTCCATGAAAAGCAAGGAGAGAATTCTGCAGAACAGGAAAGGTATTTTTCAAACAGAAATCCCTGAAATGGAAGTTCCCAATGGTGCTGTAAGTAGACATAGAGAGCAGGTTTTCCCATTCCTCCTTTATATTCCCATAAACTTGTTTCAAACCCGTGCTCGAGGCCACATCAGCCCTCTAATTTATTGTTCTCACATAAAAGCTCAGAATTTTCAGCACAAGTAGAACAATTTTGTGATCAGAATGAGCTGCAGGCCCGGGGACGGGGTGAAACCACAACATTTATGGGAGTGAGCAGGGCAATAGTGGAGGAGAACACCAGGAATTCCTAAGAGTGAGCTGTAAGTCTTCCAAATCTCCTTTCCTTGGCTTGTCACCCAGCTCCTCATTTCTAGGATTTATGGATGACTTACTATAGAGCCATGAATTACCATTTCCCCCTTAATTCAGTTTGAGACTCCCTGGTTTATAGAGTTGCACTAAAGGAGTTTGCAATCCACAATTGCAATTATCCACCCAAATTAGCATTCAGGTGTGAATTCCTCCCTGGTGCAGGAGCAGGATCTGCATTGGCTTTCTGCACTAATTTAAATTACAAAATTAACTTAATCATATTCTGCTGTAAATAATACCATTGTGGGTTGATCCAGTTCTTCTGGGAGCCAAAGAGTTCAGCTGCATTTAATATTGCAGGTTTAGTGATTCCAGCTCTGCATGTGTCCCAGTCCAGACTGGGGTGTGAGACGTTGAGCTAACACTGCCAAACCTGAAGATTTAGTAAGACAAATAAGTAATATCATAATTAAATAGTTGGGCACTTAAGAGGATTGTTTGGCCTATTTGATCTGATTTCTTTAAGACTATGTGAAAGTAGAATTACATAATTTCTCAAGTAAATCATCCCATTTCTTAAAAAAAATCCCCTCTAAATCCCAAAAAAACCCCACCCAAACTTTAGATCATGCTAAACTCAGTTCTGTTGCTTATAAGGAATGTTTCCTTTCTCCAGAGCTTTCTTTCGGCCCAATCATTTGGTGAAAGCTGGGGCAAAGACTTGAATAAATGACTAAAGAGTAGTTCCAGCTGAGTGAATTTTTGTGACTGTTTTGGTAGATTTTCTTAGGGATTATTATTGGTTTTATGTGAAATTATAGTCTATCAGTTACTGTGTGCATATTCTTGGTGCTACATGACTATATTTATACCACAAATGCTATTTTACTACCAGAAGGGTAATTTATTTGCTACAGAAATAATAAACTTCCTTTGTCTGTTACCCACTGGGGAAAACCAAGACCAAACAAAGAAACCCACACCAAACCAGACTTCTGAGTAGAGAGGCATAATTGTGCCTTTGTTTGACAGGGTGAAGTTTAAAAAAAAATTGCAAATAAAAATAAATATCCCATTAAGTGCATGAAGTAGATGCACATGCGAGGAGGGCACGAATTGCCACGGTTCACTTGTCAGCTCGGGAGCTGTCTGGGGCTTTTTTCCTGTTTTTCCAGGCTGACAAATCTAAGAAGACAATGCATGAAACAAGATCAACAGTCATGTCAAATTATCAAATCAGAGAGTACTTACAGTTTATCCCATGAATGATTTTACTTAACAAATCCCAGCAAGTGTGACAAATAAAAGAGTGGGAACAGGGGCTGCTGAGGGTTGATACATTGGGAGGGATGAGCTCATTGGGAACGCTCTGCTCTGTGTTATATTTCACTGGGAGACATTTTTGGGCTTCTTTTGTGTTGAGGAAAATCAAAGCATCATTTCAACCACCCCTATCACAGGAAGCTTTATCCTGTTAAATGAACGTGTTACCTGAACAACCTTAGGAAACAGTGAAAATAATGTACTTTAGGAACCCAAATGGGAAATGTATTGATTTTTTAGGTGTCCAGTAGGAAAGAATGGTCAGGGAGAAGCAGCATAACAAGTACAAAGTCAATTTTGAGATCTAATTCTGTGTTGCAGAGAATTTTGCAGTGAATTCTGAAATATGATTATCCCACTGATGTAAAAAAATATAATACAAAGCTTTTGATTAGAAATTAAATATAAACTGCACTGAATAAATTCTGTGTATTAAATAAATGGTTCAAGGCAATCTCTATTTTAATAGACTTAAAGGTAACTCGATGCAAGTGAAATTTAACTTCCACTTTAGTTCCAGTTTTTCATTTTAACCAAAAAATCTCAATTGTAGAAGCAATCTCAAAAGTGAAGAAAGAGATATTCCTGCACTGAAACATGTATAACTCAAACCTGAGGTGACAAAGGAGTGCAAGAATTATTGATGAAAAGAAGCAAGAAAGCAGTTCTTGCATTCCAGTTATATTTATTTATTTATATGTATATATATGAAATATGTACCTATTTATTTATTCTATCTTTTAATACCTCAGGATTTCATTGATTTAATTTTTAAAGGAACAGAAAGAAGTAGTAAAAGTGAGTGGACTTTTTCTTGAATTTACACCTTCTCAGGGCATGTTCTTTATTTACTTTTTCACTTGAATTAAACAGTTTCTTCTCTAAACCAGCCATCTGGTGTGTGCAATAAGTGTGTGCAGAGGATATTAGCAAATGAAACTTATCTGAGCCTCAGCAACCCACTTCTTCCTGACCTGTTATCTGTGAGTTTATGAAACAGTTTTTAACTGTAACCCTAAAAATAACAGCCTTGCAGCTCTTTTTTTTTAAAAAAATTTCCCTCTTGCCTTTGCTTTTTATTCTTCTACTCTAAAGGTATTAGTTCTCTCTGATTTATGATGACTGGGATTGTCGAGTTGTTTTATTTTTTTAATTGTGCTTTTTCTGACTCTGGGCTGTTACAAAGGAAGAGAGTGAAAAAGGGGGGGAATGTGATGCCACTATGAAAAGCATAGTTGCCTTTAGTTCCAGAACCTCCCTCTGACCTTGGGCTGGCTCAGCCCCCCATTCAGCAGGAGTAAATTCCAGCAGCCAGGAACCAGAAATTATTGCATTTGTACACTGAGGGATGGCATATTCTTGTTTTTAACGCAGTGTGTTGAAGAGCAAGGCAACATGAAATAGTTTCCTGGTTGTTTGGGCCACTGTAACATTTTCCAGTGTTTCTGTTGGGTGATCAGAAAGCAAATGTGCTCCTGACAACTGGGGGCAGTTCAGGCATGATTCACTCTGCAGTGCCAAGCTTTGATTATTGCAGCAGCTCGTCAGTCCCTCTGTGCCCCGGGTGCCTTCGTGCTCATCACTGTCCAGCCGGGGGGGGGACAGACTCTTGGAGGCCCTGGGCTGTAACCCCTCATTCTAACCAGAATTATCTCAGTAAATTTAACTTAACATCCTACCAGGCAGCTCTATTTTATCCCAAAGCGATGACAACAGTGCCTGTTTGATACCAACAGAATTAATTAAAGCCAAGTCTGATTTATTTAGAATTTAATTGAGGCAAAGTATAAAACTTACTTATGCATTTTAATGACTTTACTTGAGGCTCACCTTTCCCTGCCTTTGGTTCACCAGGGCAATAAAAGATAATTAACCCATTTCTTGGTGCCCTGTAGGTTGTTACAGCGTGCCTTGGTAAGACAGAGATTATATATCCATGGGGATGTTGTACAATAGTGAAGGTGAAATGTTGAGGCAAAGGATCTCTGGGCTGTTTGGTGCCACTCCATGTCATCACAATTTCTCTCTGAAATGCAAACCCCGTGCTCTGTTGGGTGGCCTAGAGTCAAACTTAGTGAAACATGCTGGTTAAGTTGTTTATTTATCAAAAGAAAAGAGGTTTGAAATTGCCAAAGAAAAAGGGTGTGATTTGGTGGTGGGGAGAGAGGAGTCCAGCTGAGGTACAGTGGGATTGCAAATGACACCTGCCAGAACATGTGTGTCTGCTTGTGACCACAGGGCAGTCAAAGAGCTATTGGGGTACAGCTTAAAAACCAAATTAGACCAACCCCAAACAGAGGTTTTGCTGTAGCTGCTTGTAAGGTGTGACACACACAGCCTGGCATTGCCTGACCTTCACTCAGACATGCCCTCAGCCGTCCCTGGAGAGCCCAGCTCCCATGGGTGCTCCCCATCCATCCCTGGGGAGCCCAGAGCTCACAGGTGCTCTCCATCCATCCCTGGGAGCCCAGAGCTGATGGATGTTCCCCATCCAACCCTGGGGAGCCCAGAGCTCCCATGGGTGCTCCCCATCCATCCCTGGGGAGCCCAGAGCTCACAGGGGCTCCCCATCCATCCCTGAGGAGCCCAGAGCTCATGGATGCTCCCACTGCCTTCCTGGGACTTGCCCTTTGCCCCCAAGGCTTTCAGTGCACAGTTCAGAACCAAATGCCCGAGTTTCCAAGCTCCCCATAAAGAACTTTTGATAACCTTGACTGCCAGTTTTCCTAAAAATGAGAGTGGTTTGCTCATCAAGGAAATTCATCAAGTTTATACAGCGTTCCTTTTGAACTGAGTTTGCATTTGCTTGGGAAAAAAAAAAAATGTTAACCATAAGAAAATGATCTGTAATCTCAGCACTTGTATAACTCCTGATTAACCTCAAAAACATTCACTCATGCTTTTTTTAAAAAACACAAAGCCTAAAATGGAGATTCTACTTCTTTTCTCAGAAGAGATTTTATCATTATAAACCACTGAATGTCATCAGATAACCCATTATGTCGGCTTGACAAAGAGCTGACTCTGAACTGGGGTAACTGAGGTAAGAAAGTCCTTGTAACTAGAGCTGGGGATCATCTTGGCCTTTGAAAGAGAAAAGTCTGAGCAGCCTTAGAGAAGGAAGATTATCTTCAGCTAATTCCAGCTTTGGCCATGTGTAAAGCTGATACTCTGTGTATCCTAAGGATATCCATGTGCTCTGGGAGATCAATATTGACACTTTGGTTTCTATGTGTGCTTCCAAGATCCGAAACTTTCAAATTAACAATGAGCAACAGGAGAAATTTGGCGAGACATTTAAGACAATCTGAATTTCCATCCACTGCCCACCCAAATGGCTGAGTCTGTTTTAACTTGGAAAATGGTAATTAGTCCTAATTTATCATTGGTGCTTAAGCAGAACCTCAGTTGAAGGCACTGAGCCATCCTGCTTAATTGCCAGAGGCATATGGCAAAGTATGACTAAAACTAGTTTGCTCCAATGCTAATGAGTATAGAAATTCAGGAACTGTTGAAAAACTAGTGAATACAAACCCTTAATAATGCCCAGGGAATGATGTCATTCCATTCCTGCCATAAAGAATCTGCCTTGCAGGGGCAGCAAATGCCAAACGATCATTTGCAGAGTGAAATGCTGCTGGTGAGCACTGTGGAAAAGCTGCTCTGCAAACCTGTTAATCCATTTTAAATGTACTTTCTTGGTGATAAAGATGAGTTATTGATGTGCTGATACAAACAACGTCTGTAAGCAGTGCTAAAACCCTGCAGTTGGTATTTGTAAAAACTAATCTTCATTCCCAGTTTCATTTCCAATTTGCTCACTTCTGTTTTCCTGAAAGGCAAAGCAATGTGATTGTACAATCCTTTATATTTTCATAGTTCTGCAAGTAAATTAAGCCCTCTCACAATTCCCTGTAAGGAGGAAATGTTGCTGTTCCCTTTGGCTCCTCAGGAAAGCCGTGAGATCCGTGGAGGGCTTTGCTGAAGGCTGCAGTGAGTCAGTGCTGTATCCAATATTACAGATTAAGATCGTGGCTCTGGGCTCTGCAGAGCCTCCACCAGGAGATCAATACTGCTGAACTGGGGGCTATTTTTAGTGGAGAGTTCACTCTTCCTTCATTTTCTGCCTCCTTGCTGTGCCTACCACCTTCCACACACCCCTCATAGAGAATAATAATCACACATCTCCTCAGAAGCTTTTTTTTTCTCTTCTATTACAAGTGGGAAAGAATTACGCTGGATATTTTCCTTGTTTTAATCTGCAAAGCAACTTGTCCTTATGATACTGCACAGGTTGCTCACTAATGTCTTTCTTAAAGCCTCTGAAAGATGTTTTTGTCATTATTCATCGACCAAGAACATAATTATTAACAAATTTGATGTTGCAATGTTAAAACAGAAAAAAGAGCTGCTCCTAGAAAACCTTCATGTGCAATATATTGGGAAATTAATGACATGGTAAATAATTTTAGTCACTGAGTATGGAGATGCTTCAGAAAACATCCCAGCCATTACAGATGGTATTAAAGGGCTTTTTCTTTGGTTATGTTTCCTTTTTGACAAAAATAAGCTAATTCTTGATTTTCCAGTTGCTGAAGATTAAGAAGTAACTTTCCCCTCTGTGTGCTAATTTCCCTTTTTTCTCGTTTTTCAATTATATATTGTATGAATATCCAGTAATCTCACACGAAGAAAACTCTGAACCTAAAATAAACTGAAATACTTTCCCAGTGAAGCAGAAAATCTTATCTTTGATCAGACTAATTAATTTTGGGATAAAGAAAAAAACCAGAACATCTGATGTGAAATGCAAAATTTGCAGTACTTTCAATTTACCAAGTTTTGGTTTAGAAACTAAGATTCCATTAAAAAAAAAAGGAAAATGAATTTGATATCACAGCTCAACCAGACTAAACATTTATATCACCAGTATTGTGAATCCAAACTAGCAAATAGAGAGTGGAATTCTGCCCTAGGCTGTTTTAGCTTTCTGAGGATGCAAATTTAATACGAGCTATTCCCTAATACAGGTTTTCATAAAATAATTATCATCATTCTATTTTCTAGTATTTTGGAAATTCAGGCAAGTTCTTGAAATTAATAGGAGTAGCAATCAGAATAAATGTGATGTGCTCCTGCACACCGCGTCTCTGGAAATCATTCCTCACAAATTTGCAGAAGCAGCTTAGAGAGGGTTTGGTTCTGCTTAAGGGGACATTCTCTGTTCTTCACAGCCCATAAAAATCCCACTTATTCTTTGCTGAAGTTGGCATGTTTGTATGTGAGCTCACACTTTCCTGATGATAGAAGGATGATTGATGTCCTGGTCCTTCAGGGTTCCAGGCAGCAGAATAAAATGCCAAGGTCTGATCCTACTCAAGGTAAAGACCTCCAGCAGATGTGACCATGAGTCCAGAAGAACATTTGCAGTGGCCTGAACTGGGATGTCCTTCACTCGCAGTTATTCACCTCTGAACACGCCTGGATTGTGCTTTTAACAGCCTGAACAGTGCTCAGCTTTTGCAGTAACCATTGTCTCTGACTTTTCCGGATGTTAGGAATGTGTGTGCCCTCAGATTTACATGAGATGTGCCTTTTAAGTATCTCTTCCTCATTTTTTTGTCATTCTATCAGATGGATGAATCGTTTGGGTCTCGCAGCAATTGGTTACACACCTGATGACAAGGACATTCATCCAGATGAAGGTAATGCTTCAGTGATTATAATTAGGAGAGGAGAGCAGACAGCAGAGATCTGTTCAGTGTCTCAACAAACTTGGAGATGTCATAACTGACTCCTTTATTAACATTTGGCTGTATCTTTTCAAATACCAACTTTTATAAGAATCCTTGCCCTTGAAGAACTCCAGTTATTGGAGAAAGTAAATAAAGAAAATAAAATCCTGAGTAATATTTTTAGAAATATTTAAAATAAGTGATAAAGAGAATTCAGGGTTCAGGTTGAGGTGTTGTCTCCCAAATCTCAGCCCTCAGGGATGCCCCTTAAAGCAAGTGAAGACACCACAAACCCAGGCAACATGTGCTTTTTGTGCCTCCTGAGCTCAGGTTCCAGCCTTGCCTTTTCCCACCACCCACAGTGGAATTATGCTGACTCAATAAAGTGTTGAGGCATCTGGAATGAAGTTTCTCTTTGACAGTCTGTGACCTGAAGTTGGGGTTTAGGTGCAGTGGGAGTCAGGTGCCCAACCTGCTTTCTGTAGCGCTGCCCTAAAGCATTTGGAGATTCACGTGCAGATCTGTGTATCTCAGTGCCAGACATTTCCACAGGCCTGTTCCTTGTGGCTGCCAAGCCCTGTGGGTGACTGGGGAATGCTTACCTTGCCTTGCTAACGATGTTTTTAAAATGTGGGTTGTGGAAAAGCACAGGAGTGAAACCAGGAATGCTTTGTTAGCAGATTACTGGAGCGAGAGTGACCAGGACGACATCGATGGCTCGCTCACCCTGAAGCAGGAGGGCTCCTCAACACTGTGTGACACCTACCATCGAACACCCTCAGTGAGTCCCAAATGTTGCATTTGACAGTAGGTCACCAAAAAAATCTCTGTGTGCCTTGAGTTGCACTTTCCCCGTTTCGGAACATTTAATTGCCGTCAAGGTGGAATAAAGCCGGATCTCATTGTAAGGGTGAAATTATTGCTGTTCCTCATTAGCCAAGACCTGGAGGTTTCCATAGCAAGTCAGTTACAAAGGAAGGAGAGGTAAATATCTCCTGACACGGATCTGCCACCACACTGTAAATATGACCTTTTTTTTTTTAGGGTTGGTGAGACTACACCTGATAATAGGAACAAATATTCAAATGTTGACTTCACTGCAGAGCACGAAAAGAATGTGGTGGATGGGATAGTCTGGATTAAATGAGACTGTTTTTCAAATATCAGTATTGGATACTGGGGGATGGAGATTAAGGTCAGCTCACATTCACGCAGTAATCAGGTTTTAGTTCTTCTTCTCAGAACAAATCTTTCTAGGTAGGGGGTTTTTGTTACAATATTGTGCACAATACCATGGTATTGATAGTATTGCAAATAGAACGCTTCTATTAGACAAAACACAGACAGGCTGTGATAATTATTCTATGTTTCTAAACACAGATAGGACTGTTCTCTATTTTTCTTTCAGATTTTTCTTCAGCGTGAATGACATGATCCTCACACAGCCAGAACCAAAGAAAGAGTGACTGAGACAACAGCATCACATGGGTGAAGTTCAGACTGATTTTCACCCATGTGATGCTGTTTTATCAACTGGGATACAGGTTAAGCCCCTCCCTTTCTGTTTTTCCACATTTTTGCCTTTCTCTTTGTTTTTGAATTAAATTTATACACAGACCCAGCAGAATTAATTCAAATAATTCCAGAAGTTCAGCAGTCCCCCAGTCAAAAATCTTCCTGGGTGCTGAAATTTTTGTTCTTTGGGTTTAGTTTTTGGTTTTTTTCCTTTGGGTGGATACATATCCCCTAAAAAGAGAAAGTAAATCCAATTATGGTTTCTTTTTGGAGACTCCCATGTCTTCATGGCATACTGTGGGACTGAGTGTAAGCTGGGCAGGTCTTCAGGAAACCTGCATCAGTGTTATACTGTTCTTTCCATCAGGAGTTGTGTGTGGGCAGAGAATGTGCAAAACAAGAATAGGGAGTGGTTAAAATATAGCACTTGCATAAAAGTTCTCACTGCTAATTATCTTCTGTTTACTCTAATTATCTTCTGTTTCCAGAGGTTCATGTTATGACATATCAAGCACATCAGTCCATTGATTACTATATATATCTCATAATTTTCTACACCACAGTCCCTTCCTTGGCTCTGTTCAAAACCCTGTCTCATGGTCAGGTGTTTCTGTGTCTTCCCAGGTGAATTCCTCCAGCCCATTCCCCGAAGCCAAACAAGGTCGACACTTTTCGAGCGAATCGACGTATTCCCATTCCTCTGCCGAGGATTCCCGGCAGGATGCAGCAGGCAGCACACACTCCTCGGGATGCAGACCCCCCTACCGAGAGCGGCGCTCGTGGCAGGACCTCATAGAGACCCCCCTGACCAGTTCAGGGCTGCACTTCCTGCAGACTGTTCCTCCCGAGGCCGAGTACTCGAGCGGCCGGCCCGGAATGTCCCCGGACAAACGAAGACAAGCCACGCTGCCGGTCCAGAGGCGACATAATTTTGAGCAGGACGGGCCTTTCCCTCTGGTGGAGTGCCCCAGGGGACACAGCTCCCATGGCAGGCCCCAAAAACAACGCAGCCAGAGCCTCCCCCGGAACAGAGACGTCAGGGGCAAGGGCCGGGTAAAGTCCATCGAAGGGGTGGATGACAGTCTGGAAGAGAAAGTTCCCATTAGGAGGCACAACAGTTTCTGTGCAGAAGGTGAGCTCTGGGAGATGTTCTGATCCTCCTGACTGCCATCAAAAGCCAGGGCAGTATTGCCATTATTCCCAGCAAGTTTTCTGTGGTTGAACCGCTGGACGTTGGCAAATTCATCCATCACTACACAGGAATTCATATATGAAATTCCAGGAGGTAACACTAAGAATAGAGCTTTGGGATGATCAAAAAGTTCTTGTTTTATCAAGACAAACACCAGAGAACTGTGTAATAGGGTTAATTTACTCATGAAGCTGCAGTATTGCTGGGTTTAGAGACTTTGTCGAAGCAATTGGATTTGTTGTCAGGTTTCTTTATTTTCTTTCAGAAAACATAAAAGAGATTGAAGAAATCACAGATGGTCTGCAGGAGCTGTACAAAACCCTGGAAGAAGCCAGTCTGTCAGCTTTTGGGGAGCAGCGTCCTTCCACCAAGCAGGAGTTCCGCAAGTCCTTCGTGAAACGATGCAACGACCCCGTTATCAATGAAAAGCTGCACCACATCAGAGTTCTCAAGAGCACTTTAAAAGTAAGGCTTTAGCATTGGCTTTGGGATAAGGAACATAACCTTGTAAAAGTGTAATCACAGAGTCACGGAAAGGTTTGGGTTGGAAGGGACCTTAAAGCTCATCCAGTCCCACCCCCTGCCATGGGCAGGGACACCTTCCACTAGCCCAGGTTGCTCCAAGCCCTGTCCAACCTGGCCTTGGACACTCTCAGGGATGGGGCAGCCACAGCTTCTCTGGGCAACCTCTGCCAGGGCCTCCCCACCCTCACAGTCAGGAATTTCTTCCCAATATCCCATCTAAACCTGCTCTCTGGCAGTGGGAAGCCATTCCCCCTTGTCGTGTCACTCTGTGCCCTAAATCTCTTAATGTTTTCCGTGGATGAGGCTTTCTTTGTAGCTTTAAAATTAAGTTGCAAATAAACTAAAACTCCTTGAAAGCAAACATGTTCCAGCTTAAGGAAAGAAAAGAATGAATATTTGGCACTCTGTATAGGCATGTTGTAGCAAGTGCCATGGACTGAGTTGTCAAATAGTTTAAGCTGTTATGGTTCCTGAATTTAGGTAAAATATTAAAGTGTTCCTGGCACTTTGCATTAAAGTAAAAGAAGAAATAAAGTGCTGAAATATAAGATTTCATTTTGACATGTCTTTCTGGAATTTTCCAGGCAAAGGAAGGGGACCTCACAGTTATCAACAGCCTTCTGGATGATCCCAACTTAACATCAAAGAAGTTCAAAGATTGGAAACTAAAGAACTATGAGTTTTTCCTGGACATTTGTGAGTACAGTGGTGCTGGGAAATCCCAAAATGGAGCCTCTGAACTGGGAAGCTCAGCCCCAATGCTGACACACACACACTCCTTCATCGAGACCCACGTGTGACAGGACTCAGCCTGAGTAGCTGCTGGGTGCCCTGAAAATCGAGTCAAACACTGGCATATTTATTGATAACACGCTCAGCAGTACTGTAAATACTTGGGTAAGAGAATAGTGCCACAGGATGCCTCCTACATTGCATGAGAAGACAATAATATTTTAAATGGATTTTTTTTGTTTGCTGTTATCGACCAATGTCCGTATCAAGCTCTGCATTAGGAAGAAGTGGTGCAGAAGTGTAACTGAATATAAATACCAGTATATTTAAAGTACTGTACTAAAATTAAGCTTATAGTATGAGCTCCTACAATCATTTTATATATTTAGATATATATAAACACATATCTATGTATATAAAATGTAACATGGTAGTTGACATTTCCTTTTAAAATGCCCTAAAGTTCACATTTTCACACACTGTTCCTTGAGGGAAAAAAAAATATAAAAACGAAGGCATAAATCCATTGGCCGCTCTCAGAGATGACCGTTTATTTTTGCAACATCTCCAGGTAGTGACCATCTTTGCAAATAAAAGGACAGAGTTAGCAAAATGTAAACTCAATCCCTATAGTGTGCCTTAAAATGTACACTGTACATCTAACAAATAGACCCCAGTCTGGCCCTATGGGCACTCTGTACATGCCATTAGATACTGTGTTTTTAACATGCTGTGCCTGCCTTTCCAACGAGGGAACAGGAGCAAGCAGGTGAGGCACAGAGGTAGAACAATGTTGGTTGTTCACTAATGCTGCAACTTCAACTGGTTTTAGTAGAATTTGAAGTATTTCATGGTGAAAGAAAAAAAAATCATCTGGGCTGAGTAAGGTACCTACTGCAGGTTTTCATCCTTTCTTCACTGTGAATTTAAGTGACACATGACTGTGAGTCACAAAATTCAAAAGGAGAATGAGAAGGAAGTTTAAAAAACTCCTGAGCTAATCAATTACATTCTGTGACATCTATAGCTGAGTAAATTATTCAAAGTTATATAATGTCTGGCAATAATTTTTAACTGGTAGCAGTACTTTTAGCACGTGGGTGAAGTGATTCAAAGCATCACTTGAAAATCAGTCTGTATGGGTTGGTTTGGGAAGACACACAAGTCACACGGGGTATTTCACTTCCTTGCCTGGGTGAAGAACGGTTTCTAAGAATCAGATTTTGGAGAAAATACTTGTATTCTTGGGGAAAGAAAAAAAAAAAAAAGGTTGTTCTGAATGCTAGTGAACATGAAGCTCAAACACATTCACGGTTTTCTTTGACTCTGCTTACCAGAATATTTCTGAAAGGCAGAAGGAAGGGGATGTGACTAAAACTGATGTCATTTCACTGAAACACAGACATTCACTGAGAATTTTTTCACAAGATAAACATAGTTGTCTCCCATACGTCAAGGTGTATAAAATCCATGCCATTCAACATAATACTGAACTTAGTTTAAAATGTTATCTCAGTGAGGTCCCAGTATCCAGGAAGAGATTTAATTTTTCCCAAGTCCAGAAGCAGGTGAAGGTATCCTGTGTGTTTAGCTCTGTCTCCACAGAGCAGCTGGGGGGGCTGACCTTGGCTGGCCACCTGCCCTCACTCCCCCTCCTCAACAGGGCAGGTGGAGAAAATGTCATGGAAAAGCTCCTGGGTTGAGATAAAGACAAGGAGATCACCTACTAATGGTTATCATGGGCAAAACAATCCTGACTTGGGAAAAAATTCATTTACTGGCAATTTAAAATACAGTTGCATAGTGAGGAAAAAAAAAGACAAATTAAAAACACCTTTCCCTTGCCTCCTCTCTTCTTTCCAGGTTCAATTTCATCCCTTCATTCCCAGCAAGCAACAGTATAAATTATAGAATCTAT
This sequence comes from Chiroxiphia lanceolata, assembly GCF_009829145.1. Taxonomy (NCBI): domain Eukaryota; kingdom Metazoa; phylum Chordata; class Aves; order Passeriformes; family Pipridae; genus Chiroxiphia; species Chiroxiphia lanceolata. The sequence continues at coordinate 4,422,695 of NC_045650.1, forward strand.
TTAGAAAGCAATTCATACTTACATGCAAGCACTGATGGATGCTCACAGAATTAGTTAAATAGATGGAACTTTCAATATTCCTAAAGAAATTTAAATTTGCCTTTTGTTTCAAACCCAAAAGATGTTTTGTGCTTTCATAATAAAAAGATCTATATTATTTTTAAATAGCTTTCCACTGTATTGTCACTCAAGAGAGAAATTACAATTGTCCACTGAGCCTATTCAGTGAAGTCTGAGTAAACAGGGAAATAAGGTATTTCTCTTCTAAAATGCTACTTATAGATGCAGCTGAAAATGATATACATAATTTGGAAGATATATTTCTCAGAACTAACACAAATAGGAAGGAAAGTAGATGATCTCAATTTTAAGTTAAAATAGATTTCTGAAATGCGAGTAGAAGAGAGAAATAGTTGCAAATTCATACTTTTGCTCAGCTTATCTTTCAAATCTTGCAGTGTCATTCTGAAATTCTCAGAATCGTGAGTCTGCCTTTTGCTCCTGGAGAGCAGCTCTCAGCAAACGTGATTTGCACTGAACAGGCCAGATAAATTATCCAGGACATTCATAAGGTGAAATGAGATACACTGGAGAAATTTCCTGTAATGGGCTTAAGATTAACTGGGAGAAAAGTCTGAAAGATTTATCTGGCGTTGCTTGTGCCTTAGAGCAAGCAAAATCTAATTGCTAAATTAAGCAATACAAAGACTTTATTCTTTCCCAAATGTCAGCTGGCTTTTGGGAGTCATTTCAGAAGAACTTGTCATACTTCTTGCATATGAACTCAGCTCCAACCTGCAGCCCTGCCCTCCCCACCACGAGTTTCTTCCTCCTGGCTGTAGGTACCAACCTGGCTGTGCTGCAGAAAGTAATGTCCAAAGTCACGGTGGCACAGTCACCCAGAATCTCACCACCCTTGAAATCACTGGAAAGCAAAGTGCAATACAGACACTGTACTTAAAAATCCATGCACCACATCCTGCTTCTGTATTAAAATATGTTAAATTTTCCTAGACCAACAGGTACTTAAACACACTGTACAAAGCAGCCGGAATTGTTGTGGTAGTTTGGATCCCATGGTTTTCAATAAGAAAAAAAACAAGTCTTGGCTGTTGAGCTCATCAAGGGAAATAAACAGTCCCAGTACAATACATTTATTAATTTACAAGATTTCCTGCCTGAATGCTCAGGTAAAACTGGGTTCTTAACATGCACAGCTACACAAAGAGACTATTTGGATGTGTTTTATTGATCTGGATCTTATTAAAGTTAGTGTCTTCATTGAGAATTCTTGCAGGTAAAATGTCTCAGCCCACAGACTCTCCTGAGACTCCACAAGCTGAATCTTTTTGTAACTGGCTATTTTTCATTACAACTGATTTAATGTTCCCCCTGAGCTACTGATTCCTCTCTTGTTTTGATACTGTTCTATATTCAGGTGATATCTCAGATCTCTGAAAGCATCTTGGTAGCTCTTTCTCAGCGTCACTTCCTGAGAAAACTGAGACATTTTTCTTGGTTTCAATAATTTAAGTGAAAATTTCCCTGAGCTTGCTCTAATTGATATGAACAAGAACCAATGGAGGAGCAGCGGTTTCTCACCAGTCTGTATATTCAGCTCCAGGCTGCTGCCTTTTAAGCTCCACTGGCTTTTTCCAAGGAAAATGAAAGGAGTGTTGCAGAGAATTGCTTTGTGTACATGGCCCTTAACTCTGTTCTTACTCTTCAGCAGTCACAGCCCTTCAGACCAGAACACTCCCTCTGGTCCAAGGTCTTGTGAAGGACAGGGCAGGGACCTTGGAAGGAGTTACTTTACTGGGAAGGGCTCAGTCTCCTTAAAAATTGTGGAATTCTGCTGCTGACCTTTAAAAGGCTTCGCTTTAAATGTTAATGGGACTTCTGGGAGAAAAATGAAGAATCTGGTAGGAATTGTTTAACTTAGCACAAATCTGAGGAGAATGAAGAAAATTCTTATATTTGTCTCAACAAATCCAGCCCCATCTGCCACAGCTGGCAGCTGCCCCCAAACTGGAACACAAAGAGATCCTGACTCTGAATCTGGATCCAGTCCTGGGGAGATTCCTTAAGGAAGAGAGCACAGGCCTGTCTGATTTACTGGGCTTCAGCCTGAACACCCCATTTATGGGACACCCAGAGTCCTGTAGGGAAATTTTAGAGAAATAAGTGGTGACTTGATCTCATAAAGGATTTTAATTTCTCCTTAGTTTTCACAGAAGGGAAATGATGCGTTTCCAGGGAAGACAGAAGGGCACAGGTTTTCCATGGTAGATTTTCCACGTACCACATGCCTTAGGCCACTGAGCTAAAATCTCATTAGAGACAGCACAGCGTCTTCCCTGCTGCCAAATGATGTTTATTTACCACTGGGACAAAATGGGTAATAGCAGAAAATACTGAAGAAGCAATATTAGCTCATTAATTTATATTCAGTAATAAAAAGCTCTTTTTCTTCTGGAATGTTTCCCTCATTAAAACTAAGGCTCAGGGTAGGTTTTCCAGGCAAAATGCTGTGAGGAAAGGTCCCCCATGTCCCATCCCAGAGGAATTCACATTGCGTGGCTGAGGCTCTCAGTGGGTTAAGTGGGCACAGATCTGAAAATCACATCTGAAAATCACCCCTGAGCTCTGTCAGCTGATGTATGGAAAATACATGTTTATTTAAACCAAAACTAGTAAATTGTGTTTTCTTAGTTGATGTTTATAATTATTTTCTTTACTCTTTACATACAAGCATAATAATGTGTTTCTCATCAGGTCCACTCACTAATATGTAGGCAGGGGACTCTCTACTCTTGATATAACTAATTGACAGAGAAACAGGTTTTTAAAGCTCAGTTTCTACATTTTACGGGTTATACCACACTTGCACATTCAGGAGGAGGATTAGAGATAATATTGTTTAAGCTTTTATCAGGTTTTGAGATAGGTGATATACTGCTGGGAGCTACTCTTAATTTATATAATTTATATAATTCAGACAGATACTGCCTTCAGGAAAAGAACCATATTCACTCTTAATGCAGGCCAGGCAGGTCTATCTTTATTTTCATCGAGCACACACGTGTGTTAGAAGTGACTTTATGCATTAATGCCACTGTATGAGCAGTATTTGACAGGAAGTAATGTTGTATAAATGACAAAACACGTCGACAACCTGCTGTTTGAGCAGCTCAGCCCTCTAGCTTCTGTCCTCACATTTCTAGAATATTGTTCATCCTCAGGCATTGGTGAGGGTATCAACACAGACCTTTTTACTGACGGTAAGTGCGTCTGTCCGAATGCTGCAGATTAACTAAGGATGTCCCATTAAACATATTAACTACTGCATTTTTTCACTAGCAACCACGAAGAAAATACGTCTTAACAAACCGTGTTCACTGGCCAAAATACCAGTAAGACCCTGTTACCACTTAAGACTTCTGTTTTACTGAGAAACAAGGACTTCAGCTTAAAAATCTGATGAGAAAACAGGTTAGGATATAAGAGAAATGCACTAGTACTAATAAACTTTTTACATTTGACACATACTGTATTACAAAGACAATATCCTTGTAAGACCATTAATTGCTGGGCCATAGGTGACTTCTGTCTAGGTTACTAACTAGCTAATAAACCTTGTATAGAGCCTTTTTTAGATAACGCTTCCATGTATGAAAATGTATGACACCCTTGTACTATGGCTTGCACTTTACTTGCATTAAACTGTGAAGTAGGCTGTAGTAATGTCTTTGTATATTCAGGGGTTGAAATGCCAAAGCACTGGAGTATCGTACTGCTGGTGTTCAACCTGTCCCACGTGTGTTCTGCAAACCCCACGGACTCAAACCTTTAGCAAATAACGCTCTGGGGTCTCCATGGTCTTTGTTTCTTTGTAAATAGAAACATTCTTACTGTTTCTGTAGCAATAGGAGGTTCTAAACCAAACTTTCACTAGGACTGTTTTCAATAACAAAAAAAAAAAAAAGAAAAAAAAAGAAAAAAAAAGAATAAATCTATAGCGCCTTGTATAAAAATCATGGAGACTCCATGACCTGTGGGCATTTTTGTTTACAAGCAGTATGTATATATGTATTAGAGGCAGAACTGTTATTTATCACAAAGTTATGTTGTGGATGACTCTTTCTTAAACAAAAAGATGTTCTCTGTCATTAAGAAAAAGTAAGTATTTTAGAGCCATCTTGAGATGTTTGAAGCGTCAAGCTTCAAATACGAGCAATCTTCCATGTTTCAGCCTTGTTTTTCTAACCAGAACTGAGAGGTAATGGCAAACCCCCTGTCCATGCCAGGGAAAACGTCAGAGTTGTAAGTTTTTTGAGCATTCTGCAACTTTTCTATAATGCCCACCTTGCTTAAGCGCTTTTCTGAGCAGATACTCCACAGTAAATCCTCAGCTCACAGATGCTACAGAGACAAAATTAACTGCTTAGACTAATACAGGTCAAACAAGGTTTCAACCCCTGGATAATACAGTATTTCTTCAGTTTCCCAACAGTATTTTTAATTTTATACTTGTCTATGTTGAGAGATGACCCAATAGTTTCTATAGGCAACGAAAATTAGGTTTCTTTTCTTCCCTCTTTCCAGATGAGTTCTGTGTGAATTACTGTAACCGGCTGCGTTTTTTCTATCACAGATTATTAACTTGTTAACTTTTTGTGTGTCTACAATGAAAATTTATGAATGGAAAACTTCACTGTGTGTTGCTCACTGGGCATATACCTCATGGTACATTGCACAGACGTGTAAGTTGTAAGTTGCACTGCAACATTAAAAAAAAAGGAACATATTGCTCTTTTTTCAAAGATATTAACTTATTTAAGAGATATAGTCTGTACATTATTAAAAAAGAAAAGGAAAAAAAAACATTTATTCTTCCTAAATTCAAACAAAGCTTTTGTTTTGGGAGGGTTAAAAAAAAAAAAACAAACAAAGTTGTAAACTTCAGTTGTAAATTTGGACTTCAATAAACGAATTATCTGCACTTAGATTGTGTGTTTAAGGATGTTTGTGGGGGTTTATATGTGATCCCGGCTGACGGAGATCCCGCCACGGCCGAGAGCGATCCCTGCCCGCTCTAAGGTTGATCCCTGTCCTCCTGAGGGCGATCCCGGCTGAGGGCGATCCCTGTTCCCCTGAGGGCGATCCTTGTTTCCCTGAGGGCCATCCCGGCTGAGGGCGATCCCTGTCTGCCTGAGGGCCATCCCGGCCGAGGGCGACCCCTGTTCCCCTCAGGGCGATCCCGGTCGAAGGCGATTCCTGTTCCCCTCAGGGCGATCCCGGCCGAAGGTGATCCCTGTTCCCCTAAGGGTGACCCTGGTTGAAGGTGATCCCTGTTCCCTTAAGGGTGACCCTGGCTGAAGGCGATCCCTGTCTGCCTGAGGGCGATCCCGGCTGAGGGCGATCCCTGTCTGCCTGAGGGCGATCCCTGTTCCCCTCAGGGCGATCCTGGCTGAGAGCGATCCCGGCTGAGAGCGATCCCTGTTCCCCTAAGGATGACCCTGGCTGAAGGCGATCCCTGTCGCCCCGAAGGCGATCCCTGTCGCCCCGAAGGCGATCCCAGCCCCGCCTGATAGCAACCCCGGCCGAGCGCTCTCCCCGTCCCCCTGAGGGCGCTCCCGCCCCGCCCGATCGCGATCCCGCCCCGCTGCCCGAGCCCCGCCCGGCGCGGCCCTTCCCGCCCGCCGTACGCGGCGCTGCCCAACATGGCGGCCAAGGTGAGTGTCCCGCTGCCCTCAGCCCGGCTCTGCTCCCGCGGCCCCGCCGGCCCCGCTCCCCTCAGGGGCTCCCGGGCTCGGGGCAGCCGGGGACGCTCCGCGGGGCCGCTCAGAAACGCCCGACCCCGCCGGTGCGGCCGGGAAGGAGCCCCGGGTGCCTCGGAACGCGGGGTCAGGTGAAGGAGTTGGGCAGCGACAGGGCTCTGTAGGTGGAAGGAGCTGGTTCAAGAGGGTGGTTCAGTTGTGCAGCAGGGAATAAAATAAGTATTTCTCTCCTGGTTGTTCTCCGTCTACTTGCAGCTCCTGAAACACTTGCAGCTCTTTGCCGGGGAGATGAATATCGGGGCGATAGTTCGGTAGTAACGTTATGAAGTGTTGGTGGTGCTGTGCATCACTGAAACAAGGCTACGAAATCGCGCTGTTACAAACTAACAGGGGCGCGAGTTTCTGAAATACCTTTAGTTGTAAAGACAATGCAGTGTCTTTAAACATAGAAAAACGTGCATGTAAGGGCCTAGGCTTTTACTCGAGTGTTTAGGCAGGTTTTGCAGTGTTCATAGTTAAGTTGATGAATAGGTTGTTCTCACTTGAATCTTCATATTTACTTTATAAGAGTATTTAAAATGTATTTATATCCACAAAGAAAACGTTGACGCAAGTGAGGACAGCCAGAGAAATGAAAATGAAGCGTTTTACATTAGTGTATTATGGGAAAAGGACCTGCTTTGGCTTTGCTATTTGGCTGGATGATCTTAAACTGTTATAGATCAGTACATAAATCTGAATGTATCAGTACCTTTAGTGAGGTGACCTAACTTTACGTATGTTCTTTATTATTTACTATAAAAAGTTAATAGCACTTCATTCTATGGGTCCCCATGTGGCACACAAAGATTAAAACCAAATCCCTGGAGTGTCAGTGAGTTGAAGTGGAAGGAGGATGCTCTGCCGCCCTTGTGTGTGGTTTTTCTCATAGTTGTCATTAGAGATTTATAAGTACAAACCCAAATTAGGATATTGGACTTGGCATAGAAGCTTCTGGCAATCCTCATGTCTCTTGTAACTGCTGGGAAAAATAAAGCAAAAATATGTGAGACCTTTTTGTGATCTACCTCAAGACATCTGAGTGATAGGAGAAAGCCATAAACCCATGATATTATTCTTTAATTAATATTTACTGTTAAGTGTTAATTTTTCTTTAATCTGTTCCAATTTGTGATAGAGAACTTGTGTCTTTTTGTATATAAATGCATCAGATTTTTGCATATACTCCACTCTTTGATTACCTTGATTGTTTTGAGGCAGTTCCTGCCTTCAGGACAAGTTTCCTGACTCGTGCTCCAGTTCTTGAAGCAAGCACACAGAATTTACAGTTTCAGTGAGAAACAATGTCTTGGAGATTAGCATAAATTAAATATATGGATTTCTTATGGTTTAGTTTGTAGTCTGCATCTTTTGAGTGGAAGATAGTGAATTCTTTGTAGTGATGCAGCTTTTTAACTTCTTTTTTAATAGAATCTGTATTTTTGATACTTGATAAGATTCCAACGCTTTGAAGCAGATTGTTTGAAATGCAAAGACTTAAAGCCAAAGTTATCCAGGTACATTTGACAGTTTTATTATGCTATTTTGATTAGTTTTACTCTAGTTCTACTGTTAAGAGGCGTAGCTGTAACAATTTCCTGCTGGGAGAGCCTCTAATACATTTCTTCAGCAGATAATTGCAGTTCAGTCTTCTCATCAAAAATAACACCCTGTCTGTTTTTCTTTGGTGTGCTTTTCATGCCTGGGGAAAACAAACCTGCTGGTTCTAAGTGCTGCAGTGGCAGGAGCATGGCAGTGGTGATACAGAGAATATTTGAACTCTTGTCATTGACCTTCCCTCCCTCCAGAACATTCTGGCTGGTAATTTTTAGTGCCTGTAATTCTGGTGGTGTTTGGGTCTGTGTCCAGACAGAATCCAGAGACATCAGCTGGGCTCGTGGCTGTTGTAGCTGCAGCTGTTTCCTGAATTCATGAAAAGGAAGATTTTTGATTTCTTTAGCTAAACATGAATTTTCTTGTTTCATTCATAGGGCTTTTTAAGTAATTTTTAATAAAATAATTTTAATAAATAGATACTACAAACAACTTAGGTAATCGAGGTCTTTTTAATGCACCCGATCATTAGGTAAGGAACAGGATAAACAAAAACAATTTCTTCATGCTTTCTCACTTTTAAATTTTGTTTTTCTTCTTGTAGCTCCAGAAAATTGATGTTGTCCTGGTAGCATTTTGTACTGAAATAAGCAATCTGAATTATGATAGGTTTTAAACAGGTTTTTTTTCAATAAATCTTCAAACATACAGACTTATTGTGATGGACATCCCTTCCTAGATTCTTTACAGAGACTCTTCTGTAGCTCAGACTGTGGCATTTTGCTCCAAGGCACACAGTCAGAAAGACAGTTTTTGTGTTAATTGGGACTTATTTTGATTATCCCCCTCCTCTCTCACCTGTTCTCTGTATCCTGGAGCTGTTGGGTGCTGGGAGAGTTGCCTTGAGGTACCTCTGTGCTGAATGGATTAGAACTTAATTTTCCTTAAGGGGTGATGGAAGCATCAGCGTGGCTTTGAACACAGAATTCTTCCTGGTATTTTAGACAGAACTGTTGTCAGTGATCTCCAACTTTTTCTTTACCGCTGTAATTTGAGAAAATCATTGTATAAGTCAGAAGAGGTTCCTAAAAGGCATAAGGTGTATAAAATTCCAAGGGGAATTTCTATCTCTGCATTGACTTCCTTTTTTCCTCTGTGTGTCCCAGGTGGCAAAGCTGGCAGCTGTTTCTTCTGGGCTGCCTTTTATATGTATTACTGTCTATGCAGCAACAGAAAAGGGATCAAAAAGTCAGCTGGTGAAGCCAGATCAGGTACAGATGTTACTGTTTGTTCTTCTTTAACCAATGCTAGAAAAACCCCCAGCATGCCAGCTCTTTCCATTGGATTGTGTTACCCAGTAAATCAAACACACAGCAAAGAAATACATGATAATAAAATAACTGACCACTATAGTTCAAATCATAGAATCATATCATAGAATCAACAGGTTGGAAAAGACCTCTGAGATCATCAAGTGTTTGTTAAAAAAACCCCTCAAGTATGTTTATTTTGGTACACAGTTTAAAACTATACAAATACATTAAATATCAGGGATCATTAAAGCCACTTTTTTAAACCATATCTAGCTGTGCATTATTATTTTCAAGGGAGATGGGGACCAAACCACCACATTATATATTTAATTTGACAGTGCAAACAAATGAAAAACTGTTTAGACCAGGAATTCACTGGGTTAGACAGCAACAACAACAATAAAACCTGAAGTGTTGCAATACTAAATTAGTGAAGTTTTATCTCATTTTCTTTGTTACAATATATCCAGGCTGGCGCCAGAAAAGTCTTTTGCTATTGTGCAGTTTCTAGTAATAAACACATCCATCTTCCAACTGTTCTTGCTCATGCCTTTGCTGAACAAAAGATCTTTTGTCACACTCAGTAGTTGTGTTTCTCAGATCCTGTACAAGAGTTTCAGTTTTGATTTCTAACGAATAACGTGAGGTCACCCTTGTGCGGAGTCAGTTCTTCCTACTCCCGTGCGGGGGCTTTGTTTGCTGTGATGGGAACACTGAGGGTTTGCAGGCTTGAAAACCCCTCTTCAGTGTCCCCAGTATGAGAAAACAGAACAATCTCCTTCTTTTGCAGCTCCCCATTTACAGTGCACCCCCCGTGACATCGAGGTACGTCGAGGAGCAGCCGGGGCAGCTGCAGAGACACCTCTCGACAGTGCGACAGACAACCGGCCGCTACCTGGGCTGGTGCCAGGTCAGAAACACCCACAGCTCCCTGCACTGCCCACAGCACTGAAAAACAGCTCCCTTCACCCTGCAGGGTTCTCTGCAGGGCCTTGTCTTAGCATACACTGATGATTTAGGATGGGAAAATGAACCATTTTTCCACGGTAGGAGTAGGTCAGTTCTTGGCAGAACTTGGTAGCGTTTAGGAGTCTGGAATTCCAGTCCGTGGAGTGAGCTACTTCCAAAGGGCAGGTTAAAAGACCTGGTTTAGGTACTTAGGGAGGACAAACTGCATCTCATGTACCTGTTAAAACAGGCTGTCACTAACTAGTCATCCAACCTCCCTGCTGTTACTGCATGTTGGAGGTGTAGAACTGGGATACCTGTCACTGGGATACCTGCTGGTAAACAACACCTTTACCCTGGCTTTTGTGAATAGATTTTCTGCTTGTATTTTGCTCTTACAAACAAATTAGACCCTAATATTTGAAAAAGGCAAAAAAATACTCTTCCTGTATTTTCTTGAAATTGTGATTCCATTGGTCTGTGAAAGTCTTGTCAGTGACTGCATGGCTGAAATAATCTGGTTATAAATCTGTATCAACCTTCTACATGCCCTTAATCATTGAGTGAGAGTTCCTGACATTGAGTAGCAGTGACCTCTGGTGGTACAAATTCCCTGTTGCTTTTACAAACTAAAAGGCAAAGTCAGTTTTCCTGGGAAGGTCTCTCTAGAGAAGAGAAGTTTATATTTTATAATTGAGTTTTCTTAGCTTATACAGTCAGTGTCCAGGTGTCTTCCTACTCTACAGTTTTGTTCCTGAGATGTCAGCTTTGAAAGTGAGCTTACATTAAAGGGCTTTTTTTTTAATTAATTGTCACTGGAAGTTTTATAAGTATAAATACCTTTGTCACAAAGGGGGTAGATCTCTGCACATAGAAGTTCACTGATCTGTTTGTTTTTTTTAAGTTACACAAGATTTCTTTGTCTCATTGTGCTAAGCCATATGTAAACATCTACTTTTGCAGAGATTTTAATCCTTCTTTGGTTTTTTCTTTAGACTGCTTATGTCTTTGTTAAAAATGGAATAACGGATTCAATTCAATTTGGAAAAGGTAAGCAAGTCTCATATCTCTCCTTTCATCTATATTAACTCACAGTACAATCAAAACTTAGTTTTTAACAAAGAAAAAGGAAAGCTTAGTTCTAACATTTTGCAAACCACAAAAAAAAGTACTTATGGAGAAAAACTGTGAACTTTGCTGTGTTTTGAGGGCTGTGCTTCTGGTTCTGATAACACATCTGGAAAATGCACATTCTCATTCATTAAAAATATCCAGTCATGGACTCTTTGCAGTTCTGGATAGTCATAATTTTACTTCCATCTTTATTCCTTAAGTAGGAAAGGAAAGGATTTAAAGTTAATTGCTGTATTTCTTTATTTTTCTTTAATTCTAAGATGCTTATGTTTACCTGAAGAACCCCCCACCCGAATTTCTTCCCAAGGTTGGTGTAATTACAGTCTCAGGCTTGGCTGGAGTGGCACTGGCAAGACAAGGTAGGAGTTTGCTTATTTTCATTATTGGTGTGATGAATCTGTAGCATGTAAGAGTTTCAATGGTTAGAAGACTTTTCTGAAACGTTGCCAAAAGCCTGTGTAACTTGTATTAAAAAGCTCCTTCCTGGTAAATTGAAGGGACATTATTCAATACTACTTTTAGAAGCTGGCTAAGAGCTCACAGAGCAGGATTAGCCAGATTAATGACACAGTTGTTCTTCTCATTTTCCACAGTATTGGAAAGCCTAGTTCAGAATATCAGTATCTCCTTGCACATATAGTAATAGTTGTGTTTAACTGCTACAATTACTTAGCTTTACATTTCATTATTATTGTCTAATTATTCAAAATATTTGGCTGTATACAGGTTCTAGATTTAAGAAAATTGCTTATCCATTGGGACTTACCACTGTAGGGTTTTCTGTGTGTTACCCAGCTCAGTCAGTGGTCATTGCTAAGGTAAGTTTACTGGTATTTGAATATTGAATTAACAGTGAATTTGGTCATAGCATTCCCATTTCATTTGAATTAAGCACTGTGGGATTGGGAGTCAGAATCCACATGCATCTTCATTAAAACATGTAGTGCATCACAGGTGTTAATTGCATGGCTATAAAAATCAATAAAAGAACTGAATTTAAAAGTACAGTCTCTTTGATTTTTAACCATCATTTCTCAAGTAAACGAAGATTATTTTATTTGCTGAAATAAAATAAAGCCCTGATGAATTTCATAGAGATGCAATTTGAGATGCTGCTCAATTACCTCCCTTGTCAGAATTCCTTGTTTTCCAATTACTGTCAGCTTGCCATTGTCTACCTGATTAGGGCTTAGCTGTTTATGTAGAAAAGCAGAACCTTATTTCTTATTTTGTATGCAAGAATTGTTAGCACCCAGTACTGTTCTGCACAAAAAGGAAATTAAAAAGTCTTCCAGTGTTTCCCTGTTTAGAAAAGCACACACTGCTCCATAAGAATTCCTTGTAGTTCCTTGAACTCGGGATTTATAGTTTCAAAATTTCACTTCTGTATTAAATGGATGAGACAGGAAAATGTAGTTGGTTGTGTTTGATTCTAGGACTTACCAATCTTTTAGTTAAATGGTGAGGCTTAAGTTTTGACAGAAAGATTCGTGAAACATTATCCTGAAATCTGACTGGGAAAAAACTGGGCCAGGGCATCTCCTGGGACTTTTTGCTTTTCTGTTTCTGTGTTTGATCATTTCCAACTTAGTGAGACAAGTTTGGATCCTTTCAAACTGGCATTCAGCCTGTTGTGCCAACGCTGCACACTGTTAGCAACAAAACAGTTGTTGGCAACAAAACAATGTTGATTTGATTTGGAGTTGAATTTGGAGGTGAATTTAGCATGGGAATGTTACCTGTGGATTTCTAATACCAATTGAAGCATTATTTGGGATTTGCTTGATGTAAGAGAAACAGGCAGTAGATCTTGAAAAGTAGATGATTCAAATGTCTGGGTGTGGGGCCAAACATGTTCTCATGCAAATGTGATGAACTGCATTTGAATCACCTGTGTATTTTTGTATTTCTAGAGCTGTTGTAAAATTGTTTTTCTAAAAAAATAGGTAACAGGGAAGAAGTTACTTTGTTGGAGTCGTCAGACCTATGAGGCTCTGAGATCACTGTGGGCAGAAAAGGAACCTGTCACCAAGGTAGGAGACTTGTGAAGTGCTGGCAACTCATACATTCAGAGGGAGAAAAAACCTCTTTATATTGACCTGTTGCATATGGAAAATTTATCCTGGGTTTTAACATTCTCTTCTCCAGGATAACCTTTTCTTACAGAGGACACTTTCTAACCGTGACATAATTCTTGTTCTCCTCTGAATTTTCTCTGGTTTCTCTGCTTCTTCTCTGTCTTTAGGGGATTCTGTGTGGTGTTTGTGGTTTTTAAGTGAAGTGGTCAAAATAGGTCATAGTAAACCAGCTGAGGCCTTGCCAACAGTGAGTAGAGGGGAATATTAACCCCCTGTAAATCACATCTGGAATTTGGGTTAGTGATCCCACAATTAAATGTGTTTCTGCAACCTGAAAGAGTTTTTTCTCAAGTGGAAACTTAAAAACTCTTGACAAAAGTAGCACTTCTCTGAGTAAAATTTTAGCTTTGCACATAATTTTTTTTTACTCTTTCAAAGAAAATGAAAGTTTCTCAGTTATATTAGCATTTAGAAGAATTTTGCTTTAAATTTACAGTGCTTATTGCTATGTAGCCCTCACCTTTTATTTCCTCTGAGGAGCCCAAATGGAATCCTGAGTTTTGAAAATGACATTCAGATAACTGGCATTAAACTGAGAGTGAAACAAGAACTGATGTGGTACAGACAGTTTCTGTTAACTTCATCTTTTTTCCCTGAGTGAACCCTGTTCCCCAAACATATTATTTTTCATTAGTAGGGTGTTACTATGATTTATCTTTCCTTCTTCTGCTAACTAGGGGTAGTAAGTGTTCTGTAAAAACTCAATGCTATTTCAACCCTGTGTAAGGCTTGAGGTTCCTGGGCTGTAAATGAACTTGTGAAGTGCTTTGAGAGCCTCAGGTGAAAACACAGTATCAGACTTAAATATATACTCATGACAAAGTCCTTTTCACATGATAATCAAGTTATTCTGTCTGATCTGTGGGGTTCTTCCATGCATTTCATTTTTTTCCAGCTGGGTTCCTTGTGTGCAGCTGACTAGCTGAATATCACTGGATGATGTCATATCTGAAAATAATTTCATAGAAGAGAAGCTTCCAGATTGAAAGTTTGATTTGATAATAATATATTAAGCATATCCTCATGTGCTTTCTGTTATTAATGTTTGGTTCACAGCTGCAGCCAGAGTCAAAACCAATTACACAAGAAGATAAGAAGAAAGGAATTTCTAGTAACAAACCTGAGTCTGCTGTTGAGTCAAGATCATTGAACAGAACAGAATCTTCTCCAGTAGAGTCTTGGAGTAATAAAGATCCAGTGCCTTCATCAGGTGAATTAAATGTTTCAAGTGTAATCTCAGGGCAACTTGCAAATCCAATTAGTTGACTTAATTTTCTAGTTACTCTTGCTCTAAAATGGAGCAGACTGTCACTGCATATTATTCTTGAGAGTATATTCTACACCCTCTCATTTAATACATATTTCAGAGCCTCAGGGAGGAGATAATTTTCTCACTGTGGACCCTGTCACAGTATCAGAATTTCTATATATTTGCTGTTCACTCAGTAATGTCTGAGAACTGACATTAATGAAAACCAGCTTCTTTTGTAGGCCAAAATAAGGAATAATTCCAATGCAAAACACACAGAAAGGTTTTAATTTGGATCATAATTAGAAGGTTGAAGTCTCAAATGGAGTTCTTGACTTTTAGCCTTTGCCAGCAATCCAGAGATGACACATAGTGCAATGGAAAAGAGGAATGTGTAACTGAGAGATGAAGCATTGGATTTTATTTTGCAGGTTTTCTGCAGGGGTTCTTTGTGCATCTCAAGTGGTTGAGATAATCAGCTAGATCATGTGACAGCCTATTTACAGACAAATATTTGGTAGTCCAATTGGTTACAGGAAATAGTGGAATTGCCTATTAAAGGAGAACTAAATTTGTTTTAAAATATTGCTACCTTTGTAAGGGCAGTTTCTGAATTTTGTTACTGAAACCTGTTACTTCTCTTTATTGTGTTCTTTACCAGAGCTTTTTTTTTTTCCTGGAAAAGAAGCAGAATGTATTTGAATGGGGGTTTTAATATTTTTTTTTTCACTTAGTTAAATTCACATCTTTTCTTTGCACCTGTATTTTTTCTGATTTAGTTTGTGGAATGCTTTGATGCATTTTTACATTTGCTTCAGGCCAGACTGTCTTTAATGGTTTTGTGTATGTAGATCTCTTCTGTCTCTGCTTTCATAGGTGGAATTAGTTCATGTCCCTAATATAGCCAAAAATATCCATGCCCTAAATTAATCTGTGTTGTCAGAGATGTTTATTTTCTCTAGTCCAAATGGGGCAAAGCTTTCAGGAGAACACAGCACCCTTTGTTAAACCAAGGGATGTAGCTGGAAAAGAAGCAGCCCAGGAGCAGGAGGCACAGCCCTGGAAAACCTGCCTTAATATTCCCTGTGCTGGAATTGGAGTGTTATTAAGCCTGTCAGTCTGTGCCTGATCATACAGGGTGAGTGTGAGGGCTCAGTGTTTTCAAAAACTTAGTTCAAGGCTTTTGGAAGTGATGAAGTGAAAGTAGGTAAGAGTGTTTGTCTTCATCTGGAATTCTTACCATCTGGCAGCAGCTTCAGGGAAGATCCTGACTGGGCTGGTTTTGGGAGACAGCTCTGCTCCTGGGAGCAGTGGGGCAAGAAAGACTGGAGATATTTTCCATGCCTCAAACTTCCCTTCCTTTCCATGTGTAGGGCAAAGCATCACTATTTCTTCTCTCACTCTGCTGTGTTCAGGAAGTGGTGTTGGAGAGAGGGTGGGAGGAAGTCCTGCTCTCCATCCACTGCTGTATGCTCATAATTCCAACCCCTTTGCCTTGTCCAGAGTTTGAACTAGAACAGACAGATTTTTATCTTTTGTAAGTGTCTGATAATACAGAAATTCTCAAAATGTGTCATTGAGCTTTTTTCCCCTACAGCTCAAATACATGTCTATTTTTAATTATATTTTTTAACATCTCTAACAGGAGCAGTGAAGACACCAAAATTTAAGCCTGATCCCAAACTTATGGACCATGGACAGTCCAGCCCAGAAGATGTGGATATGTACAGTACTAGAAGCTAAGCCAAGCCTGCTTACAAACTGCAAAATGTCACAGATAAGGGGGAGGGGAGAAGGGAAGGAATAATCCTTACAATACATACTCTGTGAGGTATAATTTAATCAGACATTTTCCTATCTCAGTTTGCATTATTGACTTCCAAGATTCTGTTTAGTCCATATTTTATTTCTGACTGAGAATTCACTCAGTGCCATTAGGGAGACACTGAGAAAATGAGGTTTGTCAGTGTCTTCTCCCAGTGAGGTTTCTCTGTGCCAAACTTGTTAATAAATGTCACTTCACAAAGGATATTTGGAAATGTAAACATATCTCTGCTTCGGCTCAGATGTTCATTGATCTGAAAGAGGAATGTGAGGGATGGGGTTTGCACAAAGGCTTCTTTGCCTGCTTTCTTTCAGCTCTGGAATGAAGTGCAACTTCTTGCTGGTCTGAGTACCCCTGAAAGCTCGTGGTTATATTGTATGAACAGCATTGTTTTTAATGCTTCTGTAAACTTTTTTTCATTGCAAAATAATTTGATGTTGTTTGCCTCTTTCACAGAGGTGAATGGAAACAGCTCCTTGTCCTGCTTCTGATGTTTTTAAGTGTCGCTGAAGGTGGGAAAAACACACAACTGATCTCTAAACATCCTTTATAGACCGTGAATCACTTTTCACCTGCTTCTAATACTTTGAAGAACTGTGTGTAAATTGCTCAATCCATGAAAGTGATACTGAGATTATATAAAATCCATTAACAACTTTTAGGATGTTGGAAACCTGTAATTTCAAGGTGTTAAGTGCCGACAGATATTAAAAATGCAGAAGTAAGAGACAGCCAACTTTTTCTCCCCAGAACTTTGTATGCAATACCCATTGACCTTGGGAGGATTTCTGTGATGTTCTTTTTCCATAAGAATGAGATTAGAAGTTCATTAAGTTTCCTTAATGATGAAACTATCAAACATTACATTTATCATTGTGTTTATTGCTCTAGTTCTGTTCATCCTCCATTTCTCTTCATTCTTTTTTCTGCCAATTCATGAAATTATGGGCTTTGCTATAAAGTAGAGGTGGAAGCAAGAACAAACTATACAAGCAGATAGGCTAAAACCTGAAATGCTGCTTCATGTGGATGTGTTCTCAGCACTGGGATGTGAAGGGATGTTTGCTCCTGTTCTCCATGAGAAGAGATTTCACAACCTGATTCCTTCTTCCAAGGCTGCCGATGCCAAGGCAAATGACTGGTGACATACAGGGAAACAGAATTCCCAGTGTCCCTGTGGAACCAGCAGGAGTTGTGAGGAGATGCTGCAGGATGGAATGTGCATGAGGCACAAGTGGTGAATGAGCAAAAGAAGTACTAAAGCTTTTGTGATGGTTCAGAAACAGATAAGTATTGGTATTTTAAAATCCAAATTTCAGGCAGAGTGTCAGACTTTGTTACACAGGGTCCACTGGAAGGTGAAGTCAGTAAATGTGAAGTTTAAAGAAGAGGAATTCTATTAGTTCAACTGGCTTGGGACAGCTGACTTAGGATTTGATGTGTTTTGTTTCTTTAATCATCTCTTAAGGCCCAGGAATTCAGGCAGCAATCAGAGGGATATTAAATCAGTCTTCAGAGAGCTCCTGGACAAGACACATTTAGTGTTTCATCACAGAGAAAGGAGTAGAAAAATTAGATGGCTGGGCTTCATATGCCATTTCCAGGGAAACAGGTGAAGACATAAGGCAGGAAGTGGAAATGGTGGAGAAATTATGATTTTCAAGTGCAAGACTGGATGGCAGAAATTGTATTATGTCTCCCTGTGATCAGGTTCTGGTTAAAAAACATAAAGGAAAACCCATCTCCTCTACTCCTTGATTCTGTTAAATTCTAACTGCCCTTTGATGATGTGCTACCACAAGTCAACAGGAAAGGTAAGGGGATGCAGATTTGGTTGGATTTTGTAGGAGTTTACTGTGGTGAGATTTTTCAGGATATAGTGAAAAACTATGACTAAGAGTAATAGTAATAATATAACTAGGACTCCTGGGAGCAGGGAGAGAAGCCACCTTGGATAGCTGTTAGGGAACCAGCATGTCTGCCCTTTCCAGGCAAAGAGAAGTGCCAAAAGCTGCTTTGGGCCTTCCCAGACTTTGAGGGCATTTCCATTCCAGCCTTGTGACACCAGTGCAGTGTCTGGTCTGCACGAGGTCCTTTGGCTCCTGGGTGGTTGGGCAGACAAGACTCAGGTGTTCTATGCAAACAGCTTGTGTTACACCCCCTGATTCTGCAAGTTGTTCATGCTGTGCATGGCCATGGTACACAAAGCTGTCCTCAGGCTGTATTTCAGTCTCAAATTACTGCTCAGGACAAAACTGTAATAGACCTACACCTCAGAGTTAAATCAGCATTCTGAAGTCTTACAAACATCTTCTGGGACATAACTTAAAATTGTTGTTCCTGCCCACTGTGATGAATGAGCAGGATGAGGGATGCAGCCCTAGAGCCCACAGAATGGTGTGCCTGTGCTGAGTCATTTCTTGGTGGGTAAGAGCTGTAAGCCCAGCCCAGGGTTTCCCAGGTGGCTGCCCCATCCCTGGAGGTGTCCAAGGCTGGGTTCTTTGGGGCCCTCAGCAACTTGGTCTAGTGGAAGGTGTCCCTGCCCATGGCAGGGGATGGAACAAGATGGTCTGTAAGGTCCCTTCCAACTCAAACCATCATTATCATCATAATGATGATATTAGTGTCACTTCTTAGTTTTTCCATCAGCTGAGATTTCTCCTTCTCATCCTTCTCTACAAGGCAAGGTAATTTTCTGGTTGTTTCGTTTGTGTCAACAGTTTTTGTTTAATATCCCTCCACAGTTGAAAAGCTGGGCTAAGATTAGAGGCTTGGGTTTTAGGACTGAAACACATCCAGCTGAAGAAAACTGTTCCCTCTGTGCAGCCAGAGAAAGTGGGACAAAAGTGTGGAAGGTTTTGTATTCTGTGTGGTGTGTTCTGTGCTTTCAAGTCAGACATCTGAGCCTCCAGGGTTTATATAATACTCTACAGGTGACTTGTTCCAGGTAACTGCAAGCAACTGTAGCCACATGTCTGTATTAGTAATTTCTAGTAAAGGTGCTATGCAGTGGCTTTAAAAAAGCAAATTCAGATCTCCATGATGCCATGGCTTGTGAGTCTTCAGTGTAAATATGTGCCTGACTTGATCTCCTCAAGATTTCAGACCCAATAGGCAAATCTGTTACAAAGAAAACATAAGCCAGGGGAAAAGTTGCATTGCGAGACATGGTTTTATTAATTTATAGTGAAACAGTTTGAAATGTCTCTCAAATGTATCACTTAAAGTCTATTTCATAATGCAATAATACAGTAAGAACATATACAGTAATTTTTATATGTTATATATTTGTGAAAAATTCAATGTCTTAAAGAACTGGGTCACGTGTATTTTCTAATACAGAAATAGCTTTAATGCATGTTTTTTTATTTATGATTGATTGTATTCGATATAGGGAGATTTGGAACTTGTTGATATTAATTTTTTATTTACATAAAACTGATTGTGATACTTTATTTTGTCATATCGCTGTGAAGCACCTGGAAATAAAGGGTGATAAGACACTTTTTAAAAATTAAGTTGAACTTCTGTCTGTTGTCTCATCTGTAGGACAAATTGTCAGTTCTTTTCCTCTTTAAGAATTAATTTGGTAAATGTAACTAAGTCACACCTGGGGAAACAGCTTCACCCCAAAGTACTGAAACATTCCTGGAAGAAACCACTGAAATAACAGACAGGACATATTAATGCTGAATGTCTTAAATTTTGAGAAGTGCTTCCATTTTCTTTCCTTGGTGTTTCCTTATAAAGAATTCCATAGCCCAGGACTTGGAGAAACGAAGGCTTTTATCCATGCTGGAGGAATGGCTCACACTGTTAAAGACTGAGGCAGATAAATGTATTTATCTCGGTGTGGCTCTGTGCTGATCTTCCAGGTAAAGTCATTTGCCAGGCCAGTGGTGTAACCTGCAGTGTGAACTACTCAAAAGGAGACAAACTGTGTGAGTAAGAAACGTGGCTGTTTTAATGGCACATTGTCATTGTGATTCTTCAATAACTTAGGAAAGAATTACTGTGAAGGTAGTTTAATGCATCAGTGTAGTTACATTGTAGTGAAAGTTTGGAGTGTTTTTGAATCACACTGAAATACTGAAAATGTATTTTAAATCCAAAAAGAAAGTGGGGTCCTACAAAGCCTTGACTTTTTATAAAGGAGTATCAGTATGCACTAGATTTTGTGTAGTTTTTATTTTAAATGGCAGGGATTCCACGAAGCAAAGCTCAGCCCTGTGCTGATGGTAAACTGCAGTCAAGAAGGGCTGTGATTGAACACATTGCAGAAATCAGCATTTTATTTACCCCACCACAGCACTGCTGTGCTCTTCCTGCAGCCCAGAGCCAGAGTCCAAACCAGAGTGGGGTCCTGAGGTCCCTTTGGGGCAGAGTCCCACCACCCTTGTCCAGGGTTCTTTGCCCTTTTGTGAACAGCTGCAGGAGATGGATTTTTGCTGCAACAACTGAAAGGAATTGTTTGTGTTTCCCTTGCTGTGAGCAGGGAATGGGTCTGAACTGAGCCTGTGCTGGTTTTAAGTGTTGGGAACCCTTCCTGTGCTGTATCTGTAGCACTCCCAGTACCAATATTTGAGGACTCTGTAGCTTGTGTTCTGTTTGCACTGCCCTCAGAACCCCTGCAATGCTGCAGGATTGGAGGGTGTTCTGCAAAGCCATCTTGAACCACATCTAAAATTATTTAAGAGTAAAGCTAATGAGCAGTTGACCATCTTTCACCATTCATTTTGGACAGTAATTTTGCTTTAGTTATAGCTCTGTATTTGAGGAAGTGAGATCAGTCTAGATGTACTGTACCTAGTCTAGTCAGAGAATGCATAACTTGGCACTAGATTCTGCTGTGTTCCAGAAACTCAGACAAGAGGAGGAAATGGGTGTGCTGTGAAATAAAATGCTCACAGCTGTGTAGGTCTGTTGGCACTGGGTTTATTTGTTGTTACCCAAGTGAGTACTAAAAAGAGAAACCTGATGGGCTCTGCAGCCCTTCTGTGGAACCATGTCCAAACCTGCTGTGTTCATAAATGCCAAAGGTGTAACAAAGTCACGAGTTTGGGGGTTGTGATCTGCTTCATTAAAACATCTCACCCAAGTAAAAACTGCAAATTGCATTTCTGCATCTTTGAATGAAATCTCAAAGCCCCAGGTCAAGGTGTTTGTTCCTCACCCAGCCTGAAGCGCCGGCACTCAGCAGCTGTGAGCTGGAGCCAGAGCAGGATTCCCTGTGAGCCACAAGAACAAAGCATCTGTGTGAACTGGTTCTTCACACTCCTGCCTTCATCTGAAGAAGGATCATGCAATTTCTTTTACTGAGGTCTGTGTAATTTCTCTGATCCTGGGTGTTGTACAGCAATCTTCTGGCAGAGCTGAGAATCTCTTATCCCCTGCTGTAAAATTAAGTGCTGTTGGGCTTTCAGCCAGAGCAGTATTCTTTAAAGAATTTGCTAGGCATTGATTTTCAGAGATCATTATTTATCCCCTGAAAGGTAAAGGTTAAAGTTTACCTTTTGCTGTTAATATAACTGTGGTTGGCATGTTTGCATAAGCAGCCAGCTCCTGTCAAATTAGGAAATCCACATCGGGATTTTATCAGTGGTGGAGAAACTTGGAGGGCACCATCCTGAAAACACTTGTGCCAACTGAAACTGCAACACACTTCCCCTCTCACAAATTCTGGGCTGTCCTGTACAGTGTTCAGGAGGACAAATCATTCACATAGAAGTGACCACATATTGAAGACCTCGTGCAGTGAATGTTGAGAATATTAGAGACAATCTTTAAATAATAAAAAGGCCAGATGACAGTTTGAGGGTGTGCTAAGGCATCAGTTTCTGTTGTCATTCATCATTGCCAGAGGGGGACTTTCCATTCTCTTCTCAGAAAAGTGAAAAATTAACCAATGAAACTTAATGGTAGATGCATACAATGACAGGATTCCCTCCTGGCCCTGTCTCATCCCTGTTAGTTGGCTTCAGGATCGTGGCTTTGGCATGTCTTTAAAAACAATATCTGTTCCAGGAACTTTGTCTTCAAATACATTCCAAGTGTGTTATCTGTAAAAGGTAACATAACCCTAAAAGGAGAGTAGATAAATGTTCCTGACTGATACCTCAGTCTGTTGAAACTTATGTCCTGAAATGAATACTTTACATATGTATTCAGAAATTCAGAAGTAGCAAGATTAATGAGACATTTTTATGGAACTACCCAGTTTTCGTAAAAGAAAATATGCTGGATAAGTTATCAGGGCGTTTCTATCAGCTTTAAGTTAATTAGTAATTCTTCATAGAGAAGGATGCTGTAAAACAAGCTCAAAATCCACAATCCTTGACTCTGCTACAGTAGCAGAAAGGAGAGCTCATTCTGCTGCTGGCAAGTCTGGAAGAATCAGTGTTTTATCCCAGTTGGCTCCAGGATGTCCTTTCTGGAAGTCTTGCTCTGTGTCCTGTTCCTGGCCAGCGGATCCCTGGGTGAAAATGGAGCTCTAAAACGTAAGATATGGTGGGATTTGATTTGATTGTCAGGACAGGGGTGTGTCCATGTCCATCCACTGTGGGAGTGCTGCTGTGGCACTGCAGTCCCAATGGGAATTCTCCTTATGCCTTAGGTGAAGTTTATTTTAAATTACAGGAAAACAGCTGCCTTCCTGTGTTGTGTCATAATTCTTGAGTTCTGTACTGCCAAGAGCATATTCCATAGAGATCTAGATGTGCTCTGGCTTTCACCTGTTACTCTGTCCTTCTGCACATCAAAAAGGTCCCAACCATATGAGTTACAACTGAAATACTCACGTTTCTGGTGGCTTTGAATCATTTTGAGTCAGTCTCTCCATGTCAAAAGGATGTTTTTAAATTAGTTGAATGCCTTGGTTCTTTTTCAGTAGGAATACTTTGTACAGAGGTTAAAGAATTACACATTCTTTTGAGAACAAGTATTCTTAGATTTTTTGATACTAACAGAGAAAATCATCAGTAATTAAGAGCAGGACAACAAGAATGCATTGAAAGCAAAGTAGTTTTAAATAAGCTAATTAATATGGAATTGTCTCTGATTCTCTTATAGTATACAGTATTGGTCAGATTTTTTTTTTAATGGGAGGATTTTCTACTGATTGATTTTATATATTTATTTATTTTACCATCACTGTTCTTTACCTGGTAGCTACCAGTTACTAGTAACCAGGTATCACTAACCTGACAGTGATGGAAACCAGCTGCAGGTACTGTTGTCTAGTTACTAGTTTTGGTTTGCGATCTGAGGAATTTTTTTCTGCTGCTTTAGCCTTTCAATCACCAACAAAAAGTTCCCACTTGAAGGCTAACTTTGCATTTATATAGACTCGAGTCCTGTGAAGGGCTCAGCAGTGAGTTCCTCAATGACAGGGAATATTAGAGCATTAATGTCCAAGGGCACACACTCCCTCTCTCCCCAGCACAGTCACAGCTGGTTATTTTCTGCTCCCTTAGTATTTTTTGAAACATTGCTAAAAGAATTGTGATTATGTTACTGTTGCTTATCTCCTAAGCCATGCCAAATGCTACTTGAGACTTCATTGTTCTGGGCTTTATAGGCGTAACATGGGATCTGTATTGAGGTTGTCTTGGAAAATGCTTCAGTGCTTGATGCCCTTTGGAGAGAAAGGCCTGCAGTACATGAAAATAGATTTGTACAAATGCAAGCCTTGATTCACTGTGTAATCATTTAGATTTATCTCTAGTTAGCAGGAAATGTTGGATTAGATTGCCTTGAAGACTGGGGAGGAAGGAGGCTCCCACCTCTTTTTGAAATCAAGACTGCTCAGAGCAGAGTTTCTCTAGCTAATAAAGCTTTAGTCAGGAGTTTGTAGTGCCCCTGTTCATGATGTGAAATCCCTCTCACAAAAGCAGCAACATTAGGGATGCTCTGATACTCCTTGCTTCCAGTCAGTTCTCTGGGGGGCTCGGAAAGATCTGCCCAGAGATCTTTCAGTTCTGACTCTCTGGCTTCATTCTAAATGTGTATCCTCTCACTGGGAACAGTTATGACAAATTATACTCAGCTGTGTTGGTTCTTTGGGGCTTTTTTTGAGTATTCAGGTTGGTGCTTAGTGTTGAGTCCAAGTCCTACGTGGGAGAGAAACAGGTAGCAAAGAGTGCAGGGTGTGAGGGACAAACCTGGTGATGTTTGATGTCTGCCTAAGGCTGCTGAGGAAGGTGTTTTAGCCAGTCACACACCTGTGGATATGTAAACACTCAGCTTCTGGATCATGATTTACAGCCCACAATGTTTACACAGCAAAGGAGACAGCTGAGAATTGAATTAACACAAACCAGATCCTTTTGTAAGCCAAAATAAGGAATAATCCCAATGCAAAACACACACAAAGGTTTTAATTGGGATTATAATTAGAAGGTTGGAATCTCAAATGGATCTCATGACTTTCAGCCTTTCCCAGCAATCCAGAGGTAATACACAGTGGAATTCAGATACAACCACACTTAAATGATGTGATAAAAATCATAATAACACACAATTTACTGGGCAACTGGGAGATGGGTGCCCATTCAGGGTAAAGTAATTTAAGCAGGTAAATCTTCATTTCTCAAATAATTTCAAAAATTTCCAAGGGCAAGGCACTGAAAAGTAAGATTTAGTATCATCTAGAGTATGTCATGAAGCTTAAATTTCTGGTGCCATTAGCAATCCAGCCCAGTGACAGTATGTTACTGGATAATTGCATTAAGTACTTGATTTGTTTTAATTCACAGCCAACTGCAGTGGAGTTAAGGACTTTGAGGCCTGCCTGGGTAACACAACTCAATTCTGCCCTACTAATATTCCTTGTCTGTGTAAAAATGAAGAACCTTTCTGCAGGTAGGGTGTGGGGTTGGTTTGTTTAAATATACACCATGTAAATGTCAAATATATTCTTAAGGATGAACTAAATTTAGACCCTGCAATGTGATCCACGAAAGTAGATGTTGATCTTCATTCACAATCTGCATAAGTTTATAACTCTGGTACAAAGCATCTGGGCTCAGAGTTTTCTTTTTAAAAACAAGCAATTCCCAATGTAGGTAATCACTGTAATCCTTAATTTTCACATGCTCCTTCTTGTCTCAGATATTTTACTTTAGAACTGCATTATCTGTGTAGTGGCAGTTCATTTTTTTTTCCCAGGTTGATCAAATTTTCTTTAGAGTTAAAAAACCCCAAAGAGGATATCTTAATGTTCTATTCTCCATTACACAGTTGGTTTTTTTCCTTTTAAAAAATCAGTGTCATAATGACAGATATCACTGTCACATTTCACTTACATCTGCAGAGTCTGGAAATTCAGCACCTTTGTCATGCTTAGAGCTGGCACAGGGATCTTTGCCCTCAGTCATGTCATGACTTGGGTACTGCACCCTGTTCCCAGAAAAGCTCATTATCTCCTCCTGAAATGCCAACCTGGACTTGTTGCCCCAGAACCTGGCAAAGTGCTTTTGCATCAAATCTGGGAAAAGATGTGTGTTACTAAGAAAAGTAACACCTTCAGGCAAACTGGAAAACCAGTGAATCTCTTGGCCCCTGCAGTATTCAATAATAAACAATTATATAGCAAAATATTTTACCTTTTTTGGGTATTACTTACTTTTGAATTAAAATGGTGTTGCTGAAAATGAGTATTTTTATTTGCAGATGTGATTACTTCAGAGTGGGCTGGAAGGACTACTGGTACATGGGCCCCAAATGTAACCACCTTTGGAACACTCTAGATTTCATTTTAGTGGCTACCGTTCCTGCAGTAGTACTGGTTCTCATAGTGACTGTAATATTTTCCTGTTTCTACTGCTGTAAAAGTGAAAAACCTGGGTAAGTGACTTTGGGTGCAGATAGAAGGGGTTTTATATGGAAGGAAAGCAAAAGGAGTCTGGTATTCTGGTTAATTTTTAACCTCTGGATATTTAAATGGACAAGGTTGCCCTGGAGCATCCTCTGCCAAAATACTGTTTGTACAATTTAAAACTAAATCAAAGCGTCTTCCCTGAGCACTCAACACTTACTCAGCACTTTACTACTACGTGTAGAACTTCACTCTGAGTCATTGCCTCTTTTCTTTAGGGCTCACCAGACAAGCTTTAAAGATTGATAAGTCCATTTGCTACTTAAACTCGAGACTACCAGATGTGTCTTTGTGATTTATTTGCTCTTAAGGATTGGCTTGCTTTTCACAAGTTTAGTAAAAAAGGAACAAGGCCAAAACATTGACAAGAGTTTGGGCAATTAAACTCAATTCCTCCCGTTCTTTGGTCTCCGACTTTGGCAACTGGAGCTGCTTTTTGCTTCCAACACTTTTTTTTTCCCCACTGATACCTCTCCCCAGTACATAGACAGTATGGGTTTTTTTCTTTCACTGAGCCCCAGTAATGTGTGTCACAGAAAAGCTGTAATAATACATAGCTCTTGTACAGCCACTGCCACGGGTCATCTGAAGCTGTGCCACGGCTGTTGAACCAATCTGCAGGACAAAAACATTTGTCAAGACCCTCAGCACTGCTCATGCTCTAAATTCCCACTGTTCCCCCCTGCAGGAAGCAGCCAAACTCTCCCTACCTTGAGGCACAGCACAACCCTGCCTTCAGTGCTGACACACCCGCCCACCCGGGGCACAGGTACCCACAGCCACCCAGGGTAAGAGAGGGGGGGCACACCACGTGTTCCTGGGGCTGGGGGAGCCAGGCAGGGGGGTGTGATTCAGAAGAACAGTATATGAATAGCAAAAAGAAAAGGTCATCTGGTAAAATTAAAGGTACTCCAGGTTTAAAATCTCCCCAGTATTTGATTTCCAAGATCAGCTGAATGCACGTGAGAAAGGTGAAACTCTTCAAGACTCCTGTGAGACAGAGTAGAGTGTTTTATAGGACCACCTTTATAGTCTGTGATGGAGCTGGGATTTGAGTTTTGGTCCCCAGAGGACCAGCTGCTGCCTTTTGAGCCAGGGTCACCCTCTACTGGGCCAGTTTTCTCCATTAGACAAGATGTAGTAGAGATCATTGCTTGAACTAATGGAAAAGATGGATAAATGCAGTTAAAAACCAACATGAAATAAAAAGAAACACGAAAGGGAGTATATTTGTGTGTGTTCATTTGCTCATTCAGTAGTTCAGGTGATTATTTTACATATTAAGAAGTGTACAGGGTGTGACAAGAATACATTGTGGGCTGCCTGAGAAAAGAAAGAAAGGAATCTATTCTGATCCATTATTTTCTGTTAAATCTATCTGTAAAGCATCATTATCTTGGCAATGCAGCAGCCTGATCCTGCCTTCACCAGGAGATGGTGCTGTTTAATTTTGAACTAGTTCAGAATTTGGTTCAGCTAATGCTGTTTTCGAGGTTAATAACTGGTTTACTTAATTGTGCAAAGACTTACCTGGGTGGGTATTTCTCTGTTATATCTATATAGACTATATAATATATAGTCTATAAAGACTTTTCTACCGAGTCTTTTAGATAAATTGAATTTATACATTTGAAAATGTGAACATAACAAACATTATGTTTTGTAAGTGCTGGATTGGTTTATAACTTCCAACACACTGTACCTGGTGAGCTGGGGTTTGTCATTTGTTGTCATTTTGCTCTGTGTGACCACCTGATCCTCTCCATCAGGATCAGGATGGCTGGGGTGGACAAATTCCGAAAGCTTCACTGAGAAGACAAGATTTTGATGAAATCTCAATCCCAAGCCAAAGAGGGAATGACAGGTATGCTGCTCTTCTTCTGTATTATTTGCTCATTTTCACTTTATATTCTGGCTTGGAGACTCAGAATGACTTTGTAGCTTTGCCAGTGGCACAGTAACCAACAAAGGTCCAGTAAATGGCAAAGCTTTTGACTGGACATACACTCCCATACATAAATCCTAAAGTACTGATTTATCCAGGGGCTTCTGTGGTTTTCCTCTAATAATTCCAAACATATTCCTTTTCATTACTTTTAGAAACACACTTTCCTTTGTTGTGCTTCCTCACTTTGACCCTCCCCATTATCCAGCCAACTGTTGCAGCTCCTACCTGCAAGTTTTGCAGAGGTGTTGCCTCAATGCAGTAGTGAGCTTAAATATTTTTACATTTCAGTTTAAAGGAACACTTTGTGCAATTTGTAGGGTATTATAACACAGGTTTTTAATAACCTTTTTCTCTTTTGCACAGTTCCATGTATTCTCAGCCCCTGAGGAGACCAGATCCAACCACAGACCGCTTCTCTCTGCCCAGGCCCCAATGGGAAGGATTTGACTATCCCAGCAAGAATTTGCCTCCTGCAAATTATGCAGGGGGGAGACAATATCAGGTACATATTAATTACATACCTATGCATACTAATTACATACCTATGTATATAGATTATTTAATCATCTATCTTGGTGCTGAATAGAAATCGAAGCCACCTTTTCCTATGCGGGTGTTTTCTTCAGGAATTTTACAGGAACTGCCCCTGCTGAAATGTTTTTAAATATTTCAAAACCTGTTTCAGTTTGTGTGGACACAGTCCTAATACATTCAGTTATTTGTGTGAAAATCACCTCCCAAAGCTCCTGGTGAGTGCACACTCAGAAGCAGCACATACTAACAAAAGAAATATATATAAATGTAGTTTAATTAGATCAATTATTTTAATAACAAGCAGGAGGGTGTGTCATGCTACTAATTTAATTCTAATCTCTTTACAGAGATACTGAGAACAAGTGCTTGCTATATCACAAATATCTTGGAATGCTGCTGATCACTGGGTAATCCAGATGCTGAGAGAGCAGTGAGACCCTGTGGATTGGGACACAGAGGAATTGGGCATCACTATTAGAAAGCACTAAAAGTTATTGGAAAGAAAAGGTACAGAAGAGAATTATAAACCAAAACATGATATTACATGATCTTAGCACCTGATTGTTTACTCTGTAATTGGTGGCAACTCTTTGTGAATGCCTGACATTACAGTTCCCAGAGCTGCTGCTCAGTATTGCTGAGGTGGCTGCACATCTGTTGGGACACGGGCTCTTTGGGATTAACCTCGTGCCCTGTGCCTAAATGACAAGAAGTCCCTGTCACAAGAAGCTGCCTCAGAAGACACTCATGCTGTTTACAGGGCCATGAATTTCTCTTAGCTCTAATTTTGAAGATTCTTCAGGGCACTGTAGCAAGTAGAGCCTGCTGCACCCTGACTGACATTGCTTTGCTTTTCCCCTTAACGGCCAATATTTAAAGAAAGAAAACAAAAAATTACATATAATTCTGAGCTAGAATAGTTTGCCTTTAAAACTGCCATGGCTTTCTTTGTAACTTTTTCTGTAAATGATGAAAATAAATGAAGCTGTGGAAGATTGACTACCTTGCCACTAACAAATTAAAGAGGCTGAAGTCCTGGATTTATTTCCCATTTTCCAAAAAGTCTGAAGCACATTTTATTGAGATTTATATTAGAACACTTTTCCTTAGTGTTAGGTAATATGTGAAAGTATAAGACAAAACCAGAATCGTAAGGTTTTTAGAAAGGTTGGGGGTTTTTTGGTTTGGTTTGGTTTTTGGTTTTCCCCCAAAGTCACAAATACCCAAAGTAGGCAAGTTTCACTGGCTTTCACAACAGTCTGAAACTACTGAGGGCAGATTTGCCAACTGTTAAATCACTAATGCTGTCAGAGGAACTTCTCATGGATAGTTGAAATCACAGGCACAGAAATTCATCAAAAAGAATCCAAAGATTTTTCTGGGCATGGACTGCTTGCAAACCTGCATTGCAACGTCTTCTGAGAGTGCAGCCAGCTTAAAGTAATGCTTGTGCTTATCAGTGTTGAGAATTTAGTTGCAGGTTAAAGCACAAAGAAGCTGAATGTTCATAGTGGTAACACCTGCAGAGCCAGCTTGAAGCAGCATCTTGTGCTGGAGTCACTAGAGGGGGAAGAGGGAAGGATGTCCCTGCTTTTCCTTGTCTCACCCATTGTCCTTTAACAGACGTGTTCAGTAACAGCATCCTCCTGTCATCCAGCTGGTTTTCAATTTCTATCAGAAATAAGAGAAGTGAGAATGGTTCCCTCTCTGTTATCTTCAGAAACACACAGAAATGGTGTTGGCACATCTGTTTAGATCCCAGGCGATCGGTTTAAGCCCTTTTGACCTCAGAAATTCAGATCTGAAGGTGTCAGAGAATTGTGTCAGTGAATTGCCTTTCTCTGTCCCTTCTCAGCCTCAGGAAGTGCCACAATCTGACAAACTGTGGTTGTTGTTGACCTCGATCCAGCTGTTTTACCAACCTCAGAGTGACCACAGGATTCAGGAGTGTTCAGTTTGATATTCCACCACTACTTTGAAAAGGAATAGGAGGAAGAGATAAGGCAATGCTGTCACATATCCATGGTGCTGGTATGGGACCCCTCAGCTCCCACTGCCGTGCTGGGTCTGTAATGGGGGCTCGAGTGATCCCACCCACATGGCTCTGCCCCCATGGAGACCCCTGGACATGGTGGGGGCACCCAGCAGTCACAGAATAGTTGGGGTTGGAAGGGACCTCTGGAGATCATCCAGTCCAACCCCCTGCCAAGACAGGGTCACCCAGAGCAGGTGACACAGGAACACGTCCAGGTGGGTTTAGAATGTCTCCAGAGAGGGAGACTTGACACCCTCCCTGGGCAGCTGTTCCAGTGCTCTGCCACCCTCATGGAAAGAAGTTCTTCCTCATGCTGAGGTGGAACTTACTGTGTTTTAGTTTATGGCCATTGCTCCTCATGCTGTTGCTGGGCACCACTGAAAAGAGCCTGGCACCATCCTCCTGGCACCTGCCTTGGAGATATTTGTATGGATTGATGAGATCCCCTCTCAGTCTCCTCCAGACTGACCAGGCCCAGCTCCCACAGTCTCTCCTCGTAAGAGAGATGCTCCAGACCCCAAATCATCTTTGTGGCCCCTGCTGGACCCTCTCCAGTAGCTCCTTGTCTCTCTTGTGCTGAGGAGCCCAGAACTGGACACAGCTCTCCAGCTGTGCCTCACCAGGGCCGAGCAGAGGGGCAGGATCACTCCCTGACCTGCTGGCCACACTCTTCCTGATGCCCCACAGGATCCCATTGTCCCTCCTGGCCCCTGGACACAGTGTCAGCTCATGGTGTGGTCCCCCCATGCTGCCCCAGGTGTGTCTAAGCAATACCCTACTCAACATATGAGGGTTTGGGGTCACATTTCTCAGGGATCCACTTCTGCCTTTACACTGCAAACTACCTGGAAACGCAGCTCTGGGGTCTGGATTTCTCCCTGGCTGCCAATGAATAAAAGGTGTGCCAAGCCTTGCCCAAGTCCTCTTTTGCTCATATTTGTACAGCAGGCTCTGAATCTTGTGACAAACAGGAATACAAAATTCCCAAAACAAGTTCTTATGCTTGTCATGAAAAGGTTCATATCTGTATCCTAACTTCTTTTATGTATTAAAATACTATTGTTTCAACCTCATATAGAATCTCACATTTAACAAAATAAGTAGGGGTTCCATGCTGATAAAAGAGCTCCACAGAACCAAAACCATGCTCCGGGCTATTTAAAGGTTGGGTGTTTTATTCAGGAGATTATCTCACTGCCCTCCAGGGAACAGGTCTGGGGGGTGGGTCCCCGTCATGCTCTCACTGTGCCCCCAGGGTGTGTGTGCGGGGCCACCCCGCGGTCCCGCCCGGTCCCCTCGGGGGTGTGTGCGGGGTCACCCCGCGGTCCCCTCGGGACTGTGTGCGGGGTCACCCCTCGGTCCCGCCCGGTCCCCTTGGGGGTGTGTGCGGGGTCACCCCTCGGTCCCACCCGGTCCCCCCTCGCTGCCCCTCACGGCGCCGGGGGCGCGGGGGGGTCTGAGGGGGCGGCGGCGGCTGCGCCTGCTCGGCGCGCGGGGGCGCGCGTGACGTGCGCGGGGAGCGGAGCGGGGCCGCGCGCGCTCGCGGCCGCCGCCCGGCCCAGGCTGCGGGCGGAGCGGGCCCAGGCCCGGCCCGGCCCCAGCGCCGAGTCCCGCGGGCCCGGCGCACCCCGGGCCTGCACAGGTGAGCCGGGGCACGGGCGCGGGGACGGCGGGGCCGGGCCGGCCGCGTTCCAGGCCCCCCGCCGCGGGCGCCGCGGGCCGCGGACGGCCCTGGGCGGGCGGGCGGCGGAGCCCCGGGCGGGCCCGGCGGTGCCGCGGCGGGCGGGTGGTGCGGGCGGGCCCCGCGGCGGAGGGGCCGCGCGGGCGGGCAGAAAATGGCGGAACACAAGATGTCGGCCGGGCCGGGCCGGGCCCGCGGGGCGGGGAGGCCTCGGCTCCGCGCCGGGGCACGGGGCGATCCCGCCGGGACGAGGCTATTCCCGCCGGGACGGCGCTATCCCGGCGCCATCCCCGCGCCTCGGCCAGCGCGGCCGCGGGACTCCCGCTCCTTTGTCCCCGCGCTCGCTCCGCCGCCTCCCCCGCCCCGCGACACCGCGGGCGCGCCCGCGCCGGGCACGCGCGGGAGGAGGGAGGGAGGGAAGAAGGGAAGGAGGGAGGGATGCGCCGGGATCCGCTCGTGCCGTCGGGGACCGGCAGCCCCGGCCCTCAAACAGCCGCGTCCGTTACCGTGGTTTTATTTACCAGGGGAAGTTTTGTTACTGCCGCGGATGCACATTGATTTTTTTTTCCCCTGTTTTGTTTTATTTATTATTTTTTATTACGGGCGTTTAGCGCGTTTTAGGCAGCGAGACAAAATCTCGCTCGCTGGTTTTGTCTGTGTCGTTTTAAATGGTTTTAGAGTATAAGTTCTCCTGGGTGCGTTGTAGGTGGACACAATAAAGGATTTTTAAATGGATGTGTTGGTTTTTCGTAGCCTTTCTGCGAAGGGTCCGTGTTAACCTGCACCGTATTTTATTAATTGGTTTTCTGCTTAAGGTTTTCTCACTGCGTTTCTGTTGGTTGCTGCATTAAAAATGAGGGGGAAAATCCCCAAAACATGAAGTGTCATAAGAGGAAGACTATTCCCTTTTTCAAGTTAAATATTATTTAAGAAATAAGATGGTTACAAAACATCTGGTTTGTGTTTTTCAACTGCGTATAAGTTTATTTATTGTTACATTGGTTTATTTTTTGTTCCATTGCTCTGTATCTGAGCCCGGTCCTTTTGGTTTAATCAAAATCTTACGCAGCTTGTGAATATCCAAAACACCGACAAAGCACGGTGGTGTGTTTTCCTTTAGAACATGTAAACAAGACCTAAATATTATTTAGCAGAAATAATAATATGGTTTAGAGGAAATAATATTATATACTATAAATAATAATATTATTTAGAAGAAATCTACTCCTTTAAAGGAGAGATTAAGGGCTGACCATGTAATTAGGCTTTATGTGAAAACGCATCACCTGAACATACTGGGAATAAATCATGTGTAGACTGGGGAGATGCTTAACATTTGCAGGACCACACTGTTTAGGGTATAACAAAATGTATTCATAAATAAGAGCCTGTATTTAATTAGCAAGTGGCATTTTGCAGAAATGTTGTTTGTGTTATATGTGTTTTAATTAGGGCAGCAGTGCCTGGAAGCCAGTGTAGGAAGTGGGAGCTTCCTTGCACCCTTGGGTACACGAATGACACCCCGTGTGTCCTGAAGCAATGGTTTTTATCCCTCCTCCTTAAAATGCTTTGCTGAAGATCTCTCCATTTAGGGTGTTTTCTTAAACTTTCTCAAAAATTAAAATATTAATGGTTATGATATTTTTATAGGAAGGGTAAGCTAAGAATAGATCAGTGTGTTTGCTGGGAACTTCTGCCAGCTTTTTGGTTGAGTGTTGCTGTTGTGTGTTCTTAGGTCATCCCAAACTGCCAGCCATTGTCTTTGATTTTTAAAAATGCCATATGCAGGAGTAATTTACAGTGGTGTTCCTGTCTGTGGACAGAGAGGTCAGATATCCCTTCCCCTTCTGCTTTCAAATTCATTGCTTGTCTCAGCTGAGCCCTGTCCTAAGCAAGAGCTTTGGCATAAAGAGTGAAATAGGTTGAAATCAGCTCAAGCTCATTAGAAAGAGAACTGTTATTTTTCAGAAAAGCAAAACCACTTTAGATACGGACATATTTTTAAAAAATTAACATTGAGACACTGCTTTGGCAGTCTCAGTGTAGGTTTCGTGAAATACTTCATTTTGGGATCTGGTGGGAACGTGCTCCTTCCCGGGCCAGGATAACATGCTGTAATTAAAAAAATCAATGCAAATATTAATGGAAGGTTGTAAAGTGAATATTTTATTGGCTGATGCTAATCAAGTGTTTTCACTGTCTTAAATACCCAGAGGAGAAGGGGAATTGAGAGGAAAAGCTTGAGATGTTACTGGTTAGAGGCGAGAGAGGAATGGATAAGTTTGGATTATGTATGGAATTGTGGCTTTATGCCTGATTTCTCTGCTGGAAACCCACAATTGGATCCATCTGGGATTGCGTGGGTGTGTAACATGGTGTACTACAGGAGGAAGCTGTGAAGAACCACAGTTAATCACTGCTCTGCATTTTTTTGCTCTTTCCAATAACAAGGTTTCCCTGCACATGTGGCTGTGAAACTGCATCTCCTGCACTGCTGCAACCTGGCAGCAAACCCACCCTCCTGGGGGGAATCTTGGGCCTTATCCATGGGGGATTCTTCCAGCTTTAGCAGGAAGGGCTCTTGCTGCTGTCACTGCATTCCTGCAAGACCCCAAAGTGGATATAACAAATACATTTGTGGTTGTATGGTTGATGCAACTCCATCCTTTGTCTGCAGTGAGGGTTTAGAAGATCAGACTTCAG
Source organism: Chiroxiphia lanceolata (assembly GCF_009829145.1). Classification (NCBI taxonomy): domain Eukaryota; kingdom Metazoa; phylum Chordata; class Aves; order Passeriformes; family Pipridae; genus Chiroxiphia; species Chiroxiphia lanceolata. Next base: position 4,457,450 of record NC_045650.1, read on the forward strand.
TAGGGTTGGTACAGCTTCACTGTGGTTGTTGCCACTGTGTCATCCTCCTCTCTGGTTTTAGGGGAAGGCTAAGGGATTCATAGTACTCCATCCACAGAAGGTGCCATCCCATGACTTTAGGAATTTTTCTAGTCCTGCTAACTACTGGGAAAATGATTATGTTATTGATATTGCTTTCCTTGCAGGAATTTAAATTTAAATTATAGTCTTACTTTGTATTGAATGTTTTCATGTAGCACAATATGTAATTTGGTTGTGCATCTAACTATTTAACTGAAAATAAGGAAGAAAAAAAAGGAAGAAGAGTCTGCCATATTCTTCCTGTAATCTCAGGTTGATATAATTTAAGATAATTTTTCATATCCATTTACATTAAAAAAGAAGGATTAACTGAGTGTAAAGGCTGTGGTCAGGAAATGCTAGAGCATTGCATTAATTCTGGGATAGTTACATTAAATTAGCCATTTATGGTCTAGAACTGTATCATATTTTGTACTAGCAGGTATTCATTTGCTACTGCAGGAATTTCAGATGGCTGTGACCATAATTTGGGAGTGATGGAGCATTGCACTGAGGTTCTGAAGATGCTTTGTAATCCTTAAAATGGTGAACGAATTTGATTTTGGAGCAGAATTGAGTTAGTAAAATCCTTAATGGTAATGTTTCACATTTGTGTTTATATTATTATCTGATCCGTGGACCTGACTTACTCTGTTATGGCACCATCGGGGAATTCCATTGGGGAATTGTTGTAGTTCTGCAGGAAGGATTGTTACCTCATCATCCCCAAAGTTAGTGCTGGAGCTTTAAAGCCAGTTGGAGAGAAGCAGGTTTGGTAAATGACTTGGGGAGGAAGTGTTGACAGCACACAGTCAGGGGATGTGAGTTCTTTGCTCCTTTGTGTTCTCAGTCTCATATTCTGGGGTGGATCAGTGGCTTCCCCTTGAAATCACCATCTCTGGGCACCACTTGCTGCTCCCTTTGCTGGAAGAGGTCAGGGGGATCCCATGATTCTGCCTTAGAGGTATCTCAGGTTTTGGGCACTTCAGCCTTTATTCTTACAGCCTGGCTTATTTTATTGTCCACCTTCCTTGGCCGTTGTTGACTCTGGGCTCCTGGGGTGGATCTCATGGCAGTGGGGCTGTCAGATGTGTTCTGCCCCAAAGTCATTGGAGTTTCCATCATGGTTTGGATTTCGATGCTTAGACTTAATCAATTCTTGTGGTAGGTAATGGTAATTTTTTTTTATGAGATCCAGAAGAGCAAAGTCAAGGTTGATGCTACAGCAGTGAAAGGACTATACTTTTGAGACTCACAAAAGCACTTGCACTCCCTGTTCCTCTCTGCACCACCCAGTTCATGTGGTTCTGAGTTCAACTGTTACTCTCTGTTCACTTCCAACAGCTCCTAAAACTCTTTGTCTTCGGTGTGATGCTGTCACTTTTTCCTGACTCTTGGATACAAGAGGGCAGGAAAGTACAAGTTTTTAATCTTGTGCAGCAGAGAATTTTTTTGGCCACGGGTTTTTCACCTGGGAAAGCCTTGAGCTCTGTGTGACCTGGAGCCACTTCATCTTGCACTGAGAACTTGGGTAAAAACCCAACTTATTGGATTGCAGCAAATTGCAAAATAATTCAGATTCCCCACAGTTCAGTATTTAGGAGCAATGCAAATAGCATGTTGGAATGGGGATTTATCCTGCTATCTTGTGGAAACACTGTCAAAGAAAGGTAACGTGCTTTCTCCTGCTCTGGAAGTGACTTTGTGTAGCTGTGCCTCAACAAAGAGATTCAGCATCCTGGAGACAGACAGACAGGCAGAGCAAAGGTGACTTCTTTGTGCACAGTAGCTAATATATATTATTATGCTAAGATAGAAAGCAAAGTAATAAAGCAAACTGGATTGTACAAAGTATTGCTTATGTTTTTCTTGCATTTTTGGGTAAATAGTTCTCTGTGTGTGTCAGTGTGACACATTAATCCAGTAAAGCTGATAACACAATAACGTTGCTGACCATAAGTTCTCCTTTTTGTTTTGTTGCAGTTATTTGTGAATGCACTTAGCTGAATATGGATCCAGGTGGCGGAAGTTTGGGATTGCAAACACAAGAATCCAAAATGCCTCACACTATGATTATGCAGGATTTTGGTAAACTATTTTAACTATTAAAAATAATTAGTAAAATCCAGGAGATGGCCTTCTCAGGAAGGACCATGTCTTTGTTCTAACATGAATTAATACCCCTCGGAGTGTACCAAGATAATTGCATTTGCAGTACAATACTGAATAATGCCAGGGGTTTTTTTTTTCATTCTGATAAGAATCATTTTCTTGAGTGTTTTGTTCATTAAGATTAAAATTGCTATTTATGTATGTGTTAAAATAATTCACTGTGCATTCTTTGTTATGTCTAGAAGAGTAGTCAGCCAGTCAAGTCTGTTAATGAAAACCAGGTTTCTACCTCTGGCCATTCCTTGTGATGTGGCAACTTGTGGGAAACTGTACTATAAATATTGGATACAACTGAGCATTTATTTTTCTCAAGGCCCATGCAATCTAAAGGATGAAGAGTCCTTTTATTGTAGCAGCAATTAATGGTTTGTCACCACACTTCCAGCCTCATGCAAGAATTCTGTGAATGTTCAAATTGCTGCTGTAATGAAATGTTTTCTAACTGGAATAAAAAAAAAAAAAAAGTCTAAATTATAAACTGGCCTGTAGTTTTTAACAGATCAGTATTAAAAGACCTAAATTTGGGGAAAACTCCACATTATATCTTGAAGTGGTATGTTTTGTTTTTCTTAATTTAAAGGATACGGGCTGCTTGGGCTAATGTGGATGTTGAGAAGTAACAGATTCTTATATCTGTGTGTAACTTGTCTCTATAATTCCATTCCTTACACAAACCAGTTCCTAGTGCAAGGATTGTAACGTTTTTCTCCTGGCTCGTCCTTGTTCCTCAGTGGCTGGAATGGCTGGCACTGCCCACATCGATGGAGACCACATTGTGGTGTCCGTGCCCGAAGCTGTCCTGGTGTCCGATGTCGTCACGGACGACGGGATCACTCTGGATCACGGCCTGGCAGCCGAGGTTGTCCAGGGCCCCGACATCATCGCCGAGACCGACGTTGTCACGGAGGGGGTCATTGTGCCCGACTCCGTGCTGGAGGCTGACGTGGCCATCGAAGAGGCTTTGGACACCACTGACCACGTGTTGACCTCTGACCTAATCACGGAAACCGTCCGAGTGCCCGACCAGGTGTTCGTGGCCGACCTCGTCACGGGTGCCGAGGGACACTTGGAGCACGTGGTGCAGGACTCGGTGTCCGGAGCCGCCTCCCCGACCATGGTGTCGGAGGAGGTCCTGGTGACGAACTCGGACTCGGAAGCGGTCATCCAGGCAGCTGGGACTGTGCCTGGCTCCACAGTGACCATCAAAACAGAGGATGACGATGATGGCAAGAGCACATCTGAAGACTACTTAATGATCTCTTGTAAGTTCAACAGAGGTACATACAAACAGGCAGTAGCTGGAGTAGAAGTGTCTGGTGGGGAGAAGTTTTTGTGTCTGGACTCTTGCTTCACTCCATCCTGGAATGCTCGCTCAGGCTGGTGCCCTGTTCATTCTTAGGGTATTTTGGTGGAAAATCCCTTATTGGTGATACAGCAAGAAAGAGAAGGACATTCATGCTGTTGAGTGAGTGTGTGTGTATGTTTGTGTCTCTGAAACTAGATATTCCAGGAAATTGAGGAAAACACCTCGGAAAGCTAAACATTCCGCTTAGTTTGAGTATGCCACTTCTTCAAAGAAATCCACAGGTATATTACAATGTTATGCAGGTTCCTGTAAAAATAACATGTTGGGTTTAATCAGGAGAATCCACAAAGAAATAGGGTTTTAAGATCTCTGACTCTCAAAAGTTTTCTCGGTGTGTCCACAAAATACAGTTTGTTTAGTGTATTAAAAATTATAATCGGCATTTCATTGTCTGTTGTGCTGTTTTGGGCTGAACCTGGCATTAGGGGGTCATGTGCATTAATTGATTGGCTCATTAACACTGGAAAGTGGCTTCCCATTGCAGTTCCCACACAGCATTTACTCCAGGAAGTTGTATGGTCCTCTACTACCTGTTGAGTGCAAGCTGCTGAAAGGACCTTGAGTGTATTATGTTTCCTCAGTGGTTAAATTATACCCAAGGTACCAGTTGTTACTGTTACACAAATTTGATAAAATATATGATAATTAATTTTATAATTTTTGACTTCTCCAAATCAGTTGTTGAAATGTGAGTAGGTCAAAACAGATTTTAGTCAGAAGCAATATGTTGAAAAAAGTCAATGCCAAGTGTGTCAAAGTGTCAGTCTGTTCACAACAAGCTGCATTTATTAAAAATTTCATGACAGAGGACACAACTGATTCATGATTATGATTTCAATCTTTCATAGCATTTATGTCCCTTATACAAAATACTTTTTGATACTTATTCAGTATGGGATGAACAGCAATGATTTTTAAAGCACTCTATCATTACTGTAATACCATCACTAGTAGAAGGTGGGTTTTTTTGAAAAAAGAACTAAAAAAATGAACCTCAAAAGCAATTTAGACCTACAACAAGAAGATCCTGTGTGTTTTTGTAACTAAAGGAGCACCATATTCGCAGTCAGTTGTTTCACTGAACAAATTCCTCCTTTCTGACAGAGTACTTGCTGACTTGTTATTCTGTAACTGCGCTATTTCCACTGCACCCTTGTAATTGTAAGTACAGCCCTCTTTGGAATTCCTTCTGAGACAGAGAAAGTGTCATTGATGCTGGTGATCACTGCACTTCAAACAGAGCATCCTAAACTTCCAGTTACTTGATGGCCCCAGGTGTGTCTGACACAGTCCTGGCCTTGTCAGGTGTTCCCAGACCTACCCATGGTGTTTGCAATGTGTCAAAGCCACTTTGAGACCTGGTTTTCAGCAAATTATTTAACATTTATAATCGTGGTGTGCCTGAACAATCACAGTTGGAAGCTACGTTATTCATCTGGGATTTTGTTTTAAGTAATCATTTAGATAAATTAAGGCAGTCATAGAATTGTTTAGGTTGGGAAAGACCTTTAAGATCAAGTCCAGGCATTACCCCAGCACTGCCAAGGCCACCAGTAATGATGTCCCCAAGTGCCACATCCTCATGGCTTTGAAATCCCTCCAGGGATGGGGACTCCACCTCTACCCTGGGCAGCTGTGCCAGGGCTGGACAGCCCTTTCAGGCAAGGAATTTTTTCCAGCATCCAACCTAAATCTCCCATGGCACAGCTTGAGGCCATTTCCCCTTGTCCTGTCCCTTGTTCCCTGGGAGCAGAGCCTGGCCCCCCCTGCTCCCCCCTCCTGTCAGGGAGTTGCAGAGCCAGAAGGTCCCCCCTGAGCCTCCTTTGCTCCAGGCTGAGCCCCCCCAGCTCCCTCAGCTGCTCCTGGTGCTCCAGCCCCTTCCCCAGCTCCATTCCCTTCCCTGGACACGCTCCAGCCCCTCACTGTCTCTCTTGTCCTGAGGGTCCCAGAAGTGCCAGCACAGGGACAGGCACTGCCTTGGGGCTGTGACACACCATGGCTGGGACAGCCCAGGTGCCCTTGGCCTTCTTGGCTGTCTGGGCTCATGTTCAGCCACTGTTGACCAGCACCCCCAGCTCCTTTCCAGCCACTCTGCCCCAGCCTGTGGCTTTCCATGGGGTTGTTGTGACCCAAGTGCAGGACCTGGCACTTGGTCTGGTTGACCCTCATCCCATTGTCCTCAGCCCATGGATCCAGCCTGTCCAGATCCCTCTGCAGAGCCTTCCTGCCCTTCAGCACATCAAGACTCCCCCACCTTGGTGTCATCTGTAAACTTGATCCCCTGGGCCACACTTGGTACAGATGAGGTCTGTTGTCCCTGCTGTTCTGAGGCTGTGTTGTGCTGGGTATGACAGCCTGACCCCACAAAGTATCTACTACTGTATTTTTGTCAGCAAAAATTAATCATGCAGTTGTATTTTGGGGGGATTTTTCTAATTTTTTTTAAATTAGCCTTGAATATGTTTTTTATATGAATATAATCTGTTGTGTAGAATGGATAGACCTCAAAAAAAATCAAGCAGGTCAAAACCCTTTTTATTTATTTATATTTTTAATTTGTCAAGTGTTCAGTAAATACTGTAGAAAGTGAACATAATGGTATTTCCTTTGGGACATATAGGGCTGTTGAACTATTTCATTATGTAAATCACATCAAAGTGATAGCTTTAAAGAATCTCAAAATACTTAACTGTCTTTTAATGAAATTTAGCACCTGAAAAGGGGAGACTTAAAATGCCAGATAATGTCCTTAGGGAATACCATGAGCTGTTCTGTGGAACAGAAATTAGTTTATTTGTATAATTTGGAGAATGGGTATCATTTGGAGAATTCCTTGTTTGGGAACTTCCACAATGCTTCATTTTAGTGTATGGAGCTGAGCTGAGTGTGGAATTTTAACTTGCTGGGAGTTACGGCTTAAATGATTGAACCTTGGGTTGGAAGGGATCTTGCTGAAAGGCAATTTTTCACCATTCTGAGGTGACATTCCCTTGTAGGTACTTTATACACTTTTGATAGTGATATTTTTTATTTGGAGAACAGTAAGTTTGTCGTGATAGTTGTGTGACCAGCTGCATGTGACTTTGTGACTGGAAATGTTCACAGGGTTATCACCTCTCTGCTGTGTCTCAGTGCAGATGAATTCAGCTTTTTTTAAACCAGCTTTATAAGCATAAAGTAAAAATCTTCATTTGATACCTTCACAACATCTCTCTGTGTGAATACCATGGGGTATATTCACAATCCCTTGTTTTAAATCATCAGAATAGCTTGATGGAGAGGAAATGAGTGCAGTAGTGGGCTCTTGAGCCAGCCCATCTGTGGTGAGGCAGGAGGCTGTGAGAGCCCCCTGTGTGCAGGGGGCAGTGGGCAGGCTGTGATAACCCCCTCTATGCAGGGGGCAGTGGGCAGGCTGTGATAACCCCCTCTATGCAGGGGGCAGTGGGCAGGCTGTGAGAGCTCCCCTGTGTGCAGGGGGCAGTGGGCAGGCTGTGATAACCCCCCTGTGTGCAGGGGGCAGTGGGCAGGCTGTGATAACCCCCCTGTGTGCAGGGGGCAGTGGGCAGGCTGTGATAACCCCCTGTGTGCAGGGGGCAGTGGGCAGGCTGTGAGAGCTCCCTGTGTGCAGGGGGCAGTGGGCAGGCTGTGACAGCCCCCTGTGTGCAGGGGGCAGTGGGCAGGCTGTGAGAGCTCCCCTGTGTGCAGGGGGCAGTGGGCAGGCTGTGAGAGCTCCCCTGTGTGCAGGGGGCAGTGGGCAGGCTGTGACAGCCCCCTGTGTGCAGGGGGCAGTGGGCAGGCTGGAGCTGAAAGCATCCCCTCTTTTGTTTTTCAGGTTTGCGATATTCAGAGCCCCGGCGGGTTGCCAGCCCCCGCCCCGTGTGCCGGCCCCGCATGCACTGTGCTGGTGACCCCCATCCCACCACAGATCCACCCTGGAGCTGGCCCCGGGGGTAAGGTACTGTGCCACCAACACCTCCTTTTTAGTGTCTTACAGTACAGTGTTGCATAATTTGCTAAGCATTTTAGTCTTCCTACTCCTCTATTTTACGGGACGCAAGTAGATCAGACATTAGAAAAACACGGAGAATTGTCAAACCATGGGACTTATCTTGCCCTCGTGTTGTCCCTCTGGCTCCTGTGGTGGGTGTGATATCACCAGCATAGTGCATGCTGAGGCATCACATGGACTGGGAGCTGGCAATCCACGGTGAATCTGGACATCACACACCTGAAAACAGCCAAGGAAGGTAAGTTTAACACTGGAGCTGTGCTGAGTTTTCCTTTAAACCTTGTTTATTCAGGAGGATTCAGCATATATTTATAAAGGTTCTCTGCTGTGTTTTTTCACTCACTTTTAAGTGACAAGATAATAATACATAGTGTTTCTGGTGGATAAGTCAGATCTGGAATACACTTTGATATTCCACTGATGGAAAGTAAACATTCCTGTTGCTGTGAGCCATCCTTGGGAAAAGCAGGGATAACTTAGCACTGATGGGGTAGCAGTGATTGAAGTCATATTACTAAGACAATAGAATATTTTCATTATCTGCTTTTAGAAAAAGTAGCATTTTCTAATCTGACAAAGATTACTTGTCCTGCTGTGTTGGTTGCTTTCCTCTTATACAAATGTGTTTAAAAAATAGATGGAAACCACGAAATTCCCTTCATTTAAGACAGCAATTCAAGCAGCAGCAGTTGGCAATTCAGTGTGTTTTGTTGTGGTGGTATTTGAAACAAAAGGCACATCTTACAGATAACAGTCTATATTGGTATCATTTTCTCAGTCCAGTTTATATTTTCCAAATTTCATTGTATTACGCATTTGTTTTTGTAGAAAAGTCATTCCAGAGCCCCTGGATACACAGATTTCCTGTTAGGTTTCCATTTTTTTTAAGCTTGAATTGTAAAGACTGAAGGTCTTTGAATATACACAGGATGGTTAATGTGTGGGAGTAACCATGAATTTTAATAGTACTGTTGTAAGTTTGCCCCTCTAAGACAGAACTCCCCATTTTTTAAAGGATATTGAAGATTTGGGGGTTTTACTTGAAATAGTAGAACCTAGTATTTGAGTGTACATGCTATATTCATGTTTTGGGGTTTTTTTTCTGAAAATATTCCTATAAAAATTGAAAAAATCCTCATTTTTTCCCTTTATGTGATTTTTGTTGCATTGCAGTTGATCTGAAGGCAACTATCTGAAATTATGTGGGTTTTTTCTTACGTTATTTCACCAGCTCCACAGTGGTGCACAGTCACTGGCCCACAATGCTAGTTAAATAGTTGGAAATTTTGCCATAAAGAAAACTTCTTATCACATATGTGATTGCCCCCCTGTTCTGCCATTGTTAAATAACCTCCCAATAAAGAAATACTCATTTCTGTCAAACCGATAATGTTATAAAATTAAAATGTTACAACATTATAAAATTTAGGAATTTAGAAAAAGTTGGCGTTGCTTGAGTCAAAGATCTGAAAATAACTTTATTACCACCTCCCAATTTTAAATTTACAGGAACAGCTTCCAGTTAGTAAGCTTTGAAATATTCTCTCAGGGTTTTGGCAGCATTTCTAGTCATACAACTCTGTATGAGTTGTGAGTTACCTCCAGTCCTTCAAAGACTCAGACATGCAGCAGAAATGGTCATTGTACTAAAACTCAAAACAGATACTTATCATTTTGAAGAATATGGATAAGAAACTTTTGTAAGAAACTTTTTAGAAAAGCCTTGCAGAAAAGAAAATGGTCTTTAATAAATTCAAGCATAGTAAATGTATGGAAATACTTTTTCCAAAATAAGTATATTTTAGCTTCTCCACTTTTCCTTTTGGAGTTCTAATAAATCCACCATGGCAGCATAACAAATATCAGTCTGTTACAGCAGGTGCTGTAACACTCCCAAGTGGATATAAAGGTGTTCTAATAACCTGGTAAACTTGAGTGTCAAAGGAATATTCCAGGCTCTGTGGCTCTCTCAGCTCTGGTGTTTGACTCTTCTGTCCTGCCAGGTAACATGAACACCATGCACTACATGTCAGACTCTCCCAGATTAAGGTGCTGATGTTGCTGGCATCAATTTCAGTAGATATTTAGAATGGGGTTTATTTAAAAAAAAACAATTTCCCAAGCAGATTTTTAATTTTTTTCTCCTGATCCAAGTTTGGTATTTTTTCAGCATTGTACTTAATCTGTTGTATACAAAAATCCCCAGCTAAACCAGCATTTTTTAATTGTTTTCCATTTAATTTTCTTACTTTACAGAGGTTCTAAAATTAAAAGAAATACTTCCTTGTACTTACCTACATTTTGTCTAGTCGTGTAAACAGTAACTTCTGTGCTCATGTGCTGCAATCCAAGGTTAGTGGAGCAGAGATGAGTTTCTCAGTGCTGTGGTAGTTGGATAGTGTTCTGTGGAATCCTGTCTGTGAGGGGGAAGAGCTTAGTTTGGGATTACTGGGGTGGATTCCTGCCCTGCTGCAGGAGGGACATTCCCTGGCAGGCTCTGACCCTCCTCCTGGGACTGCCTGGAGTGTTAAAGGCTCCAGTAACTCCAGTTCAGCCCAGTGCTGGTTAAAGCAGCTCTTGGGAGCTGTCACCACTGCCCTGGGGCAGGAACTGGGAGGGGACTGGGGACCAGCCCAGCTCTCCCCAGGTGAGCCAACCTTCCCTCAGGGATCCACACGGAGTCCTGGAAGCTGCTGTCACTTTAATGCTCATTGCCACCAATTTTTTAACTCGTGTACACATATTTTAATGTCCCGTGTGCAGTAAATTGCTGTTTCCCTGGAATGGGTTTAATTCAGGTTTTGTTTCCGTTCTGTGGAATTCTCCTCCACTTAGACCCCTTCAGTGGGTGTTGAGCATCACACAGGTTTGTGCTACCCATTTTTGTGCTGCACAGGAGCTAATTTTATCCCCCAAGAGAAGTGTCTTGGTACATATGTCAGAAAGATGCTTAGTTCAGTGGCCTTTGTGCTGGCAATTTGGGATAAATCTTAGGACATCTATGAGAATGCCCTTTTTACCAAAATAGTGCTACTTTTAGTAGTTTGAATGTATTCTTTGTTGTACAACTACAATGAGCATTTTGATTATATAGACCAAATAATCAGTGAGTTGTGTACATAAAGGATGAGAAGTCAATCTCACATAGCAGTATTTGGATTTATTGTCACTGCATCATTTAATCAGCTCTGTATTATACTATAATCTTCATTAATACGTTTTCAAGTGATAAAGTGGATAAAATCATAATTTCTTTTAGGAAGAAGATGTCAGATTTTTGATGCACACTTTAACTGGGAATATACTCCAAGTCATCACACTTGACTAGTTTCAGCTACTAAATCTGAGTCACCAGTGTGTCAGAGTACTGAAACTTTTGGGGACTCTTAGACTGTAACAGGCAATTCTGGGTTAGTTTTTAACATTATCAGATAGATGTGAAATTATTGATACATTTTTGCTCTCTAAATGTAATAGTTTCAGCCATAACCAGTTATCTCATTCCCTTTGATGACAGGCTCCCTCTTGTGTCCTTCATTCTGTAATTCCTGCTGTGTTCCTTGAATTGCAGTAAAATGATACTGAACTTCTGGAATCTCCTTGAGATGAACTGTTTTGTAAAGGCCACTTATGAATACAAACCTTTACTGTGCATGGGGAGGATAGTGGAGAAAATCATGCTGCTGGTTTATTTTGACTTCTAGAAATGTGTTTGAACCTCATTATTGTTCTCTTCTCGTTACAGTGGATGATGTTGGGGAGAAGTTGGACCACATAGGAAGCACTCCCTTGAAGATCAGCACCGAGGTGGCGAACGATGACGTTGCCAAAGATGATGGGTTTGGCTCAGAAGTTATCAAAGTGTACATATTTAAAGCTGAAGCTGAAGATGATGTTGAAATAGGTACCTTTAAATTCTATTTATTCTTCCAGTAGTGTGAGGAGTTTCAGGGTCTTTTTGTTTGTTGTTCTTTATTCCACGTAAACCAGTGAGCGGAGTGTTTTGTAGGACAAGACATGGGGATTGTTCAGCTTTGACTTTTTCAGGGTACACTGAGAGACCTTTTTCCTCCTCTATTCTGGAGTATCAAACCTGTGTGGTTTTGTGACAGACCTGAATGTAAAAACACTTAACTGGAATTTTGTGGAAAAACAGTTTTGTTGTAAACAGGAAAAAATACTTAAATGAGAAATTAAAGGTGGCTTTGTTCACATTTACTTAACATGTGTAACTTTGTTATTTCTTTTTGTTAAAGGTGGGACAGAAATTGTCACTGAGAGTGACTTTCACAATGGCCATTCTGTAGCTGGAGTGATTGAACAAGGAGGTGTTGGGAGAATGCAGCGAGAAAAAATGGTTTACATGGCTGTTAAGGACTCCTCTCAGGAAGATGAAGATATTAGTAAGCATAACAAGAAACATTTTTGTTTCTCATGCTATTTGTATGCCAATATAACCATCATTCTCAAGGACATTTTTAATTTTTTTCTGAAGGATTCTTCAGCCTGGAGTAGTAGAAAACTAAGCTCATCTTCCCTAAAAATAAAAAGCAGGCAATGATTATTTTAAAGTGTTGTGGATAGTGCACTTTGTGCTTACTGTGTGCAGTCATTTCATTATTTATGTTAAATCTAACATGTCCATGGATGGGGTTAATGAGGTTAGTCAAACTTTCATTTTTCTGTTTTCCTCCTGTGAATTAAGCAGCTTTCTGGCAAGGTAGAAAATGCCATCACTTGCAAGGTTGTAAGTTTGCATATGTGAAATTCTGTTGGTATTTGGTTTGGATTTGCATTTATTGATAAGTGTTTTCTCTCTTTAAGGAATGTCTGAATAACCAGTGATGCCCTAAGGGCAGGGGTGGTTCTAAATGCCACAGGAAGAAAAGTAGTTTATAACGGGTATCAAGCAGAGTGGGAGCAAATTAAATGAAGGAAAAGTTAGGATGAGCAGAATAAAACTGAAGATTTATTCTTCTCCCCTTGTCCAGGCTGTGCTGAAATAGCAGATGAAGTTTATATGGAAGTTATTGTAGGTGAAGAAGAAGCTACATCCCTTCCAGACACCCAGCTCGAGGACTCTGGCGTGAATAAAACGTTTGTCCCTGTTGCTTGGGCTGCTGCTTACGGTAGGAATCTGTATTTCCTGAAATCCCATCCATTATTCCCTCCCTCATCCAGCTTCCAGAATCTCTGGGCAAACGTGACGATCTCTCACCTCGTCCTAGGAGTTTGGAAACAGCTCCTCCTGATCTCTGTTTTGTTTCATGAGGTAGAAAGGAAAGCTGTTAGGAGAGGTTTTATGCTGTTCCTGATCCCAGCTCAGACGTGTGTGGGGTTTGATGGTTCATGGTGACTGTTGAAGGTCTTAGAACAACAAGAACAGCCTTAAGTATTTTACATTGGCTGGGGGGAAGGGGGGAAAACCTGAAGTAGGAATAAATGTGTAAACATGTTCCTAATAATTTCAGTTTATGCAAGTGTTGTAAGCCTGTTAGTCCTTCAGGTTAGAAACAGAAAGAAAAAAGGTGATTTGTTCTCTGTAGCCATGTTTCAAATAGTGGAACTGTCTTAGGATATATTCTGAATTCTGTCTATTCTTTTATATGATTTTCTTGGATTGTGGTGCATTAAATGTTTGTTAAGAGGGTATTGGGTCATCTGTGGTTTGTGTTACAGTTAAGTAATCAAGTCAGTTAAAATTCATTGGTGTGATGATGTGAGCCCGGGTTGATGAAAGGGTTCAGAACCACAGAGCTTTGACACATAGCAGTGAACACTTCCAGTGCAAAATGGGGAATACACTCCTAAGGTATTCCTTGTACATCTTCCAGAACTTCCCAGGGCCTCATGTACATCAGTGCTGAGAAGCTGATCAGGGCCAAGAACTCTTATTAGTCTGGTCCTACTCCAGAAAGATAACGTGCTTCCATCTCAGGAACATTGCAGATAACCTCTGGATTGGAATCTGAGCTGATAGATGAGGTTAAAAGTTTGCAGAAACAAGCATGTTAATTTTGAAAAGGAGGAAAGCCAGCATGGCAAGCATGCAAGCACAGATTTAGTGGATATTAACTCTCCACAAAGATGAGATTTTGTTTCCTGGGGCTCGTGATTACAGAACGCTGAACTGATTGTGAGCTGCACATCTCCCTTTGGATGGTGTCAAGCTGTTATTTATTACCTAAGTTAGTTTTCTCTCATTATCAGACTTTCAAAGCCATCATGTTTAAAAATAATTTTAATTTATAATGACTAAAATACTATTTTCTGCAGGAGATGAAAGAAGGCTTCCCCGAAGATACGAAGATGGTCAAGCGGCAGGTGAGAACTTGTAACAACATTAAAACTGCTGTGCTGTCCTTGAAAATGTGTACATTTATGTGTCAGGGAATTCTGTATTGAAGGACTCCACAGTCTTTCTCTACTATTTTGAGTTAAAGCAATTCTAGATATCTGGAGGCCTTTGGAGGGGTGGGAAGTTGGGAGGCACTGCCAGGTTGTTAATGCAGTGTTGCAGACAGAAGAGGGATAATGCAGCTCTTAAGAAGTAAAAATAAGTTAAGTAGAAGGGAACAACCAGCATAACTCATAAGAAATTAATGTGTTGAGAAGTAAGAAAAATCAAGAAATATATTTAAAAATTAATCAGTATTTAAGCAATTATATTCCTGACTTTTGCCAGGAAAGAGAGAGTGCTTTATATTGGCATTTCTCTTCTTTATGTGTGTTCGTGGTAGAGGAAAGGGCAATATTTGTTTTTAAAATGCTGCTGTGCAATTCCAGTCATCAGTCCCAAAGAAACAAGTTGTTTAAGGTTTTTTATGGTGTCTAATTTTTGTTTCTAGGAAATAACTTGGATACACGATTAGAAAACAAAAACGGTAATGCAACACAGTACCTGCAGATTTGTGATAGCATTGGCACTAATAGAGTGCTCAAACAAAAAGCCAAGAAAAGGAGGAGAGGAGAGGCCAGGCAATGGCAAACAGGTAAACACTGGATGGCTACGGTATTGTCATGGAGTGCCACCTGCTCCTGTGCTATTCCTTTTCTCTTTTTTAAGCTGATGCAGAATTAAAAGCTCTAAATGATGATTTGCATATTTCCTGTGTCCTTCCCCCCTCCAGTTCTGTGCATAGAAAATGTCATATTTTTGCTATTCAGAGTCAGTACACTCAGGGCTGATGCAATTCATTGGAATGTTGCAAGCTATTAGAAAGTAACTGTGGCTATATTCACTGCACATGTGATAATTCCTGATCTATTGGAGCAGTTCCTAGAATTATATAAACTATAGGTGCTGTGGATTGGTTGTTTTTAAACTACTGAACCACTCTCTCTGCTGCAAGTGTAAGTGCATGAATCTGAACAGCACTTGGCTGATTTAAAACTTCATCAGTAAATGTGTTTCCTTCATAACTTGTTTTTGTTTGTTTAAAAACAGCTGTTATAATAGGTCCTGATGGACAGCCCCTAACAGTTTACCCTTGTCATATTTGTGGGAAAAAATTTAAATCCAGAGGATTCTTGAAAAGGCATATGAAGAACCATCCTGATCATATGATTAAGAAGAAGTACCAGTGTACGGACTGTGACTTTACAACTAACAAAAAAGTAAGTTTCCACAATCATCTGGAAAGCCATAAACTTATAAATAAGGTTGATAAAACGCATGAGTTTACAGAGTACACGAGAAGATACAGAGAAGCGAGCCCCTTGAGTTCCAACAAACTCATCCTGAGGGACAAGGAGCCCAAGCTACACAAGTGCAAATATTGTGACTATGAGACTGCAGAGCAGGGACTACTGAACAGACATCTGCTGGCAGTCCATAGCAAGAACTTCCCTCACGTGTGCGTGGAGTGCGGGAAGGGATTCCGCCACCCCTCGGAGCTGAAAAAGCACATGAGGACCCACACGGGGGAAAAGCCATACCAGTGTCAGCACTGTGTGTTCAGGTGTGCTGACCAGTCCAACCTGAAAACTCACATCAAAACCAAACACGGCACTGACCTGCCCTTTAAGTGTGAGCACTGTCCCCAGGCCTTCGCCGACGAGAAGGAGCTGCAGCAGCACATGGAGTTGTTCCAAGGGCACAAGACTCACCAGTGTCCCCACTGTGACCACAAGAGCACCAATTCCAGCGACCTGAAGCGACACATTATCTCGGTTCACACGAAGGACTTCCCCCACAAGTGTGAGGTGTGCGAGAAGGGCTTCCACCGGCCCTCGGAGCTCAAAAAGCATAGCGAGACCCACAAAGGGAAAAAGATCCACCAGTGCAGGCACTGTGACTTCAAAACCTCAGATCCTTTTGTACTTAGCGGGCACATCCTCTCAGTTCACACCAAGGACCTGCCTTTTAAATGCAAACGGTGTAAAAGAGGCTTTAGGCAGCAGAGCGAACTGAAGAAGCACATGAAGACCCACAGTGGGAGGAAGGTGTACCAGTGCCAGTATTGTGAGTACAGCACCACGGACGCGTCGGGCTTCAAGCGGCACGTCATCTCCATCCACACCAAGGACTACCCCCACAGGTGTGAGTATTGCAAAAAGGGCTTCCGCAGGCCCTCCGAGAAAAATCAGCACATCATGAGGCACCACAAGGAGGCCATAATGTGACCGAGGAGCTGCAGGAGGAGGCGGTGTAGAAACTGTGATAATGCTAATTGGGGAAAAAAATAAATCTCACGAACTGTTTCTCCTGGTTTCAAAGCTTGATATTAAACCATAACTTTACATTCTTTGTATTAAAAGTCTTAAAAGTATTAGGGTTGGCAGGGGATCTCATAGCCCTACGATTGTTGCTTATCAGAACCTAAAGAGCACTATAGAATGGAGAGGTTGGATGAATGTCTTAAAGTTGCAGGAAGATGGATGAATGTCTTCGGGTGAATAGTATTTGCCATGGCTAAGTACAGAAGACAGAGCAGAGCTGATTGTGTGACCCATTTTGTCAGTAACGTTTGTCTCCAATATGAAAAGAGTTCAGAGTCGTGGTGGGGTGAGTTACAAAAGGTTTGCAAAGGAGCCCAGTCTTCACTTCTTGTGCAGTTTTGAACGGGGGGGTTTTAGTCAGTCACTTCATCCCAACGTTTTAATTGTGCCTAGAAATTGAATTCCAGAACTGCTCAAAGTTGGGGGGGTTGTCCCTTGTTTGGTTTGATTTTTTTTTTATTATTTTTCTTTTTTTGAACATTTCATCAGGAAACTTTTTGGTTTCCTTTATTAGTTTAGGTCCAAGAAGCATTTTTTTACTGGTTTTCAAAGCTGCTAACCTATTTTATTGCAGGATTTGATGTTTGAAATAGAGCACTATGTTATGGTCTCAGAGGTGGTGTTCTGGTGCTAGGGTTAAAGATATATATGTACATAATTTCCCTTTTTTTATCTGAAACTACAGTTGAATGTTGTTCAGTATGGCACATATAACAAAATTAACTTTGAATTTGACTTTTTTTTTTAAGGATAAAATGGATGCAGCTCATAGTGTTGTGACAACACTAGTTTTTCTTCTCGCTACTTTAAAAATCTTCTTTAAAAAAGAATATTAAAAACAGTTGAAAACTGTAGAGTTGTTTTTTTTTTTAATTAAAATTCAAAGTACTTAGAAGTTCTTTAGGACAGTGTTCTTAACAGGTATGACAATTACTGTCCTACCTCCTAATAGGAAATTTTCCATATAGACATAAAATTGCACCTTTCAGTGGATTCTTTTTAAAAAAAAAAAGATCTATACCATGCTATAAACATGCATTTTCAATCTGTAAGAAAGTATATATGCAGTATTTAACCAGAAAAATCTGCTGCCACTAGAGTTTGGAGGTGGATCTTGAGTTTACAGTGTATACATTTAAAATATGCATCCCTTTACAATGCTTTGTGTTAGCATGCTGCAGATCCAATGGCGCTTATATAACGAGCTGGTCTAGGGCTATTTAATGAAAAACCTGGTCATAAATGTTATGCATATAATGTGTATTTTTTACTTTTTTAGTTGCTTCATGTTTGCACACAGCTGTTCACATGAGAAATTGTAACTTCATGCTATATTGTGGCTTTGTGTTCCAGATAATGTTCATATTTTGGTTTTGGTTTTTTTTTTGCACCAGATGAGAATCAGTTCCTTGAGAATAAATTTTTTTTATATTTCTAAACTTCAGAAAGTTAAATTTGGGAAATCTCTTAGACAAATACGTGTTTTATGTGGCTGTAAAAAATGATGTACACGCTGTAAAATAAGATTGTCACTGTTCTGTGGGATTATTATTTCTAAATGTGTTACTCATCGTAACGGGCATACAATAAAACGCATCTCTTGCACTCCAAAGTTCTTGGAGTTTGCTTTTCATTTATGGTGTTTAGGAAAGTCTCATTCTGTGGAAATTTACCTGATATTTTTAATTGCATTATTCACTGATTAGTATGTAATAACATTTAACCAGAAGCAGGTTACTGGAGGTGTATTTGTCAGGCTGTTGAGGGGAGAGCTTTGGCTTTGATTTGACTAACCCTTTAAACTTACAGGTAATGTGCTTATTTTATTTCTAAAATTATTCTCAAATGTGATACTGACATTCCTTTGACATTATTTTTCCTTTAAGAGAACATAAAACTTCTCACGTGTTTTGGGAAAACTCAGGTACGTTTTTTTCCTTTTTATCTGTTTTTTTTCTTTTTATCTGTGTAATAAGAACAGCTTGCAGAGTGAAATAGTAAAAATGCTGCTATCCTAAATTCCCTCTCTTTTTAGGATACTTGAATTACAACATCAGTAGTAGATTAAAAACTTGAAGAAGGAAGTGTGATTTTAAACAAACAGTTCACCAAGGATTTCCAACAGGCTTTGAGCCACTGAACTCGTAGGTTTTGCACCAAAAAGCAGAAGTTAAACAGGGAGAATGTAATTTATCTGGTTCTTGTTGCTGCTGCTTTGCTTTGCATGCCCAGCAGTCAGAGGTAGCATTCAAAAAAAAAGTTGTGCTTTTCTGACCATGTTAATGCTTTGTTCCCAAACATTGTGTTGAATACTTGGACTGAAAGAGTTTCTTTGCAGCAGCTCGAAGATGATCACCCTGGCACTGTGACAAAGCCCACGGCCCTGCTGGCTCCTTTTCTCCACCTTACATGTGGATAGAATAATCAGGTAATAATTCTGTAGCAAAGCAGGAGGTTGGTTGCTGTTCTTGACATAAGATTTTACTAGAAAGCTGCATTTTTAATCTTCTGAAATGCGAGAATAAAATGTCACCTGACTCTTCAGCAGTTTAAGGCACAGTCCCTTTTCAGTGCACTTTCCCAGTAAATATTGAAGAGAATTTTGTTGTTGTGTTGTCACCATGGAGGTGTCACGACTCTAAAAATGCTTCCTGTCAAGACACAGTAAAGTGTGTCTCTAAGTACCTCCACATGTCCCTTTCCCAGTGTTTGTGATGGGATGCCACTCCACAGAACCTGGAGTGGGAACAGGGTACAGTGAAGTACCTGCTGTGGGTGGGGCTGTCACTGCTGGGAGCAGGTGGAGGAAGCTCAGCTGTTGTTTGTGTCCCTCCTCTGCTCCTGCCATGCTGGATTTGATGGACAAATGGTGCTTGAGCAAGGGGAGTTCCCAAACTGTGCAAGGGTTGTTCTGGAATGGCAGTTGTTTGGTGCAGTTTTATTGGAGTGACAGACTGACAGGTGCAGTTAAAACATTACTCGAGTCTTGATCATCTATGTTTTTCTTTCTTCAGGTTTCAAATGCCCACAATTACTAAAATAAAGAGAAAACAGGGAAGAGCAGAAGCACAACACTCTGGAAGTGAGGGTGAGTTACTGGGTGTGGTCTGTGTGACTCCAGAGCTGTCAGGAACTTCTGAACCAGGGCTCTCTTTGGCTTTTATTTCACAGCTGAGGGAGAGAAACTTCCTTGTTACAGAAAGGTCAGTCACAAAAACCAGAAGACAATTTTTCTCCTGCTCTTCAGTGCAAAACCAGACTCTGTTCAGACAGTGAGAGGTTATCTAATAACACTGTTGATAAAGACAGTCAAATAGGACAGACTGTGTATTGTTGTAAATATATGAAGTAAATGCTGTCCGATTTTTCTAATTTGTTCCTGGAAAAAAATGTATAAATCTTGTTGCAGTTGCCTGACATTGAGGTGGGAAATTATCTCAAACAAAGTGTTTATAACTAGCATTTACAGAGCTGAGTAAATGAGAAAAATGTGTTTCTGTAAACTCCAGCAAAAAGCACTTTTAGGTTAAATCAGTTCCAGTGCAACAGAAAAGAGGTGACAGCTGAGACCACAGCAAGTAACAGGTACTTTATAATGAAAAGTACTAAATCTACTTTTTAAATAAATCTGGTTTGAAAACAAAACCCAGCCCATAAAGGAATGGACATATGCTTTACCTACTAGTCTAATTCAGCTTTCTAACAACTCTCTGTTGCTTTATCTGTGAGTACAGTGTGTTGTTATGACCTGTGCTCTGTAGCATTTACAGTGCACAGTCTTCAAATACACCCCCAAGTCTTGAGGAGCTGAGCCTGCTACACCTCCAGTACAGCCACCTGTCCTGAGCAGCAAACTGGGCTCGTTTTGAACAGGTTGCCTGTGCCTCTCTGCTCCAGTGTGGGGAACAGGTGTGCTGTTTTCACTGGGATTTACCATCCTGCCAGCTGCATATGCAAAACACATCATTTGCCTAATGGTGGCCTTTGTCAGGGAACTGTCCCACCACACCCAGGAGCTCCTGTTCAGAGTCTGTGTCTGTCCTCAGGGGCGTTCCCTGCGTGTGTTCTGCTGTGCCAGGGAGTTGAGGAAACACGGGTTGGTGTCACTGAGGGCATGGTCAGTAGATGTGCACTGCTCTTGAATGGCTGACACCAGCCCACAGTAACTGTGCCCATCAGTAACTCACATTTCTGCTCTTTGCAGCCTCTCCAGAGCCCTGCCCAGCACAACCACAGCGAGGCACCTGTGCTCCTGGGGCACCTGCAGTCAGGACCCCTGCCCAGTCAGGCACAGGTAAGTGATGGCATTAAACAAACATGGCCTTCTACCTCTTTTAAGCCTTTTTTTTTTTTCCCATAGATCACCAAAGGTGAAAAGTCATTTAAGGACAGTCTAAGTAAGATTATTTATTGGGATAGAAGACACTGACGCTGTTCTGTGTCACTTCTCTGTTAGCTCTGTAGATGTACCCCACATCTCACTGCTCTACAGAAAGGGGGGGGTTGTTTCAGAATAATAATTGGTTTCAGGTGGGCATGGCCATCCTCATTCAAAGGATGGCATTTAACTAATTAAACCCTTTTTCTGTAGAGCCAGGCTGAAGTGGTTGATAGTTGCTGGTGCAAACTCTTACTTGGTTCCTGAAATTCCTGGTCCATCTCAGCCTGGACACACTCAGAGAGCAGCACCAGGAACAGGTTTTACTTGTGGCTCTTTCTCCAGTTCTGAAGAACACAAGCCCAGCTGGACATCCAGCATCACCTCTGGGGAGGCCTGGGATCAGGGGCCAGGAAAGGGATCCAGCACTGGTCTTTCACTTGTCAAGATTCACATGGAGGAACAGGGCACCACACCACCTCACTCCCCACTCCAGCTCTTTCCAGGACAGACAGACGTGATTCGGAAAGTTACACTTGGGTTTATTTCATGGTTACATGTATCCTCCAGCATTGCCTGTGCTATATATTATTTGTGAGCAGAAATGGCTGCAGAAGTAAAGCAAAGCAAGAACCCCACTATAAAAAGCACCTTTGGTTTAAACTTTGCCCTGTGATTCTCTGTGCTGTGTTGCTCAGACAACAACTTACTCATGAATACTGAATTATTTTGAAAGAATTTCTGTGGGCCTGGAAGGAGCAGAAATTGTTAAAGGCAGGTTGGTCTGACGAGGAAATTTAGTCCATGAGCTATTTTCATACAAAGTTCTTCTATATAAAAATATACCAAGTTCTTGAAAATTTCAAGCACAGCAAATAAATACTTACAGCTGTTTTGGGGCTGAACATACATCACCTCTGAGGTCAGAAACATTCTCTAAAATGACCATTTCCCCAAACATTCACTGAACTGGATCCTACTGGCATTTCCCAGTTCAGAAGCTGGGTTTGAGGAGTTGTGTGGCTGCTGTAAGTTAAGTAATTGTCCTTTGTGTCTGAGCTTCCCACACAGAGGCAGGTGAAGGTAAGCAGTTTTCAGTGAGGTATTTTTGAAGTTCCCTGTGGAGGTGGTTTCTGGGGTTTTTATCATCTCCAGCTGACAGCCTGAGACTGCACTGGAAGCAGCCCCATGATGTGTGGGACTGACATGGGTGCCATTCCCACTCTCAGCATGAGGAGACAGGACAGGGGAATATGGCTACCAGGACAAAGAGGAAAAGGTTTCAGGTGTCTTCCTTCTGTCTCTTAGATCGCTTCAGGACTGGCTGAAGAACAGGAGTTAGTCAAGAAAAGCTGAAGTCCACAGAGGGATGGCATCCTGCTCTTCTGAGGGAAAAGTGAGTCCTCAGTGTGTTCCCAGCCCTCCTCACTGTCACGACTGAACCTTTTCTGGGTGCAGAGTAGCAGAAAGTAAAGCAGTTGTAGTGGCTGTGAACTCCTTCAAACAGCTCTGATGGCCCAGAGGTTTCTTTCAGTCCTGAAAGAAACAAGCAGCTGGTTAGAAACAAACTTAGTTCTGTTTTAAAAGAAAACTACCTGTAATAAAGCATCTTACTTGTTTTCTCCAGCAGCCTGAGTGTCTGAGGGAACCAGTGAGCCCTTCCTCTGTACCAAACTCTTTATTTTTTAACTTTTGTATTAATGTTTAATTGCTTGACATTTCACTAGGTTGCAATGCAACTTGGTGAATTTTAGGCATCAGTAATAAAACTCTGCTGTTGGCCAATGAGCTCTGCCTTTTACTTACTTAATCCTACTGCAGGTAACATACACCAGGTGTGTTACCCTTCGACTGTCTCTTGGTTGTATCTCCCCAAACCACACTATTAACTCCCATGTCCATGTGCTGCTGTGTCATTGCACCTGCAGGCACCAGAACACCTTGTTGGGGACCAGCACCTTGACATTTCTCCAGCCTTGGACTTTATTTTGAGTCTGGTGTAAGCAGACTCACGAGCCCCTGCCCTGTAACAGAAATAGCTTCTGCAGCCCTATTTTCTATTTGCACTCTGAATCACTGCCTAAAGTGTCACCCCTTTTCTGCATTCCTGGGTTAGCCACTGCCCTGGCTCAAGCTGAGTTTCAGGGATGTGGTGTTTAGTATGTTTTAGTAATAGCTTGGAGTCATTAATGCTGCTGATTCAAAGGAGCACTGCCCACCCAAAACCCTCCTCACCTGAGAGCACAGCAGGGACACATCCCTCCCACCTGCCCAGTACAGCAACACCCTCGGGACTGGTGTTAGAGCAGCCCTGCTGCTTTTGTTCAAGGTAATTGCATGCCAGAGAAAGCAACAAAAGGTTTTATTTGTACCCCACCCACCAATTACTGCAGCTTGCAAGAGCCGGGACAGTTCCTTAACTGTGATCAGTCACTTTGCTTTTTGTGGAGTTAAATTACCATGAGAGCCTCTCTCAGCTGCCAGTTTGGCCAATACTTGCTTTGGAGTTAAACTGAACACTTGGGGATTGCTGGGAGGGAACAGCCCCTCTCCAGGTAAACTTACGTGTTTCCATATCTCCCCAGTCCTCTCAATGACAATAGTTTGGGATTTATTGACAGGTGATGTGACCTTGTAGTCATCAGACAGGAGGCCCAGAATAGGGTACTGATTCCTGTACCTGTGAAAGAGAATTGCCAACTTGTAGAATGAGATCTGCAGACCTGTGTCCAAATCCCTAACTGTGACCTTGCCCCACAGCCCTGCCAGTCCTTAATCCCCAAAGAGCTGCACAAAGCCAGCAGAGACATTTCAGTGTCACTGTGACACATTGGACCCCCCTCCCAGTGCTGAACCCTCCCTGTACAGGAAAACCTCTCTTGTCTTTTTCCCCTTTAGGTTGAACGGGCAGGATTAAGACATTTACAGGGATAGCTTGATTAGCAGAGAGGAAAGAGAACCCAAAGGATGTATTTTTAAGGAAGGTGAATAACCACGTTACTTTTTAGTGATGATGGCTGTCACTCCAGGGGACTGACTGCCCGATAACTTCTCGTGCTTCAGTCTGAAGAGCTCCTGGGAAAACCAACAGAAAACATTCACAGGAAATAATGTTTTCTGAAGCATCAGTTCAGTAAAGTCGCTACAAAATATTTGCAGAAATTCTTCCCAGAGAACAGTCTGAAAAGTCTGTCCTTCCAGAAGGCTGGCAGAGGATTCAGTTAGAACAAATCCTAACCCTGATTCCTGAGCCAGGGGAGGACAAGTGACTTCCCAGTGAGCTTCCACCTACACAGGACATGGAGGTTTTAATACACAAACTCTTAAAAGAGAAACAACTTGTATTATTTTACCTCTTGCTGTTGTTTAATAAAAGCCTCTTTGTCCTCCAGCATCGATGTCAGTTCGTGCAGCCTCATTTGCAAGTCACTGTTGCTCCCCTCCCTCCTGGAGATGTCCTGCTGGAACTGGCATAACTGGGACTGCAAAACAGGCAGGGAGCAGAGCAGTCAGGAATGTGTGCTCCAGGCAGGAAGGGTGTATTTTTTCATTACCAGCACGAACAGTAAGACCCAGTGATTTCCAACTCAGAAAGTTGAGCAGCACAGTAAATTCAGAAAGTGCTGATTGGACTGAATTCAACCCAGTATCAGTTTAATAGTTTAATAACTCAGTCTTTTGACTAATTTCTTACCTTATCAGGACGCACAAGATAACCCCTTAGGAAAGCCTGCTAATTGGACTGATCCCTAATTTCTACATCTAACAAACGTTGGGGTTTTTTTTAATCATGGTTTTATGTTCTATATAAGGGTTTCTGAGCCATCATTAGTGTCTGAATAAAGTAACTGCAGAACCAAAAGGTACCTGTGGTAGCTCATTCTTCTTGTTAGGGACAAGAGCAGCTCTTTTCCTGCTCCCACACACGTTCCAGGTGGAACCACTCACCCTGAGGCTGCGGATCTCCCGGTCCTTGTCCTCCCTCAGGTTATTGATCATCTCCACGTATCTGCTGGAGAGCTCATCTGTGGTGGTCTGGAGCGTGGGGCTGGAGCAGCTCTGCAGGAAATAAGTCGTTTTATTTGCATACTTTAATCTGTCTGTGAGTACCAGCTACTGCCCCCAGAGCAGGTGAGTGTTACCTGCAGCTTGAGGCTCTGGATCTCCTGCTCCAGGGCCCTCTTGCCGTACTCCAGCTCCTTCAGCTGACAGTCCTTCTCGCCCTCGCTGAGCCGCAGCGACAGGAGCTGCTCCTCCAGAGAGCGGCACTTGGCAGTGCTGTCCCTCAGCCCTTGCTGGAAAACACACAGGGAGTGAGTGCACGAGTTCCTCAAGGCAGTAACAGCACCACACACACCAGGCAGCAGAGAATACCCAAAAGTCAGCAAACTGCCCAGTTTTTGGCTGACTGGAATTATGCTGAAATCTGAATTACATTTGGATTTACCTGCTGCTGACGATTGTTCTCCCTTAGAGAAGCCAGCATGGTTTCATATTCTTTTACTTGAGAATCCTTAAAAGCCAAATCCTTCTTCAGCAACACATTGTCGGTTTCCAGCTTCTGTGGGACAAAAGTGTTCACAGTCAACAGCTGCAGTTTTTCAGTACACTCTTCCCAAGAAGTGCAACACACTGAAGGGACGTTCTAGAACTGAGAAAATAGTCAACATAGGACACCCTGCAGTGTCTGTGGCTTTGTGGGATCCTGGACACTGCTCTTCCAGTCTGCCCCAGAAAGAATTTAAACAAAAACAAACAAGCAAAAACCCAAACAAACAAAAAACCTGAAAACAAACAAACAAAAATCCCACCAAAAAAAAAAAAACCAACACCAACACCAACAAAAAAACCCCAACCAACCTAAAACTAAGACCTCCTTGTTCTCTGTTAAAGATGACAGTTAAAACACCCTCTCCCTAAACTTTGCATTTTACAGGAGAATGCTGTGACATTCCCAGTGGTGCCAAGCACTTGGGCTGGTGTGGGAAACATTTCTGCTTCCCTAACAGCTCTCTGTATCCACAGCCACAGAGCTCCAGCTTCCAGACTGGGACGCTGGACCCAGAGAACCTCTGGAGCTGCCAAAGCCACCAGCACCATCCAACCTCCTCTGCTGCGTGAGCAGAGTAGCCCCGGCCTGGATCCAGCACTGGAATGTCAGCGCTGGACTCCTGCTGCCAGGGAAAACAGGTGGATGAGCCCCGGGAAGGGAGGAACCTGCTCACCCCCAGATCATCCTGCAAATGGCACAGCTCCTCACGGAGATTCTTGAAAGTGGAAAGCACAAGTCTCAGGGATTTATCCGACGTCGCTCTCATCTAGGAGGGAAAGAATGAAATGGATAATTGGGATTAATTAGCTCTGTTTACAAAATGAAATGGATAATTGGGATTCATTAGCTCTGTTTACAATATGCTTGACAAGAGGTAGAACAGAAACTGCTGTACAGCTGAAAATCAGTCTTAAAATACTGCACATCCTTTGAAGTGCCCACAATTTCTACGAGAAACACATTTTCATGCACTTTGTTCTGCAAATGCCATAGTTTTAAATTGCTGCCTTGCAACACAGGACAACATTCTAAAATGGAAGGAACAAGAGAGTAAGGAACTGCCTTTGTATACCAATAAAGGGAAAAATGAACGTGCTAATATTGCACGATCATTGTTTGAGCATTCAAAGCTTTATGCTTACACTGATTTAAAAAAATTACTGCCCTGCCTGAGAAGCCATGGAATGAGTCATGTTTGAGATCTGGCAAGGCTTTGGGCTCAAGGGTGAGGGAATTTAATTAACATTTTCAAAAATTTAAATTAAAAAAGTTCATACAACCAACTCCTCCCATTAAAAGGAGAAAGATCCCAAAGATGAAAGGAGTCACCTGGATAAAAGAAAAAGGCAGAAGTGCATCACAGCCAAGCACTGTTCTCCTTTGGAATGTTAATTTTAATGCCTGTGACAGCTGTCTATTGATTCAGGTGAAAACACAAGTTGTTGCATTTCATGATACATTTCTGGTATTTTAAAGAAGAAATACAGACTTTGAAAGGACACACAAGTAAATCCTTAAGTTGTGACTCACCTGGAAGGGCTGAATATTCTGTGCAAAAGCTATGGTTTTTACTGCCTGGACAAAAGGGAACCTTCCTGTCTGTTCCCTTGATTTGTTGCTCATCCCAGCTGAAGGATGCTCTCGCAGTTCCATCCATGTGGGGATTGGCCCTTGTGTGATTTTTTTATCCCCACTGGTGCCATTGTGTGACTGAGGCTTCAAAAATCACATTTCTGTTGTCACCCACCTCTTTGTTTTTTAATTAAAGCAGAATTCCAGTTTTGACTTCTGGTTTTGTTGGGTTTATTGTTAAATACACTATAGAGCAGTTTAAAAGAAGGAATTAAGTCAAAATATTTGAATTTAGACACTATAAAACTTAAATAAAACCCCACTCAGCAATTACTTGGGTGTTGATGTCCATCCTCCTTCTAAGAGAAGTTGGAAGGGATTTGGGAGCTCATCTTGTCCCAGCCTCCTGCTTAAAGCAAGACAAGCTCTGAGCTCAGGCCAGGTTGCTTGTTCACAACTTCATTTCCATGGATATTTTTTTAACAGGAAGCAACTCCAGTGTGCAGCTCCCAGGTAGGATCACCCTACCCCCACCTCAGGGAGCCTGGCTCAGGACACACCTGCAGAGCAGTGCAGGTTGTTCTGGATTCTGTCCCAACATTCCTGCCTGGCAAACGCAGCACTAAGTGCTGAGCTGTGCTTGTGGCACTCGGTAACAAACAGCCCCATTCCTGCTGTGGTTCCATTTGTAAAGGGTTTTGTCCTCCTGATCTGTTCTTTAGCTCCCTCCCCAGCCATGGGGTTGGGCTGTGAGCAGTTGGGATGCAGGCTCTGCTCCTGGCTGGCATTTAGTTGTTTCCCAGCACTGCAATACTTTCTGCCATGTGTTTTCAGTGCCTACTATTTGTTTTTGGCTTTTAAAGCAAAGTATTAATACACAACACAGACAGAAAGATGAAAGGTCTCAGTTTCTGCTGTCAGTGATCAAAAGCCAAGACAGTTTCCAGTGAAACTGCAGGAAAGCACCAGTAAAGCTCAGTCTAAAAAATGGGACTGTAGGTCCAGCTGCCACACTTCCCTCACGGCCACCTGGACCATTCCATCCCCTGCACACCAGAAAAATGGAATGAGGGGAGTACAGAGTGAACTCTCTTATGTACAAAGTCCCTGCTGTGAGTAAGCCAGCTGCTGTTTCAAGTTCCTGCTGGCTTCCACACTCCCATACCTGGAGGAGATAACGAATCTGCTGCTTTGTTGCCTCAGACAGTCCTTTGGGGATTAATTCTTCAATATCTTCAGTCTAAGCAAAGAAGGGAAGAAAGGGGAGACACCTTGATTAAGAATTTTGCCTGGTAGATAGTAATGTGGTTTCTTCATTAATTACACAGCCCTACTATGAAAAACATGTTTAGAACAAGGCAAATAAGAATGAAAATAGATTAAAGAATATTTAAAAAAAATTCCAGTCTTTTATATTTGGGGCATATACAAAGTGAGATGAAGTGGTACATAAAGCATATATTCAAATCCTCGAGTTCCACATTTATTTTAAAAACAGTATTCAAACCAATCCTCTCCCAAGAAAAAACAGCTGATGCTACAGCAACTCCCAGCAGTTTATGGTCGGGTCAAATCTCGTGTTTCTGACCAGTGGACAGACTCATTGAACACGAGGTGACCAACAGGAGGTTGTGCCAGCTGTTCAATGGCATTTGCTGTCTGCAGTTGAACCCTGGACAAGTATTTCTGCCACACACACAATGCCTTTAAAGGTGCAGCTCGTGCTGCTCAGCAGCAGCTTTACTGGCAAGAGAGTGAAGGATCCTTTTCAAAAGCACACTGTGGAATACAGGTACCTGTGCAAGTTGTTTTCCACAGAAACCATTATTGACACTGCAGGGAAGACTTCTAAAATTTGACTCTCATACTGCAATAATGCAAATTATTGAAGTTTCCTTTCAGCATTATCACATTTGCAAATACCTGCCTGGCAGTAGGTGTCAGGCTTTGAATATTAATGCCAAGCAGGAATCATTCACTAACAAAGACCGGCCTCCTTTATGTGAAGTGGCTTGAGCTTGGCTTAATTCCCTTGCAGCCCCCCCTCACTGGTATCAGCACTGACATCAGGGGGCAGCCTGTGCTCACCTGAGATGTGAACTCGATGTCATGGTTCCTGTAAAACACAAAATTCAAAGGATCCATTAACAAAAAGCTGCTTGAGAACTTTAAGAATTCACACCCACATTCAGCGCTGAAAGCCTGTCTATAAAACACTGAGCAGGGAAGGGTGTTCATCAGCTGAAGAGCCGTTTCCTTCCCTCTGGGGTGCCAGGCAATGTGACCTGTCAAACACCGCTCCATGGGGAAATTCCTGAGGAGCCTGGAGTACCAACAGCAGCACAGCTGACACAGGCTGACTATCCCCATTTCTTTGGGCAGTTACCTCAATTATGGGCAGTTAACCCAATTACATTAATTGCCTGGGTAATGGTTTGCCCACAACTCTGCTGCAATCCACTGACATGCTGAAAGTGTTTACTTGGCAGCGTCAGGGTTTCTGTGATGGTTAAATTCCCCTTTTCCCTGCTTACGGGACCACTTTCCTTAATTTCAGTGGCTTTGGGAAGCACTAAGACTGGAAGTGAGAGGGAAGAGTGAAGGGGATTGGGAGTGAAGGGGGTTGTGAGGGAAGGGTGGGAAGGCTGTGGAGCCCCAGAGCCGTGGTTGCTGTGACTCTGCATTTCTTCCCACAGACAGTCTGCAGGGCTCTGCAGAAAACGTGCTTGATGTTAATTTGCATGTAGAGACCTGGCTTTATGCCTCATGGTGGCTGTCTTTTATGACACAGCAGCGCAACAGGACAGAGGAAGTTTGGATACTTGGGTCATTTTTTCAGAACACAGCAATAGAATCATGTCATTAAATATAAGTCAGAGTGTGCTGTAAGTACTTGTTTGCCCGATGTGCAAACAGGCACAGGATACATATTCCTTAATGAATTTGAAAAAGCATCAAATTCAATACATTTCCTTGGCTTGCAGCATTTTTATGTCCTCAGTTACTCTGCAAATTATGAACGTGTAAAACATGCAGTCAATTCTAGTTGTCCGGGAAGAAAAAAAAAAAAAAAAAAAGCACAACTCTCAACCAACACTGTCCTCTCAGCTGTGCAGTGCACAGATTTCTGGGATATGGGAAGGGCAGCACAGATCCAATGCCAGTACCTGCCTCCAATCTTCTCCACGTGCTGCAGCAAACAGCTGTACAGGTCGTTGCCCTTGCGGTGCAGCTCAGCCAGGAGCTCCCCGAAGTAGCGACAGTCCAGCTGGTCCGGGCTCTCCTGGGAGCAGTTCACCTGGCAGGACACAGGCAGGGAGGTCAGAATGGAGCTCCCTTCTTTGGGGTGAAAGCTGAACACGAGAATGCTACAGGTATGATGGATTTGGGCTGGTTTGCTCGTACTAATTTGCAATTTGTTTACGCTGTGCTTTTCCTTGGTAACGAGTCTTTTGTGTCTCCTGCTTCTCAGTAAACTGCACAGAAACGAATGATTTCCTTTACAACGACAAGAAGTAGGCAAAGTACTCTCTTCCACAGCAATGTAATCGTCAGGATGCTAAAATGGGAAGTGTTGGGAACTAGGAAATCTGTCAGACACCTGCTGCCACAGCTGAGGTGGATAAAACACCCGTGGGCAGCACCCAGATGGGACCAGGCGGGTGCAGGATCCCCCAGGGCAGCAGTGGGGTTGGCACTGCACAGTCCAAATGTTTTCCTTTGTGAACAACAAAAGAATTCCAGAGGCAGCCCGAGCCAAGTGTGCCTGAGCTGGTCTATGGGAGTGCCTGGCAATGAAGGTTCTGCACAAGTCTGACACCAAGGTCCCCAGGATGTTTGTCTTGTCACCCAAACGCTGACTGGGTGCTCAGGAGGGACTCTGCACTCCCTCCCCAGCTCCACTCTCAGGGTACAGGTACAACAGAAACAAACATTTAGTATTTCCAGTGAATCTGTGTCAAAAACTTCTGCATCAAATTGAAATGCATTTGAAGCCCTTGTTGATCAGCGTAGGAGGAAAGAAATCCTGAACTGATGCTTGTCAAGGTTATAGAACAACATGTCTTTTCTCCAAAACTAGGGGCAGAAGTCGTGCATCCCTCAGTCTTTGTTGCACAGACTGACAGAGGAAACCTGACTCAGTCAATGGTAACGCTCCCAGACAAAGAAAAACAAACCCAAACAAATCGGCAAGACTTTACACAGTTAAAGGACCTCGGAATGATGCCCAAGACACCTTAGCACAGGTCTATGCCAACCAGAAATAGGATACAACACCTAAACCAGCCTTTTTTCCCCCCAACAGCACAGGAGAGAGCCTTGGACAGTCCCAGACCAGTCTGCAATGAGCACACGAAGTTCCCTGTAACACACCCCCGGACTCTGCTGTTTCAGCACCACGCGCTCGTAAGGAATCACCTGCGAAGGGTTTGAACCCAACCCGGGGATCACAGACACGCAAACCCCTTCATCCCCCAAATTTCGTCCTCTGCACACAAACCAAAGGAG
Source organism: Chiroxiphia lanceolata (assembly GCF_009829145.1). Classification (NCBI taxonomy): domain Eukaryota; kingdom Metazoa; phylum Chordata; class Aves; order Passeriformes; family Pipridae; genus Chiroxiphia; species Chiroxiphia lanceolata. The sequence continues at coordinate 4,488,789 of NC_045650.1, forward strand.
CAGCAGAACCCTCAGCCCGTGGCCCTCACCGGCTCGCAGGAGTGCAGGGGGACCCTCCTGACGGTGTGGGCCCGGCAGTCATCGCTCCCCGGCACCGGGAACACCGGGAACACCTCGCCGGGGCTGCTGGTCTGGGTGTGCTGGCACTGGTGGGTGACCGGGGCCGGCTCCGGGCAGGGCTGGCACTGCTCTGCCTGCTGGCACAGCTGGGACACCTGGAACTGCTTCTCCTGCCAACAAAAAGGGTGCTCTCAGCTGCTGGACACGGCCCTGCGAGCTGGGAGCTCGATACCGAAATGAATGAAATGTGTTCGGGACTGGGAAGGCTGATGGCGGGTTCAGATATTTTAATAATCCCAATAAAATTGCCTTTTTCATTTTTTTCCTGACTGAGCATGAGTTTGCCTCACGCTTTCGTACTTCAGGGTTGGAATTCACCAGCCCCTCACCTTTTAGAGGCTGCAAGTGAGAAGCACAGAAGAGACACCTTTCCCATGGTGTGTTTAACCACATGTGGAAATTTTCTTCAAAACTACACTCCTGATTTGACTTAAATCTAGATATACCCCGGGTAAAAAAACCCCAGAAGTAAAAATATGACTCCAGAATTTTTTATTATTTTCTTTGCACACCAGCTGTGGAAAGAAAAAAGCTATTATTTATAATTACCTCCCCTCCCCACCCCCGCTCCCCTTTTCCACTTCAGAGAATGTATATTACACCTAATTCACCTATTAAAATCCAGACTGGCACAAAAACTTCAGTTTTAAATAATAAAGTAAAAAAACCCCAGATAAACCATTATGAAATACCCTTAATTTCAATTCTTTTCTCCTTGGGAAATGTTTCAGAGCAATAGAAAAAGGAGTAGTATTTTTGCTATTGACAAAACAGCAGTTCTAAGATGAAATTCCAGACAGTTTTGCCAAATACATTTTTTCAAGAGTAAAAAAAAAATAAATTTGTCTTATTAATGCCTTTTTTGTAAAGAATTATCTTGGTCGTTCTGTTGTGGAGTTACTGCAAGAAACCAATTCTCAGTCACTATTCGGATATTGACTGACAGTATTAGAGATACAATGGCAGTTTGTTATTCTGCAAGAATAAATTACTAGGAATTATAAAGCAAACATTTCAGTTTCTGCTCTCCATAAATATTGCTTGATTTACTTTGAGATTGTGTCCTGTATCACAGCAAGGCAATTCTCAGGTTGGCAGCTATTCCCAATAAAACCAAACAAAAAACCAGAACCAAACCAAGCCAGAAATATCAAATTGTTTTTTAAAATAGATAATGTAAACACTCAACTTACTTGGAGGGGATTTAATAGCTCATATTTTCTTATTGTCTTTTCATAGATGACATTATTTCCAGGACCGAAAGTCCCCGCTCTGAGAAATGGGGATAATGGCTCCTGCAAGACATGTAAATAAAAACATCCATAAACGTTGTCAAACAGCAAATTCAGGATTAGTGTGATTTTGACTAAAAAACTACAAGGGATTTTTGTAATTTGAAGACACATGTATTGTAGGACATTCCTTTAGGATGTGTCCATTTGAGTGTACGTCCATTTGGAAACTAAGTGGCTGTGCTTCCATGGAGACCATGTGAAATAAATACAGAGGAACAGTTAGTAATTAATCTTAATAAAACTTCACTGCTGAAGGTGGAAGCCTGACTGGCCATTCTGCAGCATTTTCAATCCCTAGTAATTCCATCTGTCACCATCAGAGGTGTGAGCTGTGTGATCCCAAAGTTTCTCATCCCTACGGGATGCAGCTGGGCACTTCATGGAATGAGGGCAACTGAGGGAACTCCAGCACTGAACACTCTCCTACCTGATCGGGATTCTCGATAATGATCCTTCGAATAGTGCCCTGCAAGGAGGAAAATAAGCAAAGGTTCAGTATTACTGCACTTCCATCTCCAAAACATTTCTGGCAGAGCTCAGAAACACATGGATTCCCAAAGTAATCTGGATACAGTCACTGGCTGTAAATATATTGGGATCCACGGGCCACAATCACCTGGAGATGTTTTAAATCCAGGGCCTTCCCACCCCAAAGGAATTAGCCCAGCACAGCAACACCCATTCCATCATTCTCCTTTTTATTAGTTTGGGTTTTCTCAATCACCTCCTAGCAGGTGGGATGGAATCAGTCCTTATTTTCTCTAAGTAAGCAGAACAGGCTACAAATCAAAACTGGATGAGGTCTCCATGGATTCCCTCTCCCTGTTCCACAGACACCCTCCTTCACTTTCAATTTTTCATTTTACATACCAAGGTCAGATGGTGTATATGGAGGTGCATTTTCAACACTTTTTGTTTCATTAAGGGAAGAAAACTTGTATTTTGCCTAAATTCAGAAATGGAAGGGCAGAGGAGCTGCCCACCAACCCCTCTGGGTCATATCCAGAGGGCACAACTTCACAAGTGCCCCTTATGGAAATGGTGCCCACATGGAACATCTACCCATCCCTGAGTGAAAAATGAGAAGTGCCTTTTTAAATTACAGGAACCCATGAGTGGCAGCAGCTTTGTTCATTTTTCAAACTTATTTTTTCCCTTTTTCCCCAGCGCTGTCCAGAAGCAATTGCAGACATTATCCCCCATCCTGTGGGCCACCACCAGCTCTAATAAATTGCACACATTGCTTCAGGTCTCCACAACCAATACTTTATCCAAGCAAGCAACATTCCCACTTAATCCAATCTAAGGATTTGGCAACTAGTTGGTTTACAGCATCCTGATTATTTTTCCTCACAGCACAAAACCTCCAATTTTCATAATAAATCACTTCTTCCCCAAACCCGTGGGGAAGTTTATGTGGCTGCAGTTCAGTCTTGGAGACATTGTCAGCTGGGTGAGAGCAGCTCTGAAGTAGGTCAGCTGTTGCATAAGTTTAGGAAGCCTGGAGCAGTTTTCCAAATCTCCCAAAAGTGAATCATAACAGCATCAGGAAAGAGAAGCCGAAGTAGGAAAGAAACTCTTTTAGCAGCAATTGCAGTAATTAAGACATTTCAAAATTAAAAAACTAAAACAAAATTTAAAATAATAACTGCTGCAGAAGCTTAGAAAGCTGCTCAGTGCTCCTCCCACACTGTCCAGAGGGAGGTCTGGCGTGGAAGGGAACCCACGGACTGTACCAGGACACAACACAGAGCTCTAGAACTCACAGCCCAGTCCTGCACCACTGACACCTGCAGAATTTGAACTGAAAAGTAAAATACTCAACAAATGGACGCCCACTGGTCCTTCCTCCAGCCCAGATCCCAGTGCCTGTCACTGGCTCTGTCCCGGAGCACTCGGAGCTGCGACACCCAAGTGCCGTGGGAGAGCAGGGATTGTTTCACTCAGCGCTGACAGAACAGCACATGAACCAGACAACCATTGTGTGTGACACAAAAAGCACTCTTTGAATTCACTGGGAAGTTGGACAAACCTGCCTGGAGTAAACCACGCTGCCACAGGGCTGTGGGATACATAACTCTCACTGGTTTAGGGAGGATAACAAGGGAAGTTATTTTACCTTGTTACCTGTGTGCTCCCAGAGGAACACATCCAGAACGGAGAAGACTGGAGCATTTTAAGTTTAAATAGGCCTTTATAATATTCACAAGGACACGCTAGTCCTATGTGCAATGATATATGGAACCTAAGAATGTTTTCCTTGGATAGAATTATGCTTATTTTTGAGATACCCAAACTCTTTCATTTCCAGAGAACTTTGATGCAGATACACTTCCCTCACTGCTTTACCAACACGGATTTGCCTGCCCTTCCTCCCATTCCTGCTGAGCAGGATGGGCTGGCACAGGCTGGGAGGGGACCCTGTGTCTGTGCCAGCCTGGACTGCCCCACACATGGCTCCTCACTCTGCACAACCAGCTGCCACCTCCAAGGCCTCTGGAGCTGCTACTTCATCTTCCATCATTCCCAAGAGCCGCAGCTCTGGCTACTCTCTCATTTCCAGCAATGCTTTGGAGATGCAGTGTTTTCTGCACGGGAGAAGGAAGGGGAAGGTGGCATTCCAAAGGGGAGAGCTCAGTGCTGTTGTGTATTTCAGTGGCACAACTGAGTCTGGAATTTTTAACAGCCTGACCAGCCGGTCTGGGTCTGTTTTATGGAATCACAGAATGGTTTTGGTTGGAAGGGACTGTAAAGATCATCCAGTTCCAACCCCTGCCATGGGATTTATAAGGATAGTTTCTAAAGGTAACACACTTTCATAAATACTTTTGTTAGTCTTTAAGATTTTTAAATTAAAAAAAATAAATTGATAGATTCATCCACTTAGTGTGTGCAATGTTATGCAGAAGCAATCAGTAAATTCACTTTTATTTCAACAGGTTTACCTTCACTTCAGCCAACCCAGCGATGAAGGTGAGAATTCCACCTCTGTCAAGACCCTTGATCCATAACACATTGTCTTGCTAATTACAAGCAATCCAGCCATCTAACCAGGATTTATGAGTTCCATTTGGCAGGTGAAATGGGGAAATGGCAGGCTGTGTTTGAAGGCTGTTACAACACAGACCAACCCTAAAGCTGGTTAATGTTACACCACTTTCACGAGAGCCTTTTGGACGTCACAGAACTGAGCCCAGCTGTGGAAAGACAGAATTTCTCATACAGACAGACAACCCCTACAAAGCCTGGCAGGGTTTTGCCCTCTGCACTAACAGCAAACAATTTGCATGCACCTTTTCATGACATGGTGAAGGGGTTCATACATATAAGCCATTCTGGAAAAGAAATTACTCTAAACAACACTCTTCACTTAGATCAAGCAGAACAAAATTTGCTGTGAATTAAACCAGATGAAGCCTGCCATGGCTGGGAGCAGCATTTGACCCCTACAAAGTTACACCAAAAAAGCAAAAAAACCACTGAATCCTGAACCCCCCAAAATGCCCACACTTGTGCTCTGTGCACACACCAATTTTCAAATTCAAATTCCCCCTCCCTCTCGTTCTCCCTAAAAACACACATGAACACAGGAGCACACACCAACCACGTGACTGAACACCAGGGCTGTATCTGCAGGGACACAGACATTTATCATTAATCCACACAAGGTCTGCAGGAGCAAATTAAATATTGCTCCAAGAGCCCTATGCCTTACCAGCAGTACAAAGCTTCAACTACAGCTCTGGGCTGCCACTGACCAAAAATGCTCGTGTTCCATTAAAACACGGATGTGAGTTTGGTGTCGTTCCATTATTCACTTCACAATCAGCTCAAAGGGCAACTGAACCAGCTCTTGGGAATGTCCTACACCCCTCCCAGGGCTTCTCTCTGCCAACTCCCATTCAGCACCAAGTGCGTGACTTCCCTGTTAGTTACTGTTTTCTTCTTTATTAACTTCCTAATAATCTGTATTAGGCACCTTCCCTCTCCGCCGCTGAAACTGCAACCCACACAGAGCCTGACTGAGCTACACCCTCTTGTCTTTAAAGTCTCGTCCAGCAAAACACTTCAGCAAGAAATTAGTTTTCATCAGCAGGACTTAATGGATTCAGTGACTAAAAGAGATGTTGAAAATTAAACATCCTTCATAGGGCAGCGACAGCATTTGAGTCTGTAATCACTGCTCACACTTATCTAGGCAGAGGAAGCCTGGGACTGCAGTGTTTACTCCAATGAATATTTAATTAATTGACTGCAATTCAGACTATCATCCAGCCTAGGTGAGCAGATCACTTATCTGGGAGGTGAGACACAGTGTTTACACTCCTGCCCTGCATCTTGCAAAAGAGGGATTAACAGCTTGGAAACAGCGGGAATGGCTCTGCCATAACCAAGTCAGATAAAAATATTACAATCAGACACTCATTCGGGTTGGGAAAACCCACTAAGATCATCGAGTCCAGCCATTCCCACAGCACTGCCAAGGCCACGTCCTCAAAGGCCACATCTACATGTTTTTTAAACACTTCCAGGGATGGTGACTCCACCATTTCACTGGGCAGCCTGTTCCAATGTTCGACCACCACGGAGAAATTTTTCCTAATATTCAATCTAAACCTCCCCTGACAAAACTTGCAGCCATTTCCTCTTGTCCTTGAGCCATCCTAGAGAGGAAGGCAAACTGAAACTCTGCAAACACTACTTTGAAAGGAGATCAGATCTCGTATCGGGCTTAATCCTGATTCTTTTTGACAATTAAATATTTTGTATCACAGGGAAGAAAATTCAGTAGGAGTTCATCTTGAAACAACTGTCCTTTGCCTTATGAGTATAGCAGAGCAATCCCATTAATGTTAATGACAGACTGATGTATGAGGAAAAAATGGTTTGAGAATAAATTCTGGTCTCTTTTTCTGTTTTTGTAGTCAAATCTGTTCTTAAACTATTGGCTTCTAGTTTTCAGATACCAATTGCATGTGTTAAAACTACGTTAAATTCCATCGATACCTTCAAGCCACGTCCTGAACACACACACAGACCAAACCTGCTGAACTGCATTGTGAGGGCATTCCAAGCTGAACTCCAACACCTCTGTGCGGACCTCGTTAGCATCATCGATTCAAAGAGAACTAACAAGTACACAGATTTATGCTGTATTTGCGTGGGCAGCAGCGAGTCAGCAGAGCAGCGCTGGGGACATCCCGGCGTGGGAAGGGAGCAGCGCCCGCGGCGGCTCCGCCGGGATCGCTGCTGTTCCACGGGAGAAACGGGCAAAAGCGGTGTTCTGGGGCAAAAGCGGTGTTCTGGGGCAAAAGGGGGGACGGAGCTGCGGGGCGGACACGGGGCATCGCCCGTCGGCGACGGGGTCTCTGCACTGGGGGTCTGGGGACGGCGGGGAGCGGCTCAAGCGGATTTTCCACAGGGAAACCCGCGGGGCTGTGAGGGGCTGGACCCGAACCACCCCCGCGGGGAGCCCGGTCCGACCTGACCCGACCCTCCGCCGCGCCGGGCGGACCCGCAGCCCGGGAACGGCTCATCCCGGGCGTGACAGGGAGCAGCGCCCGAGGCCGGGCAGGGAGCAGGGTCTGGCTGCGGGAGCGGGTCCAGGAGCGGCGTCCCGGGGCTGCGGGAGCAGCGTCCCGGGGCTGCGGGAGCAGCGGCCCGGGGCTGCGGGAGCAGCGGCCCGGGGCTGCGGGAGCAGCGGCCCGGGGCTGCGGGAGCAGCGGCCCGGGGTGCGGGAGCAGCGGCCCGGGGTGCGGGAGCAGGGTGGTGCCCGTACCTGCGGCGGGTCGCAGCCGTGGCCGCAGTCCAGCGGCGAGGCGGCCCGGGAGGAGCAGGACGCGCTGAGCCGGCGGCAGCCCGGTCCGTAGGTGCGCACCCGGTCATACACCACGGCCCCGTCCAGGGGCTGGTCCAGGCAGGGCAGCGGCCGCGGCGGCTCCGGGCACGGCGGGGGCTCGGGGCAGGGCGGCGGCTCCGGGCAGGCCCGGCGGGCGGGCAGGGTGCTGTAGTGCTGCTGCCGCCGGTAGTAGTGGTGCTGCTGCTGGTGCGGCTGCGGGAGGTGCGGGGGCAGCGCGGGCGGCTGCGGCTGCTGCTGCCCCGCGAACATCCCGGCGGCGGCAGCGAGTGCGGCGGGGCGGCGGGACGCGATTAGTACCTGCAGAGCCGCGCCTTGGGCGGGCCGCACCTGGGGCGGGGAGCCCCGGCCGCTCCCCCTCCGCGGGCGGGACACGGGACATGGGACACGGCACACGGGACACGGCACATGGCACCGGAGCGGGGCCGCCGCGGGTCCCGGGCTGCAGCTGCAACACAGTCACCTGCAGCCCGGTACCTGCCACACTCCCGAGCTTCTGGTACAGCACCTCTAATGCAAAAATTAGAGAAAAATAAAGCACCACCGTGTTCAGTGAAGCCATTTGTTATTATCTGTTTGCAGCGTGTGTGGAGGAGCGTAAATTCGTAGTTGTCTGCTACTCAGTTAAATGACTTAAATACTTTTCACAGGAGATGATGAACTTCCCCACAGAGCCCTTCGCATCTGCAGGAGCCGCTGCTTTGACCCCCACGCAGCAAACTCTGCCTGGGAAAGGAGAATGTTCTCTAGATGGATCCCTGCAACTGCATGGAGAGCACAGACCACCTTCAGGAACAGTACTGGTCACAGAATCACAGAGAGGTCTGGGTTGGGAGGGACCTTAAAGCCCACCCCCTGCCATGGGCAGGGACACCTTCCACTATCCACTAGCCCTGTTCAACCTGGCCTTGGATACTTCCAAGGATGGGGCAGCCACAGCTTCTCTGGGTAACCTGTGCCGGGGCTTCACCACCCTCACAGAGAGGAATTTCTTCCCAATATCCATCTAACCCTGCCCTCTGGCAGTGGGAAGCCATTCTTCCTGTCCTGTCACTCCGGGCCCTTGTCAGAAATCCCTCATCATTACAGACAGAATACAACATAGCACTTATCTAGAAAGGATTCAAAATCTCACTGTGCAGAGAAAATGTGAACTCAGTTTCTCAATCCAGCATATTTTGGTTTGGGTTCCTTTGGCAGCGTCAGGCAAGCCCTAACTGAGAACATAACTTCGTTCTGCAAGGTAATGTAGCAATCACATAATTGTACAATCTTGTGTAATAAATATTACCCTTAATAATAAACCTTAAGATTCTTTATTTTGTCGGTTTGTTTCCCCTGCATGCTTACTGTGCTGTAAGGTCACACAGTACAGTCACACAGAACAGAAAATAGTTTCTATAGGACCATGTTAGGGCAAAACTCCTTTGAGGTGATGGAGCAACACTGGCTGCCTTGTTCTACACTGGCCACTTATTCTGTGAAATTAAAAAGTGCTCACCAGATCTGTTCAATAGGCTGTGGAATGCATCCATTTTAGAGTGAGGGCCTACAACAATTCAGTATTTTAAGGTACTGTGAAATCTGGAGACATACTCATCATGTATATGAAGTTCCACTCTTCCTTCAGGCATTAAACCCAAACAGACATCCTACTTTACATGGGAGTGTGTATAAAAAGCATTTGAGGTAAATTCTATCCCACCGGTTTCAAAGGAAATATATGCAAAGAAAACCTTCTCTTAAAGCCCTATTTTTGGTTCACCAGCTTGGAAAAGCTGTTGGAGGTTTCTCACAAAACAATTTTAAAAAGACCATTTCTTGGAAGGAATAAAATATGGTTACAACAGCCGTAAGCCACAGTCTCTGTTTTACACAGACCATAAGAAACTATTCTATACTTCAATAGGATACTACAGAAACTGCAGGAATGCTCCTCAGGGAAAAGAAAGCTTCTGTAATATATAGTGTGGGAACTTTGTTTGTTTGCCAGCTCAGGAATGTTACCTGTGTGCAGCATATTGCCCTGCTTAATAAAGAAATTTCTACAAGGGTCAGCACAAAGCAAGCCCCAAGTCATCCCATTGTAATGGAAATAGGGAACAACTTCCGGAAAGCTTTGTAGATGTGGAGGATTATTGGAGTCATAAATCACAAAAGTAAGTAATATCCCTACCAGGTAATAAAAAGAGCCTCAAACAAAGCTTTTGAATTTTAATGTGACCAAAGTTACATCCAAACCTGGGGTGATACTGCACTGTGTCCTGCAGGATGTTGCCTGTTCTGGAGGAGTTCTGGCTGTGACAGCTGGGGCTGGGAGGAATAAAACTATGTTTGGGTATAAAATAGGAAAGTACTCACTTGGGAAGAGTGAACAAGAAACAATATTTACAACCTTTAGGTTGTTTGTCACGTGGGGGTGAGAAGCTGTCTGAAGGACTGAGGCAGAGAGGGTTAAGAAGCCTGGCAGGCAGCTGCACCCCTTAAGCATCTTGATGAGGCAGAGATAAAAATCTGCTTTCAGCTGAAAGGAAGGCTCGTGAAGTCAGAACCAGCTGGTGAGCAGAGGCTTTGTTTTTGTGATCCTCCCCTTGAAGGCAGAGCCATCAGTGCACCTGAGGTTTGGTGGAAGGTGCCCTGTCTGCAGTCACTGATGCATATAGCCCAGTGCACCCAGTGTGTCCCTATTAACCTGATCCAGATAGCCCAGTGCACCCACTGTGTCTCTACTAACCTGATCCAGATAGTCCAGTACACCCACTGTGTCCCTATTAACCTGATCCAGATAGCCCAGAACACCCACTTCATCTCTATTAACCTGATCCAGATAGCCCAGTGCACCCAGTGTGTCCCTATTAACCTGATCCAGATAGCCCAGTACACCCACTTCATCCCTATTAACCTCTTAACCCTGGACTATCCATATCAGGCCGTGTTGATAGTGGGACAACACCTGGCAGAGAGGGAATCAAAGCAGGAAGATGCCTCTCTCCTCCTTCCAAGTGGCTGGGACAGCCTGGCTACAGTGCTCTGCTCTGGTCCCAGCTAAACCTGAGCACCAGCAATGCCTGTAGGCATTTCCAGACATGAGAGCAGATGTCTAGAACTTGCTGCTCTAATCACAAGTACATCATTGATTTTTAAAAAGCTGAGCTCTGCTCAGTCAGAAGTTGCGTGTTCATGGCAAAAATGACTTGGTGATGGCCACATCTCCCTGTTTGCAGGTCAGGCTTCGTGACCTTGACTTCTCTGGAGCTGTTTGGATAAGCAGATTGTGCTTTCTGGGGTCCACCCAGAAAGTGTTGGCTTGGAGTGTTGGCTCTGTGGCACCTGGACTCCCATCTGCCACATTTCCACTGGAATTGCAGGGTAGGGAATGCTGAGAGAAAGGATGACAAGTTGTTTTTCATGCTGCCTGATCCTTTGCCCTTCTGGTTCATGCCTCTGCAATGACAACATACTCTATTTCCCACAAGAAAAAAAAAATTAAAAAGCACATAGTGGGAATACCTTGAATTGTTTTAGGACAGCAGTAGTTGGTTATTTATATTTTAATTAAAAAAATAAGAACAGCTCTTCCAATTCAGATCAGGACACCACCTAGACCTCAAGCAGAAGCAGGTGCTGAAGAACCATCAGTATATTCCAAAAAGTGTCCCAAGAGGAAGAGCCACTGTAACAATTCTCTCTCAGTACTTTCCCACTCATTAATTATTTTCAGCTCTGGGTATTTCATAAGGACAATATGGTTTTTTCTCACCAGTAACCTCTGGTCTCACGTATATGGCCTTGCTCATTACACTCCTTGTATTCATGTAAACTTTTGGCACCCACACAGTCCTCTGGAATTCCAGCAGATCTGCCACTGAAGAACCTCCTTTTGATCCTGACTCCTAGTTCAGTTCTTCCAGGCAACTTCATAATTTCTCCACTAAGTCCTCTCTCTTCCAGTCTAGAGATGAACAGCCCTATTCAATCTTCTGCACAGATATGTTATTCCATATAGTGGGTGATTAATGTCCTTTTCATGACCCTTTTCCTGTTCTAATAGACCCTTGACCAATATTCCAGGTGTTGAAAAATCATGGATTTACACAATGGTTAAATAATGTCTACTTTTTTGTTCTCTGTTATTTTCTTAACAGCTTCTAATGTTTGATTTGCTTTTTTTGACTGCTCCTAAACTGGTGTTTCCCTGGAATTATCTGTCCTGACCACAGAGTCCTGCACTGGAGCAGCAATAGGCTGCTCAGAGCCCATCATTTCCCATGTTCCACACAAGCATCACTGTGTACTCCCCTCCAATGACCTCTTATCTGCTGTATCATTTTATATTTTATTTAGAAATATATTTTAACAAGATGTCTCACAATACTGGCAGCAGGATTGGATCTGAAATGTTTCTTATGTGATTTTAGAATTTTAATTCTCTTTATACATTCAGTGGTTGAACAGAGTTTTGGGTATGGCTTATAGACTATTATTTACCTTGATGGCATTAACTCATTATCAGACCATAAAGTTTGAAGGAAAACTCTCTTATCCCATGAATATATTCCTTGTGATATCAGTTGAAGTTTATACACTTCAAAAAGAAAGAGAAACCACTGGAAAACACAAAGAAATCTAGACTTAAAAATTGTATCTATTGGTTAATAGATAGGATGATTATAATCCAAAATTGTCAAGGAACATGCAAATACACTCCTTCTACTTTTCCTGTACCAGCAGAGAGGAAAAATAAACTTTGTATTATACTATAACAACAGTACATGGAGTGCCAAGATGGAATAAAATAAATGACTTTGTTTCCTAAGGACACTGTGAGGGCTGTCACGACCTTCAGCTACTCAAAAGATGGTGTATGAAATGAAACAATACCCTGCTGTCCTTACTCTGAAGCAGAAGTCACTCCTTTTTTCTAACCATTTTCCTGTTTGAATTATTGAGGTTATTTAACAGTCAATTTACTTGGTTTCAAATAATTGATCCTATGCAGGAGATTGGTGATCAAACAGAAAAAAACCCCTCGCTGAGCAACTTTTCTCCCCCCCATTAAAGACCTTACTCAGCATCCTAAGGAGCTTTGAAAGCCTCAGTTTAATAAAACACTGCCAGTTATCATTTACCAAATATTGACTGGGAGAAAAAAAAAAAACCTCAGGAAGATAACATTGTATGATAAAGATAAGATTTTACCCGACGATAAGGCTTAGTACTAAATAAAAAGATGATGTTAAACTTTCTTCATGACACTGCAGAAGCCCTCTGAGCAGCCAGCAGTGGTGTCTCTATTATGGTGTCAGGTCTAATTTCTAGTTCAGGGATGCTCCAAGCAAGCTGATAAAGGACAGGGCCTGCAGACATGTGAACACAGCAGCTGATCTGAGCACTCAGATATTTCAAGGTTCACGCCAAGATATTACATTCATTATGACCAAAGAGCAGGAAACAAGTTCAGCTCCAAAGCAACAATTTGCATTTCCCTCTCCTGGACAGACTCCCTGAGGAACAATCCTCTTTATTAAAGGAGATAAAGGAGCTGAGATTGGGACACACTAAAATAAAGGCTGGTACTTTGCATTTCTTTAGGAAAACAAGGCAGGTATTTGGGTATTTATTTATCTTTGCTCTTACTTGGACACGACTAAAACATGTTGTAGAAACAGCTGGTGTGTCTTTAAAGAAAATCTGAAATCATTAAGCAAGTAACACAGAAAAGTGGTTAGAATATAAAATTATTAGAAGCAAGGGAATAAGTTCTTAACATCTGTAAATAAAATCTACTACAGATTTTATAGACTATTTTTCCACCCAAAAACTTATCAAGACGAAAGAATGGCTTAAGATATACCTAATTTCTGATTCATCATCATCTCCATATTATTCAGCTGCTGTAAGATTTCTATGGCCAAGTGTGAAGGGTGATTGGAATTTAAAATAACAAGTGTAACAAGGAAATCTTTGCTCAGTGCATGTCCTGGATATACACAGGTTAGAACAAAATATCTCAATATTTTGGGCAATCTGGGCGCAGAAACTGGATTATAAATAGGGATAGTTTAACCTGCTTCATGCTACTGGGCCACTAGTAACTACTAACAACTGTAGCAGCCAGACAGGGTGACTGGAACACCTTGTCCTCTCTTCTACACCAGATTATTTGGCTAAATATTATATACTATAATATATATCTTTCTGTTGTGAAATTTAAGGGGTTTTCCATAGTCCCTCTACCTGTGAGTGACCAAAGTTTGCTGTATTCCTATAATTTACACCTGACATTTCAATTTTCTGTGAGTGCAGTCTTTATGCAACATGGAGAAGTTTCCAGGTTATGGATGCATTTACCGAGTTTTTGGTTTTGCCGAAGTAGAACATTGTGCAGAATTTAATTTAAAAAAAAAAAAATTCAATTTGAGACCTTAAATTAGGACTTTCCCCCCTGGATCTGTGGTTGCTTCTCTGGGATTTCAGAGCCAGAGCTCCTGACAATCCTCCCACATCTGTTTCATCAGCTGATTAAAATGTAGATCTCCGAGGAGGTAACACATTTTTGGGTGCTGGGCGTTCCTCTACCCAGCTCATTATTAAAAGAACAACTTTTTGCACCATCAGCAACTTGGCAGAGTAAACATGAAACAGTTCTTTTAAATGGGACTTGGCGTTTTGGTTATGAGAGCTCCCATTTAAGGCTTTTATCACCCACTTGAGCATAAAAGTTTGAGTTATCTTTTAAAACCTTTTAGCACAAGAAGGAATTCAGAGGGGAGCCTCATGTAAAGCGATGAATATTCGGTTTCCTGATTGTGTTGTATGATTTGTGGTGTGTTTTGGATTTCTTTTTTTTTAAACCCACAAGCCACCTGACAAGTTTTAATTTATTCTTCCAAAAGTGAGATCCTTGTGCTGATAGGGACAGAATCTGCTGTTACACTCCATTTTATAACCACTATTTACATTTCAAGTTGGAAAAAAGTCAAAATCAAACCATTCCACTTAAATACGTATTTTGATTTTAATTTCAATTTCACAGTTAGAACGACTGCAGTTTAAACCCAGGACTGCTGGGGTTTTTTGAGGAAGGCATTTTTATTTTGACCCAGTTCCACTGTCTATTCTCACCCTTGCATTGCTGGTGCCCACTGGAAGCACAGCAGCTGCCCGGTCTGCTTTGCCCCTCTACCCAAACTAGGATACAATAATTAATTGTACCACAGCAAAGCCCCCCCTGTCCAATGCTGCTGGCAAAACCAGCCACTGCCCCGAGCCAGGAATGTAGCCAGTGTTGGAAAGGAGCTTTGGGAAGTGCAAACATCCACCCTGCAAGATTCTCTCCTTCAGGATTTCCCCCTCATCAACATTTCGGGAATCAGTTGGTAGGTGTGGGGTAACACACACCTCACCATTTTGGGCAGCATTGTCACTGACTCAAAGCCCTTTCTAGTTTTAACCTCTCAATCTGATAACTCTTCTGTCAGCTACAGAAATTTCCTCCTGGCTCAGACAACCACATTCAGCTGGGCTGCAAATGACGTTTTAAAACACCCTTTGGTGATCTGGAAGATCGTGATATGGTGATGTGGAGCATTACTTGTTTATTAGGAATAAGTTACACTTTGCACCTTCCTCCGAGGTAGGTCTAGACACACAGAGTGTATATAAAAGCCACAGAGTAAGAACAAAGTCCATGGAGCAGTGAGAGATTAAAGTGTCTTGGCTTTCACTAATTGCCTTCCCTTTCCTCATTTACAGCAGCTTAACAAACCAGTAGTTTCCCCTCATCCCTGGATTTTGGTGTTCTAAGCCAGCAGCACTCTGGAGAGGTTCCCTGTTGTGGGACTGCTGATGATTTAAGCAGGTTTGTGAGCCTATGTGGGCACAATACCAACATTTTGCGCTGTTACTTCTATCTGAATTAGCTGGTGCTTTTATGTTTATATCAGATTATTTACTGTTTCCTCAAACATTTTTCCATTTGACAAAGATGCATTTAAACACCACCAGATTGTGTTTTCCTATATTACCTAGTTCACATACAGGTAACACTTCAGCTTCCCTGCTCTGCTTTCAGCTGCCTGGTTCACTCATAACTGTTCTTTTACAGTTATTTTTATTTGTGCATTATTATATTTGTCAAGAATAGTCTCCCCTTGCATAATTTCTCAGGTATTCACATACTAAAAAGCAAGTTTACTGACACAGAGACACAAAACAAGCCTCTGCCTGATGTACTGTTGCTGCATTAGTTCAGTTCTAAAGAATCTGCTTTAAGACTCAGTTTCTTTTGTCCTGAAACAATGGAATAACACAACCCCTTCCTTCCAGCTGCTCAGACAGCAGCAGGTTCTGGAGCACTTTGCAGTTCAGTTCTGCCTGGAGCACATTTCAGTGCTCAGGAAGACACATTTTCCATCTCAATTTATCTGTTACGCAGACAATTTATTCACCAAGAGTTAAACTGCATCTCTTGAGTGAAGGGTTGTGTTAGACCTTTGTTCTGTCCACAGTGCTGAAAGAAGTGACCTTAAGGCAGCTGGAGTTGGCAGCAACATTTTCACTCCTATTTAGTCCCTTCAGTCACTGACCTACACAAATTGATACAAGTATCTTGGAATAATCATCAATATTAGGTAACTTCCCCACTACCTCTTGCTGTTAGACCAATGAACAGGCTGAGATGTTCAGTCACAAACAGCTTCAGGCTTTAAGGCAAATTAAGAGAGGCTTGAAAACTTTTAAAGAGGCTGTTTTAAGACTACCCTGTTTGCATAAAATCTTGAAGGCAGCATGAGATATTTGGTAACACCCATAAGGAGAACGGTCCTTACTTGGGAGGCTGTTGTAGTTAATCAACTTGAGACATTTTTACCTCCTTTGCAATGGAAATTGGCATTTTACTTCCGTTGGTCTGCCATGCTAATTTATATCATCTGAAAAACAAGATTTACTATTTTAAGATAAGAATATTGGAATTTTTTTCTTAAGTTAAAAACAGAAGGATAAATAAGAAGTGGCAAATTTCATTCACTAAGTGTCTGTCCTTGGGGATGGTTTGTGCCATACCTGGCTTTATTCACTTCTCAGCTATTCTTATCATATGTTAAAGCTACTGCTAAAAATCTGGCTTAATAATACTAACAACAATGACCACCAGCTCCATTTAATTGCATCAGAAAAGGTGTTTCCCCATTCCTTGTAGCTCAGCTTCTCTGTCTCTGAGGAAGATTAACCTCAAAGTGGAAGAGAAAGTATTTTACACCACAGAGCACAGAGTTAGAATAAACTCAGTGTGGTAGAAAGAGGCAGGTGCTTTGCAGACAGTGAGAGTGGAGAGAGAGAGAACTGTGTTCCTCACAAGCTGCTAATTCTGTGGTCAGTGCAATTTCCACTATCACTTCTAGAACTCAACTTAGTAATTACCTCATTATTTTAATTACAACTCAGGTGCCAACCCAACTGATCAGCCAGAAAGACACACAGGAACCTTCTACCCGTGGCCAAAGTAGAAGGTGACCATCAGGAGCCTTTCCTAAATGATCCATCAGTCCATCCATCCATCTCTCCACCTATCAACGCTGTTCCAGAGACATGGCTGGCCTCTGAGTATCCAGTCTGGAGTTTTAGGAACTGGGAAGAGTTCTGGAAAATCATCAACTATCAATAATAAGTTTTTCTAATGACAGGAGCAGAAGAAAGAATCTTCTTTAAGCAGGAGGACTAGTTCAAACCAGTCCTGCAGGAAGCGTCACGCACCAAAGATCAAGAAGAATGCTAATGTGCAATCACTGAACAGGATAGGAGCCAAAACTTGATATAAGGCATGTAAGGAGTAATGCTACACAATCAGCTCCTCTACACCCACAGCCTCTCTAAATTTATAAACCGTCCCTGCCATTGGATGGGATTGAAATGCATTTCCCATCATGGAAGGGTACCATCCAATCTGCTCTAACACAGGACCATATTGGGGCTGAGCAGACCATTCTGTTTGTTAGAAACCCACCAGAATGTGCTGGTATTTATATCTCAGAAAAGCTGTTCAGTAAACACAGTACCAAGACCTCTGATTTCACTGAATGCATAAACACGTGCAAAGAATTTCATTCTGGGATTTCGGACACGAGAGAGCTCTCTGGCAAATGAGCTTCACCACCATTCCCCCCTCCCAGCGAGTCAGACACCTTTGCACCTGGAAAAACTGTCCTGGCTTCACAGATTAGGATTTCAGAGTTGAAATGACAAACTCTGAATTTGCCTATGACAGATATTTCAAGGAAAAAATGCAGTACAGCTCCCTAGGGACAACAGTTTGGTGGGGTTTTTTCCCCCCTGTGTCCTGTTTTGAGGGACAGGATTTTGAGGACGCAAATCTCACCTCTGTCCTTCAACACTTCTGTGTGGGCTTGCATTTGTTGGTGTGTATTTTATGACTGTGGCATCTCAAGCATGTAAGAATGCCCGTTATAATTCCATTCATGCTGTAAAATCCTTTGTCAGTCTTGGAAGAAAAGTGAAAGAGATCTACAAAGCACCAGGACAGTCTCTGTCATGGATTGTCACAAAACCTGCTCCTCCAGCCACACAAACTGAAGAGGTGATAAACCAAGAAAGCAACAGATTAAAAGCATGTCAGGGTCATAACTTCTGAAAAGGAAAGGAAAGGAATCTAATCCAGCCTCTCTGAGGCTGAAAAGGAATGAGATAAGCTTAATTTCTTTTCTTAATTCACTGTCAATGAAAGGTGGAAGGACCTTGAGAGGTCCTGTCACACGTGTGCTAGTGCCAAGGCAGGATCAGCTACACCTAAATAGCTGATCCTGATTTGTCAATCCCTTTCTGGCAACAGCATAACCTCTGTAGACAATCTATTGCACAGCTTAACTGTTGTCATCAGAGTATTTTTCTTCAGTTTGTCTTAGACTTCCCTTGCTGCCATTTAAGACCATTATTTCTAGAACTGTTTGGGGTAAACAGAAGGAAAAATGCCATTTCCTCTCTCAAAGGCTGTAAGACATCAAATTTAATAATCTCAAAGAAATTTCCACTTAAAAAAAAAAAAAAAAAAAAAACCAAAACAGACTCTCTAGAAATACCTGACAGAGCACCAGACAGAGAAATCAGTCTTGGCAGGCTCTCCTCTCTGGGCAAACCAAACACACGCAGCTAGAATTAGTCAGGGGTTGCAAAAGTGCTCAAAAGAACCCCCAAATCTTGCACTTGGCCTGGAAGGTGTTTGGGTTTGCTCAAGAAGTTACCAACTGCCCTTAGGCCAGACAGGGTGTTTGGGAGCTCATTGCAGGGGACAGGTTATCTGATTACCTGGATGTTCTCTTCCTGTGGGGAGGGACCTCCACGGGACTGTTAAACCAGGAACCACCACCTTTGGTACCAAAACCCAGCAGGGGCCCCATCGTGGCACCAAAGCAGTGCTTTACTCCAATCTCTGCCTTCAAAAGGGGAAAGAACACAACATTTCATTTCAGATTTAAGATTCAGAACTTTCATAGAACCACAGAAGAGTTTGGGTTGGAAGGGACCTTAAAGCTCATCCCATTCCACCCCCTGCCATGGGCAGGGACACCTTCCACTAGCCCAGCTTTCTACAAACCCTGTCCAACCTGGCCTTGGACACTTCCAGGGATGGGGCAGCTTCTCTGCAAAATAAGGGTCATCAGGGTGTCATAATTGCTTTTATAAATTATTACAGGAGAGAATTTAGAATTTGTTGCAGAACACCAAGTTTGTTGCCTCCAAAGACAGAGAGTAACAGCCTCACACAGCAACTCAAACCCACAGCATCATGGGAATGGGGATGGGTTTTACCCTGTGTAGTAATTTTAGACAAACAATAAAACACAATATTGAGAATCTTCAACCTTTTTTTCCTTAACTTTACAAATTATGGGTTATGTTCTATGTTCTGCACCTTACTTCTCTCACTGAGACCAATTTTGTGTTGTAATTTCTAGAAGTTACCTGGTTCTGGGATTTCTAAAATATGAGCAAACTTTGAAAAAAAGTTCTTGAATTTGAAGTAGCTTTGTCACTACTTACTGGGCCAATAACTGGGCAAAATTCAACACAGAGGGACAGTGAGTGAGCTGGCAGAAATTACCATGAAGGTAAAATATAGAAAAATTGCAAAATAATACAGCATTGAACACAAGTGATCTGGCTAATTTTAATAAAATAAGCGTATGTAATTTAGTTTCATGATTCAAATGTTTCTAGTCAGATAACACTGGAAAAGCACAGGTCAGGCTGTGTGACTTTCCTTACAGATCAGAGCAGAAATGGGGGTATTACAGAATTGTCTTACCCAAAGCATTGGCACAGATAAGTGACGAGGCAACTTCACGGTGGCTCAGACTCAAACCAGTTTTGGTTTGTAACCCTGGTGTTGTTTTGAGTCGATGGCAACAAACATCAGTCTTGTGCAAGCATTTTACAGGGGGAATTCTGGGTATAAATCAGGAAGAAGGTGCTTTGTAGGGTGGAGTTAAACTTCAAAGGCAGTGAAATAAAGACCAGTCATCACTACACCTAACAGCTGTCCCTCTATTGTAATTAAACAGGACACTAATTTCCAAGTGTTATGACATTTGATCAGCTGCATAAAAATAATAATAGTAATAAGAATGATAAGCATCATCACCAAAAAGTCATGAGAACGAGCCAAGATCCCATGGCCAGTGTTTCTAAAAGTTGTTACAGACAAGTCGTTCCAGAGCATAAAGACTGTCCAAAATATTTCCTTGGAACATCTGATAAATTTCTTTCTTTAAAGAGAAACTTTGCAAAGAATCCCACGGTTCCTACTCATCAAGTGGAACAACAACTATCCTCTGCCATTGTATTGCACCTGTTTATCCCTATAAAGACTGGAAATAATTTTCTCTTTTTAATCAGGACACATTAATTAAAAATTGTCATTTTGCACCACATTACAGGAGGCAGAGCAAGTAAAGGCAAATGATTGATTCACTACAACTCATAAATACTATTGCAACTGCAGACCCTGAATAAGATTCCTCACTTTTATTCTCTGATTTTTACACCACTTTCCTTTACCACCTAAGAAACTGAGTTAGATAAATCCATTCATTATTTCTGTAGCACAGGAATTCTATAAACTGTCCTTCAGTAAATGAGTGTTTTAAACCTATCCTCAGACCTTATGAGTAAAACTTTAAAACAATAAAAATGTGACAGAAACATAAAAAAAAGGGGGGGGAAAAACCCAACCAAACAAAAATCAAACAAAAACCCAACCAAACAAAAACAACATTAACAACAAAAAAACCCAAACCCAACCAAAACCCCCCAAAAGTGCAGGTTTTGATGTATTTGGGGTGAAAAAGAAAAGATGAGTCCATGGACCTCAGCAGTCCCTCCTGTGGGTTTTGTGTCTTTTCCTCATGCATTCCCAATTCTTCCAGCACACGTAATAGCTGGTTATTTGAAGCCAATTTCTTTTGTTGTGAGGTTTTGTATGTTTATTTTTCAGAGAGCCACTTCCACCCAGCACAAAAAACACCAGTGATATCCTTATTGCTGGTTAGGAAAGGCTGTTCCGAGGAGTCCTTGGAAAAGCCAGGTATCCGTTATGTTCCAACCGTATTCCAGGAGGATAAAAACAGTTACAGAGAAGAATTGTTAGAGGAAATCATTAGTTTTGAGTGCAGAGATGCAACAAAAGCTACTGCCTGAATTCCAGGAGCTACCCTCCCATGGAGAAAATTCCCTCTCAGGATAAAGAGAGGAATGCAGTCATGAGGAGCCGCAAGAATCTCCCGGCTTGGTCCATGTCACCAACCAAAAATGCTTCTGCACATTCTTCACACGTGTCCATCCCTCCCTTGGATGTACCTGCAGCAGGAATTGGGCAGGAACAGTGCCTGGCAGGAAGGAGGTGCTTTCTCAAAAAAAAAAAAAAAAAAGCTTTTTAAAATTATTTTAAAGAACAGCCAATTAACCTCCCTTCCACATATTCCTGCCAAACAGTGACAGGAAGGAATTTTCCTGCGAACTTGGTCTTATCTTCAAGGCCCCTAATTTGGCAAAACAATTACTTCCAACTGCTTCCTAACAATCCCCAATTAATTAATTTTTTTCCTCTATTCTCCTGTGCACAGCAGCCAAATGGAAGCCCCAGTAGCAGGAGCATTTGCACTGGATGGGATGTGCTGTTTCCCACACTTTGCACTGCTGCTATATTTGTTATTTAGAACAAACCCAGATTGTTCCTGGAACTGTGCCTATAGAAACTCCTGCTGTAATGTGTTTGTATGATCTATAATTATAGGCAAGCTGCAACCTGTCCATAGCCACTGCAGAACAAGTTGCATTATCAAACACATAAACCAGTCCCTGGATTAACTATTCCATCTGATAAATTCCCTTTCTTCAGCAGCTAATGCCAGAGGAATTAAATGAACACAGGCTGCACTTTTGAGCTTCTGTAGAAAAGAAACATATAATATTCCAAGCCAGTAAAAGGACATTTAAAACTCCTGAATATTCCCTGATGCAGCAGGGGTGTCAAGGCACTGGGGCTGAAGATGAGGCCAAGATTAGTTAATGTCGGGCATTTGCATTTGAAATACTCGTGTAAAACCACAAACAAGATGTAGGAACAGCCGTGGTCCTCACCTGCCAACGGAGTCACAGCACCCCAGCAGCTGAGCCTATGTACACAAATATAAACTGTAAAACTTGGTTATAATCTGAGCAAACAACAGATCATTATAGGTTTTAATCTAAGTGCTGTGTCAAAATAAATGATTAGGACTGTCTTAGTACCTGCAGGGAGAAAAATCTTTATAGAAATAACATTTTATTTAAACAGAAGGGTGGAGTTGAAAGGTTTAATTATTAGAAGGAGAAAGGTTTAGTTATTAGAATTACTCTGATGCACTTTGCACACAGACTTTAATACCATTTCATACACAGTATTTTATATTTTTTTGACATCAAACACCTAAACAACTATTTTCTCAATAAAAATTGTAAATACATGCCAGTAATTTTCTGTTAATGCATTCTTTTATTCAAGGCAGTAAGTTATCAAGAAGAACTTTTAAATCATTGTAATACTTATGAATACTTTTAATCCCATCTATTAAATATCTCTTTCATGTGTGATGTCTGAGACAGATTTATAAAACCTTGCTTCAATACTATCTAATCTTTTGCTTACGTGCCATTGTATAACCTGTTACTACACATACACCATAGGAACTCAGATAAAAGGGATTCTGATGGGATTTTTGGATTTTCATTCCCATTTATTCTGGAGCTGAGCCAGAATATGACTTGTAAAGCCACTGCATCTGAAGTGCAGAGGCACAGGCAGGGCAGGATCTGGTGTTGCAGTTTGCCATTTTATAGTTTTTTTTCTTTACAAATCTTATTTTAGATGAAATCCAAAAGCCTAAAAGATGAATTTTGCAGTTATAACTGGATGTGGTCAAAGGAACACCAGCACAGCTGGTCCCACTGAAACGAGGTGCAGATGGCAGAGATCTTACAAAGCAGTCTTACAAAATTTGGTGGAAAAACTACACAACCTGCCCTGTCAACTCACCCAGGGCATTCCTGCACATGTGGGGAAACTGCTTCTGCTTTCTCATATCTGATAACTTCCAGTTTGTAACTCCAGCAATATTTTATACGTGTGAATTAAATATTTTTCTTTAATCTTGCTGTACACTTATAATCAGTGCAAGAAATAATTATACAGTATTTTCATATGGAGTTCCCATAGGGTTTTGTGTTTGCTATTACATCATGACATTAATAAAGATCATACAAGAAGTTAGTGAATGCTGGTATCTTGAACTGACTGATAAAGGGGAAGGAGGAGGAAGTAAATGAAAAGTTCCTTCCTGAGGTCACTGTGATTCTAAGGGCATTGCAGACATGTTTGACATTTAATTTCTCACAGAGAAATTCCAAAGGAATTGCAAAGTAGTACCTCAATTCTGAGCTCTTACAGCTCCAGCTCTTCCTTCCAGACTCTGTGGATACGGAAAGCTACACAGGAAAATAACCCCATAATGCACCTCATTTTTTAAAATGAAAATTTTTCTGGTGTTACTTTGAAAGAAGTCTGCCTTGTATTTTAGTATTAATGACATTTGAACTAATATAGGAAGTATAACGTGTATCATTTCATTAGAGAATGTTACTTAATTACAAATACACCCAATTATCTCTTAATAGCACGAATTTCTGTTTATGAGCATGGCTAATGCTGTACATTTAGTACAGCCAGATTTATTCCAAGCATTAACAACACCTCAATATGTAAAGTATTATCAGCCAGCCCCACAGAAAACCCCCCTGTTTGAGTGTGCCAGCTGGTAGGTGTGACAGATCCATCATTAGAACGGTAAGACAGCAAAGATTCTCAGTTGATAGGAAAATGTGTTTGTAGGGGATGAGGCTTTTTTCTCTCGAGTTCTGTTATGAACTCCAGGTTACTCAAGTTAAAACCTTTCTATCTGCTGCCTGCACCGTGTTATGAAGTGCAGAATTCCAAGTCCCAGTGGTAAACTATCCCTTCTCACGTAACAGGCTCCAGGCAAAGCTGATCCAGCTCATCACAGCGGCTGCAGCTGGGGGACTTTTGATGTCCCTCTCCTATGATGTGTAAATATGTAAATATAAATGAATGTATGTGTAAATACGAATTTATAAAATAGCTTAGGCAAATTGTTTTCTGCAATACTCCTTTCTCCCCATCACAGCCTCCCGCAGAGTGATCTTCTCACCACTGTCCTCTGAGTGTTCTCAAATCCAAGGGGGCACGTTGTGACCTCAGGGATGTGGCACTAAATACTGAGTAACTGCCATGGAGTCCATGGAATTACTCCCCTCAGAAAAACTTAGGTGAAGAATTTTCCCTGTTCTTTTCCCATTCCTTTCCATTCCCTCACCAATCCAGTGAGGACAGGGAATTCTTTCTGAGTAGATTTTATGCCACAGTTAAAAATGTCTTGTTCTCCTGGGGTACACCCAGAGTAATTACCACTACATTCCAGTTGATATATCTACTACAGGATCAACAAACAAACTAAAAGCCCACCTCCCACGTTCCTGCACCCCAGCAGTGCCAAAGCTATCCTGGCTTTTTGGAATAATTCTGCTCAGAGGGTTCCCATGCACAGGGACAGTGAGCACTGCCCTTTGTGAAGGCACATTTAGATAGAAGGTCATTGAAGATAATTCTGCTTATGAAGAAGGCTGTTGCTTTGAGTCAACCAATTTTATAATTATGTGTTACTCTTCAGGTGGAATTTTGGATGTTATTTTCTTTGATATCTTTATGACTCATGCTTCAGTTGAGCAAAGCAAGCTTCAATTTGCCAATGCAAGTGTGTACAAATTTGAAACTGGTTAGGTTGGGTGTGTCTGCCTATAGAAACACACATTTTCTTCTAGTTTTCAATGAGTGTTACTGGTGCAAAATTAGCTGGCTACATCTTAGCTGAATTTAAGTATTTCATAGTTTGAATACCAGTCTTTAAAAGTGAATTCAGCTGGGTAATTGCTGAGGTTCAGAAAAGGAAAACTGCATTAATTATGAAAAAAACTAGTGGGTGAGTAAGAAGTCATTTACCTTGGTCAGGTCACAGAGGTTATACAACCAGCTGGCATCACCACATCTGTTGGATATGCAGGCCCACTTTCCTCACACAGCCTGTGGAAAGCGGGGGACAAATTAAATGTTCTTCATTTGAGAGAATGAAGAAATTATTCTTTTTGTTTTCCTTCGGGCTTTGTTTGCAAAGCTTGGAGCGAACCTGCTCCCTCTTTACCATTCTGCAAAGACACAGAGCACAGGGGAGCACAGCCCACAGCCCATTCCTGCTGTGATGTGGAACATTTCCAGCATCATTTACAGGCATTCATAGTTCATTTTATGTACATGTTATAGTACAAGTCAGACAAACTCATGAAAAAATACAGTTTGCATTTAAATGCAGGTAACTCTCCCCAGTGCATTTCCTGGTACTAGAGAAGTCCTATTTTATCATTCACTTGCATATTGTATGAGAAAAAGAAGGTTTACAAATCAATATTTCAATGTACCAATTCACTGGTTTGCAATATAGTTTGTTTATTATTCACAAATGCATAAATATGTGGAAATTAATTGCAACATTTGCTTTCTCAAAATAAATATGTTTTTTCATCTACCAATCCAAATGTTTCCAAAGAACTGATTAATATCGTCTCTAAAACTGTGATTATGTCAATAAACATAAAGCAAGATATTGGACTAAGTATGACTCCCAACTGTGAGTGATTTGTAGTGATAAAAATACACAGATGCCATCTGTACCAACAGAAGAACACTCGTCACAAATTTGTCTTATGGTAACACTTTGCTCTCATTTATACTGAAACGAGCACTATTCCTTTTCAAATGGTCCTGACAGTAAAATATGGCCACTTTTCACATGAATAACCCACGAGAGGGAGAAATGTGCATGAATTGAACTACTTATTTGACTCACTCCAGGCCTCCAAGATGGATCATTGAATGCTCCCCAAACATTAAGCTCAGACTAGCTGAGCTGGCTCAGTGTCTGCTCCACACTAAGAGGTTTTTTTGGGTGTAACACCCCTTACCTCTCGCAGAGCAAATCCAAACACAGAAATACCTCAGCCAAAACGGCCAAAGCTTCGGGATCAGAACCCAGCCTAAGTCATTAGTCAGCCTTCATCAGCCTGTCTGATGCTTGGCAGCATCTTTGCCAGTTCAGCATTAAGCAAGAGGGCCATGGGGTATGGACCAGGGAAAGCAGGGCAGGCAGTGAGCACACAGTGATAAATATCAGCCAACTTCAAATGCTGACAGCGAGATCAAAAGAAAAGGAGGATTTAAATAAAACCTGCACAGGGAGAGCTTTCATTAGCAGCAGTTGCAGAAACAAAGATGTGATACCCAAAGCATTATTAATTTCTAACCGTGCACCAGATACTGAGAGTTTGAGCCTGGGGAGGGGTTACCATCATCATTATCATTTACTCCCAAGAGCAATAAACCCATGGCAAGTGCAGGAGGCAGGGGGGGTTCCCCTGAGGATGCAGAGCCCCAGCTGTGCTGCCTCTGTCTCACATCCCAGCTCTGCCCCAGCTCTGACTGCCCCTGGATGTGCTGGGGAAGGCAAATAACACTCCCACAGCCCTTCAAAAAACATTTTTTACTAGCAGTGGCCTTAAAGTACCCCTGCCTTGGGTTCTAAAATATGGCAAGCATGTATTTGTAAAGCTGTATTTGTTTCTGATTTTTGTTCTGCCACTGTGCTTCCACCACCACTTCTGTCAGTGCTCCAGCCCTGCAAAATTTCCTTTGTATCAGAAAGCTGACAGATTTAGCTCCTGAACACTTCAAGCCAGTTTTCCTGTTGAAATTTAGGAAAACAGAACAGCTGTCATTCAAAGATACTTTGCAAGTAGCAAGCCTGTTCACTTTCAAATGTTTATTCCCTCGAAATCAACACTTAAATGACATGTCCTACTGACATGTCATAAAACCCACATTCTGAGCTGACAGACATGTGGAACAAACATGTGCCAGAGCCTGGGGTTCCAGAGTTCTCACACATCTGATTTCGGGGACGTGTTTAATGTCTCTTTCTTTAGTGTTTTAAACTGTGCAGAGTTTTTTGGCCCAGTGATCACTCTTAGTCAGGTTATGAATTTACCTTCTTGGAGTGAGACTTCAGGATAATTCCACCTGAAGCAACTCACTGCACAGGAATGGAGGAACGGTGACTTGCCTCAAGCTGAATGGTTCAATCTGCTTATTCCATGCAGATTTTATGATTCTGCTGTCCCTCAGGACTTTTCTAGGATGCTACACTCAAATTCAAGATCTTTTTCCTCCTTAACCAAACTGTGAGATCAAGAAGCCTCCCCTTACCAGCTGGGCAGGGGGGATTTGTTCATGAGCTCACTTGTTCTTAATTTGACATCACTGTGAAGTCCTCACTAAATCTTCTGAAATGAAGGGCCACACAAAATCCCATTTATCAAGGACACAGTTAAAACTCAGTTCTTAGTAACTTTTCCCATAAGAAATCAACCATTTTTTAGATTCCATACAACTACCACAGAAATTAAAAATAAATTTACTGTACTACACACTAGACAACCCCCAGCAGTTTAGTTTCCATCATTTAAGCCTTGCTGAATTCTAGGGGGTGGATTTTGAATTCCAACTTCGATGCTGCTCTGTACATTAGCAGATTTTCCATACCAGCCAAATTCCATTTATGTGCCAGCAAGACATGCAAAAGTGGCTGATCTGAAATTATTTTCCCTAATGACACTTTCTCTCTGGATGCAAATATAAATTGTGTCTAAAGGCGTATCTGTTAAATGCAATGACATGGCTTGATAGGAGTAGACACAATAACTACAATCCTAAATTAAATAACTGCTCATGAAAATTCTATGAAAATACAGTCCTGGTCTTTAATATTCCATGTTCACCTGCCAGCAACCAGCACTGTGGGCATTCCTCTGCTGGTTTTAAAGTCAAAATAGTGCAATGTTCATTCTAAAGCAGAAAGAATTCACTCTTAGCATGACTGACTGTGGGGTTTTGCTAATATTAATGGTAAAAAAACCCCAGCAAGCACTAGACAGTTCTCTAAATGTGCCTATGTGTATGTTCTACTGTTTAAGTCAAAGTTGCATTTTTTTTTATGCTGTCCATGCTGCAAAATACTTTAATCTAAACTATTTTCTCTTAGGAAAAGTGATAGAAGTTTGCTTCAGGTATTTGCACATATTAATACCCCCATACTGAAAACAACACAGCAGGAATTAAATTAAATATGTGACAAAGACTGGAAAAAAATGCCAATTTTACATTACTTGTTACGAATCTATGGAGATAAACTGTATCCATGTACCAACAGTTTTCATACCTTCATACTCCCAAATTAACGGGAGCATGTGTCCTAAATATCTCTGTGTTCAGGGTCAGGCTGGATGGGGCTCTGACCACCCTGGACTAGTGGAAGGTTCCCTGCCCATGGCAGGGGGTGGAAGGAGATGATCTTTAGGATCCCTTCCAACCCAAACCAGCCTGGGATTCTGTGATTCCATACAGGAAAGAACAGACACACGAAAATAAATGTCCCACTGCAATTTGCACATAAAACAACTCATAGGGTGAAGAACAAAAAAGGTTAACAAAGGGTTTGTTTCTGTCTTCTGGTAAAGCAAACCAAAGGTAATAATTTGCTGATCTATACAACCCTATTTTAGAACTAACTGTGGGTGTGCAATTCCGTGCTGTTGTCAGAGGTTTTACTGCCTGGTCCCACATTTTGTGCCCGTTTCCCATCCCCTCTCACCGCTCCCTTCCCAGCTCCTCCAGCCCTCACCTTCCTTCCACCAACGGCCACTCCTCGTGTTTCTGTTTCCAATCTGACAATCCCCATCTAATTGAAAGAAAAATACCAAATCAAAGGCCCAGCCCAGGAGTGAGTGTGCCATATGGCTGCCAGCTGGGAATGTGTGTGTGACCGGCGTGGTGGGGACAGGGACAAACAGCCCCGTCACAGAGGGACAGGTGCTGTGGGACAGGAGCCAAGAGCCCAGGCAGGGTTCAAACACCCCATTGCTGAGCAACCCCACACGAAGGCAGCAGGAATTGTTCCCCCATTTTACAAAGGAGGTGACTGGGAGGTTGGGTGAGAACCCTTTTGGAAGGAGCCGGGAAGGGATCCCTGTGTCTGGTGTGGCAAAACCGATTTCCATCCCCTGACGGAACAAACCTCATCCAGCCGGGGCTGTGCAGGCACTTCCACTGCCACCACCAGCTCAGTGTCAATGTTTGGCTCAACACAAACTGTGGCAGGTTTTCTGGGAACATTTGGCTCAGGGGGACTTGCCTCTGTCCCCGTGTTTTTGTTGGGATTGAGACCACACACTTTTCAACATGCGATGCTGTTTCCCTCACGGTTCAATAGAAGCAAAGCTGTCATCAGGAAATATGGAGAGGGGAGGGTAAGAGGAACATGGGTCTGAATATGGTGATAAGTGGGTGATAAGAGAATATATCAAAATATATCAAATTGAGAGTCCTCCTGTGTGGGAAAAACAAGGAGCAAATGGCCCCAAAGGCACTGAGGGCAAGGACAGGTGAGAGAGAAGAAGACTTGAGCCCTGAAAAAAGGAGTGTCCAAAAGAGAAAACCATGTGCAGATTAATGCAGGGAGGCTGTAAGAGAAAACAGAGTGTGGGCAGGATAGGGGAGAGGAGTGCACTGGATTCCTGGGACAGTGAAAGAATGAGGAAGCAACAAAGGACATTAACAAGGAGGGGAAGGAGATGCAGCTCAGCACATCCTGATTTGTATGACTGCACAGAAACCAGCCCTAAGAAACCACAAGGAGGTCAGAACTTGGAATCACATTTTAACAATTAATCTGACCTTCGAAAGTAAATTTAAAAATAATCACAATGATCACGTTTTTCCAGACACACAAAATCCATAAAACATGCCCAAATTACTTTCATTAAAATATATGCCTTAGAGTCAGCCCTGGTGGGATTATTTGAATTTACAGAACCAGAATTGTCTGCCTTTGAATGTTACAAAACCTTCCAAGTGCCTGAATGGACACATTCACATTCAGTCCCGGAGGATATGCTGAGTCCCTTGGACATTTACCACATTATTTCACCTTCTGTTTTAGACACCAAGCGTTTAAAGCGCTGTAAGAGCTGTTGGAGTCAGAGATCGCTCAAATCCTGGGGAAAACCTGATTTTTGGGAGTGACGTCAGAGTGGCTGCCGGTAGGAAAGTGAGAGAACAGCTCTCTCTGCTGGTGCTTTCCTGAAAAAATGCTGCTGGAGTAGGGCTGGATCAAAGCTGGAAGTAGAAATGCACCCGGGATAATACACTGTATTCCAAGCTCCAAGAATTAAGCTCCAGAACTGTCCCAACAAATCAAATAAGGGCATCAGAGAGCTGCCACACTGCGCTCAGAACTGCACCCGCACCCACCTGAGCATCTTGCCTTTATGGTCCAGGAGCCAATCCTTAAGGAAAAAGTATAAGGAACCAGTCAGACTGTGCTCTTTTCTCATACTAAAAGCTCCACCTTTGGTGAACAAGTACTGCCTTTTACTTCTTCTAAAGCACCACGTTGACAATTGACTGCTTTTTAAGTGAAACAGTGAATAATCATCCTGCATTTACTTCCAATCACTTCTCCACATACCAACCGTTATATCCAACCCCCCCCTTCTAAGTCCATGGGAAATCTGCCCCTTGGTTCAGCTGGATCAGAAACTCACCACCAAAGTTAATTTAAAATAAATTCTGAATAAAACATCCACACACTTTGGATGCCTTTCCCAAACCAAATTTGTGATCAGTTTGAATCTGACTTTCCTTGGCTGTACCTGTGCTTTGCCTACCCTGCAAGTCAGGCCTGACTGTGAAAGCCCCTGATGTAGCTGCATTCCCAAAAGGGTGAGGCACGATCCAACAGTCTGCAGGAAGGTCATGCAGTAAAGGACCAAACTGTAAGAGATTAATTAATGACCATGGTAAAAATTAATTATTAGTCTTTTCTGCAATTCTCATGATTTTTCACACTTGAAATTACTTCTTATCTTACAATTCAAACACGAAAAAGGAAAAATTTTCTCAATACCAAAAGTATGGCTCTGCCCCCCCCCCCCCCCCCCGTTGATTTGATACTCTAACAAAAACTCCTGCAGCTACCTGTAGTAAGTATTACAATTATCATTTGGTGTCAGTGCAAGCTTTCTCTTTTTTGAGATATTATGGTTAGGGTTTAAGTGTTTAGAAGTTATTTTATTTTGAATTTAGTTTGGAATCGGAGTCTTGGGCATGAGCTTAGATGAGTGCAGGCTTTCTATCACTGTCTGTCAAAAACCAGCCTTGGCAATGTGTAAGTGCTACACGTGCAGGGTTCTTTTTTTTTTAAGGTGAGATTTTTATTCAATATTCCCAGAGGCAACTCTCACTTTGGTCAGCTGCAGTACCTGTGATCCCCCAGTTATCCTGTAACCCGTGGGTTACAAAAGGACAAGAGTTTGGTCAAATGCAGGCATGGTACTAAAATCCACGTGCAAGCAGGCTGGCTTTGCTGTGCTAAGCATTCCCAAAAGAATTCTAAAAACCAAGCAAAAAGAAATAGGATTTGTGCTGTACCTTCAGGGATAGGAGATGACTCATTTAAAGAAACACCATCAGCAGTGATAGAGGCAGCTCTTGTCATAATTTTCTGCTCCAAATAAGCAAAACTCCATCTCTGGATGACTGGAAGGATTCCTGCTTATTGGGGTTTTTTTTTTTAAAAAAAAGTGAATGAGAACAGAAGTTCAGCAACTAAACTTTAAGTAAATGCTGCAAGCAGTGGGATTACAGAGTGAGAATACTTTAGGATTGAGGTGTGGTCCAGGAGAAGTTAAAAGCTAAACCTGTTAGTAATTTTCAACATTTTTTATGTCTGGCCCAACTAGTTTTTAGTATGATATCCATAAATTTCTTGATTTTAAGAACTGTGCCAAGGATTTCCCTTTACTACTAAGCTTTTCCATGGAGACAGAGGGTTCACTTGTACAATGAACTTACTACTTGTGACCCGTACGGTGACAGAGACCTTTTTGGATATTCTGTGGCCTAAAGTTTGGTTAATTTTTCAGAAGAAAACCTTAACTTGCTGGTCCAGATGCTGAGGGGGCACCTGAGCAGCCCCACAGGAAAGGCAGTTTGATGCCATGTTCTTGACCTATCACCTCTCCTTGATACTGTGATTAACAAAGAGCTCTTCTAGTTGGAAAAGCAAGTTTTTGGGGGTGGTTTTAGAAAGCCAGCTTTTAGGACTACCAGATTTAAAAAAACCCACCAAAACAGTTAAAAACTAATCCAGGGAAATTCAAAGACAGGCAATATCTCTGTTGTTGTTTTTTCTGAGGCACAATCTATAAATTCTTCTCCCACACCGACCTCTCAGTAGGCAAGATGAGAAAGCACAAAAAATACTGTACCCCGTTATTTGGAATACTAAAAGCCATGACAAACTTTGGCAATTAAATGATTTATAAACAGATATCCATTATAGATGTTTCTCTACTTTAGCTGCTTCCTTTACACAGCCTGGTCAAAACTTACCTTTTTGATGGCACTTCAAAGAAAAGAAGAAATTAGGGAAAAGAAGAAAAATAGACCTTCCTTCTTAAGCTTTTGATTTCCTTGTTATAATAGAGATTAAAACAACTGACCTCAGTAAATATGATTATAAACCAAATAAACTCACTGTTAATAAAGCCCTGATCTGAGCACATGATCAAATGTGGAATAATTACATCAAATGAAATGATGAATTCACTGGTTCCAATTTTCTATAGGGTTTTCATGCTTATATGAGCTAAATATATTGCTTAATACATTTTCTTTTAATATAAAACCATGGCAATATTTTTAACAATGTTTGCATGCAAGCATTCATAAGAAAATATTATTTTGTAATGTTATATGTAGCATACAAGGAACAAAAAAATAGTGCAATTCTGTGCCCCTATTTCTATGTAAAGGACAGAATATTTATGGGATTTATTAAAGCTGTAATTATTCAAAAACTTAAAGCAAGTTACATTTTCAGCTGTCATTAATTTGTGGAATGTGAGCTACAGGTAGCACAGAGAGAAATGTTGATTTTGTGAAATCCATAAAGAGAATTTGGAGTTATTTCTAAATGCCACCATTATGCAAAATCAGCATTTCTGCAAATAAACCTGTTTTTTACGTCGTATTACAATAAAATCAAGACACACATTGTGAACAAGACTTTCAGACCAATTAGGCACACAATTACATGTGCAGGAGGCATACACAATTGTGCAGCTAATTTGTGCATGAAATGGCTTTGATTGCACACCCTAATTGGATAAATGTGTGTGCAAATGCCAGCAGTCATTTGTGCCTGCAATTAGCCAATGCACATCCACAGTCATGGCAACTGCCTGCAGAAATGAGGAGCAGTCTTGCATCCCTAACTGGGCTGGGGATTGAATCACAAACCCTTTGGCTTTGCTTCCACACGATATTTTGGGAGATTCCATAGTTCTTTCCCATCCAGATGAGCCAAAGGGGTGGACGCCGGCATTGTCGAGGAATCTCACTGTCCGGGGAACAAGAAGAGGAAAAGCTGGGAGTTCTTGTCTGGAGATGCAGCACCTTGAGTCTGCCTTTGGTAAGGAGGAGATTAAAAATATACTGCAGTGTAAAACACAGCAGGAACGTGGAAATATGTTTTCCTGACACCTGAATTAGAATGACAAAATTTGTAGGTCGTAATTGTGACGGGAACAGGAAGGGAGGGACCCCTCGGCCAAGAGACAGGGCCCCCCAACCCAGAAGGTTCTGGGTCATCATCACTGTCTGAGTTTGATCTCTGTGTGAAGTCGTTTTCATGAACCTCTGTGACAGTAAGTTATGAAATGAATAAGTGTGAAAAATCTTCTGTCTTCTCTTAGGGGGTTTTGGTAACTCTTCCAGACATGACAACCATCCTTGCACACTCAATTTCCACATTCACAGTCTTCAATGTTATAATTAAAATAAATTCTTCCATTTAAAATAATGGAATGGAGTTAAAATACATATCCACACGTATAAACATGAGTCCAAACTGTGAACAAATCCTTGAAAGAAACAGCTATTTACGTTATTTCTTTCAAATTTAAAGAACTCTTTAAACATACAGAGATATACAGAAAAATGGCTTTTAAGAAGAATGGGATGTTCAAAGGAGTCTAGTGGAGTTCGAAATTCAGTGGGAGAAAGGCTCCATAAAGTCCTTTAAAGCCCTGGAAAATCCTCATCTAAACAGATACTGAGCAGCTAAGAAAAAGCAGAAGTGTAAGGGGGAAGTTTATGCAAATTCATTGTCATAAATTACCAAGAACATTAAATCAAGTGCTTACAGAGCAGTCTCAGGAATTTTAAGGATTTTCTTCAGTCAAGCAAGTTTATTTTGCTAGCAGAAGGCATGTTACTATGAATCTATCTCATAAATGAGTGAAACAGCTTCCTCCCTCAATTGTTGTCTTCAATTCTGATCACACTCCTTCAAAAAAAAAATAAAAATGCACAGAACAGACCAAAGGGCTCCAGAGAAGAGGAACAAAAATGAGCAAAGCTATGAAAAAATATGAGTGAAAAATAGGACATTTTTCTTTAGTAGACATGAGCAAAAGAAGATGTGATAGATAAAATAGCAAACATTTAAGAAGGTAAATTGTTTACTCTCATAACAGAGGCAGAAAATAGAAGTATATTTAAAGCTAAAAACACCCACTCTTCTTAAAACTAATTAATCTGTGAAATGCATTGCCAACAGGCAGCACATGAAACAAGGATCTTATTAATAAGAACACACAACTACACATCCCTAAAAATGGCCAGTATCTGCAACTGTACCAATTCAATTTTAGAAAGGTTTTAGACCTTTTCCCAAAATCAAAAATCCTACATCTCTTCAGGCTAATTTGTTTGGTTAGAAACCCCCCTGGTGATGCCCAGTCCTGCTGGCAGCTCGTCCTAACGTGGTTGTTGGGAAGCTGCAAAGTTCTGGTCTCTTCAGTCCCTCCTTGCAAGGAACCTGCCCCATCCTGCCCATCATTTCACTGCCTCCTTACAGCTGTCCTGGCTTTCCAGAATGCTTTTGGAAGCAACGCTATTTCTGAGCCAAAGCAGAAGTGACCTTCATAACTTGCAGGGCCTCACCTGAGAAGGAGCATCTTCATTTTCAGTTTTCTGTCTCTCAAACATTTCTCTTTCCAAGTGGCCAGTGGGCACAGCAGCAACTCCAGGCTGACAATTCCAAAGAAGAATGAACACCTCTGTCGTGATGGTTAGACCTGAGTTACAGCCACCATCCCCAACAATCACTTAATTTTCCCTCCCACACACCACTTTACTTCAATGTTTTCTCCCTGAAGTTGAAAACTCTTCATCTGATGGGTTGTGCAGTGGTAAATCTGTGGACTGAGCCACCCTCTGACACCCAAGACACCTAAATCTCCTGCGATTTTGGGCAGGTCACAACCTCCTGGTGGAGTTTTCTCTCCCCCAAATGGGGATGTGAGCCCTGTTTATGAGGTTTCCAAGTGTTCATCACCCCACAATGTGCTGTGCCAACAGCAGCATTGCAAAAACACTATCAACCTAACAAATGATGCTGTGGATTAAGGCCCATAATGCTGAAAGGAGGCGGGAGAGGAGGTATTTGGATTTTGATAGCTTTTATATCGCAGTAAAGATGGAGGGATAGCAGCTTGGAAACTTGTTGATATGCATGGAACTCCAGAAGCTCCTGTTCTTCCCCTGCAGGGCATCTGTCATGGCTATTCTCTTCCAAGACAGAGAAAAATGATTCAGCAGAAATTGAAGTTCCTCATTTCTATGCTGCGCGGGCTCATACTCATTCCCGGGGCAGTTCAGAGCCTCAGAAGGATAGTTATTGTTAACATGCACCATTCCTGGCCCCCGAGATGCCCGGTGAGGACACTCCATCACGGAAATCACCGTCGTCCTGCCGGCTGTAAGTGATGTCCTGCTGTCCCCAGAGCCCATTAGGCTGCCCCGGGAAGATGTGTCCCCTGTCACTCCGGCAACTCGGAATTTCGGCTGTTTGCTGCCCTCGGGTGTCACACGGCTCCCTTCTCTCTGCAGATGGCAGTGTTCTCTACGAGCAGTGGAGGAGGAGGACTCTACAACAGCCTGGTACACCCCTGCGGGGAGAAAAAGCCTTTTAAAGCGTTCCAAATTCTTACTCCTTCACTCCAAAATCGACGTGTCACAACTACGATGCAGTTGTGGCAGAAATAGGAAAGAGAAATTCGATTCTCCGCCACAATTCGCAAGAAACTTGTGGCTTGGTTGGTTTTTTCCTCCCATGGAAATAACGTGCAACAATAGGTGTAGTTAAAATAAAGTTCACAGACAGATCTTGTGACTATTTACAACTAGAGCTGCAGGCACTGGGGTTTTTTTTGAATTTTGAACTTTAAAGTGCTTGTACAGAAAAGGCAAACTGAGCACCTTGAGTTCTGTAGCATTATGTTTTCATTCAAAAAGATCAAGAGTGTGGACAATTTGTAAGGAAAATGGCATAACTCTGACCCTGGCCAACTGCAATCCCTATCCCCCCATTGTTTTACATTCAGAGAACTTTGTATTTCTCTCTGAGTTTCAACCCTGAGCCATAATCTTTTATGTTTCCAACTTCAGGTCTGACAACATTTCAGCATTTGCATTTTTTTCCTCTGGAAATACATATTAAATGGTCCAATATAAAATGACCAACAGTCCTCAGAGCCAAAAGTCATTTTCAACAGTAGATATAGAACTTCTAAAAATACTAAACCAATAAATGATGTAAATGCATAATTTTCTTACACTGCAGTTTCAGCAGAGATTCTGGAGGTGATCTCAGTGGAAAGACAAAAAGGAGAGGGGAGGGCTGTGTTTCAGTTTAGCTTCACTTCAGTGACTCCTGGTTCTCATTTAACACAAAATCTCTTTCAGTGCTGCTCAGTTTCTTTTATGTCCATCAGCTCTTCCCCAGACTAAGTAAAAACAGTTTTGTAGGTTGTTGTCAAAGAGATTAAATCACCCCAGCAAATACTTTGGGCTCTTTCCCTTCAGCTCCTCCACTTTGTCCTGAGACCCCACTGGTTGGGGGCTCTGTTCTTTTTACTCTGCAGTAAATGAACCAGTCAATTCAAACACACCTCTGCCATCACAGTGACAATATCCAAAAATTACCATGTATTTTTTAACTTAAAGAGTAGAAATTCATTTTAATTGAGCTGTTCTGATTTCCAGATCATAGTCACAGAATTTCAGCCTTAAATCCCAGCAATTTGTTACATGCCTTGCCTGGGCTCACCTGCCTTACAGTAACTAGGCAAAATTCAGATTTTAAGGACTTTTTGAGAAAGCAAAGCCATCACTTTCTCTGGTTGCTTGTGCCACAGTTCTCAGTTATGAGATTACTTTGCTTGAAGTTCTGGTCCTTTCTGTATGTGTGTTAAAGGGGCTTTAGCAAACAAACCTTGATCCAATGAAGTTATTTGAACACTGACAGTCATCCTATTAAGTTCTTTTCTGGATGTGCTGCTGTTTCTCCAGCCTAACTCCCACCTGAAGCTCTTCTCTCCATCCCCTGAGTTCTCCAGCACTGTTTACAATTTAAATACCAGAATTAATAACAACACACTGCAGAACCCAAACAGAAAGCCTCCTGGCCCCAGCAGGGCACAGGGCTATTTTTATATTATTGTTAAATTTCTCCTACATTACACAGCTTTTGCTGGGAGGTTCTGCTGAGTCATTTACACCCATTATTTTTAGAGTCCTTGCAGAGTCCCTCCCTGCCTGGCCACGGTGTCCCTGCTGCAGTGAGACCCTGTTTTGCCTGCCCAGGAACACATTTGGCTGCAGCAGCATCAGCAGGTTCCTTGGAATGGCCAGTGCTCCCCATTCCCACTGTATTCCTGTGCACAATGGCCCTGCCCCTGCCAGTGCTCATTAGGCCATAATCACTTTGTCAGTGGCAAATGTCCTCAGTGGTAGTGCAATATTTATGTTACATTATTGATAAGAATATTAAAGACATTACACTTTTCCACAGAAATGCTGCCTTTCCAAGTGTATTTGCCATTGTTGGCTCCTGGGTGAGGGCTCAGAGCTGATCCAAACCTATTTTACACACATTCTGCTCATAATCCTCTGATCATTTGTTGTGTTGGAGCCCAGCTAGCACCTAAAATACATATTACACCTGTAAAAATACCTTTATGAACATTAATTTTGAGGAACGATATAAAATTCATCTAATGATCTAGTCCATAATACATCCATAATACAGTGCTGACTGACAAAAGGACTGGAATTCCCTGCAAACTTTTTCTTTTCCATTCCTTGTCTGGGGTTACCAAAGTAAACCAGTCTATAAGTAATTCTCATAAATTCTGCTTATCAAATAAAAACTAGGAACCGAGTCTGGTCAAAAAAGAGCAAATAAACACTTGGGAAATATGTAACTTATGATGATGGGACTCAGAAAAATCAGAAACATAATTACTAATATTTATTTCTACTGAGTCTATTAAATTTTGAACAAGGTGGGAAAATGACTGGATCCCACTAAAGCTAAATTCCATAGGCTGAGCTCAGGTGTGAAGCTAAGGAGGGAACAAAATATTGTTAGAAATATTGCAGACAAGACAGGATGTGAAATTAGACAAGAACAACTTGCTAAAAGTTACATTAAGATTTGAAAGCATTTTAAGAATAGAACAAGCTTTTTCCTAAAAAGTCCCACGTGTTTCAAGAGAAGTTCACAGGAAACAAAGTCACTGAGCTTGTGCTAAAACCAGAACTGTATAAAGACAAAATGGGTCCTAGAAGTGAATTATAAATTGAACTACTACAGCACTTGTATATGCTATTCAAATGAATATTAATAAATTAAAAAACAAATGACTTTTTCATTTTATTTAAGATGTACCTTTCTTCTTTTGACCAACTTCAGTATTAATCCTGCTAAACTGCCACTGCAATGGCCATGTGGGATGGAACAAACTGGTGCCCAGACTGAGAGACAGTATTTTCAGCCAGATAAAAGCCAGTAATGCCTTTAAAAACCCGAGTATACTCTGGTTTTTTCCTGAAACGTCCAAGTGCTCTTTTTCATTAGGCGAATACTTACAGGATTGCTGCTGAAAAGCAGAGCTCCCCCAGTCCTGCCCAGCTGACACGAGGCATCCGTGTGTTTTCTCCCTGCCTTTGATGAACAGGGAGCAGCCATCTGGTCAGGGAGGCAGAATTGTGTAAAAATGAGATATGCGTGTGTAAATAAAAGATTGATGAATGAAGCCCTGAAAGCTGAGATGAAAGTGAAGCAGAACAGACAGGTAAATCATTCTGATACTTATGTTAGCGCTGA
This sequence comes from Chiroxiphia lanceolata, assembly GCF_009829145.1. NCBI lineage: Eukaryota > Metazoa > Chordata > Aves > Passeriformes > Pipridae > Chiroxiphia > Chiroxiphia lanceolata. The sequence goes on from NC_045650.1 coordinate 4,528,088, forward strand.
AATTATGTTCCTCTACTTGCCTTTTTTTTTTTTTTTTTTTTTTTTTTTCCTGCTGACAGCAGTGCAGGTGACAAAAAATACTTTCAATTTGGCTGCTGACACAAGTGCTGGAGGTGAGCAAACTGAGTTCTATTGCTGAGGAAGCAGCCCTAGTCAGGAGGAGTTTTGCTGCTTCATTTTTAATTACTCGGTTCTTTACTTATGAAGCTCCCACTTCAACGCTGCTCCAGAGCCAAAATTGCCAAAACTGAAGCTGAGTTTAGAAAGAAGTAGCAGTTTTAAGCCCCCTCACTTTAACTCAGACACAAAGGACTAAATATATCTTCTGGAGTTTTCAGCAGTACCTTAAAGCTTGATTCCTTCCCCCACGTGTCTCTGCATTTTCTGGTGTGAAAGGACGTTTAAATAAATAACTAATTTTAGCCAAAATAAAACTGAAATAAAACCCAAGCCACTCTTTACGGGCAAGCTTCACCTTGGAGCCCCTTAGACTGGAAATATAATTAAGATCTGTTTTTTTCATATGAAAATTAAATTATATAATACCTAATGAACAGCTAGCTTAGAACCTCAAGAACCCTACTGGAGGAAACTCCTATTTCAGGACAAGATACACTAAAAGTCACTTCATCATTTAACTCAGTGTTTCCTTTCAGTACAAGTACTCTGTGACATTTTAGCAATGAACAAAAAAGGGTGATGGTGTGCAAAAAACCCACTGCAACTCATTTTTCACAGAAATAATCATGGCCTGGTATTACAGAAAGCTTATTGATTACATCTAGAACTACAGCACTGTAAGGAGAAATAAATGCTAATTCATCTAACATCTGAAATACCTGAAATACCCAATGTTCATTTGTTGCTGCATTGGGCATTATATGAGTTTAAAGCCAGCAGCAGCCTCAGTTCACTAATCTTTTGCACAACTTCCATGAAACACCCATTGTGTACATCAGCAGGATCAGTCTTATTTCTTAATTTATTAAGTATCTTATACAGTGCTTGATATTTACAGTAAATTATATAACCATGCAAATCAACATGTTTAGGAAATTTGGCCATTTTGATTGACATTTTCATATTCTGGGGCTATTGGTTCCCTTAGAATTTAGGATAAAAGGCATTTTTTAAAGAATGACCTAAGCCAAATCTGTACCACCCACAGCTTCAAAGATGTAGAGTCTGAAAATGAAGGTATTTGGGACTTCAGAGCTGCAAAGTGAGAAAATTCAGTCCTTCTGGCTCAAAAAACACAGTTAGATCCACCATTGGATGCAAAAGGTTTCCCCCACTGACTGTCTGCAGCAGCACATCTGCAACTCAGCAGCTCTGAGTCAATTAGAGAAGTGAGAATACATAAAATGTTTATCACCTTGTTGGATAGAATAGTTTTAGGGGTAATTTCAAAGGCAGACACAGGCATTTGACACCAGCCTCTTCTCAGGCATCTAATTCTAAATCAGAACTTTGGGGAAAAAAATCTTGTCTTTTATGTTTTTTACATATCAGGAAGGAAGAGAAGACCTTTTATGAGTAACTTTCTTGGTGCACAGGGCTGCTCACTCCAGGCCTTGGCACTGGGGAGAATTGAGGATGAGTTGTAATCACTATTTTTATTCTGAATTGTTGGGAAGGAGACAACAAAAATAACCCCCCTTGGAAGTTTACTAATGACCTGATGCCATGGGATGGTGATGAGCAGCTGTCACTGTCCCACTTATGACAGATTCCACAGGGCTGGGGATGGATCCAGCAATGCTGGGAATGCAGGATCACTGGAAAAAAATTACATTCACCCCAGCAAACATAAATCTCCCACATTCTGAGAACAACCTGTGTCCTCATGAGGAATTGGTGAAGTTTTTAAATACCAAATCCTCTGTGCTTAAGAGTTCATTCACATCTATGACAGGGAAAGAAATACCATTACTACAAATACAGTTGGATATATTTAAACAAGCTAAAATATCAAACCCTTTTCACACTTGAGAGCAGACATCCCAGCTTCCATCTAGGCATTAACATCTGTGGCAATGGAAAGCTCTTGAATAAAACACACAGCCTTCTTGACAGAGAAGTGCTGGGGGTTCAGCACACAAAATACTATAGAAATCAAAGGTATAGAGGAACTTCTCTCTAATTTGAGCTAGAAGGATTAAATGGGAACAGTGCTTTAAACTGGGCTCTACCATTTGGTCCATAGGGAAATCAATTAACTTCTTCAATTTGTTTTTGCAGTTATAAAGCAGAGATAGAATCAGTCATCATATCAAAACAAAAATCAGAAGAGTGTTAAAGGGGGCAAAGAAGCGTAATTACCATGAATCCCATGGAAAGAGAAGGGAATAGTCTCCTGAACTTCCTGAGAAAAGGCAAAATTAAGCAGTGGTAATGTGCAAGTTACATTATTTAACATAATACCATGAAGTTTAGTGGACATTAGTGAAAGAGACACAGTCACTGCCTTGGAGAACTGAACACAAGTCAAATGAAGAGGCAGGTGACACCTGAAGGGACAAGGGCAGGTGGTTGTAGAGCAGCTCAGTTACCTTGTGAGGGCATGAATGCAGCACAGCAGTAATTTTAATTTTTTTTTCCTTGTTAGTACAGTAAGAGCCACATCCAGTTTAGTTGGTATCTTGAATTCAGATGCATAATTATGCTAAAAAAATGTAGTAATCTTCTAAGTCACTTTTATAAGGTATTCGAAGTTTGGGATAATGTATGAAAGGACAATGAAAAAAGGACAAACTGGGTCAAGCTGGTGTAGTAAATGGTAAAAAGAATGAACAAAAACACCCAGAGCTTGCAGGAAGGGGGGCTGGAAGCTGCACAAAGCTTACTAGAGGGGAGTAGCTCCCAGTGCTGAGAGAAGAAGAGCAAGGCAAGACTTCCAGTCACTGTTCTGGCATTAACAAAGCCTTCAAAGACATTGTGTCCAAAGAGACCAAAAATCCTGTCACAGCCAAACCTCACATCTGTGGTTCCAGCCATGCTTGGGAATCAAAGGGGATGGGGGGAAAAGAATAGATTTGGGTAAGCAGAATTCCCCTTCAGTTGTTTTAAATTCCAGTCGATGGTAGGATCTCCAAGACACTGGTTCTTAATTCCATGTTTGGTGTCCCTCAGTCTCTCAGTCTGAGATCTCTTCATCCTCCTGAAGTCATCCCTGCAGCCTGGCCTAGGGCTGGGAGATTTCCAAGAAGGATGTAGGTACAGGGCAAGGAAAGAGCAAAGCAAAGGTGACTGGAGGAAGAATGAATCTATGGGGCTGAGGGGCACTGGGAAGTCTGTGTCTAGACCAGGCCTGGGCAGGAACAGGCTCGTGGGATTTATTAACCCAGCCTGGTGCTGTGGGAAGGCAGTGCCCAGAAGCAGCACAGCTCAGCACTCCCTGTGCTTCCTCCTGGTGCTCAAACACAGAAAAACAGAAATGGATGAGTAGAGGGGCCTCCTCTTCCCTTCCTGGGATTTCTCTCCCCTCTGAATCAAAGAAAATAAAAAACCCCAAACAGTCAGAAAAACCAAGTTGTAGAAAAACTGAACACTGTCATCTGATACCACACAACAGCCTCAGATAAATGTGTTTGGATGATTTGGAGCAATTGCTTTCAAAACAGAACGTGGTGTTGAAAAGGAGGCTGTACAAACATACTTTACATTGAAAGGCTTTGTGAAATTATATAAACTGTAAAAACTGAGAAATTTGGCCTCTGTTCGCTTTCCTTCCGCTCCTCCGGGTTGTTATTGCCTCATTATACAGTCGTTTGTACAATGTTTTGGCAGACATTTACTGTTGCATAAATTAAAATCCCCGAATCTAGTCATGCCTACAGGTCTTTTATGAAAATACCAGCAACATTTTTATTTGAATGTCAAAGTTTGTCAACCATTAAACTGATTGATTTTTCATTATGCTATTCAATAGAAGTAGCAATCTCCAGCCTGTATGCAACATTACTCAGAGAAAAAGATGCATCTTGGAAAAATCCTTCCTGCTTATTCTTTAAAATAGTCTCTTCACAAAGGAACTGGGTTTTAAGGCTGGCTTCAGACATTTATTGATATACCAGCAACAGATAGGATGCTGTAACTCAGTGCTGTGAAACAGAATGAATTGATCTGCAGCAAGCCAAAAATCCCAGTAATACTAGAAAAACTGTTCCAGGTGGCTTTATAAGAAAAATACCAATTGGTATGAGGAAGAACAGGTTTAAGCCCCCCAGTGTGAAGCCTCCAGAGCATCCAGAACTCCAACCAGACCCTGCACTGTACATCAGGATCCACCAGAGAGCCCAGCAGTGCAGAGATACCACACCAGTCAAGTCCAGAGAACAATTTTCTTACCTTGTTTAATGTTAATGTGCTCTGCAAAATCCCCAAGGATGGCAGCCACTGAAGTGTCCAGATGGAACTCAAAACTTACCTCATACCCCTCTAAAACATCACAAAATTCCGAAGTTTACATCCAGAGCCGCATTTAGTTGTCCCTGTGCAAGATGAGCTGGTTCATCACTTCATCTGCTGCAGAAAATACTGCAGGAAATAGTGCAGAAAATACTGCTGGAAATACTGCTGATAACACTGATGCTGAAATTCCAGGCTGGATGTTGGGGTGTCACAACAGCCCCTCCCACTTGGGTCAGAGAAAACCTAATTCATCAAGTGCAAAGCTTGGAGCACCAACTGTTTCATCACCTCTCACCAAATTTGACTCCCACCTGGCACCATTAAACCTCCTTGATGGTATCTGACTCAAAGATTTAAGAGTGTAGAGCACACCATAAAAAGACTCATTTAATTAAACTGGGACGTGCTACAAAGTTTAGAACTTGAGGCCTACAAATATGCATAATTCAAGCTGTAAAAAGGTACATTAAGAACATGCACAATCTGGTCACTGTATATATACTGCATTTAGAAGTTCAGGACAGCAGGGAAATACTGTCAGAAACAGGGTCATGCTTATTGAGTTTTGGGACAGGTATCCAAACTCACTGCTTTTTTTTTAAAATTGTCCTACAAAAGCCCATTTATGCAAGTAATATATTAGAGGAATGCCATGAAGAAAGAAACCCATGGAATTCATTGTCCCTACTAAAGACATTACATGGAATACAAAATTCAGCAGTTATTTTGCACTTTATAACCACAAATAAAGCACATATGTGTGGTAAGAAACTGAAAGGTGAAGTGCTGCCTAATTACTTCATTTATAAGCAGTACCACAGAATAAAACTGGATAAGGTTCTGCTTGCTTAAATTCAGTGTTCCAAATCCCAATTATCTTCAAGGAGGACAATATTACAAACTTCAGATTGGAGTTTTCTGAGATTCTTGCTTAATTTAGCCTATTTATTTTTTCTTTCTCAGAGGAAATGAATTAAGGTTTTACTGAAAAAATTGTAATAATTAAACCCCCTCACGTTTAGTACATGCAGCAGCATTTTTCAGATTCACTGGACCACGGATAACGAAACTGAAAGCTAATGTCAGGTTAGAGGAACTTTATTTTTAATTTAATAGCACAGTCAAAAGCACTTTACTACAAAAAGTTATGACTTTCATTATGTCTATAAATAGGCAACTTACTGAATTATCCCACAGAATGTTAATGACATTAGCATTAAGTCCTAATTAAACAATGAAGCGATATGCATTACAATCTGCCACCAAATATGCATAATCAGAAAAAGATTTCAAAATATAAGTATAATTTTATGTTATTTTTATTAAGCTGTAAACAAAGAGTTTGTGTTGATTGGTGAAACCTTATTTGAGAAACAGGGAAAATGTCAGAGATGGAAAAAAGGACTTGAATAACAAAGCATCTGCTATCCCAGTCACGTTATAATAGTTATATTTGATTTTTTCCTCAGAAAATCACTGGCACCTCTACTCAAGTAAGTATCATTAACACTGTTCATCTTCTTTCTCAGATACATTTACTTTTATGGACCCTCAAAAGGCTTGAGAAAATACCTGTCACCATTTTACATCTTTTTACTACGACGTTAAAGGGAAATGACTCAACCAAGTTCACTGAGGAAACCAGTGCCAGAACCAAAAAATACATCCATTTCTCTGGAGTCCCAATTTGATCCATCACCCACTGCTGGTGTTATGCCTCATGGGAGTCCTGCTCTGTTGTTGTTTTTCGTAAAAGCCTCCTTTTCTGCCTTAAAAATGCCTGATGTGATTTTGAATAAGGTGTATCCGTTGTTATGTATTATTTCTGTATTCAAATATGGAGCAGGAAAACACCTCACGACTTAGCTAATGAGTTGCTCTAAGAACCCCACAGTGGATTCTCTCTGAATAATCTATAGTCTAAAAATGAGTCACTGAAAGTACTTATACAGATTTTTGCACAGGAGAAAAGGCTGAATTCACTGGATAATTTATCCCCAACAAAGGACTCAGCCATGACTTGCAGTGACTTTCACGCTACGGAAAAGTTCCCAGAGCAGGAAGTGTTTGGTTCCATCGGGCTGACAGCTGCTCTCTCATCATGATTAAATGGCTGTCCCTTGGGTGAGCTCCAGAAATATGCTCAGGTTTGAGATTCAGAATTCCACATTGGCCATTATGCACAGAGGCTAAAACCGTCCAGGAGTGTTTGGGTTTTTTTAAATTTTTGGGTTTGAAGAGAAGACTCTCGCATCCTTTCCCAGACTCAAGTTGCCAGTGATTAAAAAGTGGTTCCTCACTCTGGATATTCAGCTCTGGTACAACAGACCAGCTCACCAGCAACCACCAAACTGGTTTTATGGCTTGTGAATGGGTCCTGAGGTGCCAAGGAGCTGCAGTCCAGCACAGCGTTATCCAGATGTTTTATCCTTACCAACCTCACAGCTCCAGGATCCAGACAACAATCACTTCCAACACAGAAGCATTTCTCAGTCCAGCTTCATGCTTAGACCAAAAAAAAAAAAAAAAAAAGGAATGAGAGCTCATGAAAATAGGCTCCCTGAAGTTGGAGCAGCAAAAAAGCACCTAAAAAAGCCAAAGCCACATTTGGTTGACACCAGTGGTGATTGTTGTCATGCAGTAACACCTCAGAAGAGAAGCCTCCTTGTCTGAAAGGACAGATGGGAGTGTCCATAGGCTTTGGCACAGCCCAGACTATACAGAATGCAGGGACAGCACTAAAGCCTTCTCCAGAGACCCAAATATACTATGAATTATGGGGTAGCACCTCAGAAGGAAGTATGAGATCCTGAAAACCTGTATCTAAAAATGTGGGTGTCCTGAGACTTCCTAAACTGTTTAGTCAAATACAGCTGGGTCTGATCTCCACTCAGGCAGGTACCTTCCATCTCTTTTGTCAATGCATGCAAGCAGTGTAAAATATATTGTCTGCTGGAATGGTGACAGGAAGAGTATTTTCCATTAAAGTCCCCTCTGATCAGAACTCCCATGCAGGCAACAACTGCATCTTCCTGATACTTCACTGTCAACTTTGTAAATCTCAGATGTCACTGAGATTTACAGCATTCCTGCTGGGCTTCCCAGTCAGATTTGGAAGAACCACTCACTCTTACAAACAGGAACTGGCAGCCTGTAAATAAACATAATGGTGGAATTGCTAATAAGCTCTATTTCCACCAAGAGTAATTCTGTTGCTGGAGATGGGGCTGACAACATGAATTCCACATGGTTGATCATCTCTTACCACTCACCTCTACGTCCCAAACTATCCTTCTACAGGAACTTTCCATCACATTAACTAAGTTCTTCAAATCATACACCTAAGTTAAGATTTCCATCTGATTATTGAAGCAATCTTAGTCTTAAACTGGGTTGCAATAAATGAATGTTTTATAGCAGTGTCACAAACTTCCAGTGTCACAACTACTTCTACATCTTACCAAAGATACCTGGCATTAGTACTTATCCATGGCATTCAAACAACTGCCATCACAACTCTCCCACATATTTTTGACAGTTTTGTAACACATGTAATTCTAACTTTTGGACATTCTACAGTGGTTGATTTCTGCAAAAGTTTAAATGCTAAACTTTCACGAGTTAATGATTTTGTCATAAGATATAAACACACACACACACACAAAGTTAATTCACACTCATTCAGAAAAATTGTTAGGAACAGTACATGCACACAGATCATGTGATGTGATCTCAGCAAACTGCTCCCCTCATCAGAAAATTAGCAACTGCATTAATGGCAGTCACAAAATCCTCAGGAAAAATAAGAAAGGACACAAACAGCAGACAACCCACCAGAATCTGCAGAGACTATGAACAATTAATGGCTAAAGAGAACACTCATTATGGCAGCAAAACCAGGGGAGATCTCTGGAGAAGTTTAGAGTAGTTCCAAACATGGAATATTTTACTTAAAAGAGGATGAGTTGCTACTGATATAAAATTGTCAGATAAGTAAAACCCAAAGGTGTACTGCAGAGGATTATATAAAATATCTACAGCAGTACCTGACTGAGCAACAACATACACAATTCAGAATGGATAAACAAACCTACAAACAGTAACACTCTTATTTATCCTGCCAAGGTACTGAAACATGTTTGAGTGCTGAGGAAATGAATTTTACCCTTTCTCCAGAAGAGGTTATGGATTGTAAGTGACCCAGTCTCTTATTGTGTGAAACCAGCACATTAATACTTCTGACTTGTCATTAATCAATACATTACTGGCAAATTATTCTTGAAATTAAGATGTTGCAATCACATTGCTGATGCAAAAATTTGGAGGGGACAGAGAGGAGCCTAAAATACAATGTCTGAAGCCAAAGCAGCCATACAACCCCCTGAGCGTGGAAAGGGATTTGGTCCCAGCTGTGTAAGGAGAAATGTTGGGGGAACTCTGACAAGACTCAGTCTATGGAAAATACAGAACACAATGTAAAAGATAAACCCCTGAAACCTCTTCAGAGCACTCCAGTTAAACAGCACACGCTCCACCACATTCCCACACCGGGGCTGACAGTGCCTGGATGTTTCTGAATCAGCAACTCCAACACAGAGGTATTTTTTCCAGGGGTCAATTTTCCCATTGATGTAAGGAGGATTTACACATGCAAGTCCCATCAACATTAACAGCAGTTACCCACATAAATCTCCCTGCAATGAGAGGAGAAAGGACCCCATAGTCTGCAAGGATCTAAGTTCTAGTGATTACCTGTCAAATGGGCCTGAGCATCATCATCACCAGAAAAAGCAGACGAAGCAGCTTCATGGCTGAAAACCCTTCCAAAGGAGCAGTAACTACCTGAGTCCTACAGATGAGGCAACACAACAGCAGAGGGGGAAATGGCACAAAATGCGCTGTTTGATTATTAAGGGTTAATCCAATTAACCAATTTAAAAAGAAAGTACTCATTAAGGAAGGAATTCAAACATATCAAAGCACTCCTTAGAAAAAAAAGGTGTGAATATTGTATGAGCTCCAAGGTGCTTGAAGGATAATACAGCTACTTGTTTAAAAATTCAATTAACCTTATCTTTCTTTAACTTGATTTATTAATAATCCTACAGATAAATTGCCAGTTTTTAAAAAGTCATGTTATCTTTTGAATACATCGTGTATGACAAGCCTTAAAAACGACTTCAAATCAGCCTAACCCTGACTTTGTGTGCTTAAAGAAAGAACAAAATGCAGTTCAGAGCATGATTTCTGTAAAATACAAGTGTCTTATCTACTGCTACTGTGAGTGAGCTATTGGGTACTCAAGTACCATAGGAAAAACATTTGATGTTTCCATTCACCCCATGAGAGAGACATGAAAACAGTTTTTAAGCAATCAATGTAGTGTAAAGTCACAGCCCACAACTTGTAGATCATTCCATCAGATCTGAAATCAAATCTGCAGCATTTCCAACTTGGCATCACGTGGACACGAAGCACCAAGATACAACTTTATATAAATTGGCTGACTTGGACAAACATGCTGTCACACCTGTGAACTTCAGTCTTACTGCAGATCCTGAAGGCAGACAACAGAATCACCAGGAAATCCCAGCTAACAGAAGAACTGCTTTGCTTTGAAAACAAATGAAAAGGAAACACAGAACAATGCACTTGCAAGCAAACCTTTAATTTTCATCAAACAACTTCCTTGTAAACACAGAGGATGAGAAATCCTATGATCCCTATTTTTGAGAGACAAACAGGGACTAGTCCTGCACTTAGTTCTTTTACAGATCTGTGGATGTTAACTACAATCACCAGACACTCATGCTTTCCAATACACACAGGAATTGCAGCTAAATGAAGAGGCAGCCTGTTGATTACTAGATATAAATAACTGCTCAATCACAAGCATCCAAAGGTTACAGTTATTTAATACTGGGAACATTTCAGCCACGGATTTTCTGAGGACTCTGGGATTCAGGTACATACACACAGAGCTATCCTGTAAACAAAAGATGCAAACACGAACAACCCAGGCTCTGAACTAAACAGGACAGGGCAGATGATGCAGGACAAAGTGAAGGTAACAGTTATGCTGTAAAAAAATAAATAAATAACCTTTCTGGCCTGGAGCCACTTTCAAGGCAGGCATGGGCACCAGGGAACTGTACAGACCTGGCTGTGGCACGTCCAGGCAGATCTGAATAGTCATCACTCCATGGCATTTTTTATTTACTTACAGTATTTAAAGCACTGCTGGAACTGTATCACGTTCAGGTAGAAGTTTAAACCCCCCCAACTCATCAAAACTCACTGATCTACTGGGTGCACATTTTAAGGTAAATCTTTAAGTACATGATAAATACTTTTTATCATCTGAATATCTGATTTCAAGCATTGCTCAGAAGAAGTGCAAGTTTAATATGGTCATTTACAAGAGCTTTCTCATTTTATACTTTTCTCATACAAACTAGGTTTATAAATACTTCAATACATTTTATTGTATAAATGCTTCATGATTTATCATTACAAAATGCATAGTTTACAGCTATCACACGAATTTTAATCCTATTGTTTGAGATCAACACAAACCTTTGGAATTATCTGCTGAAACTTCTCTCCACTACCACAAAATCCCTCAACTGATGATCATCTAAACTTCTCAGAGCCCATATTTCAAAACATTAACTACTGGCTTACTAAAGGCCCAAACACTGCAACAAATCCAGGGAAACCAACACAGGTATGTTCCATTTATGACTTGGAATTTTGTTGGGAAATCTGGCACTGGGTTTAAATTGTGCTATTTTCCTGACTACAGTAAATTAATTCACTACTGAAAACGTGTGATCTATTAGATCCTATTAAAAAAACCCTGAATGTAAAACTGTTCCCTGTGAGGAGCATTTTTTGGATTATATTTGCTTCTAAATTATGGCATTGGTTTCAAAACCATACAAGAAAGCCACTCCAGAAGTGTCACTTTTATTGCCTTCCAGTTCCATTCATAAGAGCACTGAAGACAGGTTGTGAGCCTCACCCTCACTTTAATCAGCACAGATCCAAGGATTCTTAGCAGAAGATCATCTCACTGACAGAAAGCTTGCACTTTTTTCCTTTCGCTTAGTGTTGACTTGTTGCCTGTTTAGAAGATGGAGGATTCCTTCAAAAAATGTGAAACAAAACCAAATTCTCTCAATAAATCCTATTTTAGCACTTTAAATTCAAATTTGTTCTGGGTTTTTTGTTCAGTTATAAACCCTGCTGGATCTGGTGGACCTATGAATGTCTCATATCAATGAAACTACTTGACAAAGATGATTCAAGCTGAAGGGAAGTAAGGCCATCGCAAATACCAGGGCTCTGGGGGTTTTAAACCTCTTTTTCTTAACCTTACTCCCTTATGTTCTAGTTTGGGTCAACCTACTCTCCTACTAAGAGAACACTGTTCACTCATTCATTCATTCATTCATTCACTCATTCATTCATTCATTCTTCCTTTGTAACAGCAGCAGCTTCTCCATCACTGCTCCCCTCAGCTGAGGGTTCAGGTTTTGTCTCTGCTGGATTACTCAATCCAGACTCTTCTCGCTCAATCTCATCTTCATCATAAATAATATCTTCTGGATTGGGTGGTGGGGGGCAGAATTCCTCTGTTGGAAACATTTCTTTGAAAATAGTCTCAGCCTATTCAGAAAAAAAAAAAAAAGAAGAAGAAGGTAAACTTTCCCTTGAAATGCAATACCTTGAGGCAATACTGTACAGATATTCAAGATTAACCTCCATCCTTTCAAATCAATAGTGATTTAATACTTTGACAGTATTGTAAACACATGGGAAATCCATTCCTTCTTGCAGTCCTCGAGAAAGAAAAAGCAATTTATCTTTTTACATTGTTCTACTGGGGAAGTCACAGCATGGGATTTTGGGAAAAGTGTTGGTCATTCCACCTGTATTGAGAACAAAGAAGGGGATTTTTTGCAAGCAATATGATCTTTTTACCTATAAAAGTATCTCATGTTGCAGTCAAATGCAGATCATGGGGAAGATCTTGCCCCTTTCCAGAGAGAAGGATCCAGTTCACAGCACAAGCAAACCCAAGAAATTGCATATATGTACAACCCACATCATATCTGTACAGATTTCCTTCTTAAATTTAAACATTGTAAAAAAATTTCCATTTCTGTTTTTCTGAACAGCTCAAACGTGGCTCAACTGACAACTATTCTCACCCAGTGGAGAGAAAGCAGACAAATATTTCCTAGGCAGTTTTCAACCAATTATTCAGTGCAATTAGTCAGTGAATATCCACTCCAAAAATGCTCAAACAATTACGAGGTTGAACAAGGAAAGAAATTCTCAGTATGTTATGCAGGACATCATGACACTGATTATAACTGAACAATTTAATGGCATGGAGTGCTTTCAAGTCTACCAAGTTTTTAAGTTAACTGTATCCAGCTGAAGTAATACAGAATAAACAAGAAAAAATCAACAATTTTTTCATTGTAACACTTTGATATTTGTAAATAATTAAGGTAGTAAATAGTTCCCTCAATATTTAGTAGTAAAGTCTATCAGCTGAAAAGTGTGTGTACAACTGAATTAAGCATTAAGACACAAGCATGTAATGAACTTGTATACTCTAATTTGATAACTGAAGTCGAATAAAACTAAATTTTGTTCCTGTTTCGTGGACAAGCTGTGTGGGCTTTCATAGCAACTTTTACAGGGACCACTACCAAACTAAGATGAGCTGGAAATACAACACACTTGAATAACTCTGAAACCCTCCCAGATATAGAAAACAAACATAAACAGGTTAAAGGACATATATTGGCCTGACAGTTTTAGTGCATCCTCTCATGAACATGAAGATGCCTCAGAAATCTGAGATACTTCAGGGAACACATTACTTTAGAACATAATAATTCATGTCAGGTTGCAGCAGTGAAAAGCAGAAAACTGGAAGCCAGATGCTTTCCTGGATCTACACATACAGGATTTGAAGGAATCCTAGCTGGCATTTTCATTTCATTTAGCCTGTCCTCAGGGCAAGGAAATGCAAATATCAACATTAATTCAGTATCACACTCAAAATTTAACAGTAAATTATAATACAACAAGAATGGAGTAATTTGTATACTGAGGTGTAGATGGATAGTTGCCCATGAAGAGTTGTGATTTCTTGCCTTCTAAATAATGTACCATCAATGCAACAAATAGAAGTCAGTAATGTTAATGGCAATGAACAAATAAATCACTGCAAGTATCATTTAAACACTAATCCCAAAATTATAAGGGGAAATTAGATTCAATTTTCCCAGCTATCTCCAAGACTAATGCACACAGTGGGGTTTTGTTTATTTTTTAGAGTGCTCTGATCCATGAGTTTGTAAATGTTTCCTGTTTGGAGATTCCCATCCCGCTGCCAGGAAGATGACAGGGATTTGGGGGTGGAAGGCACACCAGCTTCCAGCTATTTCCCTCTTCCACTTGTCTAGAAGGTCCCTGGCACAGTGTATTCCAGCTGGGACTTCTGCTGCATCTTCACCCTACTCTTCACTCTTCTCACATATGACTCTGAATTATAAACATGTTCACACTAAAATGTTTGTCACTTCAAGGAGGGACCATTTGTTTCAAAACTTAAATCAGGTTCAAGAAAACACAGCCTCTCTCTCTGTGTGTCTGAAAGGCAGTGATTCAGGCTCTGGGTGGTTCCTCCTCTGAGATCTGCTTGGATCTCTCACTGATGGTCACCAGACTGAACACAGAGGCTGAACTGTAGCACCAAGAATATTTAAACAGGGTTTGATCTACACCACCATTACTCATTGGGAAGAAAAAGGGCTCTTCAGGGAAGACAAAGCTGAATGCTACAAAAGGTGGCTATCAGAATTAAAAACAGGCTAAGTGTATTTAAACAGCTTTTAATTTGCACTGTTTTAAACAACAGTTTAAAAACATCTAATTTAGAAAGAAATTCACTTACAATTTAAAACTGCAACCATAAAAAAAGTCTTGCACTATTTTTTGTCTTTACAGTTCTTTATCCCTCTGGGAAGCAAATTTTTGCCTTGTAAAGCAAAATGAAGGGTACTATTAGCCCTTAATGACACTGTTCTGACCCTGCAGTTCAGCCTATGTCAGCCTTTCCACTTCAAAATCTTATTTTTAAGAGGTTTATGACTTAGTCATAAAAAAATCCAGCAACTGGTTAGAAGATGGCATGCACATTGTCTGAGCATGGCCATTAAAAAAACAGCTTTAAAAATGACTGGTGCCAGTTAATCCTCCAAAGATGTAAAGTGTTGGCCCCTGACACCACAGGTACTGCTGGGGTTGATTTGACTAAGAATTTGCACCTTCCTTATGGAGGTGGATCTCTGAAGGGAAGGGGGAGCATTCTGTAGTTCTCTTTTGTTGAAAAGGTTCTAATTTAGGTATTTGCATGACCTTGTTGTCTTCTGCTCAACTGTGGTGGGGAAGGCACAGTGAGAGGTGCCACAGGAGGTTCTTTCTGAGGATCTGGTGTTCCTGCACATTGTGCCACACAGAAGGTGCTGTCTCACCATCTCTGATCTCCCCAGTTTTGTTTAGAAGGCTTTCACTCCTCACCTCCCACTTCAAAGCACCGGGGGTTTGTCTCATCTGGAGTACTACAGGGTTCTCAGTTCAGGGTTCCAGTTATCAGGGACCAGATCTGCAGCCACCCAAATACTGAGAACTAAAATCCAGAACTGTGATCTGGTGTCAAATACTGTTTCTGAGTCACAAATAGAACAACATTCCTCTCAATTCCTTCAGAGATACAACTACACCATCATTTTTTAATACAGTGAAATGAAGGCAAAAAGAAGGTAAACTGAGGCAGGAATTAATCTACCACATTAGTAATTATGCTGGGTTTTTCCCCAATAGGTTTGTGACTATGTCCTGTAAGTATCAAACTTCTTTGATGATCCTTCCAATCTGAACTAGGATTGTGTGACTTTTGACCTGTACTGGACCCTCTCTCTAACCTTTCAGGTGAAAGATGGTGGCTATTTCCTGATCTTTCCAGTTACCTGGCTGTATAATTATGGGGAGTTATCATCTATATTTCTGCATAAAGCAGAATAACCCAGACTTAAGTCTTGAAAACGAAAGTTCTGCAACCAAAAAACTGATGTGCCCAACCTGTTTGACAGCACAGTCATTTCCTAAAGCAGAGTCTGGCCCAGAACAGACATAAACGTTTGGGGGTAAGCCAGAATAGGAATTTTTCTCAACTCCTGAAGAATCTCTCATGTTGAAGTAGACTGCCCAGAGGACTTTAGGTTTCTCCAGTTCTTCATTTTCAGTCTCTGAAAAGAAAAGAAGTGTTTGCAGTAATCAGCATTCTTGTGTGATAAGGTAAATACATAATCTAGCAGACTAAAAGTCAAATTTTTAACATGGAATTATTGTAATAAAGGACTTTTTTCTTTAAAAAGACAATTATTTTACTTCCCACTTTTTTCTGAGATTGTCTTTTATCATACTTTTTCTTTCCTTTCCAACCATGGGTATGTAAATTCTACTTACTCTGTACACACTATGCCACACCAGAACCTATAAGCCTCCTCCTGAGGAGCTTGGTCTAAATTTAACACCTTTCCACTTCACATTATCTGCTTTACTGTGGATAAACTCCAAGAGCACAGGATGGGCTGAACAAGCCCTCCCTGGGCAGTGCCAACTTGAAGGCATTGCATTCCCTATGCAAAGATATTTTTGATGTTTAATTTTTCCTCCCTTCCCATTTAATAGTTTATCTCTGTATAGGAACTCTTCCCCCTTGTGTGCATTAAGACTGAGAGTGTTCAAGACAACCTAAGGAGATTAACTCATGCTCATGGTTTAAATAAAAAATCCACAAATAATACATTGAAGAATAGAAAGAATTCTGATAAAGAATTACCAAACCCCAGATATTCTGTATTTGAAATGTGTGACACGCAGTATGGAGAATCTCTAAACTGTGGAAGTGCAGCTAAATGAAAATAAATGACTAATTTGTATTTATCTACAATTACTGAGCTGCAATACTCATCATGAATGCAAAATGATCCTGAACTACATCTTCTTTGTTCATAATCTGTAGTTACTCTGCACATTCTTCTAATCCCTCTGCATACAGGCAGAAAAGCCTCTGGGAAGATGAAGGTCACTTCTGAACAGACCAGAATGCAATGGAGGAATACACAACACAGATTCTTAGCTTAATAGATACTATTTGTTTGGCATATTTGCTGTCCCCTTTTTGGTATTTTACCTCCTCTAAAATAAATGAAGCTTGTAAAAGACCTTGTGAGATTTACTTCTTTCCAAGAAAGAAACTTCTAGATAACAACAGCATTCAAAACAGTATTTTAAAGCAGTTGAATTAGAAAAAAAAAGAGATAAATCTATGCTATTCCTTCAGTATCTTTTTATAACTGTCAAATAATTAAAAAAAAATAGGTGCTACCCATACTGAACAGTTTGAAATATAAATTAAATTCATCAGCCTGTGAAAGTCTGAGCCTTAATACAGGGCAAGATGCTCTTTAATATATTTAAAAGTTCACATTGCTCATAAAAGTTACTTCTTCCTCATTTAGGCAGGAAAATGAATGGAGTCCTCTTCTCCAGGTGACTTTGCCTCTTTGACCTGCCATGGCCCAGTGCTCACTTTATCTGGTGATTCATTTTCAATAACTCCAACAGTATTTGTTCTGACATTTTAATTAAAATACGACCACTACCTCATCCTGATGATAAAAAGGCCTATGTGTCAGGGAAAACTAGCTTTTCAGTGCCTCAGCGCACCTGAGGACCCCTATGATCACAGAGTTTCTCCAGAAGAATTTCAGCCAGGTTCTAAACAATATATCATTTCAGAACTGGATCATTTTACACATTAAGATTAATGCTCCTCCTCCCCAAATGATTAAAAGACACTAAACTGCCAGCTGATCTTCTCTTCACCCGGGTCTTTGAAACACATGGCACTGCCTTGAGAATTTAAGTTAAATATTAGAGGCTGGAAATTAGCAAGCTTCAAGTTAACAAACAGCAACATGAGAAGTGTTTGCAACTCTCCAGTCTAAAAAAAGTTACCTGTACTATTACCTGTACTCTACATATCATAGGCAAACCAATTATAAATATTAAAATATTTCCACATCATAGAACAATTATAAATATTATAAAATACTTCCACATCATAGTAACTTGTATTTATAGCAACATAACCACTGTCACTTTCAGCTGAGCATTGTTTCCTCACAGAACTATGATTTACTGTCTTGAAGCACGGATACTGTATTTAAAAATGCCAGGCTTAGACACAGCAACATCTATATGCACATGACCTATTCTGTGGGCATTACCAAAAATATGATTAAATACAAAATCTTGGGATTAAATTTCAAAAACTTGTGTGAAATTAGCCCAAAGTATTTCAGGGACAATTTCTAGGCAGCACCTGCTTTGTCAACAGCTGCTTTGCTCTGGGGCTGTGAAATTTTCCATCTCAAGGCCAAAGTCCATGAAAGCAGCTGGCAAGGTTTCCTTGAATTTAGGGCCAAATAATTCATTACTGAAAATTCCTGGAAATCTGTCTTTCTGGTAACAATATGTAACAACCTTATGCTTCAAGCAGAATCCAGAGAATTTCACCTAAACCAGCACACAAGGAAATACTTGAAGACAACAAAAGGCTGAGCACCAGTCTGGGAATAAGAGCAGGCAAAAGAAAACTAAGCAGCTTCCAGCACTGAGCACATGTGGCAGCTGGAGGAGAAAGGCAGATCATGAACTCTTGGGGTTTTGATAACTATTGTCAGGGATACCCAGGTGACAGAAACCACTAAAACAGGACAGTGTGAAAACATCAGCTTCACAAACATTTCATTTCCCTACTGCATCCCTGGAAGGTGTGCTGAGAAGCAAATATGTTCCGTGGTAAAAAGAAAGTGTGAAAATGAAAAAGGTCTCAGACACTCACAGCCTCTGGGTACCGAAGTTAAACCACAGCTGAAGGAGATTTGGAACAGCAGATCATGGAATACAACAAACCCAACACCTGTCTAATCAATCTCACTCCCAAGATAAATCCCTTGACTTTGAAATGCTGATATCTCAAGAGCAGCTCACCATGTGCTGCCTCTGATGATGGATTCAGATGCTCAGTAACAGGTATTTATGAGGGTAAATTACATTTATGTAAAATAATATCTTAATACTTCATTTATTTATTCTTACCTTTTTCTGCATTTACATTGAATAACTTCTGTACAACAGGCTCTAAATCTTCCCTTGCTGTTTGAGTTGATGGACAGGTTAAATGGACTAAATCTGTTAAAAGAGAACACAAACTAATTACAATCACCAATACAGAGATAGATAAATAACATTTACAATTTTTAAAAGGCACAGCAGGCTTTTAGAAATCACAGTTCTTCATATAAATCACTTTGTTTAATCCAGGGAAGGGCTGTATTATGGAAATACAGTGTATATATAGCACACAGTATAATACAGTACAGCTGTATTATTTGTGAAAATTCAGTTTTGCTTGAATAATGTGGATTTCATATTTAGATTTCTTGCTAATGTACTTGTTTTCATGAAAATAAAAGTTGTTAAACTATTCCTTTACTTGCTCTGCTTTGAAAACTTATGAAATTGTGGACTCCTTAAAAAAGATACTCACTTGATGCATCTCCTGACCCCTTTTCTGTTCCCCTGGTTTCTGTTCAGACACAGAACCAGCAGCTCTGCTGGATTTTACAGCCACATTCATTTAGGTATTTAAAAGCCTCATCTTAAAACTTTTCATAAAACCACCTTAACAGATTCATTTGCTACTGGAAACTCCTCAGTACAGAAGTATCCACCAGAGAATCATGAAGAAATTTAACATAACTCTGTACAAAGTTTGGACTGATTAAATTTTTCTTCATTACTGTAAATTCCTGATCCACTTCACAGCAATGCAGAGCTGGGGTATTATTTTAAGTCTATATGGCATTTTTCTCTTTTCCCTCTGAAGCCTGGCTGGTTTTGTTGTCATTATTTTCCACTACATCACACAGATATTAAAGAGGTTTCCTGCCCAGTTTGACACTGGTTCCATGAGGACCAGAAATTTAACCCTTCATGCTCCTCTTCCTTTAGGCTGCACACAAACAGATTATATTCAAACATTAATATTCATTTTTTATTCAACCCAAACCAAACCTTCTGCCTAAAAGGAATATGTACTAAAAAAACTACAAGGAAACTGGTGATGATAATGAAAGTCTCTCTGTAACCTTAACTAGATGTTTACAATCCCAAACAATGGGATACAATCTATTTTTTCCTCAAAAATAGCCAGCTATAAATTACTAAAGTTCACATCATTTACTTTCTATAAAATCTTTTTTATTATCTTTAAGGTTATGGCTGTGAGTCCCAGTCATCAGTATATATTTTGATTATATTTGATTTACTCAGGTATAACTGCATTAGTTACAGTGGTTGCCAACATTTGTCTTCAAGTAATTCTTGCAGCCAGAAGAACGATGAGTTTAGTTCATGATTTCATCATTACAGCCTCCAGTTTTAGGGCAAGTGAAGGAGTTTGGTTCCACTCAACTGGCAATACAGATGATGTGCCTGTCATTTATGCAGTGTGATCAAAGAGGGGATGTATTTGTATACTTATCTTAAATAATTGTTCCAAGGAGAAATCAGTCAGGTTAAAACCCATTTGCAGATAATGATGTAAAAGTTTTTTAAAAGATTATGAAATATGTCCCATAACTGGAACTCAGCTATGCCTAATATAGAACTTTATTATTTCAACACATGAAGACAAATTTCATTAAGGAAGGCAGTACCTTCTCTTCTGAAATGAAAGGAACTTATGGAGAAAAGTAAATAACTGAAATCTTAATATTTCAGCACCATAAAAACCTTCAAGAAACTAGTAATTTATATCTGTTGAACATCAATCCTTCTTTAGTTTCACTTTCTGCTATATATATTTTGTGAACCTTTAAATAAAAAAAAAAGCAGCTATTTAAGGGATAATTAATAACAATATGCCTTATGGCACTAAGTTCTTAATTACAGGTTTATAATTTTTTTTATTATTATTTTAGTAGGAAATATAACTTTGAATGACTTCATCATTTAGTTCACTCTTCTTTCATATGCAAAGAACTGAGTTCAAGCCTAGGTAACAGTAAAAAAAATTGGTTATTATTACAGTTACTTATTTTTTGTTAAAAAGCATTAGGTCACCTCCAATTCTATTTATCTTCCACAAGTGTCCTACTTAACGGAATTCAGCAGAAGAATTTAGAAAGAAAAATAAATACCCAGTAAGAACATTTTGTTGCTCATTTATTTCCAGTTCACATAAAATACCAACAACTGAGTCCTAAAGCTCTGTACCTAGAAAACTGTTAATGCAAATACTGGGATGGCCCTTCTGAAAAGGTGATCTCTCATATTTTTAGAATCAAACATCTAATGGGGTAATGAAGTTCTGAGAAGAATTTTTATCATTTTACCTCAAACATATCACGATATGTCTACCATGATATACCTTCTCACCTATGCTCATAAAGGGAAATAATCCCACCTCCACCACACGTTCCAGAAGATAAAAAGCTCCCACTGTACCATTTTCAGTTTAGTTTCAGAGCTGACAGAGTCAAAGGGGAAAACCCTCTCGACTTACAAGTGTCCTTCATGCAGGTCATGGTTGAGGAGCACAACTCAATGACACAAACTGCTGGTTTGCCCAGTTCCACGGGAGGCACTGTCAGGATGGAAACCTGGGAAGCAGAAGAGCCTGTGGTAAAGCAGAGTATTGTGGAGGAGGAGGAGGCAACCAGCACAGTTCTCAACACAGGAATAACTGCAGTGACACAATTTGGTTTGCTGGTTTACCAGCACAGAAGAAACACAACGGTGATTAGTATCCTTTAAAATTAAAGACTGCAGAGGCTGGTGAAGCAGAAACATTTAAGGAAGGATCTGGCAGTGAATAGTAAAATCTTCCAACAGTAAAAGAGAATGTGGAAGAAAAAGGAACTTTGAATGAAGTTTAGACAAGGTAAATAATTAACAGTTAACAGAATACTAAGATAAGGTAACAGTTTATTACAAAGCAATCAAAAAGCAAGCAAAATAAACTACCTTAAAGACAGCAGCTTAGAAACTCTACTAATTACAGCGTGATTTTATTATTTTATTTTTATATTAAATATAATGTCATTTTCCAAACAGGAAAACCCAAGTAATTGAACTAAACTAAACTAAAATTTGTAATAGTTTTATAGACTAAAACAAATTAAAACAATTACTGGTAATTCTGGATTCAAGCAGGAACAAAACCATGAATTAATTCCTCCCACAATTAAATATTAATGCATACAATACATAAAGACAAGAGATACAAAACTGGTGTGTACCTGCTGCTCTGGATCTGTGTTTAGTACAGACTGATCTGTAATGAGCACTGCTCTGGAGATCTGCCTACAATTAAATAAAAGAAATATGTAAAAATAATTATATAAAAAAATATAATTATGTAAAAATAAAACATGTAAAAAATAGCAATTTGGAATCATAGTTTTGGTAATACTAAGGCTATTTCACCATATAATCTTTATTAATGTGATTCTTAGTGGGATATTTTGCCTGTTGCTGAAGTAGGAACACATTTGGAACATTAATGCAGTATTTTCAGTGACCAAACTAGATGATGAGTCAATGCAGTTGTATAAAAAGGTTTGAATATCCTTTTGATTAAAAAAAAAAAAAAAAAAAAAAAATCTTTTGTCTATTTAACCAAGATTAGCAGCAGCATGTTCCAGGACTTCAATGTCCCAAGCAGCACAGGACACTTGGGATTAAGGGGAAATACAGCAGGGAGATCATGAATTGCAGTTTCTGCTGCTCCAGTGCCTAGGATTATTTCTGCACTGCACTCACTGCTACAGCTTTGCTAATAATATCTGCACTGCTTTGAAGGCAAAGGCAGATATGTCCAATTGTTCCATACCTGTAACACACATTTGTGCATGTGCTCTCTGACAGGTAACTGTCTTCCACAATAAAATAGTTGGCACTTATTCTTTGTCCAAAATGATCCACAATAGCTTTGCATCTGTTTAAAAGAAACCAAACCATAATAAGAAATTTCAATATAGGGTAATAAAAGCTTGCATAAGAACATTTACTGATAAATAAATAAAGCAAATCAGCTTTACTTAACTTTTTCTTCAGGTATGAAAATTACCTTTTCTTTTAAATTAAATTCTTCTGAATGGCTTTATCAATGTTTCAGTCAATTTAACATACAGGACTCAAACCAGTCAATTTTACATACATTCCTATACTCAAATTCAACAGGTACCTTGAAAACAGTAACTAAAAGAAGTGTAACAGTACAAGCAGTGTTTTAACACATAGCATTCTCAGAGTTTCAAATTCTATTCAACATGTGCTTCACTTGCAACTTTTAAGAAGTTTTCCCTTACTATTAATTTCAGTGATTTCATTCTCAAGCTCTCATTTGAATACTGCAAATAAACAAGGAAATGGAGCTGCTGCAGTTCATTTCTAATTATAACCTTTCTTATTGTTTATGGAACAATTTCCCTGCCACCCCCCAACCATTATCAGAGGGGAAAGGTTGATTAAATGTCATGTTGCATCACTCAAAGCCAGCAAAAGCAACGACATGTTTTATTTTCCTGCTAAGTGTGCTGTTTCCTCTCCTTTGTTCAGGAATAGCATCAGGTCATACGTGTGATAAGATTTTAAACTGAGAGAGAGGGAAAGAGAGTGCTTTAATTTCAGTCCCACTTCACTTCAAAGGGTGATGCTGAGAGAATTTCTTTCAAGTGCTGCTCCCAAATCCAGCAAACACTTGTGCACTGACATTATCAGGTCTCTGTCATCTGATCTGTGTTGGGACAATGAATCATCCCGAACCCTCCATTGACCTTCTTTCAATGTGTCGAGATAAAAGGATGAAAATTAGAATCCATCTCCTTGCAGTGCCACGAGTTATAAATGTACTTTATAGGGCTCATTATCCAAACTAATGGACTAAGGGCGACATCCTTGAAATGGACTCAGCAGCACTGCCAGAGCCAGCCTGCAGTATTTCAGATATGTAAATTACTGTGTTTGCTACAGCTTTTTATTACAGATGTATAAATGTCCATTTGTCACATCTCTTCCATTCTGAGACAGAATTATGTAATTGGAAACATATGTAAAGTGTGATCAACATAAAAACGCCTCCCGTTATTATGGAATTTTATCCTATGTACCCCCAAAAGTGACCTACAACAAACACAGAGAAAAGCAACAACAACAAAAATATGATTCGTGCATTCAATGTGCTTTTTCCTCAGCCTCAGAAATATGATGTGGTTTTTATTTTCTAACAGAGCATCAGAGTTCTACCAATAACACGGGATGTTCTGCAAACATATTAAAACAGCAGACCTGGTACAATACATAAAGACCAGGTATTTTAAAGTGTATTACCAAAACCTTAAAATAGGGATGTCTACAAGTTTCTATACTTTCACCCTGTCTTCCCTGAATCCTGTTTTCATAAACTATTAAAAGTACTACAGAAAAATGAGAAAAATAATTGTAGAGTTGGGGATGAAATCTACTGTTCTCTGTATGTACAGGTGTGGGTAGGAAAATGTGAAAAAGCAATGTTAGCCATGTCTAGAAAGGAGTTGGAATAAACTTTGATGATATTTAGGGGCTTTAAATTAAATGCAAAACTAAAAGTTTTAGAAGAAAACCAAGGCTGCAGATAGAAGTATAAATTTCCCTTACAGGTATTAAACCAAGAATATTAAAGATAGTGAAAAAATAATTGCATTAAGATATGAGTGAAGCCTGGAAGGCTGTGGAAGATGCTCTAAAATGAATCCTCCACAATGTGACTAAATTTCTCCTGTGGGGAGTGTAAGCTATTTGTAACCAAGAGAAGCTGCCTCTGGAACACAGAGCCAGCTGTACTGACAACCAGATATGAATTTGCCTATTACCAATTACTATTAATGGTCTGTTGACTCAAAAGCTCAGTATCTCATAAATAGCCTCATTAACAACTTGATAGCTGATTTTTATTAGGCAAAACACCGAAGCCCAAAGCCAAGAGGAAATACAAGCTGGTGCAGGGAGGGAATACACAGTGAGGATGGAGATAACATGAAGAAAGAAAAGGAAACAGTGGTATGGGATATGTTGTGCTTCTTCATATTCACCATCAGAAAATGGCATTATTAAAAGCCCAACGTTTTTGGAATAATGAAAGTCTGATAAAGTCTTTTAAAAGTATTTCAGTAATTCTGTTCCCCAAAAATCTATCCTTCAATTTTGAAATGTCATAAGAGAACCAGGAAAGCAGCCTAATAGCCTAAAAAAAGATACTTGAAACCTATGCTGAACCCTGGGGAACTTATTAGATTCAAAACATAAAAAAGCATGTTAATGGAAAAGCAGCACTCCACCTCTTTTGGAACACATATAACCTTATAAAGAAAATATTACTTTCAAAGGTCTTCAGAATGTCCCCCTGAAAGAGTAAGTTAACTGTTTAAACATTATTGGAAAATAAAGCTTCCTACAGTAACAGTTCAAATATTAGTGTTAAAATAAACTGCAGAGTTTCTGAAAGGGGCACAGTTTCATCTGCATATGAATTATGCATTTAGAACAACACACATGAGGAAATGCTATCACATTTACATCTCACAGTCTGAAAGTGTGCAATGAACTCCAGAACCTGCAGGAACTGACAGAAAGATAAAATCTGTTGTTTACACAGTTTCAGGGAAAAACAGCTACTACTTGATCATGCCATGACAAATGCAGCTCAAGGAATCCAATGTGCAGTGCAGCTGGAAAGTAAACACTTTCCCCCCATCATTTAACTACTAGTTTTCCTAATAAAATGTTACTACATCATTTCTAACTTAATTTTCAAAATTTTCAACAGAACATCTAAAACTTTCAATTATATAAACTAAGCTGAAAATAAACTCTTAAGAGAGTAAATTCTGCAGTTTGGGCTGATAACTGATAGAATGTGTGTAAGAGAAACATAACAATTTACAGAGGTGTGAAAAATGCCACTACTGGAAAAACTCTGGGTTGATTTTTCTTAGCTCAACTTTAAACCTGCCTACAGGTCTGATATTGTTGTAAAAGAATTTATTCTGGGATAAGAGGGCAGCATAGTTTATGACAACAATCTACCTAAAAACTCATTAAAGTCTTTTCTCTTGGAGTGACATGCATTATCAGCAAAGATTAATCCGATGAGTCTTTAGGTGAGCTCCATTTTTAAAAATGCAATAACAGAGGGCTTTGTTGTCATCTGATGAAAATCAATTAGAGTAGGTAAGGCCACAAGGAAAACTAACATCACTCATCACCAGCCCCCCGGCAGCTGAAATGATTTGTCTTCCAAGCTTGGGTGATCAGGAGCTGTAGTAATATCAGAGGGAAATTAATTTAGTTTCTATATTCTAGACCCACTTTCCTTGTTCTGGAGGACCTATACACAAATTACTTTTAATCAAGGTTGATGTGTTATTAATACCAAGGAGGATCTTTGAAGAATCATTTTTTTTCCAATTGACTCCCCACATTTTTCACCTGCATTTGGTGTGCAAACAGAAGGTTACTGTGTCACCCTTACCTGCCAGAGGCTTTGTCCACCACCAGGCACCGCACGGGGTGGCGAAGGCAGTAGATTCCCCCAAACACAGCACACAGCCTGGGAACAGGGAAAAACAAAGGTTATTCCCATCACAGCTAATGGTAATCACTGTGTGTCACAGCCAGGCAAAGCTCTGTGCCCTCTGGTAGGATGGATTTATTGACTCCATGGGCCCCAACACACGGAAGGGTGGAACTGCTGGAATGAGTCCAGAGGAGGACACAAAGATGCTCCAAGGGTTGGAGCCCCTCTGCTCTGGAGCCAGGCTGGGAGAGCTGGAGAAGGGAAGGCTTCAGGGAAACCTGAGAGTCCCTTCCAGGGCCTAAAGGGGCTCCAGGAGAGCTGGAGAGGGACTTTGGACAAGGGCCTGGAGTGACAGGACAAGGGAGAATGGCTTCCCACTGCCAGGGGGCATGGTTAGATGGGATATTGGGAAGGAATTCCTCCCTGTGAAGGTGATGAGGCCCTGGCACAGGCTGCCCAGAGAAGCTGTGGTTGCCTCATTCCTGGAAGTGTCCAAGGCCAGGTTGGATGGGGTTTGAGCAGCCTGGGATAGTGGAAGGTGTCCCTGCCCACGGCAGGAGGTGGGACAAGATGGTCTCTCAGGTCCCTTCCAACCCAAACCATTCTGCAATTTTAGGATTTTGAAGTAAAAGATTTTGGTATCTCTTCGTAGATGGTCAGCTTGAAAAGAAAACTTTCACTTTCCAAACGTGACTTCCTAAAGTGGAATCAATTTTGTCACTCAAACATCCTATGAGGCAATTCAAAGACAGTCAGTCCCATAACCCCTTTCAAACCTGGATGGCCTGATGCAGCACAGCAAAGGGCTGCAAGTGTGTCCCCAACCCACACCCCCTCTGAGCTCACTCCAGAAGGCTCAGCCCAAGGAGTTGTCAGCACCAGCACTGACACTGCCCAAACTGGAACACCCAGTTCCCTGGAAATACCCCTGTGCTCATGCAGAAGCAGCAGAATATCCCCACGTTGAATCTCAGCCTTGGCTGTCTGGAGATTGTTGGAGATGACACAAAGGTTAAACATCCACTGAAGGATTATTAGGGAGCCTTGAGCTACAGGTTGATTATCTCTAATGCTGCAATCAATGGCTCCTTGCCTGACAAAGCAGATATCAGCATCTTTCAAACCAACTCAGATGAATTTATTTCATATGTTATATGTAAGAATAGTGCTATTAACTTAATTATAACTAAGATTCCTTAGTTAAAAACATTAAATTACATCTTTCCTTTGACTTCAACCACAGTCTGGGGCTTTTTGATATATGCACTTGATTTTTCTAGGGTGCTTTGAAAGAACTTTGCTGCTTGGCTGCACAAAAATGTGAATTACTTATTTCCAAGAGTAGCCTTCTATCCAGAAGAGGAGGGCATGACCTGTTTTCATAAGAGGCCAGCAGAAAACTTCTCTTTTTAAATGAAAATGGAAAGGAATTTTGATTGTGTTGTTAAACAATCACAGAAAGCCCAAATACCTATTAAACAGCCCAGCACGAAAAATGACACAATCGGGAAGAACTTGCCAAAATTATTTAAATACAGAAATTGAAATATTAAACTAAATGGCACCCCAGTAATTTATGACAAAGTAAAATCACTGTGCTAACATTACTTTCACACAATGGGCTATTCAAGATGATTTGACTGTACTTCAGGTACAAGGCAACTCTTTGATACCATTAACCCTAAATGACAGACATTTAAACTGATATTACTCTAATTAACTGGCGACTGCCTACCCCAATAATTCAAGTTTTGCTGAAAGATAGCAACAACACTGTACTCAGCTTCAACTCTGCCCTGCTGACATCAAATCATATTACAGCTAAATTAAGAGTTGTGAAAATTTTTGGCCTGGTAGCTCTCCATCATCCACAGCCTTTAAATGCCATTTCAGTCCCCATCAAGGCAGGACTCAGCAGTTGCAGTTTTTAATACAGCTGTGAAACAATAGGACATATTAAAAGCTGAGGTTTTGACAGCATATTCACCATGATTTATGACTTTGTATATAATTTGATTATTCTATTAATTTTACTGATTACTGATTCAGCTAATACAGTGAAGGTCACTTACAAAATAAATCTTCATTACATTCCACAGAAAGTAACTGCCTCCAACTAGTTGTTTTCTTTAATTAAACACTAATGTAACAAGAGAGAAAATAGGCTGCAGGGTTGCTGCATCTGTTGATACAAGAGGAGTTTGCTGCTTTGATGTAATGCTCTCCGATATTAATTGAACAAAAATAGAATGTGTCTCCATCTGACATCTCGATTTTCAACCCAGAGATACCATAAACACACTGAAATTACAGACTTACCCTTAGTTCACTCAAACTACAGAAAAAAAAAATTTGAAAACTGTATCACAGTTTTACACCAAAAAAATAGTTTGTATTTCTAGCATCTAATTTGCCTTCTACTTCCTGAAATTCACGGAGTAATTAATTTAAAAATTGACTATTTTTCCCTCTAACTGTACAGTTTTCTATAGCAAAAACTGCTTGCTTCTCTCCTTAAAGCTGAACACTGCATGTCCAGCACAGTAAGCTTTGGAGAAAGATCAAAGAAAAACATGCCAAGTGCTGAATTAATGAATTTTCCTCTTTCAATTTAGTTTTACACACAGAGCAAGCTGTGACCTGGTTCTTATGTTAAATTCTGTGTTTCCTGGAAGGCCCCTCAAACATCAGCATTTCCTCCAGTGTTGCTGCATGTTCTAAAAACCCTGACAAGCAGAATACACACAAATCAAATAATTAAAATGGTTACAGCTAAAAAAAAAATAGATGGTTAATCTTCCCAACACAGATTTCCCATACAAAAGTCAAAGTTCAGTGTTTACCAAATCAACTTAAAAAGTTATTCACAAGGAAATTTTAAGAGAAGTTAAAATTATTACAGTTTTTGCAAACAGTTATAAGTTCTGAAAATTTATCTGGGTAACAGTACAGTCAGGAAAAGTCCCATGAAAGTATTATGAGAAACATATTGTCACTTGTTGAAGCAAAAAGGGGAATAAATAAGTTCTGTTTGAGAATGAATTTATTGTGTTTTCAGAAACTGCAAAGTAAATCCAGACACTGTACAAAGATAATGAGAGATGTGATTGTCAGCAAAATGCAAAAATGCAAAATTTGGGGTGAAGAATTTGAGACTAGGTCTGAAGTAAGTAGTTCCAGAGACATGAAGTTTTGTTAAGAATGGCCAGAATCACAATGTAAAAGTGTTGTTTCTTAAAATAACAGCATTATCATCTCTAAATTTTTCAAAGATCCTGCAATTAACACCACTTTTTAATGGATCTGGGTTAAGCATCATTCTCTGGGATGTTGAACTCAAAAACCAGATGATTTATATAAAAGTGAGGTGAGAATCCATCAGGAAACATGTTCAACTATTTCACAAGCATCCTAGAAATTACGGTAAAAACACTGTGGGAATTGTAAGAAATTACCACAGAGTTGGAGAGGGGAAAAAAAGGAAAAAATAATTTAAAAAGTCCAGTTATTTCTGTGTTGCTGTGATGGCAGTTAACTACAAACCCACTCCCAAGACTCATCCCCGTGGAAGGTGGAAGGATGGGACCTGCCTGGCTCGAATTCCATCGCCCTTGTTCCAGAAGAAGCTGTTCCTCACACAAGGTCATCCGGCTGCAATGACACAACAAACTGTGCCCCCCAGAGACTCGTGGGCAGAGGCACAAAACCAGTGACTAGAAACCAGTCACTAAGCATTAGCTCATCCAGAAAACCCATTTATTTGTTCTCTGCCTCCAGAAAAGACATAAAAATTCAAGTTATCTTAACCCTCGGTGGAATTCAAGGACTGCTTTATTAATTCCGCCACGTTTTGGGAACTCCCTTTCTGTCTTTAGTTTAATGAAAAAGGACTTTGCTAAATGCAATTTGCCTTCACATCTCAGCTTTGCTGCAATAATAAACAATCATGTCATTTCCACAGATCTCCTGATAATGCTGGAACGTAATTCCCATGTCTGAGTGATAATTCTCAGGGAGACCCTGTAAGTCAGATCTGCACATCCCCACCCAGCCAGAGGGGAATTTCCTTGCTAAGGGACTGTTAAGAGGCAATACCAAATAATGTATTAAAGATACTTCCCTCATATTGCCATCATTGTCCTAATTATTAAATCCTGAAAAGGCCTCTCATAACAGCATTTGTTTTTTGTGCTTTTAGGTTCCAAATATGTTTTTCAAATGTACCAAGAATGATCGAGAGTAGGACAATGTAATTCCAACCCCTATAATTCCTTGACTGAAAACTTTCCATGCCTAGTTAGGGATCTGAAATCAATATACTTTGACAAGACCCATATGATCCAGAGCATCCCATGTGATATATTCTATTGGCTGAAGGTATAAACTCCTGCAGAACACTGTATTTTTGGTCAGGGAAATAACGAGGATCAGAAAAGCTCTTTTTAAGAAATAATTTCCAGACATGAAAGAACTGACAAACACTCACTGAGAAGAAAGAAAAATATCTAAAATGGGAAGGTATTTTCCGAGTTCATACACTTAATGCATTTCACAACAAAGGTTATTTCCAAATTAAAAGTCTTTCCTGTCAAATTCTGAGGAATAATGTGGGCAAGGACACAAAAGCATTCCATAGCTTTATTAACGACAAGGCTCACTGATCTGTGAATAACCTGAAAAAAATGAAGATTATTGAGTTACTTTACCAATCTATCCATCCATCACTAGTGAACAGGTCTCAGAATGATGGATTATCTCACTTCCCTCATGTTTATCCCAAGCAAGAGTTTCTCCTTAGAGGGAAAAACAAACAACTGATCCTACAAACAATCCTGCTAATTATGCCTGCCTGTTTCACATTCATCTGCCAACAAAGTGAGGAGAAATACATCAAGTTTGTCTTTAAAAGCCCAACTACACTGGAAGTTTTATTATTTCCCTGAAATGCAGGCGGAAACAAGAGGAAAGCAAAGAGAGTAGCACTACAGCTACTCATATATTCAGTATTTCAGTACAAATCAGAGAACAGTGACAATTTATCAGTAATTTCAATTTACATTTTGAGGTGCAGAGAAATGGAATAATTGTAAGTGGTAAGAGATATATAAATGTGAAAATGAAATGGAGGACTGAACTCTTATCTCATATACAGCCAATGGTTTTTAAATCACCTGTGACTGTTTCACACTTGCACAGGATTGCACACATGCTGAGACTCAAATCTGTCACATCTGATTGTACAAGAATGAACAGTATCTGAATTTCTCATTAAAATGCCAAATCACACAATTAACAAACAGAAAACTTCTGTATTTTGCTTACATGTAGAGTCATGACACTTATGAATGGAGTTAATTGAAAAGGGTGTTGCATTCCAGTTTTGATGTATCAATTCTAAGTGCTTATTACAGTCAGGTTTCCTGAAGTGTGGTCTTGATTTCAGACCACTAAAACCTTCCAAGAGATTGTAACAGGGACATAATTGGGAATGTTAAAGGACCTGAGACTACCTCAGAAGCTCTGACACTTGCAGCAGATAACAGTTCACATGTAAGGGTAAAAACTGATTATTCATTTTTAAATACATACAGGAACCCTCCAAATCAATCATACAATTCATCTTATCTCAGCCCAGACTCTTAATCTTCCTGTAAATATGGGGACTGAAAGAGATGGAACTTCTTAATCAGATCTTTCCTCCATCACAAAATTACTGCTGTCACTGTCACTGAGGCAAAAATTACCAATTTCAGCTGGAACCTGCAGCAACTGCTAAAAAGGGTGACACTGCCCACCAAATACAGACCCTGTGGAGAAGTGAGCGAAGGCCACAGAGGTGAGGCCACAACCTCCACTGTCACCCACTGAAAGCACTGGCCAGGGGTGAGGAGAGGCACAACTGAAAGAAATCCTCTCTGAGGAAAATTGAAAATTACAGGCATGCTAGAGTTGAACTGTAAAATAAACTATTTGAAAAAATATTTGGAAAATAGCATTCCAAACACCCCTGAAAATCATAAAAAAACCCAAAGTTTTTTTGCTTCTGAAAAACTGGAAGAAAGGAAATTCAATTTACCAAAGAGGAATCCTGTAAAGCATACAAAAGCAACTATGGACTCTTATTCAACAACTCTTTCACACTTTTAAGTAAAATATCTTTTTTTTTCCCCATTACAAAGGAAAATTTGAAAGCTGACGATTTTAACATTAACCTCCTAAATCAGAAAATATTTGGGGTATTTTCTAATGTTTTCTACAACCAGAAAACACCTCCATCAAAAATCACACTAAGTATTCTAGCTGTTGTATCACTGACTTTACGGCAATGCCCAATTCCAGCTTTGTTTTGGGGACATTTGTTCCAGGAAAGGAAAGTTGGGTCACAGATTTGCAACAACATGTCAACAGCAAACTGCAAACCACATCTTGCTTTCCCTGGCTGCCTCAGACATTGATGTTTTGGTGTCTTACATTTACCACATCATTTTGATATTCCTCAAGGATGAGATATTACTATATTCATTTTTGCTAAACATCAAACCACTGCTACATCATCGGAAAGGAAGAGACAGAACAGTTTTGTACCATGAAGTTTGAAGCAAAGGAAGCAGTTAAAGGCCAGTAAAGTTTTGCTGCCTGGGAGAGCACGAGGCTTCCAATGCCCTTCCTTGTTCCACTAATCCAATTTGTGGAGACAGAAATCTCACATCTGTACCTCAACATACTGGGATGTACATTACAGTGACATAAAAGTTTTAATTTTCTCTCCTAAACCATACCTGCTTAAACCAATAAAGAACTAACGCTGCTTTCACTCGCTCAGGTGTCGTCAGCAGTTCTAAAACGTTGTGGTGTTTATGCAGAATTCATTTGGGATGCAAGGATGTGACTTCCAAATGCCTTTGGCTCATTCCCATCAATATGCATGTGTGCCATTTATAACAGTAGCCTTGATGAGAACACACAGTGTCACTGGCTGCAAGGAACGCTTAAGAGCTTTACATTAAACAGAATATAGAACAGTGGTGAGAAATCACAGGGCAGGTGACACCTTCCTCTGATAAGCTGGTGATAAAAGCTCTGGGCTGTGATCTATAGGCTCTGTGTCACCACTCTGCTCCCCAGCCTGAGCAGCATTCCTTGGATACGGCTCACTCTCAGCGAGAAATAATCCTGAGGGAAGATCACAGATAAAAATTGTGATTCAGCTCAAAAAATATTGTGATTGCCTCCTAAATTGTTCCCTTAAAACCAAAGGTAATTTAAAAAAAAAAAATTGTATTAGAATCTTTGTAACACAAACCTTTTGAAAGTATAGTTACTTCTTGGTTTGACAGATTAATTTGCTTCAACTATTAAAATACCATGTTCATTGTAGGACTTTACATTTTAGCAAAAAAGCCCCTAAAATGCAGCGATCAATGGACATAAATAGAAAGTTGAGGCCATCTGAAGAATTCCTGTCATCATAGAATGATTTTATGATAAGAATATTTATAATACTTCTAGACAGCACTAGGGCTAACTCTTGAAATATACTGCTGTTACAGATCAAAAAACTGCATGTGCTGGCTAATAAACAAAATAAAGCCAAAGGAATTTCAAGAATGCAAAAAAAAACGATATGGAGAAGAACCTACAGAGGAAAAATGCAACTAAAATTCTAATTTTAAATATAAATTCACTTCTTTTTCCCAAGTATTTGAAGTCAAGGAAGGTCTAACTGCCCAACCAGTATAATGGCTCTGATAATATTTTGATTTATTAATCTGTTGGTCACATACAGATACCTGGTCTCTCAGTAAGTCCACACATGTAAAAATCCATGAACACAAGTTCTATTCCATTACTGTATTCAGAACAGTTCCTAAAACAATTCCTGTTCACAGGTTGTCTGTCCAACCACCTAATTACACAAATCCACATTTTTTAAAATTGCCACATAAACACAGTGTAAGGAACAGCTGAAAGGCTATTGACAAAAGATGGTACCAAATAACATTTCTGTTCAGTGGAGCACAATTATCCCAGAACGTTTCTATCAACACATAATTGCATCCATCCTACATACAGCCAAACAGGTTCAAGCTGCTAAGGCCATTTTTCTGGCAGTAATTTAAGTACTGCTCTGGAAAAAAGAAACAGAATCTATCAAAGAGACAAGACAGGAAGATAATGCCCAACATCATGTTGCCAACCAGAATTTAATAGTAGCACACATGTAAGAACTTGTCCACCACAAACAAAGCAGGTAAGAGCCTGCACTGCTATTTAAAGGACTGATGTACAAATATATCACTCAGCCAAACTGGCCTCATCAGGCAATGCTGCCTTTTTTAACAAAGCTAATGTTTACTTCAGACCTACAGGTTACCACATTAAAACCCACATGGAGCAGATGGAAACACTGCCTCGCCAGCAAAAGCTGAGAGGAGAAAAACACCCTCAGCCTTTTGAAAGCCAGTTGAACTGCTGGAAACAACTGAAAATTAAAACTACCTGCCCTTTGCACAGGGATTCCTGATGGGTCACAAAAGCATTGGTCACCAGCTCTGCTGCTGGGACCACAGGACACCTCAGGATAAGGACACTGTCACTTGACCATAGGTAAGTAAAGAGCTTGAAGTGGATCCTGTTTTATCCTGGAATGAATTGTTTGGGTTTTTTTAATTACTTAAGGCTCAAGGAGTGGAGAACATATGGCTGCTGTTTCAGATGTGGGAATGTAAAACTGCAGCCTGTGTGGGGCTCAGTGCAACAGGGCTGCATGGGACCCTCTCTGCTCTTCAATTCGTGGGGGGAAGCTTGTGGTCTAGACACATCTACAGAATGATGCCAAGAGGACAAGAACATGATTTCACATCAGTTCCCCTGTTTGTACAAGTCTGATATATAAGAAAGGTGAAAGAATTAGGTTTTGATTTAAATTTAATAATAAACTGCACACGTGGCACAATTTTGCTACTTTCATAAAAATCCAGCCCATTATTTTATATCTACCTCTAAATGGCAGATGCATTCTCAGCATTAGTTAGAAACACAAACTGACAACGTGTATCTTCCTGCAACTTCAGGGAAGACTTAAAGCACAGATTTTCTCAACCCACCCCAAAGCACAGCCACCCTTTTGGACACACATCACTCTAAACCTCCTCTGCCAGATTTAAAAAGTGAGAGCTACACGTGAGTTAAATTAAGGCTTTCTCATTTCCTAGGACTTATCACCACAGGCAGCCACCATAGCCACCAGCTATTACAAGCTGCATTTGCAACACAATGAAAATTGTTGCAGAGTATTACAGGAGTGACCTCTCCAAATTTTTTTTTTCCTTTTTCTTTTTGCAGTGAGGGGAATTTCACAGCCAATGAAAATGTGAAGCACAGAAAACCAACATGAACCCGTAGCAAGAAGATTCCTATTGAATGACATCTATTAGATTACCAAGGAGGCATGGATTGGGGAAGGCATGGATTGGGGAAGGCATGGATTGGGGAAGGCATGGATTGGGTAAGTGGGGTTTACCTGCAGAAGCACTGTGGGATCTCCCCTTGCCCATAGAGAGGGAACAAAAACGGGGTATTGCCGTAGCGGCCAAGGCACTGCAGGAATTTTTTTGTTGCCTGAAGACCTTCCAGAGTCCTGCTCTCAGTCTCTGAAACCATTGCAATGGAGTGAAGGATGAAGTGCTGCAAGCTGGGGGTCAACTTCCTTGTCTGCAAGAACTGAGCAAACGTGCTGCTCTCGTGGTCTGAGGAAAAAGCACATTGAGGTGCAGAGCACAGCGTTACTTCTGTATTGTCCCATATGCTCCCACTTACACAAGTGCCTCTACATGTCAATAAACAAAAGCAAGTGAGTTTTTCAACAAACACCCTGCTGAAAATGGATCGTCCACGTCAAGGAAGTTCATGAAATTTACTCCCAGAAGGTGATTTTTCTCACAAGACAGAAATATCACTCCATTAAAATACTTCAAAATACCACAAACCCACTGTGTGGGTCTCCAGACTGTAAATATGGCTTCACCTACTCATTCTGTTAGACTTGATCTAACTCCATCTCCCAGTCCTGAGAGAAAAGTCCTGGATAAATTCATAAGTAATTCAGAAACACTTCCATCAATGCAGAGAGCAGTATTATCAAGATATATATTCTGTTCAAGAGTCAGCCACTGCTTTACTACAAATGTACCTTACTGCCCTTTGTACAGCCATGTAGTAAGTCATGGGTTTGGAGGTTTATCATTCTAAAAAATTCTCAAGTTTTTCCTCACTTCAGCTTCTTACATAACTCTGTATTTTACAGAAAAAAGCTTTAAAAAATTCTTTACTCTCGTGAACTCTCCCTATTAAAAGTCTACTTTCCCACAAATGCAATGATCTCACCAAGAGCAATTTTAAATTTCTGAAGCCTTTACAGTAGCCTAATCTGACTCAAAATATTCCCAGGCTATTTTAAAATGTAGGAACAAAATCTGTTTAACTGTCTCTGGAAGTAAAACAAATCTGATGTTTAGGTACATGAATCAATGGATTCATTTAAAATTGATGTGGCATCTCCTTTTTTTACTAATAAATTTTCTAAATACGACTATGATCCTCACTCTGGGAACCTCCATTTCTTCCAGCAGCAGCAAACTGGGATCACCTGTAATCAATAAACCACTTCAGCCTAATGAGTCTTTACCTCCTCAGGATTTTCTGGAGTTCATCACACTCTCCTTCTCCTAATCTTACCAGATCTCAGTACTGACTCATTTTCTCTTGCATATGTTTAAATTAATTTTCTCTTATGTTTGTACTAATCTAAGAGTCTTGTTCAACTCTTCAAACCACTGTCCCAACAATTACTTCTCCTTTAGATTCCTGCAAAAATACTGCCTGGTTAAGCTACTGTCAAGTTCCAAAAGCACTGATCTCTTTTGGTCTGAAACTTCAATACCTGAACTACTCCTCTTTCCTCGTTATTTCTCTTTGATAGATTTTTTTTTCTTTGCCTTAGTTTACTTTTAGACTCCCAAGAACTGAGAAAGTCACTTCATTCTTTGAGCACAAACAAAAGCACCTTCCTCCTGTCAGCCAATTTCCCTCTTTGACCTGATGCTCATTATTCTCCACACATTATACCTCAAATCTATTCTGATTTCCTCTTATCTAAGTAAGCCAACAGTTGATAAAGGCACTTTGAACCTGCCCTCTACAACCACAAGGCATTAAATTACATTTACTTTCAAAGTTAAAAAATTTCATTTTATCCATTTCTGATTTTGTGGTGACATATTGTGGAGATTTACACAGTATCAAAAAATCAGAAAGAAAAATCAGATGTATGACATTATTTTAAAAAACACCTGGGAGGGGGAGGAAATACCTAAAAGTGATAAAAAGCAATCGGCAACCTTGATGTAATATATAATTTTGCTGTTAAAGAAAAATGTAAATAATAAATGATGTGGGAACTAGAAGAGCAAGTGCTTAAGTAGAAGAATTTAACACCGAAGTGAAAAGGTCATGAAAAGGTCAAAGCATACTTAGAAAATGAATCCATAAAAATAAACCATGTGAAAACACAGGAGAGCTCTCAAAATTGTGCCTCACTGAAAGAACTGCTAAGAAGGGATTGTGCCCTGTTCAAGGAGACACTACCTTGGTATTCCTCAGGGTGCTGTTCATAGTCCAAACAGAATGTCAGGAATTTCATTAGCATTCTCTTCTCCACCATGGTGAGCTGTCTGCTGTTGAACACATCTGCTCTAGAACAAGGCACCTGCAAAATATTTGTTAATAACTTCAGATGTAAAAGCATCAAGCAACATCAGTCTGAATACCTAACAAATATTTTAGATTACTGTAGTTATTTTCGTACAGATTTCTTTGTTATTTTCTATTATAACTAATAAAAGTTACCAATTCTCTACAATAAGAATATTTTTAAATCTTTTTCAGCCTCTTCCCTTTTTTATTTCCCTTCAGTTTCACTTGCATCTCTGACTGCAGAGTTAATCAGCAGAGTTTGTATTAATTAACTGTTCCAACATCTCCTGTTGCCATTACCACACTGACTTCTCTTGCAAATAGCAGAGACACAAATCAAGTCTATGCTATGAATTTTAAAACCTAAACCATATGAATTTTTAAGAATTAACTGCCTAGTCAATTACAGCCTAAATATTTAGCCTGAGGCAAAGATTTATGTCAATTTACTGGACTGCACAATCTTGTTTGGTTTTTTTTTTTTATATTTATATATAACACACACAAACACCTTTTCTTTCAGAAATTAAATAAAAACGAGAATTAAGGCAAAATACCAGCTTATCGTTACAAAATTCACACAGCACCGATTTCAAGCTTCTTGAGTGTAAAAAGATGAGATCAAACCCAAGCAGCAGTTCTTTCACAGTACCTGTTCCACCCTCCCTTCCCGGAAGGCCAGAATTCGTGTGGCATTTTTGAACTCGGCGTATCTGCTCACGTTGGACTTAATGAGAAGGTCAATTAACAGACCCCGGGAGAAAAGCAACTGCACAGGGAGGAGAGAGAAAAGGGTGAGCAAAGAGGGTCAGTGAAGTTCCTGATGCTGTTTGTGTAAATCCTCAGTAGCTGTTCCCTAAGTTACCTGAAATGACAGTGTCACCTTTTCCACAGGTAAATTCCATAACCCCTCAGTTAAGGTTTAGTCACTTCTGTTCTATTAATTTATAATTGGCTACATTTATTCTTTCTCTAAGCTACAAATATACAATGAAATACAGAAGGGACAGAAATATAACTACGAACTGAAGATGTTTGTCTGGATTGAAAAGTCTTTTGGTCTCGAGTAACAGAATTTGCAAGATGACACAGGAATTTTCCAAATAAAGGTTTAATGGAACACCAGTGAGGACACTACAAGGAAGCCTCTGTCCCTGAGCCTGGGAAACACCAGTGCAAACTACTGGACTTGTCCTGCTGACTGTTCTTGTGCCTGAATTTCTGGAATTCGCTGCAATTAACACCGTGTCACACAGTGCGACAGAAAAGGCATAAAATAAAATTATCTGCTCAACCACTGTCCCCTGACTGGTGTTTTCATGATGCCCTTGCAATGATCCATGGAAGTGGGATCGAAATTTGGAACATAAAGTTTGCATCCTTTAGTGTCTTCACAAAGAATTTAATGTATTAGTGAAGAAAGTTTCTTTTCCGGTTTCCAGAGGTTTGAAAAAAATCTTTTCATGCAGAATATGTAAAATTAAGCATTCAGCTTTGAAAAAACTTCCCTGTACGGCAGAGTACACATACAGGCTAAAGCACAGAAGAAAAATTTCCACTGAAGTACAGTTTTCAAGGCCACATCCAAATACTCTGAAGCACATAAAAGGCAGATTTTAGAGTTAAAACAGCACGACACGTATGTCAGACTAATAGTTTCTCTCTTCTAAGTAAAATGCACACCAGCAGGAATTAAACACATTAATAACTAATTTTAGTC
This sequence comes from Chiroxiphia lanceolata, assembly GCF_009829145.1. NCBI lineage: Eukaryota > Metazoa > Chordata > Aves > Passeriformes > Pipridae > Chiroxiphia > Chiroxiphia lanceolata. The sequence continues at coordinate 4,567,753 of NC_045650.1, forward strand.
ACCTTGTATGCTATGGATTAACTGTAATTACTTGTTCCTTCCAATAAAATTTATTACAGTTCAGTGTTTTAGTCTGAATACAGAGAAGTAATGAGAGTTTCACAGGAAAGTCAAACACCCAGGAAGCACTCCAATAGGAAAATTACTTTTCATTTTAAAAAGATCCAAAATCCACATGTATATTGATTTTCCTTATACCATTTTTTAACAGTACTATTTAAAAGGAGCAATTTTGCAGGTATTACTTAAGTACTAAATTTCATAAAATTCACTTTTACGGAGATATTTCTGAGCTACGTTTTATGGTCTCTTTGGTTATAAACAAACACTTCAGAACATACATTAAACAGCCATTTGTTTTAAGGATAGCAAGTCTTGTTTACATCTGAAGATTGCCTCAAAGGCACTGTGTCACTCTCCTCAACATTGAAGATTTTCTTAAAATTTCAGCAATTCAAGCAAAGTAAAAAAAAGCAATGAAAAAAGTCACTCGGTTCCTACCTTGGAAACTAAATCAATATTAAACCTTCTGCCTTCTCGGACAATTTGGGAATAGGTAATTTTCTTTGGTTCTTGGGTGGGAGTTTCTGAGGGTGCAGCTTCTGTCTGTCCCAGTTCCAGAGTGGACTCTCCAGGAGAACTTTCAGTCCCAGGGGTGGTTCCTGCCCCATTCCCTTCCGTGGCACCCGCTGGCTCCGTGCCCGTGCCCTGCTCTGGTTCCCGGCTCTCCGGGCAGGGGCTCTCCACTGCTGGACACTCTTTCTCTGATTCCAGAGAAACTCCCTTGGCACCAGAGGCTCCAAGGACAGGCAGCTTTGGCAGTGCACCAGCTTCTTCAACACCTTCAGCTGAATCCTGACTGATTAAAAACACAAGGGGGGGAAAAGTCTTGAAGAGTCTTAAAAACTTTTTTAAAGTTTTGAGTCGGTGCCAGAATTAAAACCTCCAGTATTTCTAGGAAAAGCATTAGAATTTCTTTATCTTGACCAAAACAGGTATACTCCCCACTAAAGAACTCTAGTTCTTTGACTGCAAAGCTGTAATTCAAGAGGACTTTTTTTATTGAGAAAAAAAGAACAACAAAAATTTGGGTTCTTATTTTACATGTACTCAAAATGAAAATCAAGACCTTCATGGTGAAACAGCACACAGCTACAGAAACAACAGAAATGTAATATTTTAAAACAGAAACAGTAAAGCAATTTGATTTGGTGTTCCCTATGGATTAAAAACACCTTTGAAACTGAAATACAAATATTCATTAAGGTAGGATACTGTAAAAACCAAGCTCACAGAAGAGAAACAGAAGAGCTTTGCAGGCTGAGCCTCCTTTGCAGCCACAATCTCAGCAGAACCAGGCCACTTTCACCCAAAGTTTAAGTAAAATCTTCAGATTCCTTTTTCAGCTCTGCCCTTGTATTCTAATTAGCTGTTGAAGTAATACTTGTTTTTATGCAATTGTTACAAGTTTGTGCTGTGGCTGAAGGCAGCCACTCACAGGAGGGACATTCCCAAAACTCTGTACAGGCTGGTTCCTTTTCACAACATTCCTTTACAATTCCCCTTATAAAGCAGCCCTCCACTTTTAATCTCATCTACTCTTTTTATCCTGATCTTCAATGACACCTACTTTAGAAAGTAGTACTTTTGAACTTGGTTTAGTTTACACTACCAGCTGAGATGAATCAAATCAATGTCATTGCAAGTGAAAGGACTTCAGTAATAATTCCACACTATCTTTTTATCTTTATACCACAAGCCATTAATGCACTGAATAAACAATTTAATCTTGGCTGAAAACTAACGAACTATGATTTTAAAGGTGACCTGCAAACACAGAGCACCAAATTTCACTAACAGGATGGTTAAAATTCAGGAGACAGCGAGGAATTATTCAGCAAACACACCAAAATGCTCCCTCACACACCTGCAGCCTCACAGTCGGATGCAGGGGGCAGGATTTCTGTCAACAAGGAACAAGTTGCTTCTCACTTGGGAACTGAGGGACCCATGGAAAGTTTGGAAGGAGTATCAGCTTGGGCACAGCCACCAGGAAGCACTTAACTCCTGACTGGAGTAAAATACTGCCCTGGGAAACACAGGAACTGCTACAGGGAACACTAACGAGAGAAGTCTGCTGCTGTACATTAATTATGTCTTCTTGCTTCCTATTGCAAGCATTAAATAACTATAAAATTTCAAGGGAAGCTAAGTACTTGGTCAAATGGTTTGTAAAAAAGGAATCCCTGCAACAAATAAAAATGAAAGTCAATTAAATTTTTAGGTTCTGTTTGGATTTTGGATTTTATTTTTCAGGAATTAAGAACATGGTATTTGTGAAAACTGCAAAAGCTCTTGCCATTAATGCACTATCTAAGAGTGAAACTTTTATTTAATTCATCCTAAACCTTTTCATAACATAAAATTTCAGAGGAAGGTTTTCTTTCTTCCTTCTCCCAATCTCAATGTACATTTCAATCCCATTTTAAACATACTTGATTATTACTTTTTTAAAGCAAAATAAACTTGGATTCATAATATGTATTTTTCTATATCACTCTGAAAAGCAGAGCAACAGAAATGCTATATTTACATATTTTAAATCTCTATTCACTTCCCATCAAAGAATACGTAAATCTCCATGATTTGCAGCTCTACACTTTTTATAATGAAAGCCTAAAAACTGTATATAATATAAATTCATGACATCCTTCCTATAGGAACAAATATCTCTGAATAATGTAAGAACTGTCTATAAAAATTACTCAAATTGAACTTCTGTACAGACAATTCTTCTCCTAATTCAGAAAAAAATAATACATCTGCAGACAAATTGTTGTGTAAATTTAGAATATTATCTTCCACCATTCATCAATTAATGGTACTAACAAAGGAATATCTTAAAATGAATGTGTCTTATTAATGCCTTGTAACAGCAACCCCTTCAGATAGGTCAAATGAAAAATTGCCAACCAGCTGGTTAATTTATTCAGCACAGGTGTTCACTATTTATTTTTCAGCCATTTGCCTTTTTTCAATACAGCTTGTTGTAGACACAGTATTCTTTTCCTTTGATGGATGCACTTTGTTCTAAGGCCATTCATTTCAGACTTGCACTGTGTATATTATACTGCTACCCAGCTGTTTATTCTTTCAAAATAAATGTTTAATGGTTACTTCATAGGAGTTATAAAAGTTAAGCAAAAAACAACAGAATCCAGCCAGAACATGTAAATTGTCAGATACACAGTAAGTGACTTTCTCAAAAAGTTTTTAGTTCTTTTGGAGAACTTTTTCTTTGCTAGGTTTATTAATCTTATCATTGTTCCCTGTGGGTTTGGGGGTTTTTGGTGATAACCAAGACAGACAGCTCTGGACTGCTGAGCTGAGTTAAATCCTTAAAAGCAAAATCTTATGGTTGGTCCTGATTCGAGTATAATCTCACTTCTCCAAAGTGTGAAATCTCAGTGCTTGGGGACTCATTTGTGAGCCAGACATCAGTCAAAAATCATACACAAAGTTAAGAGACTATGACGCCCTTAAATCTCATTTACTACTGCTTCTGAGCAATATTTATTATGGCAGCAGGTTTACAATTACAAGATTCAAGTGATATTTCTTTCAAACAAGCATTCCATTTTCTATGCAGTCAAGCAGCCATTACTGTGCAGTACTGAACCCTGGAAAAGTCTGAGCCTGTGACCTTCAGACTGCATTAGTCTAATTCACACCTTTTTTTTCCCCCTACTTATGATGTTTACAGGAAGAAATACATGTTTCTGTACAAGTATCTGTCAACATTTCATTTAGCTACCTAAGGGATTTTCTAAGGGATTCAAGGTTAAACTTACATAACTATCACAAAGAACCTCTCAGGAATTCAGAAGTGTTCAGTTCAGTGCAAAATCCAGAAGATAAAAATGATAAATAAATACATAGTGCAGTTAGTTAAATTTATATTCAGTGGATTTGACCTCAGTAAGTTAAATCCCTTGCATATAAAAGGACAAAAGGCAAATATTCCTTTATCACTTTAGCACAATGAAGTATTTCACAGTTAAAATCCATTTGTGTTCCTGTTCTTGTGTACTTAGCTCATTTTACATGTGTGTGGTGAAATGCTTGAAGCCAAGAGCACAATATGATCATTTCCCTCTGGGCATATAAAATTATTCACACATTTCTATATTTCTACTTACTCTCCAAAACAGAAATCTTCTACATGTTGAATAGTTTTATCCTTCCTGCTCAGAGGAATGGCTTCTTCATCCTCAAGGATCAGTTTTTTCCAGTCTTCACATTCATCACCGAGATCTGTCTTTTGCTTACAAAGAACAATTATACAATTACACATTGTACTGTGTGAGCTGTTCTTGAGCTACAAATCTCTGCAGTCCAAAATAATATGTACCATCTAACACAAGAAAAAGATCATAATGTTTTTTCTATTCAGATTTTGGAGTTAAAACAATAAAGCTGCTTGGTTTATTGCAGCATGCCAACTATTTGTACTACAGGACTAACTCCAGTAATCTGAAAACACAGTGTTAAATGAAATACAAGCTTTAGTAGTGAGCTGAAGGTAACTTTGAATACTAAGGTTTGCCACAGCCAGGTTAGATCCAAATTTTGTGACAAAACTCTTTGAATGGAGACCACATGGAAAAACACCAGTGATTTGGGTATTGTATCAATCTGCCCACACAGGAATCTCTAAATCATGTAGCAGAACCCTGAGAATATGAAGTTCTGTCACTGAGCAACTCCCCTGATTATACCAGGAGGCAGCACAGTGGAATGAGCAGGGATGAGACTGAGCTGAAACACTTCCATCTTCTACGGCCCAACAGGCTCTGAACGCCTCTGTAAATAACAGGAACAGGCAGTTGCTAATGCAGCCCAAGTGCTCCATCTCCTAAATAAATATCCTCTTCAGGAGATTTCTAGTGGACTGTCATGAATTAGATAAACTTTGGTCATTGAAAAATACACTACCAGCATTAATCTTTTTGTCCTGGTTACAGGACATTTCAATGGAAGGATCCAGTAAAGAAGAATCAGCTGAATGCAAATGAGAAAACCGGAAGGGACTGAAACATCAGGGAGTGGAAAATAATCAAACAGGAAAGGGAAAAGACCAGATTATCATTTACAGAATGTGCTGGGAAAGGAATTGAAACAATAGTCTGGTGGGTTCTACATAAATTCAAGAACTCAAAGTATGACTGAGCACAAGACTGGTCTCAGTAACATGAACAACCCAGGCACAGCCTCAGAGTGCCAGGCCAGATGGGTAAGGCTCAACCAGTAAAGCTGGAAACTAGAAACCTCTTTGATCTGTCAAATTACCAAAGAAAAAGAGCATTGTGGTGATTTGTCTTGTAATAAATCACGCAAACAACACAGATTTAATGTTAAGGAAGGCTAAAAGAAGTCATTGAAGAAATTTTTACCTGATTTTCTTTAATCCAGGATAATAACCCCGAAAAACTAAAGCTGGCCCAGCTTCCACCATAGTAATTTCTCCTGTAAAGAAAAAAAATACCAACAGAAAAACTTGATGGACAGATAAAACACAGCCTTTTCACATTAAAGAAAAAACAACAAAGTTTGAGACATTCAAAACCTTTTTCCGTGACAGATTTTTCAGATGCAGAATATATAAAAATTGGTATCTCACAACTCCTAATGAGATGCAAAATTTCCCTTTTTCCTCATTTGTATCCATCTCTGACCAAACAGACTATAGTCCAAAATCAAAGTATTTGGGGGATAAATGGATAATGCTGAGAAAAGCATGTGGGATACTGTGAGGAAAAGGAAAATACAGGTAAATCTGCTTCTTGGACAAGACTGACCCTCTTACCCATGATGTCAAATAAAGGAAAGTTCACTTTACTGTTTATCTGCTGAACAGATTTTGCCTATTACAGCCTGTGAAGATGCTCTGGCAAAATTCTTACTGAACTCCATGTACTGCAGGTGGAGCCAAAGGAACTGATTTGTACAAAATGATCATCCCTCCCTGAGCACTTCCCAGTTTCTATTTACCACCTTCTTGCTTGAAAAAGATTAGTTAACTTCTTTTACATCACAGAAAATTAATAGTTCCGTTGTTAATCAAAGGGAGTCTATGCTCACCTTTTTAAAAATGTTCTATCAACATTTCTGTAAACATCAGTCAGATTAAGTTAGTTTTTGTTGTCATGCATAGCACATCCTAAATATTTAACAACTCTGAGAGAAAGAACAAAAGAGCAATTACATTTTAAAAAATCACCAGTTCTTGCAAAGTAAAACAGTCATTTCAGGATTTAACTCTGTTTTCTGGCACTGTATGCTGACAGTTCAGAAGCCTGAAAGACACCAAAAATACCCTCCTGAAGGGTTATCTAATGTTACTGCAAACACTAAAAAAAAATAAAATTAAATTTAGGGAGGAAGATGGGCTTGCATTTTACAGAATAATGCAAAAGCTGTTAAATCAAATGATCTTAAAATCTTATCATAATTTCCTCTGCTTCTGAACTGTGGAGCTAAGTGTGATAACAGTGCACAGCTGAATTCAGGTTAGATTCTCCTGCCTGGATTTATGATGGGATGTTTTTGACAGGGCTGATCTGCCCTGACAAAGACTTCATTAGGAGTGTCAGCCCCGCTCCAGCACCAGAGGGTGATGCTCTGGACCACGGTGCTTACTTAGCATATGAAGGACAGATGTCTGCTGAGCAGGGCCTAATTGCTCCTGACTACAAACTGACCTAAAAAAGTCTTTCAGCTCCTGCAAGGCAACAGTGAAGAACATAAATAGGACATCTTGTGCAAAGACAACAAAATCTGGCACCCTCTGAGTAAAGGTGGCTCCAACGACAGAATGTGGTGTCCCAGAGCTGGGGGCACCGGGACCAGACCCTGCAGTTTGGTCACTCCAAGCACCACAGCTCCATCTGCAGATGGTTTCCAATCAGAAATTCCATTCCACTTTAACAAGGAGCTCGTCCTTACCTTGCTGTGTGAATGACATGGGTGAGCTCAAAAAGTACCGCTGTTTGGTGTCACATAGAACACAAAGCAATGAGGATTAAACCTATTAAATACCCAATTCTGTCAGATTCCAGCCTGTAAACCAGTCCCTGGTAGTTGCATGTTGTGATCATCTCCAGCTTTGTTTGACCTGCCAATGGTGCAGGTGAACTTCTTGATGCTTGTTAAGATTCCATAGAATAAAAAGTTCAACATCCCTGTATTATCCGTCACGTCTGGGATTTCCAAAAAACACAGCCATGAAGATTTATTTTTAAGGAAATCTGCTGCTTTAGTTGCAAGTTTCTTGAATATGGAATACAATCTGGCTGTCAGAGCAAGCAAGGCCATTGATCACCAAAATTGCAGAAAACACCTGCCTAAAATTAGGAGTGGGTTTCTTGAACCTACACCAGTAAAATCCATACATATTTAGAATACTTAATAAGTTACAACTCTCAGTAAGAGAAATGAATATGTTATCTTCACAGGAAGTTACATAAGTTTATTTGTGAGCACCCTTTCCAAGCTCAATATCATCTTCTCCTTAAGCAGCAGCTTCCAGGTTGTTTTTTTATCCTGGAATTTTAATTAGTTTGCCTTGCCTTCCATGATGAATCAGATTGCTTAATTTTCTCAACTGAAAACACTACAGGAAGAAGACAGACGAGACATGATTACTGACATAATGAGCAAAGTTTTTAGCAAAAATCTTGAGGAGGAATTCTGAAAAGAGCTGACTAATGGTTTTACAATCAGGGGTCCTTTGTAACCAAACATTTTTGTTATAATTGCCCTGAAGATGAACTGAGGAATTCCTTAAAGTAATGGTCAAGATCAAAGCCTAATTAAAGCTAAAATATTGTCCCAAAATCTCAAGGACTAAAATCCTCTCTTCTTTTGCTCTACTAGCAAATTACAAAGATGGATATTCTCTCTCTTTTTTTTAGGGTTATAATTCAATTATCCCCTAACTAAGAACAGGAAATATTTTGAAGGAGTAACAGCAGAGGCAGAAACCATTTTTTCTACTAAGTTAGAGCACAGATGTTTTCTTTTCCTACCATACACTACTTCCTAGGTTATATTTGCTCAAAACTCCTCCTGTATTACCTGGGCTTTCACCTGAATTACAAAACTGCTGCTTTTACTCCACGTTTTTCAAATCTTGTATATGTAGTTCAGAGTCAACAGAAGAACTACTGAAGCCATTTGGTAAAGTTTTGGAAATGCAGCCCAAGTACAAATTCACCTCTGCAAAAAGCTTAATTCTCTCTTCTCCTACATTAGCTTGTGACTTTTTTCTCAGTTATTAACACCATTTTCCTTCAAATGAATTTGCAAATCTCGGTCCAGAACCATGAAACCACAATTTGTTTCCAACTGATTAACAATCTTGGAATCTGAACCAACAGAATATCTAACGTGTTCTTTTGAAGGCAGATTGCAATTTGAGAAAGTGGCCACTTGTGAAAGCAGGAGAAACACGACTCAATAGAAGTAAGAACTGGAAAAGCCTTTCCTGGCCCGTGCCTGTTCCCAGGCCATGTCAGAACCGCCAGGCTGGAACACTCAGAGCTGGTGATGGCTGGAGAAAAGCTGCTGATGCCTCACAATTGTGCCCAAGAGCTGCCTCTCTGTGTCCATCCTGCATCTGATCTTCCAGAAAGAAGTCCTGACCCATCAGAGCTGCTGTCTTTTCCAAAGGAAGTTACTGCCACATCGATTTTAAGGAGCTCAACACAAAATGACTTATGTTTCAAACCCATAAAGTTTCCTGTGCTACCTACTAAGAACACAGTTAAATGTATGAAAAATTCCCATTCTGGCAGAGGGATCATGTTGAGGAGCACGAGAAGAGGACTGCACTTCCTGGCCTTCCAGGAGGAAGGGTTTAACCCAAACAGCTCTTGACCCAACAAGTGTGATGGTGGCAGCCACTTGTGCTACACCACATTATACCCTGGGATATGAACGTGACCGTGGACCAGCTGAGACCATCTTACTAACACCTTTGGAGATCATAACCTAAATCAAAATAAATATAAAACCAACTTTTCCAAAAAAGGTCAGAAGATACCAGGATTAAGGATGTTTTGCCTAGTATTGGTTACTGAAATTAAAGAATTCCTTTATTTTTCTTGCAAGAAGCTGACCTGCTTTAAAAAGCAACCTTTTTGCTCTCTGGTTGCTGTACTTACACAGCTCCCTCATTTCAAGATCCAAAAGAAGGCTGGATGAAGACACAGGGTTCTCTTACAACATACATTTTACAAGCTCTGAAAAAAATGAGATAGATTGTCTAACAAGGTGTGGAACAAACTATAAAGCAGGTATCTTGGAGGGGGGAGGTCCAGGGAGAGGGCCCAGCACACTTTTGCATGCTCAGATGGGAGAATTTTGGACACAAGGAACGCTCAAGCAAAGTAAGGTCAAAAAATAAGGTGTCAAGAAGCAAGACATGCCCAGGTTACTCTAATTCTTGTTGAAGTTAAAATTCTGCATCTTGACATTCCTTTGCCTCTAATTAAATTCTGCATGAGAGGATGAATAAGTCAATGAGGAAGGACATAGATAATAAAAATACAGCCTACGAATGCTGTATTCTAGCTGCTGAAAATCAAACACAAGAGGTAGCAAAGCATCCTGACCTCAAACTGCCCCATCTTCAGTATCCAAACAGAGATATAATTATTACAGAGATACAATTGTAAGAGGCAAATGAGCAAAGGACCAAAAGCAGAAGCTTTAGCAGACTGTTAGGAGAAAGTCCTTTGCATAAGCACAATTAGTATGGGAAGTATATTCACTTCAAGTAATCCACTTTTAGTCTTGATCTACCTTTCTTCAGCAACTTCAAGTTTAAACAAAGTGCCAATCTCCACATTTTAAATTGCAAATTACTTTTCTAAATCACTTAACAAATATCCTTGAAATTTCACATGTCAACAGCTCATTAATATCTACAGTAAATGTAGCTCTCTGAAAAGAACCACAGATTTTATGTTTATTGAGACAGATAGCTGGCACAGAGAAATAGAGCTCCTTCAATTACTAGTTGGCAGAAGCTAACTTCAGTTTAAAATCAGTCTGCAGGAATTTATGGCAACACTGCAGTGAAGTGACTATTTTGAATAAGATTAGCTACTGCTGATGGTGATGCTTGGACAGTGTTTATAAATCAAACTTAGAACTTAGTATTTTATAATAGGCCACTTCAAAACTATCTCCCATAATCACCTATGCAGTATATTATGATAAATGCAAACATGGCTGGGGATTAAAAATAATAAAGTGAGGTACACAAGGTAATGAGTGCAAGTAAACTGTAAACAAAGACTTTATGCATATACATTTTCAATACCTTGTGCCCAACTTAACTCAGAGCTTTGTAGGGAACAACAGATTAATCACAGTAGCACCCATAACACAAGCATTTCAGTAACCCCAAATCTCATTCCCTTGTACCCTGAGAACATTTTAAATTCATGAGCCTTAAAGAAGGAAAATTATACACTGTTAAACAGTGATATTCTGAATATAAACAGCTTTTTTGGTTGATGAATTTTCAATTATACTGTTACCTCAGTAAAACAAAACTTGAAAATTCATCTAGAAGCGAGTATATTAAACCAGACAAAGTAAGTAACAATAAAATGTTTTAATTCAGATGGCAACCTTTCCATGACTCAACTTTTCATTTAGAATTCAAATGGCATCAGGTGCTGGTTTTCTGTTGGTTTTGGAGGCTTTTTTTGCAAGAACACTTAAACACAAAAAGCAGATGGCCTGAAATGCTTCCCTCTTTATGGGGCTGGGGCTTTACAGTTAAACATTTCTATTTTTCTTGGCCAAGGTATGGATTCTAGACCATGATCCAGGAAGCACATATGCCAATTAAAGGGGCAGCTATTAATATGAGGGGAGAACACCTTGGTTAAGAACACCTTTTCCTGCACTAGAGTTGGGAAACAACTCCACAGAAGAAAGGCATCAAATGTGGAGGACTTCATTACAAAAGCATTTCTGAATGTAAATAAGCACATTTAAGTGAAACAGGAATGAACAAAATCTGTATTCCACTGTTCTAATTGCTGCTCCTATAATCTTCTGAAAGCTCTCCATCAAAGCTAAAAACAGGCATGGCTAAAAGAAACCCAGGGGCTCATATTATTACAGACTTTGATAGCCAATGAAAATAAAATGCTGAAATAACAGAAATTATCCTCACCAAACAGAAAGGGATAATTAGGAATGAGAATGAAGGGCACTAAAGCTGTGACCATTGCTGCCTGTACCAAAGGAGCAATCACAGCATCCTTCAGCACAGCACTGATTTTCCAAATTCCTGAGCCAGCAGGCAAAAACTGCCTGTTCTGTTGATGGAAATAACACCCCAAAATAAGGCAGAGACAGAAGCATAACATTACTTGATGCCAGATGAACACAAGAGAAGCCCTGCAGCGCTCACTGGCACACACACAGACACAGTTCAGTTCTTAAAAAGAGGAATTACTGGAGTCACTTACGAATCCACGTGAAGAACTCTCTGGCCACTTCTGGCACACGCTGCAGCAACAATGGATTCAGGCAAACCTGGAATGACAGTGGCAGTTTTTAGAACTTAGTAGGCCAAGATATATTAAAAACTGAAATAAAAGTAGAACTTGGTCAGAAGCAGGCAACTCAAACAACAGAAATTTTACAATGTCACTGAAACTTTTAACAGTCTCGTGCTACTAAAATAATGAACACTATTTTGTGTTAACATTTTCTTATGACACTCTTGAATGCAAAGAAACTTTTTTGTTTAGTAACTGTATGATACATGACTTGCAAAGACTACTGAGTTAAAGCTTGGCACCAGTGTTTTCTCTAGAAACCTTGTGATCATAAACAGATTGAGCACTTGCCAGCACACTGATACCCAAATTCTAGTGGGATGTTCTGTAACTGCATCCCTCCTGATGCAGACAGGTATTACCTGAGGGCATTTTTGTGTATTTTTGTTCACTTCCAAGTGTCTGACATAAAGACTGTGGTTGTCCTTAAAGTGATATCCCTATAGAAATCTCCCATGTCATGCAATTATACTGTGTCAAATCAGTATGTCTTCACTACACTTAGAGAAAATTACATAGTAAAAAAGCACACCAAAAGGTTAGTGATATTCCTCTACCAGCAATACATGCTTGGGGTGGCACAGGAACCCCTTTGGAAGTCTAATAAAGAAATGAGGCTGTTCTGTAATGCCTGTTCCCACTCAGCAGATTTCCCAGGCCCAGCTGGATGACTGGGATCTCTGAGCACATTCAGGAAAGCAGGACAGCTCGTGGGCTGAGGAGCTGCAGGACAGCTCAGGGGCTGAGGAGCTGCAGGACAGCTCAGGGGCTGAGGAGCTGCAGGACAGCTCAGGGGCTGAGGAGCTGCAGGACAGCTCAGGGGCTGAGGAGCTGCAGGACAGCTCAGGGGCTGAGGAGCTGCAGGACAGCTCAGGGGCCGAGGAGCTGCACGGCACTAACTCCACTGGAATCTCTTTTTGGCTGTTTAAGCAGGTAATTCAGTAACAGAGATTAAAACTCTGAGGGGCTGGTATTAGGAGACACTTAGGCCACGTCTTCAATTAAGGGATGAGATTAAACAAAGTGAAAGGAGTTGTGGCTGATCTGATTTACAGCAGCGCCAGGAGCAGCTGCTCCAGTGCAACTGCAGAGACAGAACTGCAAGAGGAAAAATCAGGCGTGGGAGAGCACAGTCTTTTTTGGCTTGCTTCATGACAAACATCATCTCTGGCAGAATTCCAGGCCTATTCCAGCTGTCAATTTCCTCAGAAGGAATACTGATTTCACATACAAATAAATCCTGACGTTACCAATGTGATGATTCATTTAAAACACAACCCAATAGTTAAAGGTTACTGAATAATTCCCTACTACTTGTAAGGCAGCAGTTTTCACTTACTTAGAGTAAGAAGCTGTTAGACTTTAATGGGATATTAAGCACAATTTAGCCCTCACAGAGACACAAATAAATAATTTTAAATGGCTAAGCTAACCTTTATTAATGCTAGAACCTGAAATGCAGTCTAGGAAACATCTCGTGGGACTCAGAGACACTAGACCACAGTTTCACAAATCCTTTAAGCCAGCAAAGGCAAACACAGACATCAAAATAAAGAGGTTCAACCTCTGGGCCCTGATCTTCTGCCACTCCTGACCTCCTTCTACATCAAGCAAAGGGTCAGTTTTTGGGAGAGCAGTTCCACGGTGGTGTCCAAAAGCATAAATGCTTGGTTCAACACAATGGAGGTTTTAGGACAGGCATGACAAATTTCCCAGGAAAACAGCTACAACTTCCCTTCAAATTTTCTGGCTTAATGAATACTATTTTGATGGAGAAAATCCTTTTCTGAATTGATAAAGCAGAAAAAGTGACAATAGTTTTGCATTGCAAAACTCCACAGCAGTGAAGGCTGACAATTAACCTCTGGGAGTAGAAAGAGGGATGAACAATCACACCAGTTCCTTGGGCATTTGTTTCGCAGCCTAGAAAGGCCAATAACCTTTAGAGTTGAATTTTTTGGAAGCAAGAACTCAAAACACAGAGCACTGTGAACAAGGAGAAAATACTCCACTGCAGCACACCCCTCAGAACTGCCAGGAGACCCTGGCTGCACACACTGATCATGGGAGAGCAGCTCCACGTTCAGCTGCCCCCCATTTATATACACGTTCCATTTCACTCCCTCTATAAACTATCTGGAATAGAATCTACAACTGCTATTTTGTTGGGAGTTCCTGGAAAAGGTTTTCTTTCCCTCAATGGGGCACAGAGAGTATTACTCCAGAAATGGAATTGAGAAACTTGTTTCTCCTTCCTTATTGATAAAAGCCACTGAGAAAGTGTTGTAAAACATCACCAGTGCTGCCTGGCTGACCTGGGCTGGAGTTATAGCTACCAGGGCATAACTGATTGCTTTAAGCTTGATCCAATTGATACTGTGTTGGAGGTCTGTTCTTCCATTAACCTTGGATGAAATTGTTCCCTGAATTAGCTTCCTTGCTCTTGAAAGCTGGCATCAATTTTCTGCACCAACCCTTTGCTTCTCAGATCCCGTGGCCCCCCACGTACCCACTGGGGATAGAGTGAGGCTGAAAGGCAAGGCCTGTGAATTCCTCCTCTTGGAGAGGCTCTCCAACAACCTGAGAGAGCAAGACACCAATTGTTCTGTGACAAAACCTCAGTAAAGCCAAGAAATAAGACTGTGCTGCGGCACCAGTTTCTGAATTCTCTTCTCCAACAGAAACAAAGGCACACAGGAAAGAGGCAGCTTTGTCAAGTGCCAGTTACTCCCACGTGGGATCTGGACTGCAGGATGGCTACTGGACAAAAGCCTTTTCCAAGAAAGAATGTTCTGGTAAACACACCATCATCATATAGGTACAGATAGTCCTTCTCTATCTAGGATAAAACTAAATAGGAAAAGCCTCCTCACAGAAATGCTCATTTATGTAATGGCAGCACGGGAAGCTGAACTGTCTCCTAGTGGATGCTCACAGACTGGTGCAAGATAGGTCCTCTCCAGATGATCCAATAACAGAGAAATATTACCATCTTTTTATGAATTGTTCCTACTTGGAAACAGCTTTCTATTCTGGACTTTGATTTGTCAAAAACCCTAAGCTGGATTATATCCAGCTTTTGAAATGTGTTCAGACCCTCGCTACAGGGCAGAGCAGAGTCCAGATTCTGAAGTTTCCCTTATGCCTAATGAGTAAATAAAGCTGGGCATCTCCAGGCTGTTTTCCTCCTGAGGGTTATTCTAACACTTCCTGCCACTTATCCTTCTTGGGGAACAGGCATCTGCTGGTTTGGTCATCTCAAGGGATGCAGAATTTAGCACTATAACCTGTACCACTCATGAAGTGTTTCAACAGGCAGTTGAGTAATGATTTGGATCCAGGAACTTGCATCACTAAGAACAACAAGATCTAAATGACAATCTACATCTCCTTTTAGATTACTACAAAAGAATTCTAAGATTGTACTGCTATCAAAATCAGTAATCAAATTACTGAATCATCATTGCCTTCTGCTACAATTAGTAATAACCAATATGTTTCTACCAAGTTATTGTGCATACTCCTTACTGTGAAGCACAGCACACATTTCACTCTATCTGAAATGAAAAGGGCTACTGCAAAAGAACATTTCCTCAAATAAGGTTCAAATCCAGACAATTTTTAGATTTGCAATGGTATTAGCAGGAAATAAGAAGTCTGAGTAGGAATTGCATGATCCAACCACAAGAAAGCAGCACCAGATCCAGATTTCAGTGTGTTATACATAAACATCTGGCAGCATAAAAGGGATTTATGTGGAGGAATAAGGAGTCCATACAATACTTGTATCATTTAATGTGCTGACTCAGAAGTTTTTCGTATTTGAGGCAGAATCAACTCAGAAATAGCAGTGCTTGCTACCAAGAAATGTTTATATAGTTTCTGTGTTTCCTGGCCCTTTCATATCCCACTTTAGAATGCTTACATGTGAAATATTTGCATTAGGTCAGATTGTCATGCACTTCATTTCTCTTACTAGAAAAAGAAAGATAAAGAGTTTTCCTTCAAGAAGGAGGACTGGTTAGTGCCAGTTGGAATCTCTATCATCATTCCTTAAAGCCACTGCCTTCTTCCTCCACTTACTAACCCTCATTTATCAGATGCAGTTATTAAATTAGCCTCTCTGGCCTTGCCAGGGAAACAGTAATTTAAAATTTCAGTGAGGTTGGACATTGCATCTGCACACAGATATAAACATAAAATGAGTGATTTTACTCATTAGTGATCCCTAGATTGCTACCATGTTCTAACAGGTAGAATTTCACAGGCAGTACTTGATACCCATCCAGCAGGTGATGCATTTGGTGCCTCACTGAAACACGAGTGCAAAGTCAAAGTGAACCAACTGGAGTCCCCAGTACTGGTCCAGGAGCAAGGCTGACTACACACCTGCCCTCCTGTGTTTGGACTTCTTGTTTGGAAAGAAAAAGAGTGGCAAGCAGATTGAATCATACCACACTGGCTCTAATTGGATTAACAAACACTGTGGCATGGCCACATCAGGTCTGTAGGACCAGTTTTTGTGTGGAAGGCACTGGGAGCTGCTGTGAAAGACTCCAGGGCTGCACCAGAACCAGCTGCAGCACGGGGGGAAGGCACCCAGCAAGCCCAGAGCACAACCACGGGGTCAGGACAACCCTCTGATGAAGAGCACAGTGCCCTCAGCCCCCTCTCACTGCCACTGCCTGAGCACTGTCTCCATCACACCTTCCTGGAAACGAACAGGCACATGAATCCAAATAAATCTCACAGAGGTGGCTGCTGCAAGCTGACCTTCAATTCTGCATCTGGCTGTTTCCAGCAGCCTCTGACCAAGATAATCTCCATTACATGAATTTTTGGAGCTTCCCTATGAAGCAAAATCAACTGCACTTTCACTTTCAAGAATAGTGTTGTAGAAGTAAAAAAGAAATAGAGGAACTGGTTACACATTATTTAGTTACCAAAAAACCAATTCTACTTTTAGTTTCAACACAGCAAAATTCAAATTTGAGATAACTGCTGAGCTACAGAACTTTTTTCTTCAGCTTTAAAAGCCAATTAATTTTAAAAAGTGTTACAAAATAATTCAAAGTTATAACTCACCTCTGTGTAATCAAAAATTAATTTTGGGCTTACACACTGTGCCTCCTGCTCAGCAGCTGTACATGATGCTCTAGTGATGCACTGCCTTTAAATGGACACAGTCACTGCCCTGAGCAATTTATAAACAGCTTCATGTGTGTGGAAGTATCTTGGTTCCTTAAGCTGTTCACTGCAAACTATTTCCCAGTCATCCAGCTGATAAGTTTTTACTGAATTACATGAGATTCATCTTGAAAAGGCTTAAATGTTTAATTTGCTTTACTGTATCTACTAAATAAATCACATGTGGCTCTTTCATAACATAAAAGTTGAAGGAAAATATATTAAAAATGCTGGAACACAGACAATTTCAAAACAATCTTCTGGAGTCAGACAGTTGACCAGCTGCAATAAATTTTGCTTGCATCTGAACTTCTAAGAAGAGAACAGCAGCTGACTCTGGAGGAGCTCACCACACCATCTTCATGGTGTGTTTTTGGTATAAATG
Source organism: Chiroxiphia lanceolata (assembly GCF_009829145.1). Classification (NCBI taxonomy): domain Eukaryota; kingdom Metazoa; phylum Chordata; class Aves; order Passeriformes; family Pipridae; genus Chiroxiphia; species Chiroxiphia lanceolata. The sequence continues at coordinate 4,584,970 of NC_045650.1, forward strand.
GAACTTTAAAGGCATTTCATAATTTAATTGGAAATTAAAATATTTATTGTATATAACAAGTTAAAGATAGTTAATTAAATTTGAATATTAGGTTTGATTAATTTTAATATGTGCTCATATTGCAGAACACTATCAGAAAATATTTCTACATTACAGAATATGGTATAGAAATGTCAATCCACTGAGACAAGTGAAAAATCATAACTGGTCAAGGAAGGAGCCTCAAGTAAAGAGTTTCTTCTCCTACACTGTAATTCCATATAGTTATCTGTATCCCATCAGGGGAACCTGGCAATGCAAACCATGGACTCTGACAGTTGGTACAAATAAATGTTATTTAGGAAAGGAATGACATTTCCTAGTGGAACAGACAAATGTGTCTTTTCAAGTGCTCCTGATTCAGCCACAACTTTGCTGAGCCTTTTTCTAAAGGAGTTTGTCACCTTGATATGCAGATGACCTACTCTGTATTTTTCAAAGTAGGTGCACAGGAGTCCAACAATCTCTTATTTTGTAAGATCAGCAATATAATCTGAAAACCTGAAGAACACAAACAGGCTGAGAAGGACAACAAAGGGTTCACAGAACAATGAGTTTTCTCCCAAGAGCAGCCAGGGACATTGCACAGGATCTGGGAAAGAAACCTGCCTGAGGCAGCAGTAGGAGCCTAGACCTCCAAGGTGGCTGTCACAGCATCTCTGCTACACCCCAAAATCCAGACAGGAAACCAGGCCAGAACACAACCCTTCAATTTTAGCTAGGTTAAAAAAACTCAGAAAGAAGACAAAGGCATGTTTACATCTGGAGAATACTAAAAAAACCAAAGGGGGACACACGGGACACGGCACAGGACGGTGAGTCAGTGTTCATTTTGTTTGACATCCACGTGGACAGGCAATGACTTATTCACAAATGATAATAAAAACGTGGCTCTATTTCCTCCTTCCAGACATCAACATTACCAGTCAGTGCCACTGTGTTAGTCCACAGTGACCAGTGACATCAACAAATATCCACCTTCAGCTGGTTTGCCATCGAGCTTTCAACTCTAAATAGCTGCTGATGGAAACTGAAGATTGTGCAGTTATATAAAGTAACATAACCAAAATACCAGCCTAAAAGATGTATTAAAAAACATTTTTGGCACATCCTAAAAATATCCTGCAACAATAAAAACATTAGGAATTATTTATTTTTTTTAAAATCAACCTTCAGTGTTCACTTCAAAATTCACATCCATAATATTCAGGTTAGTTTTTCAAGGTGTATTTTAAAAATAGTGTTAGTATCTGGAAGTGATTTTTCCTAACACTACACTTACATAAGATAAACATAAAGTACTTACACCACTCCCAGCATATCGAACAATAAATAGTAGATTCTCCTGACAGGACTTTGATGACCTGGCAAAGCCCGAGTGCTTTCAGCCAAAATCATATGAAACCATAAATCACTCTTTATTTTATAGAATATTTCAAAATGGATTCCTGCTTTCCACCTTGAAAGTCATTTCATGTGTTATTTATAACCACTGAAAACCAGAATGGAAAGAAAATTGCATAGAACTAGAAAATTTACTGACTGCTTTTATAAAAAATAACTCCTTTTTAGAAAAAAATTAGAATTACTGGCAGACAAACTTGTGAATACAACACCTTTTAAAGAGCCATATCCTCTCCAACTTGCCCAGCAGTCATGCAGGCCTCGTGGAGCATCAGAAACAAGTTTAAGGAGTCAAGACTGAATACAGCCCAATGAACTGAAGAAACCCCAAGGTAAAGGATGCTCCTGTACCACAGCACAGGGCAGAGCCACACTGCACATCTTTGCACTTACAGGAGCTTCTGCCCTAAATTCAGTGTTGCTGAATGTTTTGCCTATGAATTCTCCTATTTGACAACTTCAATAATGAACCCCCTTAGCTGAACATGACTAATGCCCACCTTGAATTCCCAAATCCCAACTTGGATCCTCCAGGCTTTTAGACAATAAAAATCAACAAGCATCAATTCACAAAAAAGAGGTTCCATTTGCATTAAGCTTCCTACATTAAAACAGCTAAATGAGCCTGAAATAAAATTCAAATCTAACCTTACCACTCAATCTAATTACTAAAATTAACAGATGTACAAGTTACAAAACCAGGAAAAGGCCACACATGCAGAAAAGAATGCAATTACTACTATGCATTAAAAATACCATTTAAACAAAGGTTCTAGTTATTTCATATGACAATTAAATATCCACAGGTACACTCAGCACTGGTTACAGCATTACAAAACACAGTTGAAGACTAGGGTAAGATATTCCCTCAGGAGTCACTTCCCAAAGAGAAGACAGATGAAAGTTTTACTACAAATAATCTTCCATACTGAGTAATTTAACAGAGATTTTAAAAACATCAGTCAGTCAACAGTGTTAGTCACCACTTACGTATGTTCTGAGGAAAAGGGAATGCAGAGAAAAGACAAAACAATTCCTAAAATGCAGAATTCTGAGACTGGTTACAGCAAAACTCTCTACAGGTGGGCAAAAAGTCACCTCTGAATACCAGTGGCTAAAACAGCTAAATAGCTTAACATAATTTGTATAAACCTTTGAGTTTCTGCATCATGTACATAAACACTTTACTTCGTGGCAGTAAAGAAAGGATTATCCTCAAAAATCATAGAAGTTATGCAATTTTTAATATTATACCCTCACAGTTTGATACTTTAGCTTTTCATTATTAACTGTTCTTCTCATACACACAAAATACTCACAAACCTGTAGACATATGAAAATTTCAGGCTCATTTTTAGGGCTTCCACTCCATACAAGAGGGTTAAGAGCACAGAAGGGATCTCCTCATTTGCTCAATAACCTTAACTTTGCATTTTTAGTAGAGTTATGGTCAACAGCGGGGTAATATGTTTTCTTAACTCTCAGAAACTCCATAAATAAATCAGAAATCCTTTAAGCAATTACACAAACACTGCACAGGAATTGCTTTCTTTTCCTGCTAAACACTGAAATTACAATAAGAAACCCACTCATTCTATTCCAAATGACTGGAAATCTTAAATCCCAAGGACACAATTTGACAGATTAGTGGACTCCAAAAACAGAGTTGCTGATGTCACATGGAAAACAAGAACATTTAGAAGCGTCTTCCCATTTGTGCTCCAATCAACACCCTGAGCTCTTCACAAAGGCAAACAAAATCCAGGTGTAAATTTGGGACCTACGAACAGTGGTCATTTGGAGCATTTTAATATTAGATTAGAGCTCAATGCTGAATTGAAGGTGGGTGGTTTATCAAGACCAGTCTGAACCAAGCCACTATCACTGGGTTCTACACACAGAAATCTACTTCCATACATATAAATTATTTCAATCCACAGGCAGCAAGAATCTTATTTCTCAAGGAGCATTTTAAAATTTCTCCAGTAGTTACACTGTGGTTTGTTTCAGTGAGACATTCCAGGTCTCCATCATTATTGACCAGAACAGGATGAACTTGTACAGGATATAAAATCGGCAGGAAGTTCAGAATTAAGGTGTGTGCAATCGTTCATAGATTAGAAAATATGCTTTAATGAGAAGGACTCAAAAAATTTTTGTTATTTTTAAGCACGCATAGAGACTGGAAAAAAAACCTAAGTATCAAAGTTTTTGTATTGTAGGATATGATTAAAAAAATATATTATCAGCATATACCACCTATACTGCAACGAGGTGGGGTTTAGCTCTTCAGAGCTGTTTTCGGCTCACAAAAGCAAACCTGCCCAGCAGGACGGTGTTTCGGGAAAAAGGGCTGGCAGGGGAGGCAGAGTCAGTCAGACAAGGCTTTCTGAGGCACCGAAGGAACCCCCGGCTCAGGTGTGCGGGGCACGGGCGAGTGCCCGCTCACAGGGCCGGGGGTCGCACAGAGACGGCCCCACCCGCACCTCCGCCACATCTCTATTTCTAAACACATCTGGACACTTACGTGTTATCAGCAACCCTGGGGCGGGCTGCGATTGCCGGGGACGCTGTGAGGGCGGCTGTCCCGGCAGCTGTCCCCGCAGGCACCTCGGCAGCCGCTCGCAGCCCCAGAGCCCCCAGCCCGCCCTGCCCAGACGCCGCTGCCTCCCCTCAGCCTCCAGCTCCGCCCGCGTCCCCCTCCGCCGCCCCCTCGGCGACACGGCCGAGGGGCCGTGCGGGCGCTGCCCCCCGGGCCCGTCCCGTGCCGTCCCGTACCGGTGCCCAGCACCACCACCTCGAACTCCGAGGGCAGGTTGTCCGCCATCTTGGAGCCGCCGTCACGCGGCGCCGGCGGAAGGGGCGGGGCCGGCACCGGGGGGGTTCCGGGGCCGCGGCGGGGGCGGGGCCGGCCCTGAGGGAGGGGCCCCGAGGGAGGGGCCCCGAGGGAGCGGGAGTGGGAGTGGTCCGGCACCGCCCTCACGGCACCGCCCTCACGGCACCGCCCTCACGGACCCGCCGGGCGCGCCCTGCCAGCCCTCAGAGCCGCCTCCACCTCTCAGCCCCTCGGCCACGCCGTCCCTCCCATTCCTCGCCCCTCTGCTGTTCTCTTCGTCCGCAGATCGAGCCTTTACCCGGGATTCAGGAGTGTCGTGGGACGCGGCGGTGAAGGCACGCGAGCTCCGAGCATCCATGAGTAAACTCCGCAAATTCAGCCATACGGCGGCATTCCCCCTGCTTGGCCAAATGCAAGAAAATTCAGTGCAAACACACGTATTTTTTAATGATTTATGGGTCGATTATTGGGAAGAAATTCTTCATCGGGAAGGAATTGTTCCCTGTGAGGGTGGGGAGGCCCTGGCACAGGTTGCCCAGAGAAGCTGTGGCTGCCCCATCCCTGGGAGTGTCCAAGGCCAGGTTGGACAGGACTTGGAGCAACCTGGGCGAGTGGAAGGTGCCCCTGCCCATGGCAGGGGGTGGGACTGGATGAGCTTTCAGGTCCTTCTCACCCAGACCATCGTGTGATTTTGTGAATTCCACCGAAGTTTCTTGGCTAACCAGTTCTTCAGAGACAACAGATGTCACTTTTCTTATTTCCCCTGCATGCGCTGTTTCCAAAAGAATTCCTATTGTTTCTTCAATCTCATTGCTTAGTGCTTTTTATTAATATATCCAAGAAAGTACTTCCCTAATTATTTTAAAAAGTTCCCTTACTCCCCAACTGCAATAATTTTTTTCCTTTAGCCACCATGTCAACTGCAGATTTAAAAAGTGCATTAAGTTATTAGTGTAAGTGCATTAAGTTAGAAAGTGAATCATTAATCTAATGCCCTTTTTTGTTAATTAACAGCCATACTGTATGTTTGATTGTATTATGTTCTCTGTGTGCAAAACCCTCTCTGTTTTTCTCAACGCATCAATTAACTCATTTTTAATTTCCCTCTAAAGCCCAAAGTAACACTTTGCCTCCTCCTGCACCTTACAAAGAAAAGAAGTTGGAATCTTGAATGAAATCCAGGATCTACTGGTCCAGAGTAACTCCTCCTGTATTACCAGTCTGAGTGAAAGAACAGCAAGTATAAAACCAAATATTTGAAAAACCCAGATACAGCAACGTAGGCAGAACACCTGTGCCAGAATACTCGGGAAATTTCTGGAAAGTTTTGCTTTTTATTTTGCATTTAATGGCTTATATGGCTTTAAACTAATCTCTTGATGTTATTCATTGTGTATGATTATATTAAAGTCTTAACACCTTAAATCAATAATAACAATAAACCAGCTAGCAGCCTGTTAACACCTTATTACAAGCTCCTTGTTCACATAGCAAAAGAATAGTGAAAATAGTATAAAGTGACTAATGGAAACCAGAGCCCACCTTTACCCCCACGGTACTGCCAGACCTGCTAGAGCAGAGTCAGCACAGAAATTGGTCTAGCAGGAAACACCAAACAACAGAAGGACAAAAAATATATAGATTTAAACATCAGTGCTTCATTACTACACTGAGAAATGTATAACAGAGGAAATGAGTAGTTATTAATTCAGATAGGAGTAAGATCAAGTCTTATATTTCTTATATTTATGCTTTCAATCACCCCACAGAGATTTTGATTCAGACTTCCATTCTGCAATAATGTGAATGGAGCTGTCATTTCTACTTTTCAACATGCAGCACGGAAATTTAGCTCCAGAATTCTCACAGGGCTGGATCATCCTGACCTAAATGTCTTGTGTTGAGGAACAAAGCATCACTATATTGGTTGGATCAGATAAGACAAATTCCCCCTGCACATCCTTTTCCTGCTGAGGGAGGGCACACTCATGAAAATATAACATCATGGTGAAACCCTTTTGTTATTGTTTAACATAACTCCAGGACTGCGCTGGAGCAGAGCTATTTCACTGTCAATGTCTTACTGTTTCTCAAGTGCTTAAGTATTTATCCCACCACAGAATGCTGTTGTTTGGTGCTGTGAGTTCCTGTGAGCTTCATTCATAAGATGCAATCAGTGCAATCCTATTTCATGATGACAGTCATTATCCACTGGACCAGAAATCCTCCTTAGTACTATTTATTTGACAAAAATGATTATTCAGGATCTCTAACCGCCAGGTTTGTCAGTCCCACACAACACCAAAGTATTTCTCTGCACTTTACAGTTTTAATATCTGCAAGTGTAAGAAGTGAAATATGTAAGTATGAATAATTTTTATGAGAATTTCATGGACCTTGAGAAAATGTCTTGCCATGTTTTTCTCTTTAGCTATTTAATTGCAATGTCATATTAACAGAAAGCAGCATACCCAATTCTGCATGGATGAATAAACACATTCAATAAAGAAGATTTAACAGAGTAAATCAAACACTGGATTAAACATTTTCTGCATAACAGACCACAAAATGGGCATTCATTTTACCAATAGATCCTCTACATTAGAAACAAATAGAAATGCACACCAACATAATTAAACTGCACATCCTGTGGCCTGATTACTGAATTTCCCTGTATTTTGTTAAACTAGGTCTCATCAATTAGAATTGCCAAAATGCATTCCAAAATGCATACAGAAAAACTAAATGTAATTCTCTTAACCATTTGTATTCAATACATTTTCCCCTATGTTTTATGAAGTATATCCTATAATCCTATATATTGCAGGGGATTTATACAGCATTTTTAGCAAAAACAATTCAGAAGGACACATAAAAAGATCAATTTTAAGACTCCACTTTGAGCAGTTCTAAATACTTTTTCTGTGAGCAACTTTTCCTACTTTGATTTCCAGCAAAACATCTCTCCTAAAAACATGGTGTTTTGCTTTATAACTTTTATTTGGGATTTTCACATATTCATAGAAGTACCTCTGTTCCTTTAAAGTCTGTGTAGTTACCATTTACCTCTATCAAAATGCATTTCAGAAATGTAGTAATCTGAGCAAAACCTCATGTTTTTATGTTCCCATGGAGAAACACTGAAGCTCGAAGGAAAATCAGCAAGAATCAGCATTAGAACGATGGAGTTTCCAGTTATTTCGAGATCTAGTCTCAGATCATTTGATCAAATGTGTCTCCCTCCAAAAACAAACAGCAAATGCTTCATATTCCCTATGATGAATTTTAATTTTTTCGAGTTGCAGCCTCTTTATCCTGCGGTGACTTCACGTGTGAAATCTCATTATTCATTCTATTATTCCCTCAATGGCTACAGAATTTAATTCTACTCCAGTACCAGTTTGAATAAGGCTCAGCAGCAGGATCGGGCCTATTAGCTGCTTGAAACATCTCGTGAATAACCCGATTTATCCCAACCAAATGGCTCATTAGTTCAGGCAGCAGGGACATGTTTGTGTGTGGCTGCAGTTCTGCGTGGTTTTCATATGGAGTTTGCAGTTACACGACTGGCCCTCGCTCAAGCATGAACCAACTGGATTGTTCATTAACCACAGGAACAGCCACTCTGTGCTCAAGCATGTTTAGCAAAAAAAATTAGTTGTTTCCAAATTTAGTCCAAACTCCCAGACACCTTTATTCTATCTCCTCCTTGGTTACCACTGAGTTTTTCTTTCTTCCTGTAGTTAGTCCTAATCGTGCCCTCAAATCTTGTCTTTTATTAATGGCATTAGACCCTAAAGTACAAATTCCCATGAGATGGAGATACTCAGTTCCCATGGATGGGATGAATATTCCTCTGATACAGTCATCTTGGCCTTGGGACATCAGTGAACTGAACACAGCTTAAAAACTCTGAATAATAAACCCACATTCTCTACCTAAGGAGCACTGGAACTAATGTTGAAGTTGCCCTTTTGATTACTAAGATGTGGGTAAATGATAGGATTGTTTAGGGAGATGGGGAAAGAGAATTACATCTCACTTGACTTCTGTAAGCAGGCAAGGCAAGGAGTCTATTTTTCCAACCTTTAATTAATGACAATCTGCAACAATTCTGTAGGTCTCTCATGGCAGTCAAAACTTTCTTGTACCAAATGAACACAGAGGAGAGAAAAAACAGGATCATGGCTTTGATCAGGCTGCTCTGCCCAGCCTGGGTGGCAGAGGATGGAAAGAAAGCTCCACTCCAGCTAAATTGAGAATTACCAATGAGTTTTACAGGTCTCCAGGTCTCCTAAAACTACAGATGTGCAGGATGAAGGAGATTGTCTTTGCAGCAGCCTCAAAATGCAGGTTTTTTTTTTATGCTACAGGATAATCTTTAATCTTAAAATAGCTGATGAACTTTGGATGACTAATATGCTGCAGTTTTCATTGCTTGTCTCTCAGAGACGTGGAGGAAAACTTACTTTAGGAATTGGAGACATGGAGAACTAGTGGTGGTAGAATCAGACTGTATCTTGATTTACAGTGAGCTAACCCCATGTTATTGTGTACATTATATAGGGTCAGTCATGGGTTTATTTGACTTGATTACTTCTCTTGTAGTGGCCACTGAAATAATGACCACAGTTGACCCTCTAAGGATTTAAAGTATAAACTCTCAGAGAATAAATGCATTTTGTATATGTATCAAAGAATGTTTATATAGCTAAATTACATGTTCCAAGATTGGCATTTCTAAATACTCTTAATAACCAATCTCTTCTGTTTCTTCTCATCTACTGAAAATGGCAGCATTATAACAAAATGTGGTATCCATAACAGCAGAATAAATTGGGAAGAATTACTGAAATTATGCCATTGTAAACCAGGATGCTACAAAACAGTTTACAAATTCCATTATTTGTATATTCCAGCATCTTGGTCAATCATGGTATTTCTGGAATTGCCAGTAAACACCAGAAAAAAGAAATGGATTGGATATATGGGACTGCTGTATAAAGTTGGGCAATAAATCAAGATTTATTAAGATTTAATCAAGATTAAGTAAAGATGGACAAGTGTGTCTCGTGATATTCATTTACTACCCTATTTAATTTACAATATTACATGGAGCAGTTTTATTGCATAGTAAGGTTTTCATACTTGTGCTTTCCAGGTTTGGGAAAACTGTACCTTTTCCAGCACATCTGGAGACTGGGGCTTATGGAAGAAACTAATCTCTTTTCTCTGGAACTATTCCTGTTCTTCTTCATATTGCATTTCTTTTATTCATTTCTCTTGACTTGTTGCCAGTTTATGGATACAGATCCTTTAGCCATTAGGGCACGTTCCTACTTCATTCCAGTCAGCACAAGTTTTACCATGCAAAGTTCAGCCTCTCCATCCTGGTCTTTTCTGGTTGTTTAACCAACAATAATTACAGTTGGAGAGGAAATGTATGTTGCTTTAAACAGGAGAGAGGAGTAATTATCTCATTTCACTGTATATTTAAAATGTGCCCATAGAGATATTGAAAAAAATACAGGAATTGATCTGAGAGATGGATGATAGAGCATAGGAAGCAAAAAAAACCCCAACCAACCACAGAGTGGAAGGCTGTAGTTCCCTATTTGAGGAGAATGACAAGTGCAAGATTTCTGAGTAATTTTTTAAAAAGCAGTATTCTCAAGTCTTGAAAATCATAAATGGCACCTGGCTAAAATTAAAAGAGAGGATAAACCAAGACTTTAGGTTCTGAAACTGATAGAGGTCCCTTAGGAAACTCCCCATAAATATTCTCATATAATTAAAAGGGTTTAAAGTAGTCCATAAAGCCATGTGAATTGATGTGTCTCATATGCAGTATTTTTACCTAGACTTCACCAGAGAAACCATAAACAAAAGACTATAAAGGCCTCAGATGAAATGAGTTCTTGCCAGCTCAGATTCTTGTGAAGACACGTCACCAAGGACCCAAACACGAAACTGTATCCGAGAGACATCCAAAAGTTAGGAGGGAGTAACAGCCAGGGACTGACTTTCAGGTGAGGCAGGGTATCAGTGATGACACTAAGTTAAAAGATGAAGTGTAATGACTGCATTTGAAATTCTGTAAGCAGGTGGATAAATTGATAAAGCAAACATTATTCTTACTTTGAGGTCTGGGCTTGAGGTTGATTTGCCTCAGTCCCAATGCACTGGGTCTGTCACTGCTCCACTTAGAGCTCTGCATAAGAGCAAAGACTTAGTTGAGGCTTTGCAGCTGCAGTGATGGAAACAAATGCCAGACTGCATGTATGTGTGATGCTTCTGAGAGTTCAGGATGGACACTTATGATTTAACATCCATTTTTCATTAATCCAAACACAGTACACTCCATTTAAATGCTGCCTTTCCTTGTGCAGAAGAGTTCCACATTGCACTTAGTGAACTTCAATTAAACTGTACATGTCTAGGCAAAGAATGCTCCTACTGAAAACACTGTGTGTGCCACCTATATTAAAGTATTGGAAGTTTTTTAAGATGTTTGTGTTTTAATCTGTTTTCAGGGGATGATGGACCTGAGCACTGTAGCGTAACTGCAACCTGACTGTCAACCCCACTGCCTTGATAACAGGCTATTCTCCAGGTTGTGTGTTACTAGAGTGATATTGTGTCAAATGAAAACAATAACAAGTCAAATCTTGTAGTGTGAGTGAGAATTTTAGGTTCGAATGTGACAAATCATGATGCATAGTACTCAATAGAAGGCTTTTTTTGTTTGTTTGTTTAGTCTTAGCATCATCTTTTTAAGGTAAGATGTTGGCTTGGTCACTGTCAGCCCTAGCAGATCACAGACCCACACAATACAGTACAGCTCTGACAGGGCAATTTCTCCAGTAGCAGAGCAGCTATTCCTGTTCCTATTGCTATTCCTACAACCACCTCCCTCAGCCATTCTGCACCACAGACTCTCTGAGGGCAGCCAGGAGACTTTGAGCCATTCCACCTCACTTCTGCTCTGTGCCTGAAGGGACTCAGATCCCAGAAAGCAGAACTACCGAGAGCACAGTGTCCACTCCCCCTTTTTGCACCTACTTAGCACCTTATGAGCAGCACTTCCTCCTCAGTTTGATTAGATAAAACAATAGGCTGTAGCTCCTCACACTCTGAGGGTGCAATCTGAATATTAATTCCAGATAGTTGATGTGGACCCTCGTATCGACCCTTCCCTTAAGCCAGAAGAGACAGAATTCCCCCCCCCCCTCAGAAGAATGCTATGCTGTTGTAAATGTTGAGGCAGATTATTAGGAAGATTTGCAAGAATAACTACTTAAAATGGTCACATTCATTTTAAAGAAAAGAAATATAATTGGTATTTGCATAGAAGAAAATGGATGAATTTAAATTTTAGTTGATTATAATTATTGTCATCATAATCATCATCATTATCTTTGTATGTCTAAATGACTGATTCAAAGAAGAATTTTTAACACATTTCACATGTCAGTGCAATTCTTTTCTGTTTTGTGCTTCAGTGCTTGGGGTTTTTCATTTGCTTTTTTCAGTCTGAACTTTCCATGGAAGCTATTGTAATTTTCTTAAAAGGTGGAAAAATGTTTCAAAAGAAGTCAAATCTAGAAGTACTACATATGTACACTTTATTTTTTCAGTGAAACTTCATCAAACTGTACAGAAAACCTGTGGATAGATGTTGTGGGATGGCACTTTGAAATGCTCCTAAGAAAGAGATTATAAATAGCAAGGTGCTACCTAAATCTGGCCTTTTTAACGAGACAAGGGAGGTGAAACTGGGACAGTTGCCTACAAATTAGTAGGTGAACTCATTTAAGTGGTAGTGAATCCAGATGAGGATATCACTCAAGTCTGTTAATAAACTGGAACTGTAGGTAGACATCGAGCTCCTAAAGGTTCTCAAAGTTACTAATAGTTTGTTATTTCAATACTATGTATAGTGGTTCAGCTGATATTCTGTATTCCCTGTTAATGCTGCTACAGTAAAACCTGTGTGTTCAGTAGTAAATCTATATTGTGTGAGTTTATCAGGATTGGCAATTATGAAGGGTTCAGATCCACAATATCTGTTGGTGAAAGCAGTTTCTTTTTTACTGAGTATCACATCAAACCCGAGATGAGCAATCAGGACTACAAAGGCCTTGTACTGTGCATAGCAAAAAACGTGTCATAATTCCCATTTCCCTGATGGCTTTGAAATGACTATGGAAAGCATTTTGCAACAGAGGGATCATCATAGCTGGTGTGATAGCTGCAATTCCTGATACCTGGCATCTGTCACAAACAGGGCTTCATCTTCCATAACTTCACCTTTAGCATGAGTTCATTTTATTTGGTTCCTTTGCACTTCCATAAGGGCTACTAAGCCAAGTGTTAAAATCCTGTGCCTGCCCAGGGTTACTGTGCCTTGGGGAAACAATTGCTCCCTGCAGTCTTGCAGAAGGCAGTTTCCTGATAGTCTGTTTTCACATGGTTTCCTATGTGACAAGGAATTCCCTAAACAGGAATAGGGAATATATAGCCTAGTGGAAGCCTTATTTGCTTTTTAAATAAAATGATGATGTCTTCTTTCTTATTTTCTTGGGATGAATAGAAGTTGTTCATGCCACTACACAGAAAGACAGGAGCAACTCTTAAAAAACACGCTTTGAGCTGTAAATACTCACAGATTAGATGTCTCTGTCCAAGACACAGACTAAGGGAGAACCTGTAGTAAGGATTTCCCTGAAGTGCCTGTTAGAAGGACTGACAACTGATGAGTTGCAGCACAGCTGCACAACACCTTTGGCCAAAAGACAGACTTTGACGTTTTGAGAGTCTTCTGCTTCCTCACTATGTCCAGGAATTTGAATTTTTAACATATACTTTGTATAGAAAAGGATTGCACTGCAATATACTGGGTTCAGATGAGTTTCTCTTAATGGGAAATATCAAACCTGGGATTCCTGGCTAACTTCATGCACTGAAGTGACAACAATGTGCTCAGTCAACATTAATTATTAAAGTAGCAAGGCAAATTGATGTCTGAAGTTCTGTCACTCCAAACAAAAACATTTTTTTTTATTTTCAACAGTTTTCTTTGATTCTTTTGCTTATATCAAATTAAAGACTATCTAAAATATAAAAGAACTCACAGCTGAAATTTTTTTTTGTATTTAAAACTATATCATACATTTACATTTTAGGAAAAAAATATTTACATTCCAAGGTCTGTATTAAACTGTACTCTATTTTATATTTGTAGACTTTGTGGAATTAAAAAATTAGGGAAGATCTTGTCATAGCATATTTAAAATAATAATAGAGATAATGGAATCAAGTGCTAAGACATCCCTTCAGAAAAAAATCTGAATAAATACTTTTGCTTTACAGTCTTCCCCAGCGCAAAATACTCTAAAATTCATAATACAGATCTAGTAGTGGTCTCACAGGGCACTAAGAGGTTTTGGCATTGTAAATACGAGTAAGGAGAATTTTTAAAAACTCAGACTACAGGAGGGTTATGCATTAAATAATTAAGATCACAGGTGTTCCAACCTGTACTTTAAATTTATGGCTTGATCACCCTTATGCCTCCACAAGTCACCAGTAATTCCATCAGAAAGTCAATGAAGTTAAAGCATATAGAGCCAGGTTTATTCCATATTTCTGTGTAGGTTATCAATCACATCAAACTTGATGGGAAAGTAAGGAAGAGGAAAAGGGTTGATAAAGTCACTGTTACCTGGGGATGAAGAGAGACACTTCTTTTCATGTGACTGTTTTCCACTATATCCAAAAGTCCACAGAACATACTGAGAGTGATTTTGAGGCACGGAGATTGATCAAGTTAAAACCAGAGTTAAATATTTAACTCTGATCCCACTGTGTGTTCCTGTGACTGAGACTCAGCCTCAGTTCTGCAGTGGGTTCAGCCTCTGCAGGTGGTGCTTTGGAACGGGGCTGAAACAGCTGCGTGAGCCCAGTGAGGGCTGTCCCTGCTGGAGAGAACTGTACGGTACCCTGTGACTGACTCCACTAAATATTTACCTTTATTTATAAAAACAAACAAACATTACGTTCACTCTGTTTTCTTCAGCATGTGAAAAATTCTGACTGAGGGCTGGCAGACAGTGGCAGTGAGGCCTCAGGACCAGGCTCACTCTTTGGGGAGTTCACAAAGAGATGAGGAATCTGAGGGAGAGGTTTTTGCAAAGTCTGGGTGAAGTCAGGAGTGGGCAGTTGTACAGATCAGGGCCTGTACATGTCCCTGTACATCCCAGACTGCCCTCTTAACTCCCCACACATCCTACACCGCTTACTCAGGCAGGATTTTGCTCCTGTAAGGGAGAACATCCTGGACTTGATGAACTGCAAACAGTATCCCAAACAAAAGGGGTTACAATTGTTTAAATTTGCATTCTAAATTAAATACTTCGAACCTTCTCAGGCACATGGTTTAGGGATCAAAGGGCCAAAACTGGCATTTACTACCTCAACCAGTTTGGACCAGTTCCATTGATTTTTACTCAGAACTCCAGATGGATTTCAGTAAGAATTGGCAGCATAGATTGATATTATGTTATGGCTTTCAGAAGAAAGGTAGTGTTTTAAAAGACAGCATCATAAAATTGATGTACAAAGCAAAATACCCATTGATCCCCATTTCTGTCGATAAGATTTCTATAATTTGAGGATAGTAAAACACTGAAATGTGTAGTTGTATCCAAGGCAAAAATACCATTCACTTCCATGGAAACAGAATCAGGCTCAAATCCTGAATACTAAAATATTATCTGTGTGAGGAATTATTTAATTCTTTATTATTGCATTACTGGTATAGATATAAAAACCAAAAATATCTACAGAATTTCAAAATATAGTAATTTCTTAATATTTACTCTCATGCTTATAAAAGATCTGGACTCCTGAATGCTGTAAATCAATTATCCCTGTGTGTGTGAAATGCTGTAACAAGATCAATGAGACCTGAACACAAGGAGGCATCTTAGGATAACAGCTGCAGATGCACACATTCCCTGGTAAAAAATAAATGAACACACACTGCTCACCCTGATGCTTCTCCCTCCCCCACAGAAAAATCCCTGCCATTATCCTGCCCAACTGTAAATGCATAAAGGAAAACCAAATAAGAGCAGGGGGCAGTCAGTGTATCAGCACAAGCAAAGTACAATAAATGGTCACTCTCAGATCAAGGTGAAAGGAATGCTGTGCATTCAGGTTGGAAGTTTGGCTTTGATGGGACTTAATGGTCAGACTCTACTTCCAACCAAATGCTGTGCAGTTAATGGCTCTATGGAAAACTGCAAGGATGGATCTTTACTGTCTAAAATACATATTGGTTTTAAAGATGAGCTCAAGATAATTACTTTCACAATATGAATAATTCTGCCACTTGCACTTCCACAAAGTAGATTCAATAAAATACTGAAAATATTTATTCAATAAATCAATTACACTTCTACGGAGCCTGGATAGCTATAAATATTTTCCTCATTGATACAATTCTGTTTACAGAAACCTACTTTCAAGGAAATGACTCTTAAATTTTTTTATTGGAAAATGCTTTGCAGTTAAAACAGGAGAATGAGAATTAATGAAAAGTCCACATGAGCCTTACGTATAAATATATAAAAAAATAGATTTTTTTTTTGGTTACTTGAAGTAGAATGTGATGTCCATGTTTAAAAATACCAAAAAAATGTACAGAAAATTAAATACCTTCTTGTCCCACTAGATGGTGGTGCCTTCAGATTAGGGCTGAGATGCTCAAACAGACAGAGCAGCAAAACTTTTGCTTTCCTTAGCTGACCTGCAAATGTAGAGAGTGAGAGATGAGGATAATCTTGTTCCTCTGGGGATAGTAACAAGCATTTGGGTGTAATGACTTACTGAATATATTGGAGTACATGGAATTGTGTTCACAGTGGTTTGCTATAAAGTGTGTTTTAACTTCAATACACATCTAATAGTATTAATTTTTCTTCCTGAAGAAGAAAAGATGCAAACAACACTGAACCTTAATGATGATTGTATCTCATGTAAAACAGCCCTGTTACACCGAGGTCCTGCCTTTGCAATTTTGCTGCCCTCTGTCCTCAATCAAAATCCAGATTAAAGTAGGGGATCATTAGCAACAACTGCATCTTGTACTCCTGTATTTCACTGGAACAAGCTTAAAATTACCACTCCCATTTTTATATGACAAGTGTACTCCTTGCTCTCAGGGAAAGGCATTTTCACGTCGGTTAAACAAAAAACGATGGTGTCTAAGGCTGGCAGGTCACCCCTCCTCAGTGAGAGCAGCCAAGGGAAGTTTTAATGAATGGGCAAAGTAGAAGGGACCTTGTTTGAGAGTCATGGTTGTGCTTTAGCTATCTCAGGTTCCTGTAGTAAACAGTCCAATCCTTCCTGCCTCATGTGAGCTCAGGGCAGTTCTGTGAACTGGGAACTTGTCTCAAAGGCTGTGTCTGTGGAGGACTTTCGAGGACTTAAATATCATGATGTACATTGGTAGTATGAAAAATTTAAGATTAAAATTAAGGGCTGCTTTATGGATGAATTACTCTGGTCAGATAAGCTCTAACATGAGACTTTCCAATTGTTCTTTTAAAAGATGATGTAATGGTACAGAGCAGTTAAGGATGTCCGTAAATGTCTTGGAAAAGACAGCATTAATCAGGAATCCTGGACCTCTGTTGGAATCTGTAACTGTTGTTGCTCTGTGTGTTTTACTGCTATCACTGCTCCCAGGTGGTCACCCCATTTATAATACCCAGGGTCATTTAGAAAGCAGCCCTCTTTGTGGCACAGTTTGATTCCTGTGTTCCTTCCATTTATTCTGTTCCTCCTACTCGACTCTTTCCCTTTGCCATTCCCACATTTGCAACATCTACTCGGTTTCCCATTTCCTTTACGAGTAATGTACATGAACAGCATCAAAGTGCTGAGATATCAAATTGGTCTGATTTCCAAGGAAAGGTTAAGGTCCCAGTAGTCCAGATCCTTCCACGTAAGAACATCACAGCCATAAAAGGCTTAATCTGAGACTTTTTAATGAGGGGAATCCCTTTGTATGTGCAGAGGACTGGGGCAGAAGAATTAATATAGAAATGGATTGGATGCTTGGTTCTTCTGTAAAGCTTTAATTATTTTCCATGTTAGAATCTCCCTGAGGGTATTAGGGAGAGAAGATCTGTTCTTACTTTCTCTAGAAAGGTGGGCAGGATTTTCTGAAAGCCTGAAGAAGCAAAATTCACTCCAATCATTGTAACTCACTGCCATTAGGGGTTGAAATGCAGCATTTGCCAGGAGGGCAAGTTCTTTATTTGATCCCTTTGACTGTACCAGTATAACTGCCAATCATAGGAAATACCTCTAATAACTCTTCCTTTTACTTAATAAGGAATACCACATCTTTAAAACATTAGAAACAGATGTCACTGCATTACTTCACTGCTGATGTATGTAATAGAAATGACACACTAATTAATTTAATGCAGTATAAACGTACTGATTATTTATCATGGCTGACAATAAAATTATGAAAACATTCAATTACAATCAGTGGTAATTCATTATTTATTGATTCTGCATTATGCACACGTTAATACAATACATTTAATCACCTAAGAGAAGGGATCATTTTTCTATTGATACTTAGACATTTAGATTCATCAGTTTTATGTAAAATCTTTGATGTTTAGGTGGGAAGTTTTAATCCACAATTCCAAAAAAACCTCAACTGAAATGTCAGAACTAAATTGAATTCGAGTGTCAAGTACAAGTGCGTCTAGAAAAATGTGGGCACTAAGAATGACAGACTAATTTCAGTCTCTTTCTCACGTCAGTGGCCTACATTAGTTAATATAATCATGGTTAGTCTTTGCCAAGTAATCCAAGGCATTAAACACTAACCCAGCAAAAAATTAATAATGTTTTTTCTTCCTTTTCAAGCCTTTACTCAGAATTAGCACCATCAGTGGTTTGCGTGCTCAGGATACAAGCTCAGAAATCACTGGGGTATGTTGGGAGCTTTAGACTGGGCCTGGGAAATCTCATTGTTAAGGATGAGGAGAATGTCATTGTCACTCGGTTGGAATTCAGCAAAAAGTGGTGTTTCATTTCATTATGACCAGGGTGCATTGCAAATACATCTTCCAATTATTTTTATCCTTCATTTTGGGCCTACCTCTGACCCTCATAACTTTATATGCACATTTATTCACTCACATTTATTTTAAGGACCACCAAAGTTCTCCACTAACAGGGAGCATCTTCTCCTACAATCTACTCACACTGGACGTACCTATATGAAGTTTATAGAAAAAATTCTTTATATTAAAAAAATTCCACCAGGAATCTTTACACTGAATTCCTGTTTTTATTGTCTTGCCTCGGTAAACTGAGATGAAACACAAACATCACTATTGAGCTTTCCAGCCTTCTATAAGCAAAATTATTATTTTTAATTAATATCCTAGTGCTCACTTAGAAAGCTGTCATTAGTTTTTATCATTGTCTCCTCCTAGTCAGTTGTGTCACCCATCACTTCCTCTATGGGCTCCCTGGGAACCAGGAGCCACGTTTATGCCAGCTGGCAAGAAGTGAATTCCAGAACGCTGTTGACTGGCCCTGCCTGGAATGGCTCTTCTCTCTTCTGCATCAGGAAAGAGTTCTTTCCCATTTCCCTCCAATGGGGCATCTGCAATGATGACAAAACCAAACCCAAACAAAATAGAACCTTTGCTTGACATTTCACCCTAGAAACACAGCCAATTTTCATATAGGATTAATACACCAATATTGCTGTAGTTGCCAGAATTAAGAAAACGTTTTGCATACCAGCCTGGAAGGAACAAAAATACTGAAACTTTAGTTTTAAAGTAATATTCTAAAATATTTATTTCAGCTATAGGGAAGCTTAGTAGTTTGTACCCATTCAAATTACAGCCTGCTGGACTCCATTCAAATAAACCATCTGGATACTTTATAACTGACAAGATATTACTGTATGATTGTTAGGCTTTGGTAACTTTGCCTTGTCTTTAACAAAATTACAGGGAAATAATAATATTCATGGATATAGTTGATTTGCACAAGCTTAGTTGAACTGGACAGCTGCCTGGCATTAATTCTCAAACCTTGAGCATTTTCTAAGTTTCAGAGCAGTTCTTCTCTCCATGGACAGTCACCTCTCAAGGGTACTGGTTTTACTACAGCCTTTATGATTTTATATTGCTTCATGCCACTCCAACTTGCTGGGTGTTGATGCGCAAGGCTTCCTCTGGCCTTGCAAAAATTCAGGCTTATTTAGAAATATGTTTAGTTTATGGAAGATATTAAAGTCAAAAAGGAAAAAGAATTCTCGCAGTGGATTTTGATTGTCACATTAATCTCAAAGGAAAAAAAAAAGTCCTTAAAAAGGCAGTGTTTGAATCTGATTTATTAGATCTCCTAATGGCAATTATGTCCAGAGAATTAACGCCCAAAAGTTTCTATTTGAAGCCAGTTATTTATTATTTCTATAATTCCCGGTATATAAAAATTGCAGATGAGTTCAGTGCTCTGTTGTACTAAACACTTTGCCAAGGTAAACAGTCCCAGCCCCACAGAACTTCCAATCTAAGGTTTGGATCCTAAACTAGTTTAAAATATGAGCACTCTTATTGAAAGGCATTCATTTAACTTATGTGAAAATTCTTCAGGCAGTCAGGTTATGGGCCTAAAACCAGTGGCCAGGCTTCTTAGAACACACATGAAATCAGTGGGGAGAAGGGGAGGTTCCTTCAGAGTGTAATTTAGATAATTTATGTTCACAAATATAGCAATTTAGTTAGCACACAGTCATCTTCCCTCATTACTCATAATGCAAAAATATTCAACTTCGCAGAAAAGGTGCCTAAATAAGCAAGCCTGACAAAAGGAAGGAGAAGATGGAATCATGGAAATAGCTGAAATGCTCTGTTGGTATTGCTTGCTTGGAAAAGTTTTGTTTATACTTTACTGTTTGCTTTGTTTACTGAATGCCTTAGAAATGAATGCTAGAAAGAGAGGAGGAGGAGAGTGAAAAAGTTAAAGGACTAGAAAAGAAGGAAAAATAAAAGACTGAAAAACAGTGGGAACAAACAGAAGGCAAGAGGAGCAAAGGAAGAAAGGGAAGAGTTTAAGAGATGTAACGTACGTACACTGAGAGAGGGTAATAAGCAAATAACCAATGTAGCCAGCGTGTCCTGGCTGCTGCTGGGTGTGATTCTGTCACTCGACTCCTTTCTATAGAACTTGTCTGACCATCTTTCGACTCCACTTGTTCAGGGAGAAGGGGCGCACAAGTCTTGGCAGTTCTTGTGGCAACCGACCTGGTTCAGGCGGGGGAGACACGGGATCCTCCCGGCTCCCGGGACCGCGGCGTTTTTACTGAGGTACCAGATGGTGCTTCTGGTGCACAGTCGGGCGTGAGGAGCGGTCCGAGGCCATTGTGTCTAAACCACAACTGATGCCGCATCGAGCCTGGAAACATCAAGGCAGTTACATCTCCGACCTCCTGAGAACGGGCTTTGCCTCGTGCGAGTGATCACAAACTTCCTCATCTCTCGCAGCTCTCTCCCTCCCTCCTGCCTGTGCCCCTCTCAGGAGGGGCTCAGCTCTAGACCTGACTCGGTTGGCTTTAGACCCGACTCATTTCGCTGCACACCGACCCCCCTGCGCTGTGCTGCCGCTGCCCCGCCGCCCTGCCCGGCCCGGAGCTCTGCGCGGAGCCGCCGTGCCCGTCAGCCCGGACGGGTCCGATGTGTCCCGTCCCAAAGGCAGCCTCGCACCGCCACCCCCGCTCCCCACGGCGGCGGGGCACAGGTGTCTGAACACTCGGCAACGGGCCAGAGCGCAGCGACCGCTCCAGCCCCCGGGGGGAAGGGACCAAGGGACCGCTGCCTTCCCCTCCTTCAGAGCGCGGGGGAGCGGGACCCCCTCTACGGTCCGGGGAGCCCCGCGGGACCCCCTCGCGCCCCGAGCAGCGGGACCCCCTCGAGGCCCGGGAAAGGGGACCCCTTCTCCTCCGGGGGAGCCCCGCGGGACCCCCTCGCAGCGCGGGGAGCGCCCATTGAAACTTTGCCCCGAGTTGCGGGGTCGCGGCGCTGCCGCCGGGGCTCCCCGCACGCCCCCGCCCCAGGTGCGGGCCGGCGCTGCCCCGCCCCGCCCGCGCCCGCAGCCACTGGCGGCGGCGGTGCCGGCGGCGGGCGGGGCGCATTGGCTGGAGGGCGCCGTCAGTCTCCCCCGGCGGCGCTGGGGAGGGGTCTGGGCGCTGCGTGCGGGCGGCTCGGCGGCTCCGCGCGGAGCGCAGCGCGGGGCTGAAGCAGCCGCGGGAGCCGCGCCGGCCATGGCGGTGTCCGCGCCGCCCGTCATCGCCGCCACTTCCAGCGGCGGCGGCGCGGGGGGCTCGGCGGGCTTGTTCCGGGCGGACCCGCTGTACTCCAGCCCCGCGGAGTCCCCGCGTCTCACCAACAGCCTCGTCAACACTTTCCTCTCGGCCGGCGGCGGCGGGGCCGGCGCGGGCGGCGGCGGCGGCGGCAACGAGTGTAAGATGGTCGACCTGCACGGGGTGAAGGTGGCCTCGTTCCTCGTGGAGGGGCAGGAGCTGATCTGCCTGCCGCAGGTCTTTGATCTCTTCCTCAAGCACCTGGTGGGAGGGCTGCACACGGTCTACACGAAGCTGAAGCGCCTGGATATATCGCCCGTGGTGTGCACGGTGGAGCAGGTCCGCATCCTGCGCGGGCTGGGGGCCATCCAGCCCGGCGTCAACCGCTGCAAGCTCATCACCAGGAAGGACTTCGAAACTTTGTACAACGACTGCACCAACGCGAGGTGAGCGCACGGCCCGCGGCGCTGGGGTCGTGGGAGGGGTGCGGAGGCACGGGGGGGATGCGGGGGAGCGGGGCCGGGGGCGGCGGGGCCGGCGTGGAAAACTTTCCCGGCTTCCCGGAGCCCCGCGGTGCCGGGAGCGCCGGGCAGCGGAGCGGCTCCGCGCCGGGCTCCAAACTTTTCCCCGGGGGTAGTTCCCGAAGACAACTCCTCGAAAAAAAACAAAGCGGAAACTTTTCTCCGCTGTTTTTCTCCCTCTGGAACTCGCGGCTCTGCCCGGGACCCGTCGCTCGGCAGTGCCCCGGGCAGGGCTGGAACCGCTCGGTCCGAGCTCCGGAGCGGCCGCAGCCCCGGCCCTGCCGAGCCCGGAGATCCCCGCTGGGTCCCGCAGAGCCGGGATTACAGTCCTGGTCTGTGACCTCACGGCTGCTGCCTTTAGAAATGATAATGATCTAAATAAACGCAAAACCCTCTCGGGGCTCGGTGGAAACGCTGGTGCCGTGGGGCAGAGTGGAAGGCAGGGAGTTTGGGGATGGCATTCCCTGGTTCAGCAGTTGGCGAGGGACTTCCTCGGAAAGATTTCCCTGCCAGCGTGCTCCTGCTTTCTGTGGCAGCAAACTTTCTGTGCAGAGCTTTCAGAGAGCTTTGGGTGCGATACCCGACCTGCAGCCTGCAAATCTTCGGTAACTTTGGGGGTTATGTCACGAATTGCTTAGCACTGAACGTGGGTGTTTTTTAATAACAACTTGATTTCGTGCTAATTTGGGGCCTGATCCTGCTCTCGCCGCTGTGAGCCGAAGTAGGAGCGGACTGGGCGTCCTTTTTTGATTGCAGTATTTCCTTTGTTTCAAATCATTTTATATTACAGGTGTCGTTTTAGAGATGTACTTAATTCCTAGATAAATTAATACGAACTATGTGTTTCTTTTCTTGCTCCTGTTCTGTTTCTGTAACTCCTTCTCCCGCTGCCCATTTCAATGTCAGGCACCTCGGTGACATCACACCTACTGCTTTATTCAAGTGATGGGTTTATAAGTAAACTCTGAGACTTACATTAATATTATTCAAATACATTTAATTACTCAGGGACACGTTTAACATGTAAATGCTTCTCTGAAATGTTTCTGAAACTCGGCTGGCGTGGAAGCTGACGATTAAAGAAACACGTCTTCTTGATTTCTGTGATCATGCCAAAGTTTTCCCTCAGGGAAGTACAGGATCTGATATGATGATACAGCCTGTAGATACAATCTGATGGTTTCTTCTCTCCTTACAACTAGTGATTTAAGATCTGGAAATGCTGAAATGGTAAATATTTAAAACCTGTGTTTCACAACTCTTGTTTTTTTCCCCTCTGACGAAGACTTATGGCTGTGATAGGATGAGGGAACAGGTAAAGCAGGGAGCAGTGGGGAGGGAGGCAGGTGAGGAGCCAAGGGATGCTCTGGGGGGTCTGAAAGGAGCAGTCAGAGGAACAGAGCCCAGGCCAAAGGCTGGAGATAAGGCAGGAGGAGTGTGAAGGGGCTCTACCAGGGCAGGAACGTGTCTGAGCGGAGCCAGAGCTCTCAGCTGAGGAACACACGTGTTGAATGTGCTTAAGCACAAGCTCTCCCTGCCCTGTTTTGTAAACACTGTATTTTTACCTGTTCAAGACAAACAAATCCTGGCGCATTTCCCCAAATATTTACTGAAACCGGCACTCAGCCTTTGTTTATGTCTCATGGAAGCGCCACTGGTTCCAGGAACCTGCTGATACCCATGTGTTTTGCATTCAGTGTTTCAGGTGTGAAGCACGAGGAGCGTTACCAGCACACCTGAAACTTCGCTCAGGGGTTGTGACTTAACGTTAATTGTGTTCCATCATGCTAATTGAATGCTTTTCATACGTCATTTTACTTACAGATTATTATTTCCCCTTGATCAGTCCATACTTACTGGAGAGAATGGTGGATAAAAACAGCTAAATGCACGAGTAATCTAATTATTTGTGTTTGCTGTGAAGTGACCTGGGAAGCACTGCAGTGTTACCAAACAAATCAGATGTGGTAGAACTGTTAAAGCCGTGCACACAGGATTTAGTTCTGTACCTGGAAAGTAAACACTTGGACAAATGTGATCTTCAGAAGCATTACTTTCAACTAGGAATATTATGTTGCTTTGGTAATAAATATTTTTTTAATTTCTGGGGATTTGTATGTATGTACTTGGATACTGTAGAAATAGTGCATTAAACTCACGAGCTGCCAGAAAAAGCAATAAGAAAGGCTGGGTATCATTATTTTCGCTGTTAGTTGACTTCTAAAAGTCAGCATGTCTTACGTTAGTGTGCACTTGTAGCTTTTTTTTAATTGGAATGCAAACCATCAATTATGTATAACTGAAAAAAAGAGAAATTCTGTTTCCCCTGCTTACTCTATTTCCCCCTTTTTTTTTTTTAATTGAGTTTGTCTGCAGAGAAATACCCCCATCAGCGAAAGTTGTTTGGTGTGTTTGTGTTGTGTGTGTGACAGCAGTTACCTGTATCCAGCAGCTTTGACCTGAGTGGTTTTTTTAGTACGTTCACATTTGCTGTTTAATTTTTCATTCGCATGTAAACAAAATGTTCCTACAATGTTTAGCCATCATCATGCAGTCTAATTGGGAAGCAAGGCTTGTAAAACTGAAACTAGCTGTTCATTTCATTCCAGGTCGTACCTTCCAGTGAGTAGTGAGTACAACATCTTGACAAAATCTGGCTCCTGATTGGCAATACCTTACAAGATTACTTAAATTAGGGACACATGCTTAAATTTGGTAGTAAAGCATAACATTTCCTTAAAATAAAAAAAACTATAATGAGGACTTATTTAAAAATGAAATTTAAAACTGTAGTGAGAACATACTTATGATTGTAAATATGTCAGTCTTTAAAGATAGGATTATATGAGTACGATCATATACCCTCTTCTACAGGGTTCTGTATTTGGTGGATGCTGCTGGCCACTGAAAAAGCATAATGTTGGTCTGGATTATTCAGTGAATAGTCAGAATACTTTCCAGAAAACAGCATTTCAGTGCATGGTGTATTTTTTATGATTTAAAATATCCAGTTAGGCTGATATTTTGTACTACTTTGGCTATTCACAAACAATAAAAGGCTTTAGGAATTAATTTAAGCAGTAAATGCAGACATTTTATTTTATGAGATTAGGAGGGTCTAGTCATGTTGTCTATTAAAAGCTACCTTATAGTCAGCAATACTCTGTCTTTTATTAGGAGACTGATGTCAAGATTATAATTAAAGCAATCCGGTCGTGCAGCTCTGCACAGAGCTTCCTGCATATTGATAGTCATTGTGGACATCTGATTATACATAAACTTCTTTGACCAAGTAAATATTTAGCACGCATTCAGACTTGGCCAAAGTTGTGAATTTTGGAGGTGCTAGCATTTTAAAATAAATAAAGCTCAGTTGCTCAGTTTCCTTCTCTTCCTTGGAGAGGAGGCTCCCTTCAAATACTCTGGAGAGAGATCAGTAGCATAGTGGATTCTGCTTGAGGTGCAGAAAGGAATTTTCCCATTTTCTGAGCAGAGTAGTCACGCTTTTGGAAAAATCCCTCTTTCTTTCTGGACACCTTGAAAGTCTATGCTTGTTCAAAACTCCTAAAATGCTCGAATATTTTCATCAGATGCATATCTAATGTGGAGAACCCTTGATTAAAATTCCCTTCTTTCTTCGTAGCACTAGAGCTCTCCCCATTTGAAGTGTAACTTGCTTTTCCTCTAAAATGGAGTATTTGTGTGTTTCCTGCATGTGAATATGCATAATACATATGTAATTTTCTACTGAGACTTCTACAACTGAAAAATACTGTGTTTTTGTAGCAAAGACAAAAAAGCTAAACAATTAGGTATTAATGATATTCTTGTTGCATATTCAAAAGGTCTTTGCAAGCATTTCTTCTCCTTTTTTTCTTTTCACCATTTCAACCTGCAGAACTCTTCACTGTCACTTCAAATCACACAATTCTACGAAGATAAAACAACATTTAAACTCATTTGCTTTGGGAGGAAAATTGAGCATTTGCACCCAATAAGCCTGATTGTGGAACTGCATGCAAATTGTGTTTTGATTTATCTCTTTTGCACTTTTTTCCATTTGAATTGATCTTGCATTAATTTTGCCAAGCGGCTCTGTGAGGCTGCAGATGTTGCCCTGTGTTTAATAAATCAATGAGACAGATCTGAATGAATCACTTCAGATGGATTCTCTGCTCGGTTTGATGTCTAGATGTTATTCTTAGCTTGTTATCATGACAGATGCATTAATGTTCCCATACACTGCCAGCAATGTCAAAGAGATTGAAGCTTTTAAAGTGGCGGTATCCCCTTTTCCCCTCCTGTTGGAATAACTAAATTGCCTTTAGGAATAGGTCAAAATATAAATTTGATCGTGGCATCATTGTGGGGGAAGATGCTAAACTTCTGATCGTGTTAGAACACAGAGTCAGGCAAATGCAGGTTCTTAGAGAATGATTAATTATTCCCAAATAGTGGAGATCAATATTAAAATCTAAACATAGGATAGCTCCTTAATAGAGTAACCACTTTCTCAGCATTAATATTTCATTGTAGTAGGAATGATCCGAATAAATAATATAAGACTAGAACATGTTAAAAGTGTTGCTATAAATAGAATATCATTGTGTCCAAATTGATTACAGGCTGAAGTAAGGCTTTTTCTCTTTTTTTTGGTTGATTTTTTTTTTTTTTACCTCATTAATAATTTTCTTTTAAAGCTAAATACGTCTGGATTCAACATCTGTTAGATTTAAAGTACTTATTTATTATGTTTCTGTTCCTACTTAACATTTAAGGCCAGATACGTTAGAAAAGTTGCTGATCACCGTTAATTTTGGATCGGTTCAGTCTGGTATCCATTATCTTGGAGCAGAACCTGTGGAGCACAAATCATAAAGAAGGCTGGAATGTGTCTTTGTGGAACAGCTTTAAATTCTAGGAAACATTGCACAAAGTGTAAAGGACTCTGCCGTGAATAGTGAAGATCTATTTCCCACGTAGGCTATACACAGTCTTTATTGGCTTTATTCAGTAGAGTTTATTAAACCACTCGTGGTCTTCGTTTTTTCTTCCGAGGATAAAACAGGATTTTGATGCAATCATTTTGTTAAACCTGATTTCTCTTTTATTTTAATTTTAAAAACTATCAGGAGCGTTCCTTTTTCTAATCTCTCCCCCGAACAGAAGAACTTTGACTTTTTGTCGTTAAGGCTTCTGAGAATAAATTGGAGAAACTGGCTGTAACAGATCTAGATTTATGTTGGCATTCTTGGTATTCTTGCTCCAGTAGTTCCAATTTGATAAAGGAAACAATATATGTAATAGAAATTCACAGTTTATTCAAATGAGTTTAAGCTTTAGCATTGTTATATTTGCCTTTCTCTCACCAATATATCAATGTGTGGCAATAGCATTATGCTAAGAAAGGCTCCAGAAGGGACCAGCTCTGGGGATGGGGAGTTATTCTCACGCTGGGGCTGCACACGCAGCCTCTGGTTGGGCACTGCTTTTAAAGGCAGTGAAAATCAACTTTGGTGGGACTGAGGAGCACAGGAAAAAACACTGAATTAGGGAATCATGTTTTGTTGTATTTCAGTGACCTTGGAGTGAGAAACTGGTCTCTACCTACTGTAGCAGTTTTGAAGAAAATATTTCAATGAGCTGTGTGAGCTGTTTTGAAGAATTGCCCTGTTTATTTCCTTGTTTACAGGCTGGAATTGGCCTCGTGTAAGGGCTGTTTGTCAGGATCAATATTAAAAAGGGGTTGAAATCTGGGCTGTAAAGTCCCTGTTTTGACTTTGCTGAGGTGAACCTCCCTTTCATGCCAGGGGCAGTTTGCCAGAACAAGGGCAAAGAACTTAGAAATGTTTCTAGGATCTGAGCCCTTCTCCTCACAGGTGGGACATTTACTGAAAACCTGTGTTTGAAGGAATTATGTGTTACTGCCATTTTGGGTCTGATCTTGTACTTCCTGAACGTGTGATCTTTAATCCCTTTTGTGCCTTTTCCAGAAATCAGAATTTTGGATTTTCTGGAGTTGGGAACAAAATTATCCAGATCTTTAAAATACCTAGGACATTCCCGTCTGGTTTCTTTTGCAAGTCCTTCGTGTGATTATCAGTGTAATAAAAGCCTGTGGGTGTATGGAAATGCGTAATATTAATGATTATTTACATAAACAACACGAATAACAAACCCAAACATAACAAGGCTGTTTCAGAGTTCCTGCTGTCTGTGGTGTGTTCCTTTGGTGTGAGCCAAGGCAGGGTTTTCATGTGTTACAGTTAACCCTGCATTCCCAAGCACAAGTGTGTTAGTTAGTACTGATTCTTAGTTGATTTAGGTTTATCCTGCTGGATATTAGAACTGTCCCTCGGGGTACACGCTTTTGATCTTTGTTCCCTCTTGGAAAAACAGGGTTACCCAAAGGGACTCAGTAATAGGGTTTCCCCTCTCCCTCTACTTTCCAGCCTCCAGTAAGAAACACCGATACCTACTAACTAATGCACTTTGATACCTGCCCCAGAAGGTTCCAATATCCTAGTCCTGTAAACCAGAAATTTGTTTGCTTTCCTTTATTTTTGGGAGCGCAGCCATGTTGTTGTTTTGCGTGTGCATATAAAGTTTATTGTCACTGGCAGGCGTGGGGAGATTATATTTCCTTGTCAGTACATCTTGACCTGCTGAGCCCATTTTGCTCATTAAAATAGATTGTGTCAGAGCCTTTCTTGACTCCCTCACAAATACCTCCTCTCCAAAAAGTGAGAACTGAACCCAATTAAAGCGCTCTCTTTATTACCGTACAGTGGCTTCAGGTGTGATGTTCAGCAGTGTATGTTGTTCATATGATAAGGTATAAAATGTTCAATTGCAATTGTGTCTGATGTTATCAAGTTTCTGGAAATTGATATCTGGTACCAGCGTTTAACCTACATGCAGTCTGCCTGCTATCTATGGGATGGGTTAAAAAGAAAAAGTAGTATTGATCTGTCGCTGGATTAAAGTTTGAAATCGGCAACAGCACGAGCACAAAAGGCTTTTTTATGATTTCTCAGCTTACCATTGATCTACCAGTTTTATTGCATTCATTATTTATTAAAAGAATTTGCAAGCTAAACATAACGTTAAGCTAGTTTGCACACAGGGACTGCACTTAGGAAATTGGATGGAAATTGCATTAGAGATGAACATCTGTGCTATTTTTCCACTCGTGTGTTTATGGGTTTGTATAAAAGGTGTATTGGATTAACAGTTATAACCATTATAGCTTGCAGCAATATGTTAGAACCCCAAGCATTTAATAGTTATTTAAGAGGGAGACTCTTTTTTTCCTTACACTAAAAAGTATGGTAATGCCACGACAAACAGAGCTTTTATTGGATTATTCTTTATTAATGGGCTTTTTACTAGTAATGTGTAAAACTTGAGGTATCTTGCTGTATTATGCATCTGGTTTATTATCTATGCTACATAAAGCTCCATTAATATTGCCATTAATTGAAGGTTTCTAGTGACAGGATTAGTTAAGGATTTGGCACATAGTACTGAAGTATTGAAATGTATTTTATGGTGTACAATAGGAATGTAAGTATTGAAAAGATCCTTAATAAATGTTCCTTCAGAATTTTCCCTGCAATTCAGCTTTTTTTCTGTCCTTCTTGAGCTGGGTACCTTCTGTGATGTATGATATCAGTGAATCAGGTGAAAATCTTAACTATTTTGAGATATTTTTCCACTTTGGTTCAACAGTTCAGTTGCCCTTAACACTTGTGTAGTTGTGTGTGACATACAAAGTGTAGGGTAGACCTGGAATTTTGAGGTCATCTCCTGTAATGATTTTTTTTTTTTTTTTTTCTCTGCTCTTTCTATAAAACAGATTATTTTCCTTGAATATCTGATGGTTAAATAGGGAGAAACACAGGAAAAATTACTCTGGGGGCTTTGGAGGAAAAGTATGTTTTCAGAATCAAGATGTTACCTCTTTATTTGGTCTGAAAGTAAGTGCTGGTTATGAGTCAAATGCACTGAAATATGTCATGTTGTGCATCATCAGGGCACTTGCAGTTGTTCTATTCAAGACTCAGCCTGACACATCTCACCAGCTTTGGGACTGTCGAGGGTTTCCTGTGCTCAGAGAAAGAAATGTGCTCCATGCCAGGAGGTTGTGCTTCCCCCTTGGAATGCCACCTCTGCATTCCTCTTGTCTCTGGTAGTATTTTGACAATATTTTGAGCAGAGGTAGCTCTGATTTTGAGTTGAAGGAGTCTCAATGCTGTTTTTCCACATTGTTTTGCATTCAGTGTTCTTCATCTTCCTCACTGTTGTCCCCAACCATAGGCTCCTGTGATCACAGTTTTTATATTCCATCAGATAACACATTTCAACTACTCTACAAATTAAAAGTAGAAGTTAGATTTAATGTAGGATTTATACAATTACTATATACCTATACACATGTTGTGTAATGATAATACTTACATACACATAAATGTATTTATAATGCAATTTAAATTTCTGAGTTTTTCCAAAGTACCTCTCTAGCCGTGGAAATCAACTTCGATTTTTTTGAAAAATTGCTGTAGGTATTTATAAGAGAGAAAAGATTTGGAATAATCCAGAAGTTTATTTTAAATTGCATTTGCTATGGACATGAACTAAATTTGCTCAATGGACTGACAGGGCTCTAGGAGCCGTCTTGGTGTCCTGACTAAAAGTCTTTAATTTTTTTTAATACTTCTCACAGCCATGTAAGTGAGCAGTATTCTCAGATTGTAATTTGATTTCTGTCCAGTCTGTGGCAAGAGAACTTTTAACCTGGGATACCCTTTTGGTACCTTAAATCAGCAGAACTCTGAGTCATTTTTCTCTCCTGTTTCCAAACCTGCTTGAAGAGAACACTTTTTAGATAAAAAAGTTAATCAAAATTATTTCACACTGTATGTGTACGGGGTTCCAAATCTGACATTTCTGCAGTCACAGGATTGCAGAGGTCAGCACTCTTGGGTTAGTCTTGGTGCACCTGGATCATGGCTATCCCTGCCTCTAAACTGGAGAGATGTGGGTTTGATGGATGGACCACTAGGTGTGTGAGGAATTGGCTGGATGGTGACACTCAGAGCTGTGGTGAACAGCTCGGTACCCAAGTGGTGACCAGGGAGGAGTGGGGCCCTCAGGGGTTGGGGTTGGGACTGGCTCTGTTAAACATCTGCCAGTGCCATGGACAGTGGGATTGGGGGCATCCTCAGCAGCTTTGCTGACAGCCCCAGGCTGTGTGGTGCTGTCACACACTGCAGGGGAAAAATGGATCCAGAGGGGCCTGGACAGGCTGGAAAGGTGAGACTCTGCAAACCTCATGAAGTTTGACAAAGCCACGGGCAAGTTCCTGTGCCTGGTCAGGGCAATCCCAAACACAGGCTGGGTGGAGAATGGATGGAGAGCAGCCCTGAGGAGGAAACCTTGGGGGTGTTGGTACCTGAGAAGCTCCACATGACCCAGTAATGTTTCTGGCAGCCCAGAACCCCCCTGTGTGCTGGGCTGCATCAGAGAACTGTGGCCAGCAGGTCGAGGGAGATGGTTCTCCCCCTCTGTGTCACTCTCCTGAGACCCCACCTGCAGAACTGCCTCCAGCTCTGGGGCCCCAACAAAAGAAGGACCTGGAGCTGCTGGAGTGAGTCCAGAGGAGAACACAAAGATACTCCAAGGGCTGGAGCCCCTCTGCTCTGGAGCCAGGCTGGGAGAGCTGGGGGTGTTCACCTGGAGAACAGAAGGCTCTGGGAGACCTGAGAGCCCCTTCCAGGGGCTAAAGGGGCTCCAGGAGAGCTGGAGAGGGACTTTGGACAAGAATCTAGAGGGACAGGACGACGGGGAATGGCTTCCCACTGCCAGAGAGCAGGGTTAGATGGGATATTGGGACGGAATTCTTGGCTGTGAGGGTGGTGAGGCCCTGACACACATTGTCCAGAGAAACTGTGGCTCCCCCATTCCTGGAAGTGTCCAAGACCAGGTTGGACAGGGCTTAGAGCAGTGTGGTCTAGTGGAAGGTGTCCCTGCCCATGGCAGGAGGTGGAATGAGATGATCTTTAAGGTCCCTTTCAACCAAACTGTTGTGGGATTCCGTGATCTGGACCAGTTCGTCTGTGTGAGCAGGGTCAGGCAGAGCTGGTTGTCCGGAGCTGTCGCCTGATAGATTTTAAGTAGTTCCAGGGATGGTTACTCCCAGCCTTTTTGGGCAACCACTTTGCAGAATAGAAATAACTGTGCTGTGGAAGGGAAGATTTTATTGGAATGACTGGATGCCGTGGGAGTTGTTGGAGCTGGGAGTAGGTGTCTCAGAGAGCCCCTGCCGTGGTCCCTTGGAAGGTCCATATGGAATCAACCATGTCATGTTCAGATTGTGCCATCTCTGTCTCTCAAATGATTTCCTGAAATCCTGTGTGTGTCCCAAGGAGTAGATTTGTCTTATTCCCCACTGCTTTCCAAGAAGAACATTTGTATATTTGTAATTAAAAAAATAAAAAAGGTGGCTGTAAGAAAGCTCCTGGCACAGCCGTTGTGCCAGTAGGGGGATTTAGTTACTTGCATGTTACAGTAATTTAAGAGTTGCTAATTAAGAAGATAAAACTAGTTAAAAGAAAAAAATACTTTGAGCTTCATTTAGAACCTCTAATCAGTATATTTAAAATATTATACATGATGCTTTCTCTTACACATGTAGCAGTTTTTGCCTAGTACGAGTTTTCTGTGCTAGCTCATAGACTGTTTTGATGACAGTTAATCAGAGAATGTCCTGTGTCTGTGAAACCTTATCCCTGTTGTTTTTTGAGGCTGATGAAGGCATCTCTCCTCGCTGCTGCAGGTGTCTGCAGCTGCCTGCTCTCCTCTCCTACTTACTGAATGTTATTGTGTGCTGAAGGAGGGCAATTTTCTAAAGAGCTTCTGAGATAATACTGAAAAATAGAAGTAGGAAAAAAGTCAAGTCTTTCCAGTGAGACCTAAAATACATGTTTAAAAAAGAAAACCCAAAACCTCTCCTCCAAACTCTCTCCCCTCAAAAGACTGAAAGTGAGCCAGGTAGTAAAATGCTGGTGGTCAGAGGAGAGCAGAGTGTGGATCCTGAAACAGGACCCAAGGTAATGAACTCTGTGTTCTCTTCCCTCTGTTGTACGAGCTTGTTGCTGGAAGATGTATTTGTAGGTTTGGGGAGTTTTTGCCTTGTAAAGCTTTATTTGTAAATAGGAGGGTTTTTATATGGCAGTTCATGTATCTGGTTGGTGACTTATCAAAGTACCTCAAGTCGAGCATCTCAGAAGGGGTTTGACCAGAGTTCTTGCTGTAATGTGCTGCAAACCTGGCTCACTCTCACAGTCAGCAGTACTTAGGAGGGTTAATTGATCCTGCTGTCCTACACTGGAACTAAGATTCCTTGTCTCACATCAGAACCAGAATCACTGTCATTTCTTTCTGCTCTGTTTTTATAAATTGCCTTATTTGTTGCACAACTGATTTTTGGTTCAAACAAATCTGTTTCTCTCTGCTGGAACTCAGGAATGTTTCTGTTCTGCAGTTTCATGAACTAAGTCATGTCAAGCTAGAGGGGTTTCTGGTCATTTCCTTACCTTGCCCTTTTTAATATGCTTTCTTCAAAGTTTTAGTTTTGTGTCCCACTCCAACCCCCTAATCAGCAGCCCTCTAGCAAACTGTTCCATCTTAGTTATTAGTCCTTAAAGGTTTATGATTTTAGCTTTTAATCTTACTGACTGAAAAATTAACTCTTTATTACACTGAGAGAATCTGTATTTGTTGATGAGGAAGCAAACCAAAAAAATATTGGTGACATACTTATTGTGGTCATCTTTACTGATTGTGAGAGTGGTTCAGAGTATGGCATTATTTTAAATACATTTTTGAGACCTCATATTCTCTTAATGAAGATCAGTTGAGTTCTTAATGCTGGTATGGTATATTCTGATCCAGATAGAAATGCTTCATAAGAATTTTTTTTCATTCATTCATGTGAGAGTTCCTGATAGTATAAACTCCATATTTTTGTTGTTTTTCTAAACTTGGCTACTAACAGGACCTTAAATGCCTGGCAAGGATGAGCATCTCTGCTGCTCAGGTAAGGCAGGTGAGAGGCTTAAACTACCAGCACTGCATTTGATTTAAATAGTGTGTTGTATTAGGGTCTGAATGGGCCCATTCTGTGACAATTATTTCCCCCCATCATTTGCTGTCACAGATACTTTTCCCATCATCCAGACTGATCTGTCATTGACAACAACAACAGAAATAACTAAATACCCAAATCGCAGGCACCACTTACACGTTTCATTTGCTGCATTGAATGGTCTTTGAGTTGTCTTTCAAGTTTTAAAAGTGTCTTTTAACTCAAGAAGTTTAAGGTTCTTGACCATATTTTGATATTGGTGTTTGGTTGGTTTTTGGTGCTGCTGTTCACTTTTCTGCTTTTTGGTTAGAAGCTCTTTTTAGCATCTTATGCACATGAAGTTGTTTATCTGATGATGTCACACAGTTTCTAAAATAATCCCCTTTGATGTCTAGTGCTGTGAGAACTTGTGTGATAGTAAACAAATCCACAGGCAGTAGGTTGGCAAAGGGCAGTTTTATTTAAGTGCTTCTGTTGATTGCTTAGTTCTGTTGTCTGACTGTGGGCAACACTTCCTTTTCCTTCTGTTGATTTTTCACAATATCCCATTCTGAAACTGTGGTTTCAACTGTCCTTTTTCTGAACAGATAAGAGTCTTTTCAATTCACTGATGCTGTTGAGGGTGTTAAAACAAATAGCAGTGGTCAGGAATGGACCCAACTCTTGCTTTCTGTGCAATCCTGCAGAGGAGACTGAATGAACTCCAAGGGCTTGGATCTCCATGAAGGAGGAGATTGCTTTGTCCTTTTGACCTCATTGCAGGTGAAATTCTGCAGTGGAACTGTTGTAGGACCAGAATCTTTCAACTGAGTTCAGTGGTTTTGGATCACCAACCCAGAAAGCATCCAAACCTCAGTGCACATCCAGGAATCAATCTGTGAATTGCCTTGGTCCACGTCAGGAAATGTGCTGTGTGAATTTGGACGTGGGAAATCGGTTGTATTTAGCTAATCTCACATTTGGATAGGTTTTGGGGTTTTTTTTTAAGTCCTTATACAAAAAATAAACATAGAAGAAGTATGTGTTGGAACCCCAAATCATTCCAGTAAAGAGCCTGTGTGTTTGGAGTCCTATAATAAAAGGGCACTACACAGACTAGAAGTAGGAAGAGCCAATAAATGTATACTTGCATTGCTTGGAAAACTCTTTTGAAGGATTACATGGTGTCTGTGCAAACTTGCATAGGAATATTCTCTTTTTTCTTTGAGGGAAGTGTGTACCAGTGGTAATAAATGGAAAATATTTTCAGTAAAGTGAATACTATGAACGTGTTACTCTGCATATATTCTACATTGCTGATCTTCAGAAATCCTTACTTAAGCATAATCATAGTTCATATATTTGAGACTGTCTAGATTTTTATTTGTTGAGGGGGGTTTAATAGTCTAGGTGGAGGTGACTGAGTAGAGAGTAGTGAAAAGCAATGCTGTGCATCTTAACAGTTAAAAAAGTAGTAAACTGATAATTATGATGTATTTAATAAGCATGTGCATTTCACAAAGTTTACAGTATCATAAGTAGCATCCTGGCTATTTAGTAAGCTCTTGATTTATTGTTGCACATAGAATTCAGAATGGATTGAAAACATGAAGGGCAAACCACCAAGTACCTGTATTTCTGAATACTCTACAAGCTGAAATGATGGTCAGTGCTTAGGACTTCACACATGCACCTGACTTTTCTGGGAATCCTCTGCACCCTTTGAACGGGAATGGCCCTTGGTGGACTATTTATTGCTCACTCTGGTTTGGGTGGAAAATTCGGCCTTGTGTGTCATTTAGACTTTGTGACACATGTAGCCTCCCAGGGCCTAATGACTTGTCTGCAGATGGGCTGTTATTTATTACAGTCATGTAGAATAAAATTGATTGTCTTCTAAAATTAATTTTTCATTTGCCTCCAGCTCTGCTTTAATAGAGGACACACAGTTGCCTGTTTGCAGAAATACTGTTTAATCACATTAATATCTCAGCCCCCCAGGCTGGTGAAGATAATTGTACAAACGAACAGCAAAATCTGTATCTTTAACTTCTTTTTATGATTAAATTATGCAAATGACTTATCTCCTGCCCTTCCAAGCACTAATCATCTAATTAGGAATGATGTGTTAAAGGGATGGTTTTGAATCAGGAGAAGGGGAGAATGGAGGAAGCAGAAAATGGGACCTGACAATGAAACTGCTGAAGGTACTGTAGTGGTACAAGATAAATCTGTGTATGCGTTCAAAAAGCAATAATAAAGCCTTGTTGTGCTATTTCTAGTCCTGCTTTAGTGATGTTTTTTCATAAGAGGATAATTCTTCTGTCCAATCTCTGCCCATAATTTTCCATATTAACTTTAAATTCAATTATTAAGGTTCAAGAATTGAGTCACTTAGTACTTTATCTTCCAGTTCTTGTAAACAAGATAGCGCAAGTGTCTTTGTATTTGGCTTCACTGGTAGAATGTTTGAAAAACAGAACACATTTATTTGTTGTTGTTTTTTTATAAAAGTGCTTGTTGTTGTACTGCTAGATGTCCTGAGCCTGTCAGGTATTTCTATTAATGTATCTTAGTCTCTCTTTTTTGAAGACTTAACAACTGGTTAAAAAACCCTAAAAACATTGCCTTTTAATGTACAAATGCAAATGCCCAGTAAAGCAAATGCTCATCTTTTTGATCGTGTTCTGTGCCAAGTTTGGGGAGTTTCCGTTTCAGTTACGATTGAAAGCCCTTAAATTTAGATGTTTCAATAATCATAAATTCATATTTTAAGCATATTTATACAAAAGAATCATGTCTTCACCTCTCCAAGAGCTTATAGCATGATTTACTGTGTTTCTGTTTCCTACTCTGTCAGCAAATTCTGGGTTTTTTTTTGTGAGTGATGCCTTTATAAGCAGCTCCTCTCCTGCTTAAAGCACTTGCCCACAGTGGGTTCAAACTTATGTGTTATTCCTCTTGCCAAAGGTACAACAAACCAGCTCGTATTGGGTGATAACCCTCAGAGTTTGGTAATACTTTACTCTTGTTTTCCCTTGACTCAGTTGTTGATGTACTTGCTGTGCACAAGTAGCATGCAGTGTACCAATAAAATAAGAATATTCTAGAGACTAACTGGAATTTCAGGTATTCCTGTGTATATGAATGTATGAATATACAAATGTCTCAGTTCCTTGTGAGAAAGTATTCGTGCAGGGAGTATATGAATTCATAGGATAGTATATATAGATAAGCAGTAGGTTCCACACTCCCCAAAAATGTCTTACAGAACCTACCTCATTCCTTAAGGAACCTCAGGTTCCCTGCCTGTGTGTAGGGCTCGTGCTCCTGTGTCTGTTAGGCACAGGTTTACTGATACAATCCGAGGAGAAGGTGTGAAAAAACACTTTTATTAGAGGTGGGGATCCCCCAAGAGAAGCCAAAAGCAATGATGTCAAACTAATCCTTTTGTTAGTGCTTAGGTGTATGACAGGGATTTAAAAAAGGGGAAAGAAACCCTTAAGCAAATGAAATTTGAAAGCAGTTAAAATGCTGACTGGGGTAGGTGGATGATTTGGCTTTTCTGTGTTGTTTTTGGATGTTTCAACGTAAAGGATGCAAGTTCTGACACTGCTTCCATTTGTCTGACACACACATAAATTGCTGGTGGAATGTTTTCATAAACACTTCATGGATGGGGAGGCTGCATTTCTTTCTGTACCTTCCAGCAATAGGACTGAATTTAATCAGTTCACATCTGTCTTTACATGTGTTTTCATCATTATCCCCCCAAATTCTTCTCAAAAGGAAAGGTGAGAAGACCTTGTTGAAGAGCTCTTGCACGAAGTATTTGTGGCAAGAACATGTATGTAACTAATTCCAGGACACAAGGTCTGAGTATATTTTGTAAAAATTACAGGAGACTCAAAAAGACAGGATTTCTTATGGAATTAAAAGGTTCTGGGATTCATCGGAGGTTTAAATCTCAGTGAGGGCTTCCAGTGGAACTGCTTTCCTCTTAGTGTGGGAGATTCTATGATAATTAAGGAGCAAATAGTCCTAGACTACTTAATTTTTTTTTTCTTTTAGATTGGCTGGATCCAGATACTACAATAAGAGATAAAGATAGAGGCTGATGGTGTGTGATAGCTCAGTGGAGAGAGTGGTGGACATCCAGCTGCTATTCTTTCTGTGGCTGAATTTCCCAACTTTTGTAGCTTTTGGCTGAGGTATTTTATTCTGGGAGGACTGTGGTACCGAGGTCAGGATGTCTGCGATGAGCATTTGCTGAGGTACCATTTGTAGATGATAATCTTTAAAGTTGTAGCATCAGTGAGGAATCTAAAAGCCCTTGGGATCTGTGGCCTGCATTTCCCACCTGTTAGGCTGGGGCAGATTGGAAGAAGGTGATCTGTAGGAAGGACTCAGATCTCTCTTATTTGCTGTGCCTGCACATGCTCAGGGCTTTATCTCACCCAGCTGCTCATTCAGATGTTTTCCTTATCTCTGCACTGGGCAGTTGCCATTGAGTAATGACATGTGACAACAGATGGTAGATAGCCACTCATTTTATGAATTAAGGTGTTGGTCTTAGAAGAAGTTGAACTGGAAAGAATTCTTCTGAGACTTCACAATTGATAGATACAGTAGTGAAGCCATCTCATGATTTTTCTTTGTGTTCAGAAAGTTTTAAATCATTTAAGTTTACTCCCCTGAGTTCCTCTTGGTGGGTTTAAGTGCTGGGCTAACACAGAATGGCTAGTTCTCTCTGCTGAGATAGATGATGGTCTCTAAAATATGTAGCAGCCTTTTCAAATTGTGAAGTCTCTTAAATGTGAGAGATTTTTAGCCAATTTTGACCTCTCTGCATGTTCTCAAAGCTGCCTATTGGCCGTGCATGGCATACTGAGAAAGTGGAGGCGAGTGTGTTTCAATTATTAGCATTGCTAATTGCTCTTTTACTTTATGAAGGAAAGGATTATACCCAAGTAAAAGGGAGGAAAGTTGATACACAAAATACTAGACCGTTATGCACCTTCACTAGTATGATCTTAAAGCAAGTTCCTGTTTCAGTGGTAAGGTCTAAACCAACTGTGACATTTGGGAGCAATGAGAGTTCTTACAGAGGAGTGGTCTTATTGATTTGGCTGCTAATTTAAAATGAATTTAGTCCAGAAATCCAAATTAATTCCTTTCTGTGGTCTTACTGGGGGTTGGGGTAATTGAATATTTTTGAAGAAATGTATAATCCTGTCATTGGAGTGAGGTTTTGGCAAATATTAAGAAATAGTAGAACATTTAGATATTCAAGGCTCCAGCCTGTCAGTGTATGGGGGTGCAGTTTCTGGAATCGTGGGTAATATGGAATAAAACCCTGTTGGACAGTTTTCCTTGACTTCACAAGAATAATGTGACCAATCTTTCTTAACCCATATGGGTGAAACCCGAGTTTGATAAACTGAAAGCAGTAGTCTCTTGCTTCCCACAGCAGTAGGACACACTGCTTCATCTCTTTTCCAGAGCCTAATAGTGCATGAGTGTGAAGTGACACCCTGAGCATACTTGTGTGATCATTTTAATGTATTTCCATGGCTCTGCTCTTTCTTTAAAGTTATAATCTTTGATCTTGGTTTTTCAGAAATTGCTGAACTTGTACTTTTGATGACTTACAAACATTAAAAGAGGTCAACTCCCTTTACCGTGGCCCTGTGATTAACTGTCTATGACTCAGTGCTGTTCAAGCTGGGATATGCAATGGTTTTCAAATTACAGCTCTATGAAAGTCTGGGAAAGTGGAGAGGGGGGAG
Source organism: Chiroxiphia lanceolata (assembly GCF_009829145.1). Classification (NCBI taxonomy): domain Eukaryota; kingdom Metazoa; phylum Chordata; class Aves; order Passeriformes; family Pipridae; genus Chiroxiphia; species Chiroxiphia lanceolata. The sequence continues at coordinate 4,625,099 of NC_045650.1, forward strand.
AAAACCCAGTGGGAATACTGGGAGGATGTGCATGTCCCCTTTAAACTGTGGAGGTTGTACACAGGGGTTACCCTTTGAGTGTGTATTCTGCCGAATTAATCTCTCTTGACCGTATTCTGCTTGTTTTAAGAGTCAGGAGAAATAAGGAGTCATTAAAGTAATTAGTGAAGCATACGAAGGCAAAGTTGGGATTTCTGGGCTGTACAAACACGTGGGTTAATACTTTTCTAGGAAAAGTTCTTGTCTCTGCAGGCTTTGATGTTTACAAACCCTTGTTACCAGCCGTGTATCATGGCCAGCAAGGCTGGGGAAGTGCTAATCTCATGTTTTTTAAGTGGGTTCTTTGGCCAGTTGTGCAGTTGGTATGATTTAGTGGTTCTCTGTGTGCAGAAGATACTTAATATTGTTATTAATATCTCAGGAAATGAATGTCTGATTTTGGCAGTGGGCACAGTGATAGTTTGGGGGGTGGTGAGGGCACCTCAGCTTTCCCATTATGAAAGGGAACTCATTTTTTCCCTTTGTGGAGCGTGCTGGTACACGTGGCTTCTATTTACTTGGCTGCTGAGCTTCCAACCCTCTGCCAGGGATGAAATAGTAACAGGGCACATCAACTTTGGATCCATTTAAATATAAACAGATTGCCTGAGGGCTCTTTATGTAGTTACCTTTATTCAGAGAACACTGGTATTAGACAGATCACAGCCAGATCTTGTCTCTTTACCTTTGAGATCAGACTCCTGTCTCTAAACCTGTATGGGCAACCTGCCTGTAAAAATGTGTATCTGAATATTTAGTAATATATATTACCTGGTTTAGCATTCCTTAACCTGCAGCAGTGTGATTCCTAACAAGTGATTGTTAGAAGTTATTTGGGAAGGTGTGTGGAACAAACAGAAAACAGAACAGTGGAATGTGACTGTGTAGATTCAAGAGGCACTTTCATCTTGGAAGCTATTGGGGGAATAGTTTGAAGGAATGGGAGCAGAGCTGTCCAGGAGCATTGACCATGTGATCTTGTTTTTGTTACCTGCCAACACTGAAAAATGCTCCTTTACCAGGATAATATATTCACCTTGGGTAAGCTGTTAAAGTTACTTAAAAAATCAACCCAAACAATCATTGTAAAATATACAATACGCACATAATAATCTAGAAAAGTAACATATATATTCCATAATGCAGTCTTAGGCTGGAGAGTACTCAGATTCCAGTTTAGACTTAAAAAATTAATTTTTAGGAGCGTACTGATTTTTTTAATATGACAGCATAAAAACTTGAAGGGGAGCAGCATTTCCCTGTAATATTTTTTTAATAAATTTCAGATAAGTTATTTTACTGAAGACAGTTGGAGAGAATAAGTCACTGTAAGTCATCTACTCTCCTGAGCAGAGCAGCTGCCCTGTGAGACTCGTGGGAAGGTGCATGGAAGGCACTTCTGTGGGCTGAACAGCCTTGGGTTGTTGTGTTTGGTTGTCAGGCAGGAGTTGGGTTGATTCAGTTACAGCCCTTGTACAGAGGTGCCATGTCCAGCAAGCTGGGATTTTGTTGGGGTGAGTCTCACTTGGTGCTGTGAAATGAGACTCATGGAATTACCTTCTTTAAGATTTGCAAAACTGAACTTGCACTTGGTTCTGTTAATGAAAGTACTTTTTACATGTAAAAAATCCCAGAAATGTAGCATGCCTGGACAAAATGATGGGGCATGGGTTGTTGCATGATAAATTAGTATTTTTAGTATTTTTAAGTTTTATTTTTATGTATGTGAACTACATTCATACTATATACACATATAATTCATAATGTAGATTTAACACCTTTTAAAAAGAGTGTTCATTAAGCATAACTAAGTTTTATTTGCATTTTCATGGTACTTAGTGTTGTGGTAATCTCAGGAATTCCCCGAGGTGTTCGTTCTCCCTGGGTATTGGATGTTAAACTGCTCAAGGAGTTTGGGAATCTCAGACCTTAATTTTCAGGTAATTGAAAAAAAAGCATGAGAATCAGATATCGCCAGGGTCACAAGAGATTCTGGTGGATATTGGGGCAAGAGGAGGATTTCAGTGGCTGGTTTGGAAAACTTAAGCCAGAGTCACTCAAGGTCAAAGCAAAGTTGGGCAAATCCAAGAAACAAAATGTGGAGAGGCAGCTCTTCCTCATACACTGAAAATATAGTGATGTAGAGGTGCAGCTTTACAGAACTCTGTGTATTAGGAGCTCTATTTTATTATGGGATGAAGGGGAAAAATAGTTTCCAGATTCTCCCCTTTGTTTCATCGTAACAGCAGCCTTAAATTTTGCTATAGGAAAAAAAAGGGGTTTTTTATGTCTTTATTCTCCTAGTACCAACAGGCTATAGCTGGGGGGGTTCTTTTTCAGTCCCTGTTATACCTGAGAATCAAAGGGTGAAGAATAAGAGATCAGTGATTTCAGTCCCTTTCTTCTAAATTAATGTTTTCAAACATTTGATTCTTTATTATAAGCAAATTCAGTTGGAATTAAGCTTAAAATATCCAAACAAGTTGAGCTTGTCACATCTATGGTTATATAAAAACAGGACTTTGTGATATTAAAGCAGCAAATTACTGGTTCATTTCTAGAGCATGCAGAACATCTTTCTCAGTATAGTCTGATTTTATCGTTTATAGTTCTGTGAATATCCCACGTAATTTGCACTTTACAGATAATGTAGACTTCTGAAGATTTTCACCCTGGAATTTGTATTTTGTTTTTGTAGTGAGAAGCAGAGAAATAGGGAACAACCCTCTCATCATTTATGTATCATGACCCAGCATCTCGGAGCCTTGGGCTATTATTTCAAAATCCAATATATTCAAACTTTGGCCTCAGAGAGCAGTAGGATCAGTACACAAGAACAATAGAGTGATAAATATAGATTTTTCATTAAGGAAAAGACTATATCCTGTCATTTTTGAATCAGTGTTGGAAAGAGGACCTCAGAATTCATAGCCTCCCGTAGCCTTGAGCACTATTTTTGTTGCAAAAAAGGACTTTTACCAGCCTTTTTGTGTTGCTGTGAGCGAGGCATCGCTGACACACAGAAACACAATTTTCATCTGTGCTAAAGGAGAGCTCCACTAACACTGTGACAGTAATTTAATGCAAGTCAATTTGGAGCCGTGCATAATGAGAGGCGTGAAGTGGAGCCCTGCTCGTTCCCGAGGCTGGTTCGTGTGGAGCCACACGGATCCAGGTGCAGAGCCTTGGCTCAGGGGTAAGCTGGAATTCTGGGAGCTGGGCTGCCTTGCTGCCCAGACTGTTCTCCCACACTGGAAATTCACTTTGGTGGTCAAATTATACCCGGTGTAATTCGTCTTGTCGCAGATTTCTAGGACGAAAGTGAGATTCCTGGATGGCTGGCATATGCTTTAGGCATGTCCCAGATAAATGTACATATGTACATGGAAACACCACCCTCACGTGGGAAGGGGGGGATCTGCTCACATCCTAGAAATCGCTGAACTTGGAGCCATTAACACGTGTGAGATTCTGGGAGACTTTCAGATTCCAGAAACGCTTTTTCGTTGGAACAGATTTTCACCCAATTTCTCGAAGTAGAACAGCTGTGATAGTGTACAAACAATCAAAATTCATGCTGAAAAGTGATTCTTGTGCTGTTCGTTTCACTCTCAGGGAAACAATTTCTGTTCTCGTTTTGAAGGCAACAGTTTAACGCCTGTTATCAGAGAAAGCACCGAACAGTGAAAAGTTTTGGTTTGTGCAGTAAATTTAACAAACCTGTGATTTTTTTCCTGGACTCTGATGCCACCCAAGAGATGATTGACCTCATGTGTTAATATGAGGGTCCCTACCTAAGCACACACAGCTCAGGTTTGAATGGAAACAGCAATGCTGGGGAGGGGTTGGGATGTGCTTTGTACATATGTGGTGATTATATATTGCTGTTGTACCTTTTTGAAGTTTACAGAGCAGCCCTGTGTTTGATTTGGTGGGAGGGAGGGCGGAGGTGGAATGATAAACTATGGGTTGGCTTTCCAAGCCCTGACAGGGAGATGCTTTATTCGGTATTGTTATCAATGAGAAAATAAAATTACAAAAATAATATTATTTCAAAAGTTTCCCGCTTGCTTTTAGCTGACAGGTCTCTAAGTGGATATAGCTTTTTCCACCTGCAATCAAATGTAATAAACCATCTTCACTGCAGAAGTCAAATTCCTGGAAAAAAAGAAGTTGGAAGCTCACACTTACACCATAAAACCTTGTTTATTGCGCCCATCAGTCTTGGAAGATATGCCCCACAATGGGCTTTGGTAAAGCCATTACAAGGTGCCGTATGAGTTCCATTTGCCTACAGTAAATAGAATGTCAGAAGTGTCAGGGGGAAATAAATATCGGGCTGGTTAAAAGGGAGCAGAGATGGCTCAAAGCATCATTGAGAGGATTGATTTATCTGGCATGCTGTAATGACTGCAGATGTGGATCTGTTATTCTAGATGAGCAATGAATTTGATGAGCTGATAACACAGGGCCAGAGAGGCCTGGTTTTAATTACTGATGAGGAATTTATTTGTGAAGCACTGTGATTTACTGAGGGTTTGTTCTGTTATTGACAGGTGACCTTGGGGCTTTTCTCTTTTGATGAATAAAAAAAGCAGCATTTTTTTAAAGGAAAACTGTTTTATCAGTGCTGTGAATACAGCGAGGTCATTTTAGATAGAGTATTGTCTTTCAAACCATCTTTATATATAATTATATTTTGCAGCAGTTGTTAATTGCCTCTCTCATTGAGATTGTTGTGTATGCTACACTTGCTACTTGAGAGACACTAATTCTGGTGCAGATTGTTGCTAGCAAGAATATTTTGAGTAGAACTTTTGTGGTGGGGATCTTAAAGCAAATAACGAAAAGTGAAATGAACCAGGGATGTATTACTGGGTTGTTCAGCTTTTCAGCTGCATTATCTTATACTGCATGTATGACTTTTACTGTTCTGATTTTCCTTACATATCATGAATGGGAAAAAATTAGAAAGCATTGAAAGGCCTTTTTTTTTCCTGTTTGTTTTTTTTTCTTTCTGTTTTTAATTTTTTTTAGGTAGACATATTGTCTTAATTATTTGAAACAGCAATTAATTTGAAGTTAAGTTTTAATCAGGATAGATTCATTTGTTGGGCAGAAAGTTATAGAAATACCTGTTATTTTTAGACAATTATTTTACTTTTTCTCCCTTAGAATATAGCTTTTGATCTGTACATCCAGTGGGAATTTTAATTTTGACTTGTGTGATTATACTTTTAATTCTGTGCTGCACTTGCAAGTTAAATTATCAGGATAAATCAAAGTAGTTTCTCTCTGGACTGTGTGCAGGTACTAGAGATGTTTTCCAGTTTGTATACAAACACCCAGTTTGTATTTGTATACAAATATCCAGGTTGTATTTGTACACAAATATTCAGTTTGCATTTGTATACTGCTTGCTCTTAGGAAAATATTTTTTTAACAAAACCTAAATTGGAAATTATTTGAACTCAGCATTTTGTAGATGATGAGTATATATGATAATTTTATGGTATGCCAGGAAATGTAGGCACCACATCAAGTCCCTGCCTTTTCACTTGCCCCATTTCCACCAAAGTGAACTTGAATCTGGTACTATGAGGGGGTTTTTAATTTGTCCTAAACCCAGGAAATGTTTTTGAAAAAAGTACTTTTATTTGTTTTTTAGTGTTTCTTAGACTCACTAGAATTTTGTTGGAATTTTTCATATTAATCCAAACCAGATTAGAATTGGAGATGAAGGAAAGGTGAGGAGAGTTAGGAAGAAAGAAGAGAGGAAGAATGTTCCTTCATTTTTTACATGAAGACATAACTTCTTGAGATAATAGAGGGGAAAAAAAAAGGAACAAAGATCTCTTGATTCAGTGCAGGATGACAAAACCCAAACCAAATGCACCAAAAAGCCCAACCCTGGTGAAGCAAACACCTCCCTTTGCTCCCTTACTCTCCCCTTGCTTTTTCTGTGGGATTTTCCATGGAAAGGGAGCAGTTAGTTAATTATGAATAACATGTATCTTATTATAAAAACACACAGTGTTTAGCTCTAGGGATAGTATTTCAATTAAATGCATCTGACAATTGTAGATCTGCTCATGACTTAAATATCACAATTAAGCAAACTGCAGTTAATAAGAGTATTAAATAATGTTCTGTTTTACAGCTTTACTGGGTTTAGGTCTTTGTTTGTAAAAGAGTGTGTTTTTAAACCAATTAAGTGTATTTCAGCTGTAAAACTGAATATTTGTCTAAGTAACAACAAAAAATCTGTCTCTACATTTTTTTTGTGGGATGTACTTCTGAATATTACATAGGACTTGTTATTATTAATAGAGTGAAGGGATATCTGTTGTATGAGTTTTGAACAAGGATTTGGACATTTCCATACAGTCATTTCAAGCCCAGATTTAGGTCTGGAAGGTGACCTGCAGCTGCTGAGGTCAGTTGATTTTGGTCATTGATTACAGCAGGAGATGGCTGCATCCCACAATCCAAAGCAATTGCAATGCTATTTATAAAATTTGTTTTGTTTTTTTTTTTTTTAAAAGCACTTCTTGTGTAGCATCTTAACATGCACAATAAATATAACAGATTTAGCAGACTTGGAAGTTTTTACAGCTTCTGTGGGACTGAGCTTAACTTGGAAACAATGCTCCAGAAGACACATTCCTTATTGCTGCTTTCCCCGAGTGCCAATCTGTATTTTGTGTCACTGTAAGTAGCAAGGATGGAAGGGACAAATAAGCTGTTGTGTAAGAACTCTGCTTGTTTAGAACAGTTTTTTAACTTTTTTTTTCCCCCCCTCATGGATAATTAATGTTGTTCTTATTTTAAGGTTACAGTCTGCTGCTGAATTGCTTCTTGCTCTCACAGGGAAAGTTCTGTGATAGCTGGGTGTGTGTGAAAATAATTTTACAAAGTTGGCATTGTAAATTATCTGATGAGGTTTCTCCCGATTTTGTGCCTTTCTGTGAAAGCCATTTTGCTCTGTGTCAGTACCTGTGATCCAGGCTTTTGGTGTGAGGGAGCTGCTGCCTTAACTCCCCTTTCACCCCTGTGTGACCACTCTGTGATTAGTGTTTAATTCCTCCGACTTCATTGTCTGGATTTACCAAGGCCTCAGCTAGGAGTGAAACTTGGGAATTCCCGTGGAACCAGGAGCTGGTTTTGGGAGAGGGAAATACAAACTTGGATCTCACTTGGAGTGTCTGTTTGAGGAGTGCTGTGCTTTAATTTTTGAGGGTTTTTTGTGCGTGGTGGAAGGATGATGCTGAGATGACCCCACTAAAACACAGACCTGTGCTGCCAGTGCTGCTCTGGGCTCCAGGAGCTGACAGTACATCTGTCTGTCTCTATCTGTATAGATACACAGAGATATCTAGAGTCCTCTCTCTTCCAGGCTGTGCAGAGAGGTGCAGCAATATGTAAACTTTAATATTTGAATTGCCTCTCTGTCACTGCAGCACAATGTGCAGGATGCAGCAGATGCAGCAGAGGGCCTGTGAGGCAGATAATCAAGTTATTTGCAATATGAATGTCTCTGAAGCAAGGCAGTCTGTAAAGAGACGTCAAGATTCTCTTATGAATTATGAAATCTTTTAAAAATGCTTGATTTACTATTCGATTTGAACATGTATCACAACGTATCTTGTTAGATTATTTTTCTAATGTTTACATGCAATCATATATATATATATACACACACAAATACATCTTTAAAACAGTCTAGAGATGGAAAAGGATGTGCACTGTTTGAATATTTAGCTCACGAACACTGAGGTCTTGCCCAGAGCAAGGCAGATCATGGACCTGTCTCAGCCTCAGCCCCTTGCACACAGCCAGTATAGGGAGTTTCTGCATTTGTGCTCGTTAATGCTGAAGCCTCAGAACAGAAATTAAGACGTGTCAAGCGTGTTGAAGATGGAGATGTTAAAATACATCGAACTGTTGCTACCTGGCAGGTTGCACAGTGCTGTTTCAGTGTAAACAGCCAGTCTGTTCCAGGGCAGTTATTCCTGGCGATCCCTTTATCCTATGGGATAAACCAGTATTTCAGTTTTAACAGTTCTCAGTAGTTACATGAAAACTGTGAAGCTGGCAGGAAACAGTATTTTCTCCTGTTGAGAGTGGTGAGAGTTCAGGTGGTTGGAATGAAAAGTACTGATGCTGCTTGATTGAGTTCACTAACAACGTCCTGCGGAGCGGGGGGAGCATGAAGGTGAAAAGTCCACATTTAAATAAATGTCAGGGAAAGGATTAAGTGGTCATTTGAAGATGTGCATAGTAGTACTTCCTTTAAAGAGTCGTAATTAATCTTGCAGTGTTAACTTTTGGACCATATGACAGTATAATAAGGCACAAACATTCTAATTCAGTGGTACCACGTGCTCCGAAATGAGAAGCTGAGCTGTCCTGTTGGTCACGTAAAGCTGATCCTGCAGTGACTCTGAAGTCACTGGTGCTTAATCAAATCCACAGTTGGGTAGAACAGAGCAAGTTTGGCTCGTGTCTGTGTACTTTTATTAATACAATAAAACTTGTGTCTTCTGTTTTCGTCAAGATTTCCGGTGATTCCTGTGAGGGATGTGCTCAGTAAAGGATGCAGGAATGCTGCTTGCTTTCCAGCGGTACCTGAGGTCCTGTTGTGTTTTATTGCTCTGTGGGTAGTTGTTTTGTAGAAATTCCCAAATACTTTTATTTGCACTGTTAATAAAATTAGATACATTCTGCTTAGTTAGTATTTTATCAGAATCAACTCAGTGTTGAATGTAAAATATTGTGGTTTCTTCACTGTTACTAGATGAGATTTTTATCATGTGAAGGGAATAGTGACCTTGCCAAGTGGAGGGGTGGGTTGAAGCATTCAACCATTGATCTCACTGAGAAGCTGGATGTGCTTCCATTGGCAGATGCTGACTTCTGTAACACAGCCAATAATTATAGTATTATATAAATTGTGTCAGTAACCAGTATTTATGAAAATCAGATTTCATCAGGTATGGCTCTGTGGAAAAACACGAGGCCTGTTTGTGGTCCATCTGCATTCAGGCTGGAGCTCTCTTCTTGTTTCTGTTGAAGGTATTGGCTTTGCAGCCCTGCTCGAGTTCTCCTGTTTACCTGTAAGGGGCCTCTATTTTTAAATACTACAGATTATGTTCATGTACCTTCCAGAAGTACAGGCCTGCACTTGATGTTCTTTCTTGATGTGGTACTGATAATTGTTACAAGGTGTGAAAGATCATTTATCCCTTCCACTTTCTCTGTATTTAAAAGAAGTAGAAAAACCATGCCTTAGTGACATTAACTTAGTGGTGATGGGACATAAAGGAATATTCTAGAAGATACTGGGTGCCAAGCTTACCTCCAACATGGTATAGTTTAATATGATGTTCATTTACATAATTTGGAAGTGAGTAGTAAAACATGCAGTTTTGCAGAGTTCATCTTTAAACTCTGATTATTGGCATCACCAATAACAGCTCAGATGGGATAAAGCAGCTCTGTTTATAGACACTCTCACACTCAACATAATCTCATGTTCCAAGTTTTTTGTCACTACATGAAAAGTAATTTCAGGCTTGTGTCGTTACTTTGAATTTCTTTTAAGTCATTTTTTTCTTGTGGTACGATGAAAGAAATACCACTTGTTTCGTTAAGCTTCATCTGTTCTGGGGAGAGGCAGAAAATGTCCAAATTTCAGGAGCAGTTTTGATATCTTTCTGGAGGAGGAAACACAGAAATCCATTCCCTTGATTTCTGAGCTCGCGGTGTTAGTGTTTGAGCAGATACTGGATATTTGTGGAAATATCTGTAAGCCTTGAAGGTTTCACAACTCCCATCACAAAACCGTGTTACTATGGAAAAGTGGCGTTCACTCTTTTGACAAGTGTGACACTTAACCAAGGAATAAAAATAATACAAACCACATAATACACCAACCGAGGAGGGAGTTGTCTGTGCAGACAGTTTGTTGACACTTTGTTGGAAAAGATTTCTCTGATCTGTTTGTTGGGAAGGATCAAAAATACATTGGAATTGGACAGGGCTGTGAACGTTTTGTGGGGATGTTGCTACATATACATGTGTTCTAAATTGGGGCGTTGCTGTTACGGGTTTGGGGCCTCCACGTTGAGCAGGGACTGGCCAGGGCTGGGGAACTGCCACCAGCTCGTTAGAAAAAGCAGAATCCAGCACTTGAGCACTTTTTTAGAATGAATATCTCTCTTCACGGCTTTCCAAGAAGATGCTAAATGTAAGGTGTGCAGTTCTTTACAAATTGGAAGAAATAGCATGTCTCTATTTTTTTCCCTTGTTAAGATTGTTTTCCAAACATGGATACAGCGAGACAAAAATGTGCAGCTCTTTCTTGGCGTAGGCTGTCAGAGATGACACTCACAGAGGCTTATTTCTGCAAAATAGAAAAATGTGCTCATAAAATATATGCTTTCTCTTTTTTTTCCCCCATGTCTGAAGTTGGCCATAGTGCAGTTGAGCATTTGGTGCTTCCCCCAGCCTTTCCCAAAGATGTGAGGGCTGGAGCCATCGCTGTTTGCGTGTTGGGTGGACTCTGGTGCACCTCGTGCAGAAAAATCCAAGATCCATCCTTTGTTGTCCCTTCCCTCCTCACGGCCGGGTTTAGGGCTCCGAGCCAGCCCGGCTCAGTGTGGATGTTGTTTTGGAGTCCTTTGAATGGGGATGTGAAGCAGTTTGTCTGTCCTTTGCTTCGCAAGAATTCTCTTTTTTAAAAAACAAAGCTGCGGCTATGAAGTAGCCTATTTGTCCTAAAACTTATGAAAAGGAGGGGGAGGGAGTGCTGGGACCCATCTTTATAACAACAATCAGCCTTTGTAAGGTTTCATTCCAGGCTAATGGCTGGTGAAATTGTTCTGGGTAGTTAAAATGAAATGAAATGAATTAAAGAACATGAAGGAGAGCAAGCAGAATGGTTTATTGCTTTTCTTTGAAGGCACAATAGCTATACTCTGTCTCTTTTTGTTACTCATATCTGTGTGGCGGATATTTAAAGTCAGGGGTTTGAATAGCATGATGGCTAAATGAGGGCTATAAATCGAGGGCTATGGTGCAAAATCCTAGTGCTAGCAAGTACTAAAACACAATACCAAAGAGGCTGGGGTCTGAAATTGTTTTAGATTGATGAATATGCAGACATAAACCCAAGAAAATATATATATTCCCTAGCAAAAAACCTCCAGAAAACACTAATGATCAATTATTTAAAAGAGAAAAATATTTGAAACATGTTAATGTTTTCAGTTTATGCTGGAATGTTGCTGATGTTTCCTTGAAAGCCTGATGATCCATACTTCAGAATTTTAATTAAAAGTGTGAAAAGCATGAAGTTGTCAAATATTTTTGTTAACGGCAAGATGGGATAACGTCAAGAATTTAATTTATAAATCTACAAATTTAGGCAATTTTTTTTTTTTGTTACCTTGCTGATAGCAACACAGAAGTTTCCCCAAATGGGATAATGCAGCTTAGAAAGCACCTGGTTTAAGACTGTTGTTACACAGCTGAAAAAATAAAGTGTCATATCAGGTTGGGGTCACGTTTGTCTAAGAAAAACTAACAGGAGGATTTCTATTGTCAACACAGGAGATGAGCAGTGTGATAACAGCAAATTATACTCTCTGATCCACCCCCTGTTATAGAAGTGACTCGAGATTAAAGCCTCGGCCAGGAATTTCATTACTCTTATACATTTTTCACAAAGGCAGTATTTGCAAAAACACTGGGAAAGAAGGGTCAGAAATTTTCCTGAGAGCAGGAGATGATTTTTGCCTGTGTGTGCACACGCATATATCTGTGTGCACTACGAGCAGCATGTTTAGAAGCAAACAGGACTCACAATGTGTCTAGTAAAGTTTATGTGCCGGGGTCTTGGGCTCCATAATGTGGGAGTGGACGTTTGCTGGTATTTATTTCATGTTATGTGAAACGTCTGGGTGTTTTTTGTTTGGTTTTAATTTTTCTTTTATTTTAAACTTTAGCATAAGGCTATAAACTAAAATTGAAGATGATTTAGAACATTATGTGTTAATAAAAAGCGAAATCTTTTTAGGGAGTGAAGAGTAGAGAAATTGGTTACTTTCCAAACGACAAAAGTTTCAGTTCTGGTTTTATTGTCCCTCAGTTAAGCAAAGCCCTGACTCTGGGAAGCTCAGTTTTGAGGGTTTTGGTGAACTGTGGCTCTCAGAATTTTTGAGATTGTGTCTCTGAGAAGTTGACAGTGCCCAGCCTGACACTCTCCTTGGCTGTCCCTGGGATCTCTGGCTGGGATCTCTGAAGTGTCACAGCTCTCCTTGTGCTCCCAGAACGTTCACTGTTATGTCTCTGCTCCAAAGAGGCTTCTCTGCTTCCCGCTGTTGTCCTTGCTGTGCCAGGGGCAGATCCTGGCTGGATTGAGCTCGCCTGTCTTGGAGCTGGTGAGGTACCTTTCTTGTGTTTGCCAGCATGTGAACTCCCCTCCATGGATCCTGCTGGAGCTGAGCTGCTGCCCTGGTGCAGATGGGCATCATCCTTCTCTTGGTGGCTTTCCTTTCCCTCACCTTTTCTCATACTAGATGTCAAAGCATTTTTCTGCACTCAGGGCAGGGGCAAGATGGGTGGGAGAAGCATCTACAAACTCGTGGGTGTTGGTAGCTGTTGTTCCTTTGAGGGGAGAGAGCCAAGCTGAAGGGTGAGATGTGCTCCTGGGTTATGGTGTCTAGATCTGCCCATCAGCACTGGGACAGTTGTGCTGTGAGACTCTGCTGGGATGGGTGGCACCAGAGAGGGATATTCCATCTCCAGGGTGGGCAAGTATTTCCATTCTGGGTGGGGAGCCAGCCATCCCTAATACCCATTGCCATCTTTTGCTGGAGGTTGGCTACTGAACAGGCTGCCCAGAGAAGCTGTGGCTGCCCCATCTCTGCACGTGTCCAAGGCCACGTTGGATGGGGCTTGGAGCAACCTGGTCTAGTGGAAGGTGTTCCCATGGCAGGAGGGGGGGGACAAGATAAGCTTTAAGGTCCCTTCCCACCCAAACTGTTCTGGGATTCTGTGAACAAAAAAGATTGAACTCCCAAGTCCAACTTGGGGTGCACAGAAGAGTGAGCAGATGTGGCACGTGTGACCACATGAGAACTGGGCAGTGCTCCACTTCAGGTGCCTCAATTGCTATTTGACTGGTTTTAGCTTCTCACTTACAGGCAAAGATAGTGCTGGGATGACCTGTCCAGTTCTACCAGCAGCAGGTACAATAAACCTTGGAGCTTCATTAAAAGAGTAATTTGGGGAGTATAATGAGCAATCTTAGTTGTAACCTGAGTGTTTCACAAGCATGAAGCTGCTGGCCAACTTCTGATAGAGAGCAGCATTCATATTTTTATCATGTATTAAGGAAGTTCATCCATCAGATTTAGGAGATGGATTAAGTCCTGCCCTGTGGCTTGCTGTGGAATTGCTCTCTGGCATTGCCCATCTGTTACTGCAGAACACTTACTGCTGCAACCTGGCCTTGTTTGTAGTTGTTTCCTTTCCTAATAGGTTAATGTGTAAGGTGTGTATTTGCAGATGCATTGCCATCCATGGGGAAGGATCACAGTGTGATTCCATAACAATGGATGGGCTCTGTGTTCAGGTGGGAAGAAGTCTACACACACTCCTGCTGCCTTTGCTTGATACCAGTGTTCTTATTTCCTCCTTGGGAAGCTTTTTAAATGTTTAAAAAATGGTAGATGACTGACATCTGCTTAGACAGGCACCAGGAAAAGCTTTTTAATAGTTATGCATTTAAAACTTTGAGAGAACAGTAGATACGTGTCCATGAAAATATTTATTACATCCATATGAAATGGCCCATTTTTTACTGAGTGCTGGTGTATTTCCATAACGAGCATGTTCCACTGGGATTGTGTTTACTTTAATAAAATCCTTCACTGCTTCACTCTGATCGTATCTGTTCTTGGATAAGAATAGTTTGCAGGGCAAAATGAATGAGTGGCTTTATGCATAATACAGGAGTATCAAATTAATCAAAATGTAAGGTGCTTTCTGCTTTTTAATACTGACTAAATGTTTTTCTTGCAGAACTTAGTAGAGTTGGCTGCAAAATAGATTGTTACATTAAAATGTCTTTTTCTTTTTTCCCCCCTTCCTTTAAAAAAAGATTTGAATTGTTCCTTGTTAGAAGAGCCCTTTTACCCCAACACATGTGAACCCTTTTAAGAGTATTTGGCTATAGGAAGCATGCAGTAGTAGAGGGTATGTTTGAGGCTTAACTATGGCTTTAGGAAGCTGTGACAAATACTGAAAATCAGAACAGTAGCTCATGAGTTGGGTTTCCAGCCTGATTCTTCATAGGTGAAGGATATCTGACCCATTAAACCAGATTGTCTCCCAGTTTTCATTGAAGCTGAAAGCTGTGGCTGCTGTTCTGAACAGCTCCTGCTGGGAGACCGGAGCCATTTCATACTTGTATGCTTTAAAAAAAAAAAAAAAAAAAAGACTTAAAATCAATAAAAGCTTTCTACAGACTGAGCAAGACCCTGGCATGGTAGGACAGCACTGTCAGTGGTACCAGGCTGTGGGGTGGCACTGTACCACTGGTACTTTATTTTGAATAATGAAATGCTGGGGGGAGGTAGGCAAGTAGTGCATGGGTTGGGGTCTCCAGCTCTTCTTTCTTCATATACTTTGAATCCTTGTACAAATGCCCTTTATTCAGGAACAGCCTGATGTGCTGCCTGCTCCCCTGAACCTGCTCACAGTGTCACTGGTACTGCTGTTTTGAGGTGAGACACTGGTCTGTTCTCGCTGCCTGGAGCCACTCGGTCTTTCCAGCTGTTTTGGTGTGGAATTTTGCAGAACAGTTTTGCCAGAACACTTGTCTGTTGTGTTCTTTGTCCCAGGAAGGACAGCACTGTTTGGCATTAACCTTTTTGGACTATGGTTAATGCCACTGCTGAAATTCTGTAAGAATGCGGTGAATTCACAGTAATTTAACACAGAATAAGAAACCTATAATATTGATCTTTCTGGGTTATTACATTTGCTTTTAAAGGTAGATGAAGCATTAACACCTGAGACTGCAACACTGATCATCACAGTGTCACTGTAAAAGCCTAATGACTGTGAGTTTACTTCAGAGATAATATAAAGAGCAACCTACCTTTAAATCAGGTGATTAACTTGCTTCTCTGTGCTGAGGCTGGAAGAGTTTCAACAAAGGGCAAATCCACAGATTGTGCTGTGTCCAGACAATGGGGGTTTGCCCATTGTCCAAGTCCAGACAATGACTTTTCCAGTTGCTGAGCATTTCTCAGGTGGGTTCCCATGAGGAGCATTCCAGCCTTTTCTTGGCTGTTGTGTTGGAAACCAACTTCAGAATATAAGTTTGAGGTAGGTGGGAGTAGATGTTTCCACATCTTGGTTTTGGAAATGTTTATGGTGTTTTGTCTGTGGAAAATTAACTTGGGAATGTTGCCACCAAAAGAAAAACCCCCACCCTGAAAACCTGAGACCGTGCAACTTTTTTTTTACTTACTAGATTTTTAATACATTTTTAGATTCAAAAATCAACACCCAGTCTTAAAGGTGGTCAGATACCTTTGAGGATCTGAAGAAACAGGGAAAAGGGAGGAGAAATGTCAAATCCATCCCTTTTGTTAAGGAAAAGAACAAGTGATGATGATTTTGGAATATCCAGTTGGGCACCTGTAGGGTGAAAAGTGTTGAGAAGAAACCTTTCAGAAGGTAAAGCCTGGTTTCAGTGTTGCAAGTATTTTTTTAAGTGAAAAATCATGTTTACAGGTGGAAATCTTTGTTTTAGCTTAATTATATATTTCTAATTCTGCAAAGACCGTTTCACTTTTGATAGCCTTTGCAGGTTGCCATACTTTTCAGTGTCTTTCCAAAGTTTTATTATTTGATTTTAACAAAAAGAAGAGCTTACCTGTGTCTTTTTTTTGATTACTATGTTTTTGATAAAATGCAAAAATTTCTGAAAGCCTTTTGTAACAGTCTGAGATTTAAATTTTACAGTAAAGGCAGTTCTAGAAAACAGTTTTAAAGCAGTTTATCAGAAGAGGTAAATACCGAATCTATATAGTGTTCAGGAATGCAGAGAGGCTGTGTTAATGTGTGACTCTCAAAGGCATCTCCCACTCTTCTGCTCTTTTTTCTTCCTTGCCTGTGTTTGCCTTTTTTGATAAGTAAATACATAATGAATTTAAGGAGTGCTGGGAGGGCAGGAAATAAAAGGAGTAGCTATTTAATATTGGTAGTAATGTGTATTTTGTACATAAAGCCTTGAATTAAGATGCAAAAAGTAAACTGAAGAAATGAGTGTGACACAGGATTGAAAATGGCTAATGAGCAAATGCTGTGGAGGATTTGGGATTTCCCTTCCCTTCTTCCTGTTCCTTCAGAGCCCCGAAGGTGTCTGACAACCTTTAAGATCGGATGTTTATTTTTTAATCTAATAACTTAGTAAAAATCTAATGAAGTAAGAAAGGTCTCATGGTTTCAGGTTTGGTTTTTTTTTTCTTTTAAGCATTTCAGCAGAAAGCAATTAAGAGAGCTCATTCTAGTGGCTAATCAAAATCATAAACCAAAACACAAAACAAAGGCGAAGTATAAATTAGTGCTACTGAAAAGATGTTCCCAAACCAGCTGTGCTTACATACATCAAGTTTACATTATTAACTGCACCATTTCTCCCCCACTATGTTGTCAGCACAGTGGAATGAAGCCTTCATCTTTCCCCATTATTTCCTTTCATGAAAACTAAAATAACTTCAGCAGAAAATCAGACAGCAAATAAAGTCACAGTGGAAAATGTGCCTTTTCATTCAAACGTTTCGTTTTGAAGCAAAAGCGGCGAAGCTGCGCGCGAGGAGTTTGTTTAAGGGGAGCTGCTGAGATAAAGATGACAAATGTGTGTGGGGGCTGGCGGGGCCGGGAGCCCCCCTGTTGGGGCTGACAGATCCGTCCAGCAGTGGCAGCGGGGCAGGAGGAGCAGCTCCAGTAATGGGGAGATGTCTCCTGGAAGGATTGCTCTATCACCGGGATGGGCCCGCGCGCGCCATAAATCTGAGATTGTTCTGGGCCGCCGCGGAAATGAGCCGCTCTTTCTCCTGCCCAGAATGAAATGTCGGGGAGAAAAAGGAACAGAAATGAAAACCAAAAGTGAGGAAAGTTATCTTTTTAACATAAATCTCCTGTGGAAGCAGTATCAGAGCCGTTAGTGATTTGAAGAACAGCGCTGTGCCCGTCTTCTCCCTGCGCGGGGCAAGGAACGAGCTGCTTTATGGCCTCTCCTCTCGCCCCTCCTCGGGGGTTGTAATCTGGGGGCTGCAGTGATGGGCTGCTCTCAATTTCTGTGTGGGAAGGGAGGTCCAAGATGGTGACAGCTCAGGGAGCTGCCATCTGTGCAGCAGTGAAATTTGGGAAGAGGCTGCTCAGGGGGGTGGTGGAGTCGTTGGCCCTGGAGGTGTTAAGGGAAAGACTGGACGTGGCACTCGGTGCTGTGGGCTGGGTGGTGATCAGATTTGGTGATTCCTGTTGGTATGAAGCTGGGGAAGGCGTGGTGGGCCAGTCCCCCCTGCCCCCAGAAGGGAAGCCCTTGGTCAGCAGTTCCAAAGAGGACCCAAGAGCAGTAAAAAATGGTCCAGGCATGTGCTTACCTGGGACTGGCTCGTCTGCTGGGGTGTCTGAGACATTTGAGGGTCAGCCCCTGGCACACAGGCACTGCCTATGGAAGCTGGCAATGGATGCAAACCAGCTTCCTCTCTACCCCCTCCCACCCTCGCTGCCCTTCCTGCATCCTGTGTGGTTTCATCTGGTGTTTGGTGTGAAGAACCTCTACATAAGGGTTTACTTCAAATCCTTCTGACTTGGTTCAAAATGCTTTAGGAGTCCTGCAAATGCTGCTTCTGGTTGTGTTTTTATTGGGTGGAGGCAAACCTGGTGAACTGCTACAGGTTTTGGTTGTCCTAGTAAGGAAGTACTTTGAATCCTTCTTATTCCTCAGTAAGGACAGATATGCAAACATAAATTTACTTGTCTTGGCAAATTTATATGAACTTTCATGGTTCTAAATATGGAAAATTTAGAGGTAATCATTTATCTAAATGGCAAAGGGGAACTTGAAACAAATTCTGTTATTAAATGTAGTTCAAACCAAGCCGAAAAATGGATAGTTAGACACAATGTTATGTGATTTTCCATGGGTAGATTGTGCTGAGGTGACTCAATAGCTGTGTTTGCTAAGATCACTGATTTATTTGTTTATTTATTTATTTATTTTAAGACATAGGTAAGGCTACCACTGCTATCTGGACTTCTGCAGAGCAGTTAGTGTAGGAAATTCCTGGAGAGGGTGGTAAAAGTGGGGAAAATGGCTCAAGGATGTAAAAGGTAATTGGAAATTATCAGACTTCAAGTTAGTGATTGAGTTTTCAAGGATTGTTTTGTGGCTGATCCTGTTGAATATCTTTAATGATCAGCCCTGGCACAGAGTGGGAGTGTGGTAATACAGTTTACTGATGACAAATGTAAGAAGATATTGTCAGTATATAGAAGACTAAAGATGACAATTTGGGAACTTGAAGGACTTGAGTAATTGAAATGGGATGGAAATTAGTAAATTGTAAGGCCAATAATTCACTTAAGATGACTGTTAAATCTGAAACATTAGACCAGGCAAAATAATGAAGTTGATTAAAAGACTCTAAAAGAGACCAAGAGGAGGAATGGTGCAGACAAGTGAGAGCGAGCTCTGGTTCTTTTAGAATTGAGATGATTAAAGCTGTTCCAGGTAGGGCATTGCCAGTGTCCTGAACAAAGTCATCAATACTTGTGTCTTTGCAAGAAGCTCCACTCTTTCCTAGGTAATTCCTGTTACCTGGAATTAGATTTAGCTCTTTATGCTGTGTTGGAGAGGACCCCTGGAGGTCATCGTGTCTAAACCCTGCTCAAGCAGGGTGCCCAGAACCACGTCCAGATGGCTTTTGGAGAGCTTCATTAAAATACCTCATTTATTCTCTCTTTAATTACCAGTATTTATTTATTTGACAATGCATGTAGTTCAAAGACCTCATGGGAGAGGAACAGCCCCATGAAGACAGTAACCTCTCTCTCCCCTGTTTTCTTTTTTCATGTTTTCAAGGAGTAACTAAATTGCTCCTGCGTTTTATAGTGAATGTTGGAATGTTTTGTACAATTTTTTTGTCAGGAAAAAAAGCCCTGAAAACCCCTTGTAAGAATGACTTGGGAGTTTGGTGACTGGCCTGTGTTGTTTTCCTGCAGTTCTTGTGTTCTACATTCTAAGTTGCGTGCAATGAAATCACCTGCTGTGAAAATATATGCCCATCTTAATTTAAGACTTTGGAAAGTTGTAATTGATTGCAGTGATTGATTTATCATTCAGAATTATTCCAATAATCTGTTCAAACTCTCAGTTTTTAAACTGCCTGTATACTGTCCACTTTGTTCTCTGTGTGCCTGAAACTGCTGAAAATTGGAGAAAATAGATAGGTAAGTGGATAAGAAATAGTGAATAGTAAACAGCAGTTGTCATGTTTAGTCTTTATAGACAATTGTTTTCCAAGCAGTAATGTAACTTCTGAGATTTGCAAACAGCTGGTGGTTGTTCAAATTCTGGAAGTAAAGCAGAACTGGACTGGTTTGTTCCCCTGTGTTCCCCAACCTCTTGTAGCTGCTCAGCCCTCCTGCTACACGGCTCCTTTCCCACCAGCTTTGGGAGTTTTTCCTGCTCTTCCCCCCAAGTTTTCAGGTCAGGAATGAAGTGTTGTCCTCCCATAAAAATGTCATAATCCTCGAGTGATTTGAAGTGCTCCTGGATCCGAGATTGATGGCGCAGGGGAGTGTTTGCTGTAATACAGTTAAAGGCATCGTGGTCTGGTTGCCGGAACCAGGAGCTGAGGAACTGAAGTCTCATTGCTGGCCCTGGAAATGACTCGTGTTGTGACCTTGGACAAATCACCTCATCTCTTTGTGCCTCTGATGTGCAGGTTGTGAGATGGGGATCCTAATGCTCATGTAGCTTCATCAGGCACAGAGTGAGGAGTGATATGTGCGGGATGGATTTGCCATGAGGGGACAGATTAGGTCTATAAATTCCATATAAAGTAAAATTTATCTGCTAGTCTGAGTTTAGCTTTACTAAAAGCTTGGAAACAGAAAGGCATAAAATTCTGTGTGAATTTTCTCGTTAGTCTTGGCTATTTCAGGATCTCACCCTTTTCCTGCCCTGGAATTGGACTTGCTTCCCTTGCAGTGTGCATTTTCTGTTGGAATCCAGTGGAATTTACTTGGGGTATTTTTCAAATGAATAGTGCCTGTTAAGAAAGCAGGTTTGCCCAGTGGGCCAGTTACTGTGTTTTAAAATACGTATTTATTATATAATCGATTTCTCTTTGCTGTTCTGTTATTCAGCAAGGATTCATTTTTCCACACTTGGGAACCTGCCTTATGCACATATCCTGCTTGAGAATTATACAGGTAGTGTATCTGTATTGACCTGTTGAAGGGGGCAGAGGACACATGGCTGGTCTGATTTCACAGACAGATATAATTTCTTCTACTTTTTGTTGATTCTTATGGAATCTGCTCAGTTTGAACAGCAGAGATTTTAAGAAAAAAGGGTTAATATTCTGAATTTCACGATAGAGTATGTGTTTGGCAGCAGTGGGTATTTCTGATGAGCATCACTCACCTCATGCCATGGGATTGATGTGTCTGTCTTGGCTGCCTGAGGGGAGGGCATCTCCTTTCCCTTTTGTTCCATGTCAATACCTTACTGACTAATTTGGAAGCTTTAAATGCCTTTGCACAAGTGTTTTCATACAGCATCTATTTTGATGTTATATGTCTTAAATACATTCTAATTCTAGAACAAACTTAAGGAGGATCTCTATGTTGGTCCATGCAGTTAGGGAACTTCCACGATCATCCAACTGGAGGTGCTTTTTGTTCATTGGAAAACACTGGAAATATGTAGGAATGAAATTAGATACAGTATCTTAAGGCTTATGTTCAGTTCTTTATGTATCAAAGAAATAAATCAGGGAATTTAACCTAATATAAAGTTATTTTTCTGGTTTATTGAGGGGGTTTTGTCTCGTCTGTAGAAAGGTTTTATTACCATTTAACCTTACCACTTTCTTCTTCACATTTTCTTCTAAGACATATTAAAAGGAACATCAGACTGAGAATGGACATGACATTCAGGTTTAAAAACGGAGTGTTTAATGGAATCATGAATAAATGGAAACAGATTTGTCTGTCAAAAATTAAATAGGAGTATTCTTTGATTAATATCAAAATCTAATCTAAAATAGTTTTAGCCATTTCATACAGGTGACATCTGTGCTTAAATATAATTTCCTCTCCCTGTTCTGGCATGACTGTTAATTACTTACTCAATGTAGTTCAACATTTAGTTAATAAATATGTCAAGCTTTTACCATGGTGTTCTTTTTGCAGAGTTGTGAATTTGCAATTAGTTTTAGATTTACTACATGGTGACAGACAGTGCTGTATAAATAGAGGTTAAACACACAATTTACATATTAATTTCATGATTCATTTATTCAATGATTTATGTGGATATAGATTGTATTTAATCTCCGTGCTGTAGTTGTTTCAGGCATGACGAGCAGAATCACTACTCTGGTGGAGTAGTAATGATGTCTGCATTGAGCCACAGCAGCAGAGAGGAACAGGGAGAGATTTGGAAACCCAGTTATTCATTAATCTCAATACTTTTTTGAGAGGTCAGTGAAGAGCAGTAATAGGTTTGTAAAGCAGGTATTTATAGATGTACACGTGTACACATGCACATACAGACACGCCGTGGATATCCCCACAGGATGGATGCTCCATCTTGTCTCTGTAATAATGAATATTATCATTAGATAGTGCTCTGTGCCCCATTCTGTTCATCCAGGGAGCCTGAAGATTAGTTACCACCTTCTCCTTCTGGGGTTGGTATTGCATGTGTCCTATGATTGTCTCTTACTCCAACTTACTTGCATGTGTGCTTAATTTTAAGTGTATGCTGATTATTGTATTCCTGAAGTCTAGGTATCTACTTCTTGTGGTCAGATCATTTGTAATGGCTCTCTCTTCACCTACTGCAGTTTTAAAAGGCAGCTTAATGAGTATTATTTTATCTGTAAAAACACTTTCACTGTATTTTTTTATCCATAACTTTTAATTTTGCTTGATTGAAGAGAAGAGCAAAGTATTCCTGGGTGAGATGAGAACGTCAGAAAATGCATGCTCTGATTTTATACTTGGCTATGGTAGATACATGGATATATAAGTTATTAGGAAGTATTTTGAAAATCTAGTTAGGTTTATAACTAAAGCACATGCACATGTATTTTGATATGGTGACTGATTAACTTAAACCATGTTTTTGGTTTAATATGATTTTCCTTGCTGCTCGTTGTGAGTATAAAGGTCTCTGAAGTGCAGGTAGATCTCTGACCTAATTTAGCAGATTATGGACTTGATACACTTCAAACAGTGTTGAATTAAAATATATCTTGGATTTTGCTGCTGTGCTGGGTTCCTGTTCCTTGCAGTACTGTGTGTGTGAATCCTGCCTGCCTCTTATTCCAAATCTTTTGTGATACAAGGGGAAGGCTCCACTTTCAGTGTGTTCTCTGAATCCCTCCAGAGAAACACTGATTTAGCACAAGAAAAAATAAATCATAACTGAAGCAAATAAACCAGGATAGTTGGAAACAGATTAAGAACTTGAAACAAAAGACATAATTCATTAAACCTTTAATTTATTAAGATAAATGGCACGTTAGTAGTTGCTTTTTGAAAAGACCAGGGACCTTTTCCTGGGACTGTTCTGGGTACATCTTCGGCTGTGCTGTGCCATCCTCCCTGCACCTTCACAGGCATTTCAGGACATTGTTTTTGGAAGAATGCTCTGATTTTTTAAAAGGACTGAAAGAACTGCTGATTAGGTGAAAATAATGTATGACTGATCCTTTTATTTTGAGATAATTTGGTGATGGTGTAATAACCACTGTCAGTCCAAACCACTTGGATTTCACAGCTGGGAGGGGGGGAATCCCTTTTTGCTTTAAGGAATTGCAGCAGTGGGAGTTGTCTTCAGTCTGATCCCATGAAAAGGGACCCATGCTGGAGCAGTTGGTGAAGAACTGCAGCCCTTGGGAAGGACTCATGTTGGAAAAATTCAGGGAAAACAGTCTCCCATGGGAGGGACCCTCACTCTGGAGCAGGGGAAGGAGAGGCAGAGGCACCATGTGATGAACTCACCACAGCCAGGGTCTGCCCACCACAGGGCGTATCCATGGGGGAAGATCCCACCAAAATCTCAGGATACCTTCTCTCCTAGGAGGAAAAGTAATCTGAAATCAGGTTTTTTGGATTAACTGTCACAGAAGCTTCATGGGGAGAAGTTGAAAACTTGAGTCTTTCTTAGGTCCCCCCTTCTGTGACACATCAGTTCTGTGATGTTCATGGCTCCCTGGGCACACAGATGTGAGCAGCACATGTTTTTGTGCTATTTCCCTTTATTTACCTGGGAAAAGTTGCCAAGTGTCTGCTGAAGCTGCCATTTCTGCTTCTTAAACCGAGTCCCTGAAACATGTTATAGATGCAGTAGAGCTGGAACCTCACTCCTAAACCCCTCCAAAGTGCTGTGTGCTGAGTACTGACTGCAGGGAGCAGGTGTCAAACAATATTTAAATGACATCCTCAACAAAATAAATATTGAGCTGCCCTGTCACTTTGGTGGGAGAATAATCTGCTCCAAAAAAAAATCCCATTCATTGTAAACTGCCTTTGACATTTGTTCTTCAGGAATTATTTGCAGTTTATCTTCTGAGCTGGAGCCTTTATCAGCACAGCAGTTGAACTGCAGTGCAAAAAAAAAAAATGGTAATTGAGTATTTTATCAAAGGCTTCCAACAAAACGGACTTTGCAAGTCGTAAATGAAGATTAAAACCATTGTTGGCAGGGATGAACAAATTGGAATGATTTATTATCTGAAACATCAATATGTCACTGCTCAGAAATAAAATAAAAAGAAACAAACAACTGCCCCCCCCTTCCCCCAAAATGTGCACTTAGTCTCAGCCAAGTGATGGAAGGTAAATACATGTTTTAATTATTTGTGCTAGAGAGGCTGTTTAAAAAAAGAAAAAGAGAGAAGAGAAAGCATCATCATAATGGCACAGCTGCTGTGGGACATTATGTGAGGAAAAGAGACAGTAATAAGAGAACTGTGTCAAAGGAAAGCAACTCTGAATGTGTACTTCAGCTCTCCTGATTACAGAAGGAAGATTAAATATTATAAATGGGGCAATTTGACAAAGTGGATTTACTACTTGTGTTTAACACCTAAAGAGCCAGTGTTTTAAATGGAACCTTATCTCACTTATGTGAAATAGCTTCAAAAACAATGTAGGAGGAAAGCATATTGCAAATTGTCTTATTTACAGTGTATAAATAATTGAATGGTCAGGAATAAAATGAATCTGTTATGAGCTCTGTATCAGTTTCATATTACAAAACAGAGGAGAGGAGAACAGCCTTATGAAGAGTATCATTTTTAGAAATGGTGTTTTCTGTATATGTTCATAAAGCAGGAAGCTGTACAGGCTGCATCTTGGGACTTGGTGACCCTGGATTAGCAAAAACCACTCCCTGTGATGATGCAGGAGTGTCCCCACAGTGAGGAGCCCAGTAGGCAGCAATGGGCTGTCAGGGGCAACAGGAGTCCCTCCCTCTCCCCAAATGCTTCTCTGTAAAGCAGTCAAGAATGGAATACCACAGTCTTCAGATTTATGGCAAACCTAAAGTAAATTTATTAATTTATAAATCCGTTACTTTTGGATGTCGGTTCTGTATGTGTCTTGAATGCTGTTTTTAGCTGAATTACTGTTTCCTTCCCTGATTCTTCCTTGAGGAAAGGCATATTGTGTATGCCAAGCCAAGGCATTATAGTTTATAAAAAAGCCAATTAGTATTTCCCAATAAGAGTGTTCTTCTGCCATGATATGCCAGTAAAATGTTGACTTTTTAACTCTCTTCTGAAATCTACAGAAAATAATTCATTCCATCTGCCTACAGAAATAGTTTTAAAAATATATATATTTTGAAAGAGAAATGTCCACCCTGTTTTGGCTATTTTCAAAATATTTGGGAAGTTTATAGAAATTGACTGGGGAGATACAGAGCCTCTTCCTGCTGCAGAAATTGGATTCCCTGGAGTTTTGTACAGTACTCTCTGAGCAGTGTTTTCACTGAGAAACTTTCAAGATTTGTTAGAGATCTCTTGTACATTGTTGAGGATATAATAAAAAAATTATTTAAAAAAACCCTGCTTATAGATTGCTACTGGTTAACTTTCCATGACACCTGAGAGTTGTTGTATCTTCCATGTTGTTGCTTCTGAATTAACCCCTAACATCATAAAAGAGTTCTGGACACCTTCCAGCACCATGCAGGGAAGGTGGTCCCTGGAACTGAGTGCTGAATAACTCCTCAGGAGAGTGGACATCACTTTTATTTGGTGCAGTAAAGGTGGAGAGGCTTTGGACCATCTGTACAGTGTTGGTTGGAATTTTGTTTAAAACATTATGTTCCAAAGTGGTTTGGAGTTCAACAGAGATAAAACTGTATCTTCCCCAATTAAAAAAAAAATTATCTCTGGTAACAAAATATTAAGGTTGGAAAATAAAGCTCTTAGAAGTTGGGCAAATGCAAAATTTGGGGAATAGGACCCTTTCCCTTCACTGTTTACACAACTGTATGATTATTTTTTTTTTAAATGAAGCTGCTCTTCCATGGATTTCTGAGTTTAGGGAAACCAGGGCTGTTGAAGCTGTTGTGCTTCAGGGTCTGTTCTGTACAGCCTGGGAATGAAGGTGGTAGGACTGTCATTTGGAACCAACTCAAAGATGGGGACAGACCAAGAGTGGGATCTCCATCTGTAGTTGGTCCTGATCAGAACTAAGGAATCCCTCAGCAACCAATGCTGAAAGTAATTCTTGTGGTTTATATCTGAATGAGGTCTGTGCTGCTCAGATTCTGAACTGCTTTGCTTTTGGTTAAAGAAGCATCCTTGGATACTCCCAAAGCCTTGCTGAGTAAGGGACATTTTGTGTCTAAGCCAGTGAATTTCCCGTATTGGAGCCATTTTTACATAATAAATTCATATTGTGGAGTTGGAGGAGTTTGACAGGCCTGTGTGTGGTGATTAATCTTCATTGTCACCTTTTCCCTGTTCATAAATTCAGTATAACATAGTTTATATGTTGGTACAGCTTAGATTGTTATCTTTGAGAAATTAAAATAGTGTAACTCCTATCCCACCTATCCCAGCTTCCTATACCAATGTGTAAGCTTAAAATATATAGAGAGAATCAAATTAGCGAGGCTAGAGGAATTCTGTAAGTAGTATTAAAATATGTTTTGCTGAATATAAGGAAACTTTTGGTTATATTTAGCTCTTCTGAGTCAACATTTTGCATCAAGTTCTAGTATAATGTCCAGTAAAAGAAATGCAATTACAATAAATGCTTTATGTACTTGTTTTTTCAATCAGCAGGTTTTTTCTTGACCCTTGATGTCCCAGTGACCTTGAATTTTGAGCAACTGAGTAATAGTACACATTAAACTTTATTATCTTCCTCTGCCATCCAAGCTAAAATAAAACAGAGGGCAAAACTGAGGTATTCTGCAGGCTAAATGACGTAAGGTGCTTGTTCACAATTTTTAAGAAACCTTACTTATTGTGTATAAAATGTGTGATAACAAGAGCACACTTGGAAAAAAAAATAGTATTTATGTTCTGGCTTAAGCAACATTGGCCTTTTGAGAGCGTGCTGGGTGATTTTTGGGAAGTTAGCTTGATATTTCCCAAAGGTGGTATCAAGAAATTACTTTTGTCTCTTCAGAGAAGACATTCAGGAATTATTTCTGTGCTCTGAGTGGCAGTGATTCTGTACCTGGATGAAGCTCCAGCTGAATGGTGTGATGTCTGTAGTGCTCTGAGCTGTTCTCCTGGTGGTTTCTCTCTGAGCCTGCACAGTCCTGGGTTAGCAGGGTCCTCTTTGTGGAGATTTTGAGGAATCTGGACAGTGTCTGTCAGATCTGGTGTCCCTGAGCACCCAGGTCTGCTGATGTCGTGGCATCCTGCTCAGTCAGTGACAGTAATTCTGTGTAAAGTGGCTCTGCAGTAGCTCTCCCCAGGCCATCCAGGAGGATTATCCTGCTGTGCAGCAGTGCTTTCATGGACCTTTCTCTGGATCTCAGGGTTGTGTGATCTCCTGGAGGCAGAGTTTATGATGATGCTCTTGGGCAGAGGGTGTCCAAAACTCTGTCTTCACTGTAGCAAGCACAACCCTCAGGTATGAGTGACTGATGCTCTGAACAGATTTGATATGGGACTAGTTACAAAGCTGTAGAAGTTCTTGTGTCTGAGCCTCATTTTTCAAACTCTACCAGGTTTCTTTTTAAAAAACCCACTTCCATTGCAGCCCTAATCTAGTGGATATCACAGAGGAGAGTTAATATAACAGTAAATTTTATTATGCAGTATATGGACGAAATAAAACCCCGTGTGCCACATTGAGCTGCCTTGTATAGGTGCAGTTTTTACCTTTTTTCCTCTTCCAAGGTACCTTTTATTGACTGCAGCAGGAAAAGTGACACTTGCTCGAGGGATCAGATTTTCCTGCAAACTCCTCTATTCCAATGGGAAATGCATAAATAAATCTGAGACACAACAACATCTGGGATAATACCAGGCAAAATAAAATGGTACTGGCTCTCCTGAGTCTGTGTAAAATGCACTGAACAGAAAAGCTTTTGTGTAATTGCTGTTGGATGCTCTCTGTGGTGGTGGTGTCTGTGTCCATCCAACCTCAGTGTTCAGATGGGATTTTGGTGAGTGATCTTCAGAAGTGATCTACTGTTTGTGCTGGAAGTTTAACTCAACCAAAAATACTTTTCACAAGTTGGACTTAAATACGAGAAGAGTCTACTGCTACTTTATAGTGCTTTTTTACCCCCTTGGCATACTGGCAGCTGCAGGTGTTGGGAGCATATTAAAAACATATCACAAATTCTGAATTAGAGGAGTTAGAGCATGAGTTTCCTTCTCCCGCTTCAACAACAGGAGCTTATCAGGTCAGTTAGAAAGAATAATGCTAATTCTGATGATTCAGGCTTTTAGCAAATAGAAAATTCTAGGCAGCTAGAAAGCTGACAGTTGTGAAATCTCTGTGAGGTTGGAAAAGCATTTGTAAGATGTGGACACGTTTAGTTTATGCATTTGGTAGGTGACTCAGGTCACCTCTGCACTCGAGAATGAGTTACTCCTTGTTAACAAGTGTGCAGGTGAGATGCTTTTCCTCAAGTGGTTGTTGGTCTTCTGAAGTGCAAGGAGCCATCCAAAGGGAGGGCATGAGGAGGGCCCTGTACCAGGAGGCAAAAAACTACTGCTTGAGAACAGCATTTTTAGGTGTCTCTGCTGCCACTGGTGAGCGTTGGGTTGATGCCCCGGGCTCTCCAGGACAGCGAATGAAGGAGCCCAAGTGGTGAGTAGTGGATATAAAAATCTAACAGATTGTCCTTGCTGTGGATTTTGAAATGGCAATTTCAAAATCAGGTGGGTCACTGATGGACAGTGCGTATCTGCAGTTTGAATTAGAAGGATTTTTGTGTGGATGTAGAACAGAATGTCCTGAAGAGAAGTCAAAGAGTCCCCTTAAAGACTTGGGGTTGATTGTCTTTTGGGGTTTTTTCCCCTGTAATTTTCTGTAAGGTGTATGGTTGTTTTAAGAATGGATGTGAAACTAAAACAGTGTATTCTGTGCCTAAAACTGGGTCCTCATCCTCATGGCATGGTGATTCTTGTCTTTACTCCAGCCACCTCCAAAAAGAGTGTTGGCTTTCTGTTTGGGGAAATCGTCTCCAAAGACTTTGCAACTGTCAGGTATTAGAAAGGGGGAAGCCTCAGGGAGGGTTAATTTTATCAGTACCTGTAGTACCATAATATTTTTTATTAATGTAATTGGTCCTGGCTGTTGTTTGAATCTCAAATTTGAGAGAAAATTCTGTGTGAGGACACAGGAATGTGAGGACACAGGAAACTGGGACATTACATGAAACCAACAATTTTATTTCTTGTAATTTTCTGTCTTCAGCAAAGTTACAAAAGGAACAGGGTAAAGACTTTGTGCTCTTGCAGTCATACAGAGCAAGTTGAAGATGTAGACGATTTCGATTTACAAGGCTGTCAGTCAGACATTAAATTAATTACAAATAGGCAAAGATTTCACAATGAAACAAACAAGGTCTTTGACATAAATTATATCCTATCATTAAAATATTTAGAAATGTGTAATTATGGGTTTTAGCAGTGTTATTCAAATTATAATTAATAGGAGCCTCAATAATATTACCTCTTCTTAAGTGACTTCACATTTTGAAATGCTTTCTTTTATCTTTATGTGCATTTTGGATTTAGATATCCTATTTAGGTATTTTTATACTCTTCCTTCAGGGATCATTATTCTCGTGCATGGTGTGCAGAAGTTTCAAGGTCAGCATTACTTGAACAGTTGTAATAGTCCCAACAGAAAGATAAATATATATTGACTAAGGCTGGAGCTTCAATTCTTTCAGTTGCTGAAGGTCAACAGCCCCTCTGAGGTGCTCTCCAACCTTCAAATGTCTATAGGTTAAATCACTGATGAATTACTGCACTTTCCTAAATGGAGGGAACATATTCTAGACGGAGGCAGCTCGTGGTGTTGTGCCTGTTGACTGACACAGTCTGGAGGAACAGAGAGGAAATGCTGTTCCCAGGCTTGGGGAAATACAAACCTGAGAGCCCGAATTTGGTGCATCAGAGCTGTGGGGGGTAACAGAATTCCCACTCTTTTTTGTATGGAAGTCCTGCCCCTTGCACGCAGGGTGCACTGAACACAGTTATGATAAAACAGTTGTCACTGACAACCTGGTGGCAATCGCTGGAAGTGTCAGGGAGGGTGTCCCTGAGGCTGTAGGGACAGCACTTGGTCTCCTATTCCAAGGTGGATTTCCCTGGCACACTGTTCTTCTCAGCAGAATACACAACCTGACTAAACAAAGCCAGATCTCCTTCCTGAAAAATACTCCTCAGGCTGGAAGTAATCCTCTTACAGAGCACTCCAGACCCGCCTGGTGGGGCAGAGGGACACTGAAGGAGACACTTGGCTTTGCAGATATTCCTGCACTATTCCTGGGAATATGATCTGCAAAGGGCAGCTCGAGATCACCAGGGGGGCACAATAAGGAATCTTGTGTTGTGGTTCTGTATTTTACCTCTTAGCCTTTTACATAAGCAAGCAGAGCAACATCCTCTGCAAGTTTAAGGGGCTGCAAAATATATTTTGATTTGATAATCTCTTAAAATGTCCTTTCAAAAGCAAAGTACTCTTAGGAACTTTGTTCTGGAATGTCCTTTAAGGTGCATCATTCTAGGCATTTTCAATATTTTTAATTTCAGTTTGATATGTAGAATATGTGTACAGTGTTCTTACAGAAAATTGAATGAAACATTATACTTCAGAAGATCTGTTTTAAAATGACTTGTAAGGAGGTTCACATTGACCTGTAGCTGATCTAAAATAAATATATATTTTATATATATAATATGTATATACACATACAAATATATGTATTTATAATATGTATATTTATATATATATACACTCATGTATATAAAATATATATATTTGTGTGTATATCTACTTCATAATGTATCTAAAATACTTAATATTGGGATCTTTTTAATATAATTTTTACAGCCAGCTTCCTTGTTTTTTTCTACACATGGAAAAGCTGATATATTTATCAAGAGTGTAAATGTATTATTAAATATAGACTGACTCAGCTAAGTCTTGGGGCCAAAATTTTCAGTCTTAGGGAAAACATTAAGCATCGTAATGTCCGTAATACTGTGCATTCCCATAATTTGTTTGGTGTCTGATTTTCATAGAACTAGTAATTAGTAGTAAAACAACTGCAATATTTGATAAGTAGTGGTTTTCCTTGTGCAAGTATAGCTCGTTAATGTGATTTCTACAAGAACAGATATTTGTAAAGTTAAACCACTTTAAAATATAAATTTAGAAGTATGGAACACATTTCAAGAAATCCAGTTGTCCTGATGGCAAATGGAATTCAGCCCAAAAATACAAGCAAGTGTAGCCATTGCCATTATGTTGAACAGTTGAGGGAAATTACAAATACAGTGTAAAACCTCAGAAATTCTTCCACAGGAATGACTGTAACACGTTGGGCAGCAACTTATTAGTTCAGATTTTTGTCCCAACTTTTCCCTGTGCTGTTTATTAAATGCCCTCAATATCAGAATACAGCTCTTGAGGTCCAACAGTCTGCAGGAGGATGTGTTGCTAAAATGAGGCAATGTGAGAGAAAGAGAGGTTAAAAAAATTGAGTATCAGCAAATAAATTAACACAGTTTTAAAAATGCATAAATTTCCTACAAATCAAGATTTTATTTGCTTTCAGCCTTCTGCTTTTTTTACTTTTTCTCCAAATGAAAGCTGGTTCCCAAACATGTCCATGACTCTTAGGGCTGAGAACTTTTATAAACTCTGCACAGTGTGGAATATATGAAAAACCTCTGAACATTGGGAACACGGGACTTTGATAAGATTTGGATTTCAACAGTCCACCCGTGGGGGAAATTGGGAAATACTGAAAGCAGAGAGTGTATCAGCAGATAAGTGCAACCTTCTCCTTGTGCTTGTGCCTGTGTGTTGTTGTCTCAGCTTCTGACTCACTGGATTCTTCCTGAGAGATGAAACCACAGGCCTGACAGTTTAAGTGACAATTCTGTGTCAGTAATTGCTGCCCTGGCCCGTTAAATAATTTCATGTTAATTGTGGCACAAATGGGGAAGAAATTTAGTCACTACAGGCTGTGTTGAAGACATGCTTCAGGTGCACCCAATCTGTGTGACCTTTTCCTTGCTGTGGAAAGCCCGGGGTTTATTTTATTACCATCAGATTTCACTATTGATACAATTTTCTGCATTTTGAAGGACTTTATGTTTTATTGAAATTTGATTTGGTGGAGGAGGATTGTATTATTTGTGTCAATTTTGCGTTTGGAAAAGATGATGATATTCATCCTTTGTTGATGTTGAACTTTAGGATGAGATCTTAGGCAGAGGGGGGAAGAATTGATTTGGGCACCTGAAAATCCTCATTTTGCTTCCTTTGTCCTCTTGAGCTCCAGCAGTGGCTGCCAGGGCAGAGAGGGACCAAGTTAGATGGGTCTGTCCTGTTGCACAGTCCCATGAGAGGGCAAAGCTGTGGATCACAGTGGTGGCCGTGGATGTCTCTGACCACTTTCAAGAGGATTGTCCATGAAAGATGGTTCCACCTTCCCTCCTGCAGAAAAACCTTCTCTTTGGGAAGAGCCCAGGGTTGCTACTCTGTGTTGTGCCTCATTTCTCATCTTGGTGTCCTTTTGGGATCCTTTTGACACTGATGCTCTTCCAGCCTCAGTGTCAGTGAGGATCTGCTGTGGCAAAAATTCATGTTTGAGGTGATATCTGTTCTGGTGGATGATAATTTCTGTTGCCTGTTCTTTTAAACCTCTTATGAACTCAGTTTCTCTTGAGTCCTCTGGGTCTTTAGATGGTCCAAACCATCACAAATGGACCCTTATGAATATCTCCTTAAACATTCTTACTGTTGGTATCCCATCATAGGTATCAGTATTGATCCTAAGCATTGTTGTTGTCTTAAGAAGAAAAAATGAGCATAAGGGGAAAAAATATAAAATCAAACCAATTTATCTCTTTAAAGACCTAAATGCTAATAAAGAAAAGCATAAACTCCTTTAATCAATCAAAGTTGTCACTGAAATGCTGTAGCTTGGGCAAAGGATAATGAAATTCTGCGGAATTTTCACTGTCTTCTAAGTACCAAATATAGATTAATATATAGTTCAAAACACTTTAATTTTTAAACTCTTGTCTTTCTTCTTCACCGCTGAAAAATTATTCTTGAAAAATAAAGAAACTGCCCTGTGGTCAAAGATAGTCTTAACTACCTGTCAATCAAAAGGAGAAGTTTGTTGAGACATTTAATTACAAGATAATGTAGTCATCAAAATCTCGTTGTGGTAACTGACAGCTCATTTTGGACTGAAAGCCTGCAGCTCCCTCCCCTGAGGTCAGAGATGTTCTGAGGTTAACGTAGTAATGACAAGTCCTTTATTATCACATTATGACATTGAAAAAAATTGCAATTATACTAATAAATTAATAACAGTAATAAAATGACAGTCATAATTGCATAATATACATGTTGTCAACGGCATTTTTGTTACATGGCTGGAATTCATATTTTATCTGCATATCTTACGTTATATTAAATTTTCCCAATGCAGTCCAGGAGTGGAGTGGCTCCTGAAATTTCTGAAAGCCTGGGCAGTTAAAGTAACTGTTGGAAATGCTTTAAGGTGTGAATTGTTTTTAACATTTATGGATTAAAAAAAATAAATAGTGAAATTGAAGAATTTCACACTCAACTGTAATTAAATATTAGAATTCTGTTTTTAGCAATATCCCTACAGTGTCTCTTATCAGATATAATACTGGATAAAAACCTGGATTAGACATGGACACTTAAACTGTTACTTCTCAGTTCATAAAAAGAAACTTAAACCACACAAAGGCTCAAGTTTAAGTGCACACTGTGGGTCAGAGTGGAACAGGGCTGGATCATCACACCTTCCATGATCAGCTTGAGCACAGGACCAGTGTTTTTGTACTTGTAGTGAAGTCAGTCTGTGCTGATGTAATGTATTGCTCCATGAACTGGTGATGCCTCTGGTTTCCAAAAAGAATGTTCATTTTCCTCTGTAAACAGGGAATTTCATGGTGTTTTTTTATTCAGATCTTTAAAGACTGGCTGTAGACTGGGGTAAAATTTGTGTGGACAGGACAAGGAAAAAGGATGGGGTCAAGATATTGCTGCTCTTATTTTGTTGCTGAATTGCCATGGCACTGGTAGAAATCAGAAATCTTCCAGTCTGATATCTCCCCATACATTCAGTTTGTGTACACCTTCAGAAGTTACAAGATTACCACGCTCAGCACAGAACTCATTTATCCATCAGCAACTGGTTTTCTTCTGGTGCTAATAGAACCTTTTCTGGCTTACTGTGACATCTCTCTGTCAGTTTAAAAATAATACCTGTCTGGGACACGTGCACTGGGGACAAGCACTCTCTCCTCTGGTTTTCTGGAGGGTCCACCCAAGCTCTTGGGGTCCCTTGTGATTTTGCCCACGTTTTCACAGTGGCTTTGCTGTAGTTGGGAACAGCTTCCAGTGATGTGGAGGTTGAGGCCTTTCACCATTTCCCAAATCCTGCAGAGTGTTGTCCTGATGTGCAGTATTTGTTTCCAAGTTCCATCTTCTGTTTTTTTTTTTTTTTGTGGATTAAACTCTGTGTAGCTTTTATCTCCAGTCTCTTTCCTTGTTTTATTTTCTTTTTCTGGCAGAGTGTGAAAACACCACCAGTTTTTGTGACCTGTGGTGGTGGTTTGGTTAATTTGAGTTGGGTGCATTCTTGCTTCAATTCCACCCTCCCTTTTTCCTTCTGCTTCTTACCCAGATTTTCTTTGTTCACCAGCACAGCATTGTCATTGTCAGTGTTGTTAGGGAACCATAAGTAAAGGCTTAGGGTACAGCTGCAGTGAGGCACTGTTATCTTAAGATAAATCATAAATACTTCTTTTTCTTTTGCTTTGAGTTCCTTTGGAACCTCCTTGGAAGGAAGTGGAACTACCTGCTCCTGTTCCCCAGGCTGTTCTACAGGACTCCCTGGAAAAAGAACTGTTATTTGGGTTCAGGTTATTTTTATTTAAAATCTCTGTAACCTGGCAAGGAAAATACAAACTGATTTCTGTAGAAAAATCCGATAATTTAGGTACTGCATGATTAACATTTACAATATCAGATTGACTCAAAAGCTTAAATGATTTGACTGTGTTTAGGTGAACTTGCAGAGGAAGAGTTGACATACTTTTCATGACTTCAAAATAAGTTTCTTGGAAGGATATAACCCATACTTCGTTTTTTGCATTAGATAACATCATACAAACAAGAGAATTTAATATTGAATAGTTACATGAGTTGTAAGTATAATGTTACAATATAATAATATTTAGCTCAACAAATTTTAGAATGCAAAGAAAATAAAAGTTAAAACTAATGTTTCATTAATTTATTAATCTGCATGAGTCATATACTTCAACAATTCAAGTAGAGTTTACTCAATACAATTATTATTTTACTGTTCATGTCAGTTATTCTTCAGAGATAGTGATGAATATCAGATAATTAATTCAGTTGAGAGTGTTTCTCTTTAGTAA
Organism: Chiroxiphia lanceolata; assembly: GCF_009829145.1. Classification (NCBI taxonomy): domain Eukaryota; kingdom Metazoa; phylum Chordata; class Aves; order Passeriformes; family Pipridae; genus Chiroxiphia; species Chiroxiphia lanceolata. The sequence continues at coordinate 4,660,621 of NC_045650.1, forward strand.
TGGACAATTTGTGAGAGTAAGGGGAAAGTTTTTATTTTTAAATTGTCCGTTATTCCTAAATTTACTTTGTATCAGGGACAATTTCCTATTCCAACAAAACTTAAATGTGAAAGGTCCCTTTTTTTAAAGATAATTTGGGTTCAAAAGAAATGCAGCAGTGCAGTGATATCTATAAATGTGTACGTAGAGAAATAGAAAATTTCAGGAGTCAGGAGAGTCTTGGAAGTAGAGAAGTGTGTTGAGTCTCCTGAGATTTATTTGTGTCTGAAGGGACTTCACTCAGGAGATAGGATAGTATTTTTACATGCTGTTGTGAGGCTGAATTGTTAAATACACTGGGCTGGTCATGATCATCATGAGAGTTTTCCATGGCCTCGACTCCTGCACTCACAGGTGTTGGGCCCCACCTGCACCCATATTCATGGAGATGAAGGACTTCCTTGGGTCTGCACTCAAAGGAATTTGGAGTTTTCAGGTGTTAGTTCAACCTCAAGTTGGTGAGAGCCCATGTGTTGTGTCAGAGTCCACCATAGGGGGTGTCATGGACTGCAAAAGAGACTCACCCCAACTGGGAATTCCTAACTGGGAATACTGACATTCCATATTCCAAATGACACTGAAGTGTGTGGAAGGAGATCCGCCTGGAACACGGGCACATCCTGAGCCTCGTGTTTCATTGGTTCATCGTACTGAGTCCCAGCCAGAAGCATTTGCTGTAAGGAGCTGCAGTCTGGTTCAGTGGCCTGTTCTGCTGTGGGGTTTGGTTTTGTTTTCCGTGGGTACAGTGGTTCCAAGAGGAATGTGGCAGATAAAATGGGCAATGCTGCTGGGTGCTTCCCGTGAGCCACGACCTCATCCTGCTCTGCCTGTGGGTCATTCCAGAGCCACTTCAGGGGCACAGTGCTCTTCACATTTCAGGTGTGATGAGTTTCCTTATTGGTTTTTATTTTTATTTTTTTTAAAGGTGATGTTTTGCTGGTTTTGCCCAGCCCTGTTATTGCAGTTGATCCATTTCATAAGAAACCCAGAGAGCAGTTAGCAGGGACGTTGCAAGAGTGCTCGGAATGTTTTGTAAGAGGGGACCTGTCACAGGCAGATAAACAGAAAGCTTCACCCAAATTTTAATGAGGAGATTTTTGTAAGCTCTGAAGAAATCAAAGATCAGATGCATGTACAGACATTCAGTGATATTTTACTTCTTTTTCCTCCCAGTTGCTTTTTCTGTACAGTTTTGAAGGCTTTATAAGGGTGTGTTTTGATTTTAATTGTGAAATTTGCTTTCAGTTAATACGTTTGACATTTGCTTTAAACGTTCTCATTTAATACGGGGAAGAAACGAACCTTGCTCAGGAATGTTTATCTAGAAAAATACAGAGGACGTGATGTTGTATTGCTGATACAAATATCTACAGATAAGAGAATTCTTTTCCACTGTAGCTGAGAAGCTGCTTCTTTCTGTCAAAAACTGGTTGTTTCTGTCCTGTGCTGTGTGCACGAGTCGGCTTTAGATGAGGTAGAATTTCAGTTGTTATAGTTATCTATTGCTTTACTTGTGATTTATTTTATCCTTGTTACTCACATTCCTTTCCATCTGATCTGATCTTCCAGTATCTCCTTGTAGTTTCACTTTCTTATTTTGTTGGTTTAATTTCCCTTTCTCCCTGTCCTGTTTGGTCCAAGGAGTCCTTTATTTAGGTGGACAGGTTTTGGTGATAGTGTGAAAAGTCTGGTCCTTGGAGTACACTGAGGGTGTACAAATCATCAGCAGGACAGATCATGTCACCACCTTTCTCATACATAACTCTAGCAGTTAATGTGAATAGTTTTCTTTCTGGAAGGAGGAAGACACACAAAAAAAGAAACCAGAATGTAAAATAAACCCTTTTTTTTCCACCCCAAACCAAGACTGCTCCCCCTTCCTTTTTTTTCCCCCGGACTCAGTTTGGTGGTTGCAATGCCAATCTCCAGTCAGTTTTGAGTTCTAAGATGAGGATACTGGATGCTTTTCCTTGACTTTCAAGTCATTCACCTTTAATTCCTGAACTGCAATTAGAAATAAACTTTTTTCTTGCCCCTACTTTTTGCATCCTAGGGTAGCAATTAAGAAGACCCGGGTGAAGAGGTGACCATTTTCTCCAACTCTATTACTCTGACTGATGGAGCCATTAGATAAAGGCAAACTAATTCTTTATTACCTGCCTGGCTCATTTCTGCACTTTGCCCTGGAGAAGAGCTGCATGAAAGATCAGTGTGTTATTGAAAACTCCTGAGCAAATATTGAGCAACTTACTGGGTCACTCAGGTAATGGCAGGATTTTGTGGCAGTGCAGCGTGGACACGGGAGTGTTTGGGTGAATACGTGGTGAGAAACTTCAGGATGGTGGAGCTGGAGTAGGATGGCTTTGGGAAAGAGGAGCTGAGAACACTTTGTATATGATAAATACGCTTATAATTAGCGAGATCATTAGCATGGACACCATGTACTTAAGTATTCACAAAGAAGTCTTTAAGCTAAGCAGTTAGCTCCACAATGAAGGGAAGAGACAAAATGAATTATATCCAGCTGAATAAGCTTTTCAGAATCTCCAAGGAGGTGACTTGTCTGTTGATGGCCAGTGGGGGTCGAAGAGTGAAATAATTACTTAACAGCATGTAAACAATGTGAGATGTGAAGTGTGCATTTTTTTCCTTTTCTTTTTCTTTTCCCCTTTTTTTTTCATTGAGAGAGTTTCTTGTTGCGATGGCTCCACTGGGACAAGCGGCAGAGAAATTTGATTAAATGGATGCCTGGGGTCACGACCCTGTCTAAACATGCTGCAGCTCTCAGCATTAATCAAAGAATGTTAAAAAAAAAATTTCTGACCTTGCTGCATATGAGTATTGGTGAGCTGTGAATGCAGGCGGGATGGAGCGGGGCTGTGTGAGCGCCCTGCTCACAAAGGGGACAGAGGAGGAGGCAGCTTTCAAGGACAATGGCAACCCATCATGTTGTTCCAGTTCTTGTTATGGGACTTTCATGTGCTGATAGCCCAGCAGCAGCCAAGTTGGGAGATCCCATTAGGATGCAGTTGGGAATGCAGTTTTTTTTGTTAAGGATTGCTGCTGCTTGAACCCTGAGCATGGAAAATATTTACAGCTCAGAGGTACATGGGAGACCCGTGGGTTCAGAAGGGCCTTTGGCTGCCTCCCCTCAGTTTAATGGATCTCAAAGTAGAGAAGAAACAACTCTCCTCTGGAGGAGTAGCCAGGATTAATATAATGCTTATTGTTTAAGTGTGGATTCTTAAAGAGTTCTTGCAGTAGCAGGGTGAAAGGTCTTGGTTTTTACTGAGCAAATTACAGAGTAATACAGGTTACAATAAATCAGAAAGTGAGATGTGGTCATAAGTCCACAAGTGGGTTTTTATAACTTACAGAAGTCTAGATTCCTTCCTGAAACTCCTGATCCATTTGATTTAGCCCTCAGTACCAGCTTATTCTCATTGCAGGCAGGAATATTTACCAAGTCAATCAAGTCTCATTAATGTCCAGTTTTGAAAACAGTCCAAGACAGGGATAGATCTTTCATCAATTTTTAAATTATTTAACTGGGCACTGAAGCAGTGTAATCACAGGAGGACATTGGTGTGTTACCCACTTCCCTGCTGTACAGTGGGATGCTGCTGCTGCTCAAAAGATGAGTTTTGCAGTATTTTATTGTGGTTTTTACTTTTATTAGATGATGAGAAAGACACTGCTTGAAGAACAGAATTGTGCATAATATCACAGAGTCAGAAACTTGACCCTGGTTAGTAGAAATCTGCATTTTGAATTGCAGTTTGCCCTCCTTTCACAGGTATTTAGAGGGTGCAACATGGCAGGGTAGTGTAGGTAACCCACGTACACCTGGAAACTTAATTTCACTTAGAGGTAAAGGTACGTGGTTTGCTTTTTACAAGGCACAGGACTTAAAATTTATATTCCAGTGCCACCCAAGTTCCACTCTCTACTGACTGGATACTTGTTTTTAAGAGAAATCAGTAAAATATGTAGAAATTACTTGCACTTGATCTGAGCATGATTTAAGAGAAAGTAAAATACTACACTAGCGTAGAGCTTGATTTTTGAAGAAGGTGAGAGGAAAGGGAGATGATTGACACCATATTAGAGGAATTTGGTCTTTCTGTCTGTTTTTCTGCCTACTGGAGTCACTATTAAGAAAAGATTCTCATTAATGGGAGCAGCTCCATACATTTACGTGTTGGATTCTGATCAACAACAAATTACTAGAAACTATTGAACTATAAACAGATGTAAATAATGTGAATATATGTGTAGAGCATCTCTATGAAGGAAATACCCCTAAGTTTGAAAACACCTGAAATAGCTGGATAGGGAAAAGGGGTGGTGGGGATCTCATTTAGTGCTGCAACAAAGCCATTGTGAGCTGTAGAGACCTTCAGCTGAAATTTTAAGTTTATTTTCCAAGTGTACTGATTCATTCTGGAGCACTGACCTGCATCCACTGGTTTTGGTGTCATAATTTGCCTGAAAGGCCTGACAAGCCAGTTTTCAGTAGAGCTGTACTGTGCACGTCACCGTGATCAAAAACCTTGAAAAGCAAACCAGGTACTTGAATTCGGGATTATGAACTAATAACACATGAAGATCAGTTTAAAAGATCTTGTATGAAACCTCAGGCAAATTGCCTCTTGTGAGACCTGCAAGAACCCCCAGTTTTAGAAAGGTTTTGAATTACAATGTAAATTACTGATGGTAAAGCCCAACCTGGTGTGGTTGTCGCTGCCTCCTGCATGGCCCAGTCAGAGGAGATCAGTAACACAGGGGTGATTGTTACCAGTATTTTTGTTACTCTTCTTGGCCTTCCTGGTTTTAGCTCCTGCCTTCTTTGAAATTCCTTCCTGAAGAACAAAATAACATTCTCTTAGCTCTGGGCCTGCCCTCAAAAGGCAATAATTCCTTTTCGAAATTCACCGATTGAAAGAAATGTAACCTTTAAAAAATAACCATCAGTGCCACTGAGTTGATTTCTTTGAGGTGAAACCGTGGAGAACTTGGGGGTGCCATTTTTGACAATGGTCTTTGCTTGTTGGTGCAGGATTGAGTCAAAAATCAGAGATGGGCTTGGATTTTCCAAAGAAAACCCATTGCTCCCACTGAAACCAGAGAGAGGATATGATGTTGTTCTTGCCTTTATAAAGAAAAGAGTTAATACAGCAGCCGGTGCTTCTCAAAAGCCCACCTCAGTTTCCCACCTTTTGAGCTTTTTTTGGACTCCTTGGAGAGGTTTGGCCTTGGCTAAAGGCAAGTTTTTGGATGTGCCACAATGGGCCCCAATACTTACTGTGTGAGAGAGAATAATTAAGTTGGAAATTTTTTCTTTTATCCCAATATCCTAAAATTTCCATCTGCCAAATGCATGATTGTTACCCCCAATCTCCTGAGGGTCCTTTTATCTGAGCCCTTCTGCTGGGGGACAGGGTTCAGGTGCTTAAACTGCACTTTAATGTGTTCAGTTTGGTGCTGATAATCCCAGAATTTCTCAAATTACAACACTTCAAGGATAAATGTTTCATAATTATAACTTGTGAAAAGTTTTAGGGGTTTTTTTTTGATAAACATTCCCGATTTTTTAGCTTTACCTTTTGCTGCTTTTTACCTGGATTTTGGCTGGTACTCACCATGTATTTCTGTAATTGCCTGAATTTATCTTCAAGAGATGAGGCAGGGGGTGGCTGCTGTTGGACTGAAGGTGAGCAAGGTCATTGTGTTCATGCCAGGCTGTTTGTATTTTTATAATTACAGTGCAGAAGAGTTGTTTTGTTTGTTACAGAACAGGTTATTCTTACATAAATTCCTTTCTGTGAATGGTACTGAAAAGGAATTAAAATCATCACACATCAGTGTCTTTTTACCATTTCCCCATGACAATCATAACATGTTATGCCATAACTAACTCTTGAGGCTCTTTAATATATAATAATTATAATCATATAATTTTTAAAAAATCATTTAGAAAACTCCATTTTAATTCACACAGCAGTTTATGCTGTAAAGCAACCTAAATGGCCAGTGACTTTTAGATATCTTTATTTAACTATGCTAAACGTAATTTGTGTCATTAAAGCTGAAAATTTCGATATCTTAACAAAAATGTTTTGCACAAAGTGCATATTTTTGTCTAATAAAAGTAGAAGCGGAAAAGATGGCCACATCTCAAGTTACACACGTGCTTTAAGATTAATGTAATGTGCTTTTTTAGCAAAATTAGCAACTTGAATAGGAGTTACCTGATTTAAAAGGATGTATTTATGGAAGTGTTTATTGTAGGTTAAGAAAAAACATAATAGTGATCAGTAAAATGGTTTAGATAATAGCATTTTTTAGAGATGAGTCTTGTGTATTCAGTGTTTCACATCGTGGTACTGTGCTTTGAAGCTTTACTGTAAACTTTTGTGTCATTTTTTGGGATATGCAAATGAAGAAGATCAAGCACAGCTAATCACAGTTTTTAACCAGGACTGGTAGTTGGTCTCACCAAGGACAAAAAACATTGTGTGACTCTGTCACTAGAACGGTATGGGGAGGTAAATATTGCAGAATTTGATTAAAATAGAGTGATTCCTGTAAATTTCATAGTTTCAGAGTACAAATAAGACCCACATCTGTGTGTCTTTGTAGTCTTTGTACACACATGCAAATAGGGAGCTGGAAGCACGATTCTTAACACTCATGTGTTTATCCAGATATTAAAAGGAACTTCATGAAAAGCGTACTTTCAGCAAAATATTTTGTTAAAAAAAGAGTGAAATTTATTCGTCATTCTCACTAAAACAATTCTACAGTAAATATTTTAAGTAAGTTTCTTAGGGAACACAATGGGCCATGGAGACTCCAGTCCCAGTGACAGCACTAAAATGCACTGCTCGATTTATGAGAGCTCTCTGTTTACCAAGAATGTAGAAATTTCCCTTTCTAAATGGGACAGCCTTATCTTTATTATTCCAGTGCCTTTTAGTTTACAGTCCTGCTGTAAGCAATGTTTCAGGAGCCTACTTCAGGATTCCTAAATAATGAACAGCCAGAATTAATGCTCACTGCCAGCAATCTACATTTTATATATGGTGTGATTGAATGGAAGCCTTGCTGAGCAGCACAAAAGAAAATGACGGTGGCACTTTATTGATACCAGAATTTATTGTGATAACAGAAGGTAAATTGAGCTTCTGAAAATAAACCTTGTTTACAAATCCAGGGGTTTTTATTTAAAAACACAAGCCAAACCGTGATGGCAGTGAAAAATCCAGGTCCGGGCACTCCAAGAAGCCACCCCTCTTCTTTTTCATCAAATATGTGTCAGAATGGATATAATTGTTCCTCATATTTACTCAGTTCATGCAGACGAAACCACTCTGCCCCCAGTGTGGCTGGTTGTGCCTGTCTGTCACTGGGAGTGGGACTAAAACCAGTGTTTTATTTGCCAAGAGCAGCATAAACCCAAGCGGGCTGATGGAATTGCGTGGTCCGTGTCCGGATGTCCCCAGGAAGTGTCACTTCCAGCATAAATACGGACCAGGGACTTTGTGGCACCAGAAAAGTTTTCAATATGTCCTGCCCAGAGTAACTGGAAACAGCAGCTGAGTTCCAGCACAGGCACTGTTTTCTCCCCGAGATAAAACTCTCCCAGGGCAGCAGCTGATGGAGCTGAGGCGACGTGTGCTGTTTCCATCTTCAGATAACAATCTGATAAAGAAAGCAGCTGATGTAAGTTAAAACACAGTGTACTATTTATATGCTAAAAATAACATTTGGAATGCTTTTGTGTTGAGTTATCTTGGCTGTCTTGAGCAGCAATTAATAATTTATTCTGCCTTTCTTAATCTGCTTTTCTGTCTTTTTATCAATGGATCTTCATTGGAGAAACCACTGTGACAAGTCAGTAAGATGCTGGGATTTGATACACTCTTTAACTGAGAGGTGTTTCTCCGTTTTAAGCACACTGCTACTGCAGCTGAAATTCTACTTAATGTGCTTTTCTCAGTCCTGTTTTGTTTACTTTTGTGTGTGACTGTTTCCCTCTTCCACCCCCTTCTTCATCAAATAACCCATCATTCTCCAAGGTGAACCTTAAAAAACCCACTACAAACCCCTCAATCACCACCCCAAACAAAAACAAACAACCCAAACCCCAACCCTAAGGGGCTGAACTAAACTGATGGTTTTGGCTCATTTAGGGAAAGATTTTGGCTGTGGAATGAGGTGTTCAGCATAAATTGTCTGTTGTTTTATGTACAAGGGAGTTAGGTTTCCTATGTTTTTTATCATGTAAGGGAGTATAGGTTCCAATAATTATAGTTTTATTTTTTGAGATAATTTAAATAAAACAAAATTTAGAATTGATCAGATTTTTACCTCTAAATGTTTATTTTTACTCTAAATTTTTAGCGATGTTTAGTAAGGTTTGTTTTTCCTCTGAATTTTTGTTTGAAGTTTTGTCATGTGTTACTGTAGAAATGCAGTATTGTTTTAAAGCTGATGAGAGGCCCATGGTTTAAAAAATTCTAATTTGAACAGAGAGTATGAAGTGCCAAAAGTCAGTGATAACCAGGTTAAGTTTATATCCTCAGCCACACTTTTAAATACGGAAAGGCTTTCACCTAACGTTATAACGTCATCATTTTGTGCATTTTCATTACTTTTTAGGGTTTATATCAGTTGTAGAAAATCAGTAAAACATTCCATGTGTTTGCCTAACGTGACTTTTCCCAGGCCACTGAACCAGGTGCTGGATGAGGCCGTGCAGCACCAGGACGTGGGTGAATTCAACCCGGGGCTCATCCCAACCTCTCCCGGGCCATCCCTGCGTCCACGCGGGCTCCTGCCTTACAGCCCAACTTCAGATGTTTGTCTTCCCCTAATTAGATCCCCGTAATCCATTCAGCCAGGCTGTGACTGTCCCTTGTCCTCTCTGGCTGGGGCCAGACAATGAGCACAAAGATACAGTCGGACTCGTTTTCTCATTATTGATTTCACGCACCAGCTGGCAGCTGTTGGAGCTTGTTCGTTTTTATAACCCTCTGGGCAACTTTTTAAAAGTACTTTTCTTTGACCATCTGCTAAATGCAATTGGTTTAATAATTAAAGACTCGCCATCCCTTTTCAGAGAAATACAAATGCTGTTTCTGCAGCTGAGAGAGTTGGGTGGTTTTGTTTTAAGCAAAGGTGGGATGGTTCTGTCAGCGACGCGGCCGCTGCTCCGGGAGGATCCCATCGCTCATGTTAATAAGGGGATAAAAAAAGGGAGCTTCTCTGTGGGTTTGTTTCACACCAGCTCAGCACAGGGGGTTGTGTCCAAGCTCTGCCTGTTTTTAAGTCCTGAGAATTCCCAGTCCTTGTGTTTGTAGGATTCAGGGAAAACCTCTTCACTAAGTGTGTAAGCAGCACATTTCAGTCTGAACTGGGCATCAAGGGAATAAGGACGAGAAGCATTTGGAAGTGTTTTGTCAGTGCTTTGGGATCACCATCTGCCTCCTCCCTGCCTGGGGTTGGGACAGCACAGGCCCCTCAGCACAAACTGGAGACCAAACTCCTGGAAACCATAAAAACTTCCGTTATTTTCTGAGACTTCCAACTTCTTTCTTTCTTTCCCTTTGCTGAAGTGGTGTTGAGTGAGACGCCAGTGTCTGTCTTGCTGGGACTAATTTGAGATACAAAATTATAAGTAGCATGTTAAAAGTTGTTCCTAAAAAAAACAAAGTGCTTTCTAAAAGTAAAAGCAGAGACAGTAGGTCACTGATACGAATGGATCCCTTGGAGCCCCTGGATTTTCCATGCAGTGTGCTTCATAGGCAGGATGTGTAAAAAAGATCCAACCTTAGTTTGAACTCATCTTTATGCTATGATTAGATCTAAACTTTCCCATGATTCCTTCAAAAAGGGCTGCTGAAAAATCCTTCTGTTTACCAAACAGTTTACCATTTGTTTCAGATGTACCTCAAAGCTGACCTGGAGGATTACTCTCATGAGAGGTGAAAAAGGGTAATTCATTTTTTATGTTCCTTTAATCTTGGAATTCTTTCAAGAACTCGCCGTGCAGGAATCGGTGCATTTTATTTTACTACTGCATCATTTATTCCTCAAACATTCTTTGCTGCACAATGTACACTTAACAGAGCTGGTTAGAAATGCATGTGGAAGAGGAAAGCCTATCAGAATTTGTCAGGTTTTTTTAATACCGTTGAATAAGACTCTTTTCTACAGAATGAAAAAGGAAATAGTCATGTGTTTTCTTAATAAGATGAAAGATATCTGTGTTTGCTTTGAGATTTTTATGTTTGTTTGTTTTAAAAGTATTCCCATCTTTAATATTTTTGTACTTTACAAACATAATCTTGTTCCAGACAGCTGTGATCTCTGGTCCCTTCTAATTCCTAAAGTAGACAAGAGCAAGTCAAATTTTCCAGAGTATCTGGCTAAATATCCCCTGAAATATAATTGAACTGAAAGTGAATGCTTACAGTAAAAGTTCAGATTAGAGTGCAAAGTTTGCATGAGAAATTCCTTTCTTGAACTTAATCCTGTGGTGGTTTTCATACAGAGCATTCTCATCATAGATTTCATGGTTGCAGTATTTTTTTAGATTGCAACAAGTCTGCCCTAAGCTGTGTAAACCTCGCTGTGTTTCGCGTGGGTATTTCTCTTTCAAACAAACTCCTCACTTCTCTTCATTTTCTGCTGCTTAATTTCAGGAGCTGAGTCTCAGCGAGGCTGTTAATTACAAGCCTGTCGGACTCAGTGGAAGTGGGAAAAGGGCAGAGGAGATAAATACAATTTCTTGTATTTGTTGAGCTCGCACAGTTGACAAAACCAGTGACAGCTGAACAAAGCGCGTTTGGGTCAATGATGTTTCTCTTTAGTAGGTTCGAATGATTCTTCCTTGAATGCCCTAAACCTCTTGAAGTGTTTCACAATACTCTGTATAGTTGCTTTGAAGTGTCCTTTTCCTGTGCTAAGTTTAGTTCTAAATGAACTGCGGGTGGATGAATGGCCGATAGGCCCCGGCAGGGAATTCAGGCAGGGAATGGAGCTCGGGATCAGTGCAGGAGCTGCACTGCAGGCTCTCCTGGGCACAGCTCTGCCTAGGGGAGAAATCACATCAAATCCTTCATTGTGGGAACCACTGCATTTGATTTTATTGAAATACAGCGAATGCTCCTTGATTTGCCCCTAAATAGTGTTTGCATTCACTGAGGAGAGCGGAGACACTGCTCATCCTCTTCCTCTCAGTGCTGATCCCTGCAGACCAACAAATGCTGCCTTGTTTCTGGAATCTTTGTGGAGAGGTTAGGAATGAGAATTCTTAGAAAAACACCTCTCCCCTTAGCCCCACTGACCTTTCCCTACTTGGGAGCTGCACCCAGTTCCTAGAGAGGGTAGTGCAGAAAACCTGGAGAGGGTTTGTGGTGCAGAACCTCTGTAGGTCTGAACCTTGTGAACAAGTGGATTTATTGGGTTATTTGGTAGCGTTTTACACCCAACTTTTTTCACTGTACAGAAAGCAAATTCTTCCCCAGAATTAATGCAGGCCAGAAATAAGCTCAGGGTCTGTAAAAGGAAGTCGTCCTAAAATGCATTCATGTGTTTGCAGTTCCCAGGATAAATATTTTTGTTCGTGCTAAGCAGTGATGTGACATTGGTACAAATTCTGAAAGCAAGAAATGGTATTTCACAAGTTATTTTTTGTTTGGGTTTTTTTTCCCCTTTTTTTCCTTCTGACAGAACTTTACCCAGATTTTTTTCCTCTGAAGTGGCTTTGTGGTTGCAGGGCTGGGGGAGTGTGTGACAGGCAGGTTTTGCTGGGATGTGGCTACAGACAGCTGTCTGCTTCTGGAAATGGACTTCTGGCTTCGAGGTGGGGTTTGAAATGGATGTTGACATGTGGGAATTAATCCAGTTTGTCACATACATTGGAGTGTGGCAGAGAGTGAGTTTTCCCCCCCTCTTCATGCTGACCCGGATAATAAAAATATAGGCAGAGTTTTCTTGTGCTGCAGCTTCAGTCGTTATGTCGTTCCTTAACTGCCTCCCTTTGGAGATGCCTCCCTTGCTGCTGCAGGACTCTGCATTGTGGTTCCAAAGAAAAAGGTGAAAGGATTCATTCTCCCCTAAAATGTGCATTTTTGTCCCATGCCATTGATTGCTTTCATAGGGTGAGCCAGAAAGGATTCATGTCTCTGTAAAGATTGTCGGTAAAAATGGGCTCTGCCTGCTGGATTTCAAGTCCTGAATAATTCCTGTGCTTTTAGAACTGGAATAGAGACACTTCAATGAGCAAACCATAGATAATGCTCTAAGCAAATACAGTAAAAATCTGGTGTCTCTAGTTTTGTCTGTAATCTAACAATAACATTAATACTTAAAATATTTATGGAATTTACATCATTCAGTGATGGTCTGAAATAGGTGTGATTTTGCCAGCTTTGGTCCTTTCTCCATGAGAGCAGGACATTGTCTGTGCCCTGTTTGCAGTCCCATGGAATGCCTGAGGCCCTCACCTCTATGTAAAAAGTGGAACATTTTTTCCAGATACCAACGAGCTGGTTTTTATCAACTCTCATTTCTAGCTTTTGGTGTTTGTGCAAACAATTTGTGCTGATCTTGGTGAGATTTAATTGTGCAAACAGTTCCTGTAGGACAGAAAGGGAAAATAAACACTGTGAACAGGACAGGAGGAAACATAGGTGGTCAGGGCTTCTATGCTATGATCTTTAACTACAGATAATATAAAATAAATAGTGTATTGAGGGGTTTTCTAGGGAATGTTAACACTACATTTTCATCTTGTTTTTTATTGCTTGTTGTGCAAGTAAAATGTCACCTACAATTAAAGGTGTTTTTTCAGAGAGGTATTCAACTCAAGCTAAGAACTCTCTGCTCAAAGTAGTTCCATGTAAAGATATTATGATATTACAGCAAAGTATGAAAGATACTTTCTTCTAAATAATGTACATTTTGATGTATTATTTCAAACAGTTTTATGCAGGTTCAGTTCAACTAATACGTACTAAGTTCTGAAGACCCTTTGGAAAAAACTGATGAGTACAAACGCTGATGGAAAAAATTATAAATAAAACATTCAGTAATCTTTTGGACTAGAATGAACAGCTTATTTGTAGATCCATCATTTAAGTTCTGTAAAACTAAAACAAAAATGGTAAAAAAAAAATTAAATAATTCATTGGTCTTGTCAGTACTTCCAAGTGAATGAAGTGCAGAATGGTGGAGGTGTCTGGGTAGTTGTTATTTTTCTTCTTTACATACTTTGTAATCAAACAAAACTGTTTCTTGAAGATTGTTGGTATTTGTTTGCAAGGTCTGTCAAATGCAGTAAGATGTATAGGTGCCATTAAAAATCCATATTGATTTCCCACAGTCAGCTGGGAGTTACTTGAAAAGTCAATCATTAGTTGAATGAGTGTCCAAAGCATGTTCTAATATCTATTAGTAGTTTAAGTTTTTAAGCAAAACTGACTGTTTTAAAGAGCAATGGTGCCGGTCCTGGGTTCTGAAGTGTAAAGATTTGTGGTTTTCAGTGTTCCTGCTGGGCTGTTCTGCCCTGAGTGAGCACCTCTGATCCTCCGTGTTCTAATATATCTGTATCCAGTCTTTGAGCTTTCCTGGGGTACAGTCCCTTACAGTCTGACCCTGTGGATGTTTATGTGTGTCTGGTGGGATCTGGGAGCCTGGAGGAGCTAAAACTTTGCCGTGTGTGTCATCTGCCTCCTGGGACCCGATCCTACCACTGCTCCTTGGGCACTCATGGTGTCCTGGAGCTGAGCAGGATTTTAGCATTTCCTCCTTTTTCCTTCCTTCTTCTTGTCTCCTTTCTTCCAATCCTGAGTTTTGAGAGGAGTTAACACCACCTCCACTGGTCAGGTAGAAGGGTTATCATTAATGGATGATACGTTCTCCTTACACTTAGTTGCACAGACAACATATGGGATATCTACCTGTCCTGGGATATCTGCCTGTCCTAATGGATTGTTCCTATTTAATGTATATTAGTAATTAAGAAAATACATTTTTAAGAAGCAAGGATATATTTAGTTTTAATAACTACCTTTCCCTGAATCAAGAAGTCTTCGCACAGAACTCTAATGGGTAACATTAGTCAAATGTGTGATAGATCAAATTGTTAAGTATGAGGGGTGTTGTTAATGCAACACAGAAGAGAAATCTGGTGAGGTAACTCTGATAACACCCAGGAAGAGTGCATTCATCATGGTATGCGACAAAACATCTGAGTAATGATGGCCATTAAATCTTTTGTCATGGCTAAGATATGAAAAAAGCAAACAAGTTAAAGGTGTGAAGCCATTTAGGAAAATTGCCATTTGACATGTAAACCTTTCTGCCTCTGTGTGTTCATTTTATATTATGGAGTGAATTTGCATTTAGAAGGAAATTTGATTTGTCTAGCAATTAGGGGGAAAAGGTGAATTTCAGTCTCTAGTTAGTCAAACATTTAAATGGAAAGAGCAGAGCTTTTTTTTTTTCTTAATTTCTTTTCCCTGCCTTGATCTGGGAATTTGGTTTCAATACAGTTTGGAAAGGCAGAAAACAAGTTCACAGCAAATCAACCAACTAATGAGATTTAAAAAGATTTGATTTATTGATATATTTATTTCTGGGAAAGACCCAGTGTCCCACCATCTGTATTGTCTTTGCATGACCCTGTGTGTGATGTTAATTGGGCTGCCTTAAACCCGGGAGAAGGGAGTGATTCCCAAACACTCAGCACTTCTCATGTTCCCTGTGCATTAAACTTGCTGAATTCTGTGTGGTGGGAGGGGAAGAACAAAATTCAGGCAGCAGTGACACCATAAAGAACAATTTCAGTGATTAAGTAATGGAAACAAGAAGTGACCAAAGAGTCTTTTGAATAAAGATGGGCTGTTTCTTTGTATCTGGAGCTGTTGATGTTGTGAGAATATTTGGTTCGAGTGACTGCTCAGACAGAGGTAAATGCTGGTGTGGTCAAATATGGGAATAAAAAATGAATTTACAGTGTTAGGTGAAGTCACTGGATCACAGAGTATTTCTGAATTGCTGTAACAGAGAAGAGACTCTGGAGAGGTACAGTAAGAGAAGTAAAACTCGGGGAGTCCCCACTTACTCTGATGTGGGGGCTGAAAAGCCAACTGACAGTTTTCTAAAATGAATAAACTAAAAACCAATTCCTTACCAATTCCAGGACATTGATGGAATTGGCATTTTGTAGCAGCTGGTTCCCATATCACATTTTTCTAAGAAGATAAATAAGAAGAAAATGGTGATGTTGAAGTCAAGAAAGAGTATGTTGTGAGACATTTTGGAGTTGCTGGGAAGGTCTGTCAGGTCACTGGAGTGTGTCCACACAGCAACATTCTGTTGTTATATTAGGAGGAAATGAGGCAAATTACAATAAAAACTGCATTTAGCCAAGAAGGAATTTGTAGCAGAATTGTCCAGATGGTTTATCTTAACCCTGACAGCAAAATATGTTAACCAGATTAGAAATTTAGACACCAGTGATATAAGGAGGGACTGTTTGGAGCAATAGTGGTTTGTTTTTTTTAAAATTGGTTTCTTGATTGAATTTCTTTAAATGAATGGTCAAGTTTTCCTGGTTCAGGTTGTGTTTTAATAAACGTGGCTCTTTCAAAACCTGATTTGATATATACAACTTGGAATAATTGCCAGTGTAACTCATGCAAGTTTATTGAGTTCGTTTTAGTGTAATCCCTTCTAAAAGTAAACTTTAGATAGCTTTGAACCATCAAACAGAGTGGTATTTCATCAGCACTATTTACAGGGGAAGGAAAGGGCCTGGAAATTCTTCTGCAAGTTGTTACAGCCAAGTATCAGCCCCAAAAGAGCTGAAGGGGATTGGATCTACTTATAATTTTAAACTATAGAGATGTCAGTAAAAGAGCTGAAAACACGCATGAGACAGAGAGAGTGAGGAAGAAAGGAGAAGGGGTAGGATGGCCTGTGATGGAATAAGAATGTAAGGATATATGTAAAGGTTAGGAAATCTTCTGACCTCACTTAGGATATTGTTTTTGTTCTGGTTACCATACTCTTAAAGATGTAACATTTGAAAAGGGGAATTTGATTGACCTTATGACTAAGATAGGAACTCTGAGGAGAGGCTAAAATCATGAATTTCTATAACCTTTAAAGAGCAAAGGTTGAAAGGCATTTAATTAGAAAATATAAAATCTCCTGAATTATATATCAATATATAACTCTATTTCTTCATATCAGAAATTATTATAAAAGGAAGAGTATATGTCAGCTGAGAGGAAGGAACTGAGCAACCTCTGTGTGCCTGCATCATTTTGCCATTCCCACAAAGAAACCAGGCTTCCTTTTCACTGTTAACATCATCTGAGCTGAACTGGGAAAATACAAAAATGTGTTGTTAAATGAATATAGGGGAAAAAAACATCTGAAAAAGCCCGAAATTGCTCTCAGGTATTCAGGCAGTCTTACTGATCATTGCTGCAGGGGGTTGCAAGGACTCTTCAGTCTTTTGAAGAGAACACGGACGCTTGGGGATGGACCAAAATCGTGCCAGGGGACCTCAAGGGTATTGTTTACACATGGTAAGAGCAGGAATATGGATGTTTTTCTTCCAGGGGAACATGAAAGGAGAAGGACAGAGGGTGAAGTGGATGCCATTGGTATCTTGGGACTGATGCAGAGGCCCGTGGCTGTTGCAAAGCTTTCTGTGGTGGTTGGTCTGTGCCCATAAATAAATTGTCTTGTGGTCTTTGGCAGAGACCATGGTATAACTTCTCAGGAAACCTTTCAGGATTTGGTTCCTCAAGATTCCCAAGGCAGGGAGAGGTTCCACACCCACTGAATGACTGGATCTCCCACCATTACCTCCTCAGCAGAAGTTCTTCACACCCCATGGCTGGATCTGTCTGCTGGCAGAGCTTTCCCTCTGAAATAGCAGTGGGAAAGGAACCAAATGTGGGGGAAGCTGTGCTGCACTATTGTATCCTAAAACTGTACTGGAATTACCAAAATACAGCATTTAATTTAAAACTCATTACAGGCATAAACAGGCTTTGAGATTGTTTTTAAGATGAGATTTTAAAATTATCCTATTCAATGTTTTCTCTAATTATATAATATTTTAACTTTATTTAGTCACTGCAGAGATTAAAATCAAGGGTGCTTGAATCTTTGAAAACAATATACTCAAGAAAAATAAGATGTGTTTATGTCCTTATGTTTATAATTTAAGGGTTCAGGTTTGGGAGTTTGAACTCTTAAGGTTTTCACATGTAAAAATATTTTGGGATTTCCCAAAGAGAACAATATTTGTGGTAGAATACCCAGATTTTGTGTCTGTGTCTGTCTGTGACAGCTCATCCCAGAACCACGGTTTTGAAGTGGTTGCTGAAAAGCAGAACCCAGTAAAGGGAGATGAGCAGCAGCAGTGTAGCCTCTCATGTTGGTTGGCTTTTGCTCAGCCAGTGACACCAAAAAGAAGTGAATCTTCTGAACTTTGCCATTAACTTGCAGAAATGGAGTTACTTTTCTAGGAAATGAAGTGGATGGACTTGGTATTTCCCTTTATCTTTGATAAATGTTGTTTCTTGTACTCTTGATCTAATTGAGTTTTTCCCACTGACATCACTGTTTAGGTATAATATTTAACCTTGTTAATTGAGTTTAATTGGGCAGCTCTGAGGTGATCCAGCCCTGAACAGTCACTTTATTTGCCTCTTTCAGTGTTCAGAGTCACGTTTTTTAAACTTTTTATGCCAAGAACGTTGGGATGTTTTGTTGTTTCGTTTTTGTAAATAAGCACCATTTTGAGAAAGATGTTTGGTCACTGGAGCTCGGCATTGATTGACTGTTACTGTTGAGCAGGATCCATGAGAATGCTGAATTCCCGTTAGAAAATACAGAGCTTGATTTATCCTTGATGAGGGACATTGATCACATTCACACACTGAACAATTATTGATGCAATCTGTGATGAACAAGTCAGTCTAGTGTGTGAACATTGGCTTCTAGCAGACATTTGACACTGAACCATGAGATTCTTTGTTGTTACAGCACATCTGAGAAAATCATTAAGCTTTTTGAAGCCTTTACAGGCTGTCTGAAAGCATTATTTGCATCCTTTCACATCAATTTTGGCTTTTTGGCAGGAGTACATTTGCAACTTTTGGTTATCAGAAGCTGTAGCACATACTACAGACAGAAGTAAAATGCAGCTCATGGATGTGTTTCTCCTTTGAGGAGAGGACCAAAGTAACCTCAGGAAAGCGCAGAACATGTTTAAAGCTCTTCATAATATGGTGAAGGGAAACTGCAGCAATTCCACAAACAAAAAGAAAAAGAATGGAAAGTTTGTAGCTCAAAATTCTTGTGGGTTCCTATATTCTTCTTGAGGAGAGGAAGGTTGAAATTCAGAAAAGAAATGTCTTTTTCATGGTTGTTTCAACCAATGTATGACTGGTTTTATGACTGGGAGGAGAGTTTAAGGAAAGCACTTTTTTGTTTGTTTTTAACACTGGAAGCCACAGGGTTTAGTTGAGGATTTTGAGAGTGGAAGTGGCTTTCCAAGGGTTGTTCAGATGTTGCAGGACAGTCATAAACACGGTCCATCACTGGTCAGACCTGTGGGATGGTTATACAGTGTTCTGGAAATGACATCAAGCTGCTTAGAACAATTCCTTGCAGCCCATTTCATGTCATGGAACATGAAGGGAAGAAAGCTGAGCTTGGGTTATTGACCAGTTGTTCCTCATATTATCACATACTTGGGGGCCATGAAATCTGCTCCTGAGAGAAACAGGGAGAAATTTGTGATCACTCACAGGCTGCTTGAAAACAAAACCAGTAAATGCAACAGCACTGTGGTTAAACCTTGTCCAGCAGGATCACACTCTGTCTGCCTAAAGATCCCAATTGATTTGTGTAACAGCCTGAATAATGAATGTGGATTTTTATTTGGCTCCCCTGAGTGAGTGATGCTGTTTCACTCCCTGGGAACTCTTGCTCTCAGCTTTGTTTATGATCTTTTAAGTTCAATTTGCTCAGTGTAATTTTAGATTCAAGAAGACTGGAAAAATGACATTATCTTAAAAATACAATATTTTTTATTGTCTTTTTTGAAAGGCATTGGTAATTGCTGAAATGTTCTGTGATGGAGAGTAACTTGAAGATTTATTATCATTTTAGTATTTAAATCTTTGGAGATCTCTGACCATGTTCTCTGACCCACAGGCTTCCTGTCAGTCCTCTTGACCTCCTTGCACTCCTCATTTTCTTTCTTTGTTTTTTCAGTAAACTGGTGTTACACATAATGAAATGGATTTATAAAAGTTAATACTCTCTCTTCTTTCTGAGCACAGTTACTTGATATTTTTGCTCCTAAAGCGCATTATAAGTCTCTGTGCAAGCAGAACAGGATCATACTTTGTATTTTATGTGCTAGATAGGTGACCTGAGAAACTCTGTGCCAAAGGAGGGTGAAGGACAAGCACAAATCTCACTGTCCTGTATCTTCCAACACACACACACAGACAGAGAAATATTTTTTCTAATATTTTTGAGGACCAGAAATTGTAAAGTCATGAAAAAGAGAGTTTTTAACAGTCTTCACTAGTAGCTTTTGCATTGGCTTGCATCAAAATGCATGAGGTGAAAAATACTAAAAGGGATTATTCTAACCCAGAAAACTTTTCCCATTAAAACCAATGTGTCCAGCAGTGATTCTTGCTCAGCATCACTTTCATTAGGTGACCTCTGGGGATGTTCTACACGTGGAAGAGTCAGACAGACAGAGCTGACTCACATTGGACTTGCACAGATGCATTTGCAGAATGTAGTCCCTGAATATTTACACAGCATTAGTACAGAGGAGATGCAGCTCAGTGTTACAGTGTGCTGAGAAAGGTAGTTTGTAAATTGTTATTTAAACATTGGACCACTTCAACTTTGAATATTTTCTGGTTTCTTTCTATTTCTCTTCTTTAGAACAGAAGCTCTTTGGGGGAGGAAAAAAAAAAAAGATGTGAAATTTTACTTAATGGAGTAAAGGACTAAAATAACCATTTTCTTCAAGTACCTCTGAAACGTGCTCCCAAATATGTTTAAATGAGAATGTTTTGCAGAACTTTCTGGTTTCAAAAATGGTATTATTTAGACTAAAAAAAATCTAACAATTATTTCAATCCCGTGTTATGTAGGATTTTGCAATACCTGCACTCAGTGACTCAGAGGGAATTTGGGCACTGCGTGCTTTGAATCCCATGAAGATGGTGTGTTGTGTGCCTGCCACGGGGGATAACAAATCCAGCTTTGGGTAGGTAGCAGCTCGTTGTGCTGTTCTGGGATAATATGAAGTTTTCCTGCTAAGTGCTCAAATTTGCCCCTTCTCCCAGATGTTTGGAATAAGTGATGTGAAAATCTCAGGGGAAGATGCCTTGGTGGGGTGTGGGATCATGGCTAAATGCATCTCAGTCAGTACAGAGTGCCTCCTAAAAGGCAGGAGGAGAGAAAAGTGGAATTGCTGGGAGTCCTTGGGAAGAGGCAAGCTTGTCACACATGTCATTTGACATTAAAGAGCTAAAATAACATATATTCTCACAAAATAAAAGTTGTGGGTTGTAATCCCGTTGCAGGAGAATGGGGGTGTCTCCATTAGAGCTTCCTGCACCAGACAGGACTTAGCACTGGGTGACACTTGCCAATTAAAAACTGAGCTCAGATTAATTACAATACAATTCTTTGTAGTGAGTATTGCATCAGGTAAGTGTTGCATAAAGATATTTTCAAGGATATGTGAAAACAAAGTGAATGTAGTGCTGTTCTGACAGACTGTAATAAAATGCATAAGAGAATTATTAAAAAATTGAAAAAGTGACTTTGGCCATTCTCCACATCATTTAAGCATTGTTCATTTGCTACCACTACAGTAAGCTCTCTCTTACTGCAGTTTATTTATTTGTTCCTCTTGCAAATGGCAGGAGGACAGTTTGTTCCTTCTAGATGCAGAATATCTCATTCCTGATTACTGAAACTTGCCTTTTTTTCCCTTCTTGCATTCCAGATGCTCACAGATGAGAGTTCTGTTATGCTATCAGGCATATTTGTTAATAAGAAAGTAACTTAAGTAGTTAACATAACAGGGGTTGATTTGACCCACTGATAGGCATTTTTGCAGAATAAATAAAGCCTGTTATCTGAGATTTTATTATAAGGATCTGCTCAAGTGATCTGAGATCCCCCTTGTTTGCCTGTCCTGCCCTAGACCTCGGCACATAATCTCACTGTACTGCTGCCCTTTTGACATCTGATTGCCCTTTCCATCAGCAGCCATCCAAAAGCATATTTGTCTAAAAAGGAAACAATTAAATTCCAATCTCATACAGAAAACCTTTACTTTTCAAAGAAAACATACTGAAGAAGTCACAGAGTCATACATGATGGGGAACCCTCAGTAAATCAGAACCAGAAGTCATTAGGCCAAATTCAGCTCCTGCCAAAATAGACACCAAGCCACTGATCTTGATGATATTTTGCCTGTTTATATTAGTAATATTAATGCACTTAGTTTTTATTTGTTTTTCCATTAAATCCTGTAGTAAGACTAAGTTGTAATAAATGGTGACAAGGATCATTGACATGCAAGATAATAACAAGTGTGATTGGGGAATACTGAAATATTCAAATATGAAATGAACTGCTTGTTATAACCACCTATGACTGGGCTAAAATGACTGAATTCTGTGAAATTCAGTTTAAATGATGTTACTCTCCTCTAATACCTGTGTGTGCCATTGCAGAAGGATCTAAGAGTTGCATTTTTTTCAAGTATAGCAGTAAGTTCCTGTGAAGTGCACACTAATGCCCAGAGCAGATCTGCTGCACATCCTTTTCTGGTTGTAGGTCTGCAGATGATTTCTCTTGGGAAACACCTTTTTTCCTTCATGCAGAGCATCGTTCCCTGACTTTGTCCATGGTCACAGGTTTGGGATCGTGACTTTGAGCACTGGGTGTGACATTATCTGTGGCTGCAAGCTGTAAAAAAGCTGCAAATAATTCATGATATATAATCAGTGGCATGATTGAGCTTTACTCTGAATTTGGGTTTGGTGGGAAAGCAGTCCCTGTTTCTTCCCTTCGAAGCACCTCATGCTGAGGAATTCACTAAAGGGAGTTTTTGTCACTGGTGGCTCATTGTAACTGTCTCCAGGAGCGGCCAGGGAAATACTCAATGTGGTGTTTTCAGAGTGGAAAGCCGTGGGGCCATCCTAGTTAACAGCTGCAAAGAAGAAAGATAAGGGACACATTTGTGTCTTACGCAGGGTGTAGAAAGTGGTGTGAAGGGAAAAAGATTCCTTTGTGTGTTGTTCTACCTGTAGTTGTTAGTATTCATCTGTCACAGGTGTATCTGTTGATTATACACTATGAATTAAAGGTTGATTATCTCAGATTATATTGTAATTTGACTTTTGGAAGAAGGACATGAAGAGTCAGCCAGGAGCAGGCTCGTGGCTCTTGCTGGCAGTTCCATCCCTGACAGTAACAAGCTGAAAGCTGGAGTGGGCAGATTTGACTCCTGTGGCTTTTTGGCAAAGGCCTGTTTTTGTCAGTGAACTTCTGAATGTAATTCCTACCTGAGAGAACGTGAAACAGTTTAGTTTTGTCATTAGTGAAATTTCCCACAGCCACTGTTATAGATAGAAATGGCTGAAGTGACATTTCCAAGGATCTGGGACGTCAGTGACACGTCCCTGGGTACCACTTCTCCACAGGTGGAATTCCCAGGAATTCCTAAAGCCCTGTTACTGATAGGGATAGCTAAATCCAACCAGTCCTGGTTTTGTTATGTCTCCAAGTATTTAGGCTTGAGTGCTTGTGGATTTACAGTGTTTGAACAGTTTTGGAGATGCTAACAACACTTTTGCTGTTTAGTGAGTTTTATAGTGCTGGTGCTTTCCAAACCCACAGAGCTGATGGATTTGTAGGTTGTTATCTGCTAATTGGAGGAGTGCAGCTTGCTCACCTGTGCAGTCCTTTGTTTAGGTTAAGATCCAACTAAATCCTGGGTGGTTGAGAACTAGACAAGTGTGTGTATGTATATATATATGTATATATATATACACACAGACACTGAAACATGTCTGTGTGCATGGAGTTTACCATGTATTGTTGGGGTAAAGAAATTCAGTTGCACATTTGGCTGTTAAACGTTGAAATCACAAAAAATAGTGTAAATGCTTTCCTATTGGAAATTCAAAGGTAAAACAACTTCACAAGTGAATTAAAAAAAAAATTGTTTGTAACAATGAGGTTAATATGTTTTCCCAGCTCTCTGACTGACAGTTTAATGGAGGTTTTATTGTGTTAGTTAATGATGTCAGTGGAATATATATTTCTTTGTTTGCATCTGTCACTTATAGAGTTAATTAATATTCTGCTGATTTCATATAGGGTTTGTACAAAACCAGTTCTCTTTTATTCCATGCGTATCTTTGGCAGCAGAGTCCTTAAAGAGAAGAAGTTTGCAGTGTCCTGACCAGCTGAATGTCCCTACAAACAGCAATGCAGTTTGCCAGTGATACCTTCTATAAAACAGGACTAAAATATCAGTGTAGTACATAAGCCTTTTACCACCCTTGAAAACCCAGCTTGAACCTTGAGCGAGTCATTTACATGATGTTTCCTTGGGATTACCTACATTCTTGTCCACT
Organism: Chiroxiphia lanceolata; assembly: GCF_009829145.1. Taxonomy (NCBI): domain Eukaryota; kingdom Metazoa; phylum Chordata; class Aves; order Passeriformes; family Pipridae; genus Chiroxiphia; species Chiroxiphia lanceolata. The sequence goes on from NC_045650.1 coordinate 4,684,392, forward strand.
TTGACCTTGTAATTTTGCTCACAGTTGGAAATGTAATGCAGAGTGACTAAGATAATGTTGTTTACACAGACTTTAAGTGGAGTGACATTATAGTCAAGCAAGTGTCACATCACCCAAAGTGAAGGAAGACTTAATTACCATAATCCTGTGAATACTAAAATTCCTTAGCCATGTGCAGCATAATAATGTAATGTTCTGTGTGTTCCATTTAATAACCTGAAGGTGCTGTATTAACTCTCAGGGAACTTTTAGTTATCCTAAAGTGAAAGCAAACAGATTTAGAGCAGGGTGGGAGAAATTCTGTGGTCCATGGAGATCCTTGGTGTGGTACAGTGCTGACAATACATCCCATCTTTCCTTTGAATTTATACTTTGGCAGGTGAAACAAAAACTGAGTGATTGTCCCATCGTCTTGATCTAATGGTATGGTCTGGGCCAGGGATTTCTGCAGGTGACGAAGGCTAAAGTTCATTAACTAACAGGAATGGTAGGAATGAGGCAGTAATAAAACATACTGTATCATGGCAAACATACCAGTAAGTGGAGAGGAGTGTTAAATACTGCAGGACTGGAACAATCTGTTCCTGAAGTGTTCAAACTATCCCACCTTTTAGCCTGTAGTGCACCAGCCTTATGGACTCAGCCAAGTAAGTGAGAACTTGAATGAGGATATAACCATGAAAAGCAAATCACTGGCAGTTGTTGTGCTTCACAAAGACTGAAGTGTTTGTCACGTTCTCTTCTGAGCAGTGTGTAACCATTTTACAGACATGGAATGATTATTCCTAATATATTGTCTTGAGTAACACTAACTAGTAGTGCACAGCCTCCTGCATGTCTTAAGCACGGTTACAGACATACTTAACAAGAAACAGGTTATTTAGCAGCTGAAAGAATCCAGCTTAGACAAAACCAGAGTTCATTGAATAGCTCTCTCTCTTTTCCTACTTGAGAGCCCAGAGAGTTCTCCAGATCCCATGTTCCTGTTGCCTGGGCTCTGGACTGCTGTGGTCAGTAGCCGGCAATGATAGATTGGATTCAGAAGCAGAAGTGAGAACCCAGTGTGATTTAGTGTTGTTTGAAGTACAACTTAGGGATTTGCATCTTACTGAGCGCAGCAGATGTAATGGTTAGTCTTGGGAGGGGTTATGTGCTTTTATTTGGAATTGGCTTTTTAATAACTGTTACTCTCGTAGTTCAAGTTTCAAGTTTGGTTCTATGAGGACTGGAAAATGCAAGTTTACAAGAAAATGTGAGAAAGCTGAACATTAAAAAACACGTGCTGCTGGTGTGTGATGTTAGTGTACATACAGGCAGAAGCACTTGAGGAGTGAGTCAATAGCTGGTGTTGGTTGGGCTGGCTCAGAAAGCTTTTCTCTCTACTTACACCAGCATGATGCAATTGCCTTTAATGGAATTGGTCTTATTTGTGGAGAGGGAATGGGAAAGGAGGCTTTCAGTAAGGATTTTAAAGAATGGATGTTGGCATTAAGGGTACTCTGTGGAAGGAGGCTGCAAACTATCACTGCACAGCCTACAGTTTCTACAGCAGTCTTGAAAGATGTTCCTTAGAAGTGGTGCTTTTCCTGGGAATTGGGCCTGAGGGGAAGACAAGAGGATACCCTGCTGTCATCTCCAAGTCATCTCAAAATTATGAAGAATGAAATGAATATAGGAAACAAATCGTTAGTGGTTGTCCTGTCACTGGGATGTTTGTGGTCACATACATACACTGGGGCTAGGCTAATAGAGAATAATTTTCAGGCTAATTCTTTTTTCCTGTGGAGTTTCCAACCATTTGTGAATTAAATAAGTGCTAAATATTTGATAGGGGAAAAGAACGTAGACTTGCTGTTTTCTCAGGTTGTTTTTGTTGAATTAAGCTGTGTTTAACGCTGCTGATTTCCAGAGGTCCGGCCTTGCCTGTAGTATCCACTAATGGTATTAGGGGCTAAATAATAGAAGACAAAACAAATGCAAATCACAGAGAATGGAGATTATACATGAGTTTTGTTGTTATGGCTTTCTTATTGTTTGTTTATTTTATTTTATTTTTTTTTTTAAGAAACAAACTTTCACTCAGCAGCAATTGCCTGGGCTGTGCCGTGTACTCCTTCGTGCATCCGTGTCCCCTCTCTGTTGGCTCTGGTAGAACAGCATGATTTGGCTGAATATGTAAGATGGGACTGAAGAGCTGTGCAAAGCAGCAGCATTTCTTTAAAACCCGCCTTTGTGTGACTCCCCATCCAGCTGGAGGCAGCCGGGTGGATGCTCCGCTGGTTGGTGAACACGGATCAGTTCTCACTGCTCCAAGCTGATTATTTCCCCTGGAAATCAGGGAAGCTGTACCCCTGACGCTGTGGTGATGCAGAAATCCTGCTGCACAGGCTGGTGCTGGAGCCTGGAGCACCTGTGAGCACAGACTGTGGGGCTGGATGGGGCCCCAGGAGTGCTGAGGCTGCAGCTGCCGGGATGAGCAGCAGTTGGAAGCGCTTCCGCGCTCCCTCTCACCGAGCCCCCCGAGACCCACTAAAGGGTTTTAACTTCCTTTGGATGTATAATTTTTGTTGATTAACAGGAGTTCTGGGAAGGAGCCCTTTTGTAAAACTGATGACAGGGAGGAGCCTGCCTGGGCAGAGGCTGTCAAATGATCTCCTTTGTGACTGCAATAGTGCAAATATTACGAAGGATCCAAAATCCCTTCCCTCATCCCGGCTCCCTGGGGGCGGCAGTGCTTGAACATGAAACTCTTCATATCACCAGAGGTGAATCTTACAGGTTCTGGCTTTCTTTTTTGCCATTTCAAATTGCAGAGTGTTTTGAACTACGCAGACTTTAAAAGATCATTCTTGGGAGCAGAAAGGTCAGAGCCTATTCCAGATATTAGGATGCTGGAGCTTGGCTTTCATCATTGCTGACTTCCTTAAGTAGGTTTATTTTCCTAGGTGTCTGAGTAGTTAGTGCTGTTGTGGCTGAGAGCTTTTTGGGTCCAGGACGTTTTGGTTTTCCTCCTAGAGATGTCACACTGTGTCCTGTGTTGTTATGGAATGCAGAGCGTGGGCAAGGGTTTTTTCCAAGGTATCTATGAGTGCTGGGCATGAAGATTTTGGAAGAATGGTCTGAGTCTGAGTGGCCCGAGTTTGAGACGTGATAAGTGCTGTGTTTAAACACACATTTAAAGTTCAGTTTGGATAAAAACTGGTCAGATTCCTTAAAAGAAGCAGTAGAAGCTTGACTGGAAGGGCAGAGTCAGTGGCCACCAGAGTGTCATCACTTATGTCCACTTTTCAGGGCAAATGAGCATTTTCATCTCAAACTTTGCACAGGACAATCTGAACTATTCTGCTATGAAACAAACCCAGGTTTTCCATGATTTCTTTTACATTCCTGTAAAAAGCCTCCCAGTCACTTGAATGATGTTTGAAGACAGAGGGATAAAATATGTAATGCATTGATTGTTTGCCACACTCGGAGGGGAGTGTGGGGGTCCTGGGGGGGCAGATCCCGGAGTTGGCATGGGGAGGGTGGCCCTGCCTGTCCACCTGCCCATTCCCTGCCCGTGCCCTGCCTGTGCCCGGCATCCCGGAGGAGCAGCCGCCCCCTCGGATTCCTACAACTGCAAAACTAATTAGTGAAATTAAGTTGAAAACGCTGTAAACAAGTGAAGTTGTTATTCATTCCGTGCGGCACTACAAATGTGGGAGGACATGTTAAATGATAAATTAGGCATGAACTGCTTTAATCTGGAAGCCGAACATGCCAGCGAAGGGCCTGCATTTGTAATTAGCATCGGGGCCACAGGAGAGTGGTGCCTCTTTTAAAACAGTGACAGGGAATTGATCAGTTTAGGTTGCCGTGGCAACCAGGAGCCCTCCATCGCTTCCCCTCGTCCTCCTCTTCTGCCGTCCCCACGTTCAGAAATATATTTATGAACTGTAAAGATAAACTACTCAATAATGCAAAAGAGACTCCGGTGCTCAAATGCCAAAGTGATGGGGGCCAAGCGGTGCCTGACTACCCGATAACGAGCTTAAGTGTTCCATGGTTGTCATGACATTTCTTTTACAAAGCAAATGATGTCTGCGGGAAAAAAAAAAAAAATCTCGAAATTAGCCGAAAATGCAAATCTCTTTATGAGGCTGTCACCTTCATAATAACAGACGATAATTGATGATTTATGAGATGCCACCATAGCAACCAACTCCTTCGGCACCCCCTGGTTCCTCTCACACAATGGCTTGGGCTCCTGTGGAAAAGTTTCCAGCCCAGAGCTCAGGAGGTCTGGAAACCTCTTTACTCCATGAGATTGGCAAATGTCACAGGGGTTTTCTGCAGTCATTCTGCATGTAAAGGGACTCAAGTAAGAGCAGGGTAAATAATTATCAAAATAGAGTGGTTTCAATTTAAACCTTTTAAGAGAACGGATAATTTTTATTTGCTGTTGAAGCTGGAACAGAAGCTGAGGGACCCAAATCTCTGCTGTGCCAAATCTCTTGGCTTTTCAGGCTCTACCATCTAATAGTTGTATTTAGAAGTATTGGTTGTGTAAATCAGCCCCTTTTGTGCCTTCTGCTGTAGAAGTTAAACTGACTATCCTAAGATAAGTGATGTTTTATTTAGATTGAAACTTAAGTGACTGCAAAAGAAAGGCTTTTATTTACAAATGGTTCAGTACATTAATTGATGAATGTTTAAAAAAATATTTAGTTTTTTCAGATTACTGTATTTTCTACCTGATGAAACTGAGTTCAGGAGAATTAGGATCTCTAGTCTTGCTTGAAGTTAGTACAGCACTAGGAGGTATCAGGTTGAGTAGCATTAATGTCTTCATGTGCAAAGACCATATTTTTGCTCTTCTGAACAGGACTGGAGGGCATGAAAACCCTCACCCCTGGTTCTGTATCACTTTGTAAAACTGAAGTCCCTAAATTTGGTACCTAGAATGGCCAATTTAATGTTGAGGGAGAACTCTCATTAACAATTTCTTCTTGAGGTGGTGTCATTGATCTCCCCAATTTCTTCCCCTCTTCCTGCCACTTATAAATGGAGATTCTAAATGTGCCCTTTTACTGCAGTTCTCTTTTTTAAAATGTGTTGCAGTAGTAGGGAAAATCCACTGATTAGAAAAAGCATTCTGAGAGCAATATGTTAATTCTCCACCCATATCTGCAGATCCATACTCAGACAAGGGTGCCAGAAACAGTAGTAGAAAGTTGTTTGAATTAGGAATTCATGATCTTTCCCATTCTTTTTTACTTCATCAAATCTGACAGTGAGAGCTGTCAGTTCCAGAAAGTCATTTCTGGTAGAATTGTATCTTTCAGTCACCCTGCCTGGGATAGAGAGGAAAAAAAGAATAAATAGGTGGAAACCCTTTATGTTGTTACTGGTTATATCTTTTCTGTTCACATTTTGATTTCTTTTTCTTTTTTCATTGCTTAATTTAACTCTTTCTATAAGTTTCCATGGAACATTTTTATAGGATTAATTTATTTATATGTTTATATATGTATCTTTCTATAACTTTCCATGGAACATTTTTATAGGATTAATTTATTTATATGTGAGAAAAAATGGAAATTTCATGGAAACAAGTAAACTCAGTGTTTTCCATGACTGTGTCCTCTGACTTCAGCAGAACTTGCTTGTGTTCTCTTTCTTGCCAAGACAACACAAACAAAAAAAACCCATAACATCTCTTGGCATCTTATGGATAACCATGTTTGGATACTGCAAAAAAAACACAGAGAGTAAGAAGAGGAAGGATAAAAGCTGTTCTTGATGTACAGGGCAAAGTGGGTATGATTTCTGTAGCTGGATCCTTAAAAAAAACCCCTCTATTTTTATATGTTCCTTTCCCAGTGCTGCTGTGGTTTCAAGGATATTGAGGATATTCTCTGGGTTCCTCTGGAGCTGGGCTGGGTGTGGAGCTGTTCTCATTAGCATTTTACAAGCTCTGTGTGTGCACCAAGTGTAGAAATGGCTGTACAATTTTTTGCAGTGTATTGACCTGAAGTCCATTTGAAGTTGATAAATACCAGCTGTTCAAACAGAAAATTAAATAAAAGCAACTCCAAACTTACTCTGAAGTAAACAGGTGAACAGTATGTAAGACAAAGCAGTTCCCCAAAGGCATTTTTAGTACATGGTCATTATTTAACTCCTGACTGAAAATAAACAATGCTGACAGAGTGTGTGTTGGGGGGCTGTGATATATGAACAGTGTCAGTCCTGTAGGCTGATAACCTATAGCTTGACATCCTTATCTATAAACTTTGACAGATACATCAGTTTGTTATTGTCACTTTATTAACTTGCTTCTATGATAGCAGAAGATAATCTTTCTCAAAGCCTAACTCAGCTAATACTTTACTAGGTAAAACAGTTGGAGAAATGTCAACAAATTTTGTTTTCCCCCCTCAAAGGAAAATCCTTTACAGTTCTTTACATACTGAGCCAGTATTTCACAATATGGAGCAGCATTGTTTGCATATCAGCAGCAGACAATAAACTGTTTTGTCACATTAAATTATTTATGCCAGAGACATCCTGACAGCCTCTCTTAAAAAAAAAAAAAAAAGAATATATTGCTGGAAATGTAGTTGTGATTGTGTGAACTGAACACTCGCTTAATAAGTTAATATTTTTGTCTTGTGATTTTTAATTGGAAAATAACAGCCGTTCTAGTTGGAACTGTCTACGTTGTCTGCTGGTGGTTCAGGCAGAGCTGTATTACAGATTTCACAGGCTGGATCACTCCATCCTGCTCCCTGTGCTCCTGCCACTGCCACGGGGTGAGTGAGGGACGGGGCGGGAGCTGAAGTGGCATCACAGAATGTACAAAACCAAGCACTGACTTCTTTTAAACTTCTCTCAGTCTTACTTCAGAATGTTAATATGAATTATACTTCCAAATGAGCATTTTTTCCGTGTTCTCTGAGACAGAGTTCTTTAAGCTTTGTTTGATTCCAGAACTTTATCCAACATCTGTTGCATCACTCTGGGACAGGCACCCTGTACTTCCAGGCCCCTTCTATCCTGTGTTTAACAGCACACCCTGTATCCCAGGCTGTGCATTACAAATGGGGGAGTTGGGAAATGATCCTTTAAATGCTCAGAAATGTTGGTTTTTTTCTGCAGAGCAGTGAGGTGAGGTCAGGCTGCTCGCCAGCCCAACCTCACAGCACTGGTGTCCGTCCCAGGGGTTGTGTTTTTTGGGATGGATAAGGGGGAAGGGCAGTAGTTGGGCTATAACAGGAGAGCAGAACTTGAGCCACTTGAGCAACCAAAATCCTGAAATTACATCACTTTAGGGTACTTGGTCCTCTCAGTAGTGGTCTTTTAACATAACTCTGTGTGTGATTACTTGAGATTTTTAAAAACTCAGTCAAACCCTGTAAAACTTCCGTAATTGGCAGCCAGTGCCACCCACGAGGGTCCTGCAGGTACCAGGCTGTCCAGACCCACTGTGGGACTGCTGGAGTACCTGGAGCTCCTGCAGGCTGCAGCCATCCCTGTGAGCCAGCACTGGGAAGAGCCAGATGCCTTTGGCAGTGCTGTTCATGGGTAGGAGCTGCACTGGAAATACTGAGCTGCACTTGTCTTTGGAGAGCACTTCACGTTTCCTGCTCGTCTTTCACAGCTCACACGACTTCCCCTCCCTTTTCTGCTCAACACCCGCTCCTCACTTCAGTCACATGCCCTCATCTTTTGTTTCTTCTCATCAGATTTGCCCTCCAAGTCCCAGCTTTAGCCCCACACAACTTCCTTCAGCTGCTTGCCTTGAAAACTGCTCTGGTTTCTTGGTGCCTCAGAAAGACTGGCAGGAGTAGGGGATCGTTCCCCAGTGTCCCAAAATGTTCCATTTCTTCTGCAAACTGTGTTTGAGACAGGAAGGAGTTACTGAGAGTAGTGCTGGGAAACCAGAATAGATTTGGAGAAAAAGGGGAAGGCAAAATTCAAGTGACATTGGGCTGTGGGGTTGCTGTTGATGTAAGCAATAATTTAGGGTCGGAGGAGATCCAGGCAGGAATTTAAACCAGTTTGAGGGAAGGCCCCAGTTGGCTTTGCTGTAAAAATTTAAAGGGGGTTGCCAGTTCTAATTATCACAAGTGTAATACTGGGAATGGGGAAAGGATGTTAATAAAAGGACAGTTCAATTAATGGAATCTCAATTAAATTTGAGAAAATACGGATTTTCAAGATTCGACAGCTTTTCAAGTTATACGTGTTATGAGGGTGCTCCAGAGCCAAATCTATTCCTGTGTCATAGAAATCAATACTATGAAACATGGGAATGTTAAAGGATGATATGTAAAGAACTCATATAATAAAAAAAAATTACGGTATTTTTCTCTTACTGTTTTTCCAGAATGATCCAATGAGGTCTTATCAACAGTTTGTGTTTGTATGATTTCTATAGGAGACTCTGCAACTGAGCCTGCCCAGGGTGTACAAAATACAAATATTTATTGTTTGGTTTAGTTAGAATAATAGTATTACGTGTTACAGCATTATTATTACTTCACAAATGAAATGATCTGTATTTCAAGGCAGAGCTCTGTGGATGAAAAAATATTAGCTTTATAAAAAAGTCCTGGGTTTCTAAGGAATTCATAGATAAATGTGACATTTTTTTGGAAAAGATCATGCAGAATAAACTCAATTTTAAGGACATATGTGTGGCATCAGAGCAAAATCCTGCAGCATAACATTTGGTCTCTTTCTTCTGTTCTTTATTTGGGTAAAAGTAATGTTCCTAATTTAACTGCATTCAAGTTTAGCATGGCCTAAAAAAGTAAATCATTAGAGAAGAGAAGAGAAGCTCAGCTCCCTTATTGAATGGCTGTAATGAAACGTAGCTGGGGGAAGACAAACTTCTAATTCCTGTTAAGTAGAATTTTGCAGTATCTGGGAAACTAAACAAAATGGTCATAAACAGAGTAAGAAAGATTTATTTAAAAAAAAAGTAAACAGTTGTGATAATTGATCCTGGGATTCTGATGGATTGGGATCTGTGTCACTCCTGAGATGTTTTCCCTGACTGAGCACACCCAGTGCTGCCTCAGTCCTTTGGCAGCTGCATTGCACACGAGCCCTGCACAATTTTTGGTAGACCCTTGCTGACTTGGAGCACTATATCACGGTGTCAGCTGCGTGACAGCAGCACTGCTCCTGGATCAATATTGTATTATGTCATTTTGTGCTGTGAAGGAGAGCTGCAGGAAACTTCTGGATGTGCTGCTTTGGAAAAACGGGCCGGTAAAAGTCTGGAGTGGTGTATGAAAATGGAGAGAGGGTGATAAGGGGAGTAAGTGTAAAGGGAAACAGGAGGATTCAGACTTGGAGGTGCAAGATAAGGAAGGTAACACTACTTTCATACAGCAGCTGTTATCACTTCATTCAGGGATTGTAACAAACTGTACATAAGGTGGTTGCACCTTTGAATCCACTGGATTTTGCTGCCTTTCCCGTGCAGAGTAAGACTGTGCACAGGCTGTTGCCAGTTATTTCTGCAAGAAACAGGGTGATTTTATCCCCATCAGTGGATCAGGAACTCTCCTGATGGTGTGATTTAGGAACTGCTTGTTAGTTCTGCTGGTTTCTTGCTTTTCTAACCTGTTCTGGACAAGTGGAAGTGTTAATACCAGAGGGAAAGAAATGTGTTCACTGGAATGCACAACCTGAAAAAGTTGATGTGTGTGTTTACATATTAACTTGCTAATTAATCACAAAGCTTCTAGGTTAGAATTAGAATGATATGGCAAGGCTTGGGGGTGAGTGTAGATAAAACAACTGGTCAAACTTTTAAAAAAACAGAGGTGTGAGGTTACTGTTAATGAGTTTAGAGCAGGTACAAGAAACAGGCTGGTGGGTTGGTTCCAGATCACCCTGAAGTCATGTTGTAATCTCAGTAGGACAGGGAAATAACAAAAATAATAGTATATTATCATAATTTATCATTGTTATGAAAAAGAATTGGTCAGATAATTCACATGTAGAGGATATGACTTGTTCAGGAAGCAAAAGCAATTAAGGAAGGAAGAGATGTTGCCTTTAAAACAGGGCATGTGCACTTGCTTGAAGGTCCAGGCTGTGGAGGGAGATGATGTGGGAAAGGAGCACTGAATATGATGTTCAGACATATAACAAGCGTGTACTGAAGTGCTTTATAGAAGATATTTTGTTTAATTCATATATAAGATAAATCAGCTTTAAAGGGACGTTTATGGAAAAAAAACTAGTTGAGAATGTCAAAATATAATAGAAATTGGGTGAGAGTGGCTATGAAATGATAGAGTTTGTGAGCCACATGACAAGTAGAAGAAATAAATAAAACAGGACCTTAAAATAACGCAGACTGATGTATTAGGGTTGGGAAGTAAGAGCTCCACAGCAGTAGAAGGGTAAAAAATTTTAAGAAACCTTGAAGTTCCTTAATTTAATGTGGGTATAAATACAAATGATTCCTTCAAGGAATATAAATAGCAGCTGTAGGAAGAGGTCAGATTGGCTGGGTTGGAATCCTTCTTTGGCAGTCGGGGGCTCAGTGTGGCAAGAGAGGGAGGTCAGGGAAGGCAGCTGGGAAGAGAGAACAGCATGAGCACGTGGGACAGGATGAGAAAGGGCAGAGAACAGGGAGATGCCATCAGAGATGCCTTCCAGAGTGAGAGAGAATCATTCCACATGTCCATCTCGAGAAGAGCAAAACGAGGGTTGATGTGCTGCAGCGTGAAGGGAAGGGAAGCAACAGATGGTGCTGGGAAAGTTTCGTGGCTCTGGGTCACCTGCAGTTGGATGTCTGACACAGTTAATAGCAGTGACAGAAGTGCAAGATGGAAACTTGAGTGAGAAAACAAGTGTGACAGAAAGCTTGTTTAGGTTGGATGTTTTCAGATGAGCTGGGTCTGGAATAATGTAGTTAAGGAATGGTGGATGGGATGTCGGAGTGATTAATGGCTGACTTTGAAAAGTCATGGAGGGACGAGGGAGGTACCATGAGAGCAGAGGGAAGAAAGGAGGAGGATAAGCTTGGAAATTATAGACCACTCAACTAGAGAAATACTGCAACTGATAAACAAACTGTTTGTGGGTGCCCAGGAGATAACAGACAACATGGATTTGCCAGGAGAAAATTATGTTAAACTAATCCAGTTTCCTTTTACAAAAGAGTGAGAGTGCAGGGAGGACAGAGGTGAAGCCATCGGTGTCACCTGTCTGCACTTCAGGAAGGTTTATGGTGCTGTCTCAGAGTGTGGGAAATGCAGTGTAGGTGAAACTAAGAGATGCAAACCAGGTTTGAAAACTGTACTTGTCAGAGGATTTATGGGTACCCTGTCCAAATGAAACTCAGGGGAAAAGCTGGGAGCACAGCAGCTGCGTGGATGGTCAGTGTGCTGTACCCCAAATTCAGACCAGCAGACTGGGAGTCTGCTGATGGGAAAGTTCTCTGGGGGCTGTAAAATTAAATATTGCATCTGCAAGGTGGGGCAAGTTAAAATTTTGTGTCTGATTTTCCAAGCTTACCTTTACTGATTAACTTGTTAACTAGTATGGAATTCTGCCTCCAAAGAACTTGGATATATAATAGTAATTTGAAATTAGAGTATTATTTCCCCTTCTGATGTTTTGCTCTTTGTAACAATGAGGATATTCTATTCTCTCCTCACAGTTCAGCTCTTATGCCCATTGTTACTGGTTGTCAGGACTGGGATTTCTTCCTCCAGTGCCAAGGACATGGGGTTTGTGATCTCTCAAAACTGCTCTGCATTTAAATGTCTTTAATTTGCCTTTACCAATGAGGGGTGAAGGAGAGAAAAAGGAAAAAGAGAGGTTCCCCCTCTTCTTGACCTCTTTCAGGCTTCACTGTCCAGTACAGGGCATGTTATCCCTGACTGTGTTAAGTAGTACATCAAGGAAAACTGGCAAATTTGTTCTTTCTGGGAGTTTTATTCAGAAAATGCAGCTCTATCAAGGTGCTAAAACAATGTATCTGATTAGGAAACACATAATTTTTGTTATTTCTCTTGACTGATTGTGTTGCCAAATGTTCAAGAGGAGTCATTCCACTTAGTAAAGGTTCTCAATTAATATGATTTTATCCCTAGGGCGTGCCTGGGTGTAGATTAGAGTTTGGGGGCCAGTTTCTTTGCCAGGTCTTCATCAAAGGACATAGAACGAGTAGGAGCTTCTCCCCATGTGTTTGGGATAGATCCCTGCCAGTCCTGGAGCTTGGTGAGTCCAGCAGGATGTACCTCCCACTAGTGGGACAGGAATGTTGTGTGTGTCTGTCTAACTGAGGCTGTAATTTATTCTTAATGATTTCCATTCCAAAATTATGAATTCTGGGAGCCAAACTGCATTTTTCTTGATGTGTCAAATGCGGCATTTCGTAAATATTATTATTAGGGCTGAAATGGATGTGGATGTGTTTGCAGTGCAGAGAGAACAGCAGTGATTAGAGACAGGGTGGTGTGAGGGCTGTGTACCCAAATATTGCTGTCTGCACGGAGAAGGTGAAAGTGAGTTCTTACTGAAATCAACTTGAGAAAGGCAGGGTATTATTTACAATTACTGGGAATTTCTCTGGGCTTTTGCTTTCCTTCTGTGCTCCGTTATGTGGGATTCAGTTGTGGCCCAAGGATTCTGGTTTGTACTCAGCACCTGGGCTCAGTTTTGAACATTTATTTCCTGTCTTCTTTTCCTCCAAATGACAACCAATGTTTTTAGTTTGAAAAGTTGTGTTACCCAGGGCAGTTTTTTTTTTACAGTAGTTACATTCTATATTTAAAGTATGGTCTGCAGAAGATGTAAAAAGAGGAGATGCTCATTATCATTTTGCCATCTTATTCCAAGGGCAATTGCAGAGGATGGTGCTTGTTGACAAAAGAAAGAGTCTGATTTTAAGGGCTGCAGATCAGTCTGTGGGGTGGGATTTGGATCACTGTCAGTGGAAGGAAAGTGTGTTTATAATAACTGAGATCCCACGTGCTCATAATTGACAAAATTAGAGGCTATATGCACGATTTCCCTGCAGAGAAGAAAGATAATGATTTCAAAACCTTGTTTGTTCGGGCTTTTTAATATACTTTTATTAAAAAGGAAAAGGAAATCTGGTGTTTGCAGCGGTCTAAACTCTTAACTCATGTGGGAACTTCAGATAAAATCATGGCTTCCTTTGCATGATTTGTACATCATTACAAATCATCAGACTGCATTCTGTGGCACAAAGGCTGGTTGGAAATCAGGGCTTTTTGTCAGGATGTATTTGGATAGCTTCTTGATTTATCTCCCCAAAATTAAGTTGGTATTGCTGGAAGCGCTTTATTATTTTGCCAGGAATACATATTCTAAATGTATTTTGCTATTGACTTATATGCTTTTGCTATAAGTTTCCAAATGTAATCAAAGAGAGCATCATTTCCTCAATATTTAGCATAGGAAACCCAGTGTTTTCAATAACTACTATATTTTTATGCTGTTTAAAGAGATCTAACTCGGCTCCTGCTGCTCAGTCCTAGGAAAATTTTAATTTTCTAGATTTTTATATCCTGCTGTTGGAAACACTAAAGGAAATCATGTCATCCTGTTGCCAAAATGTTGGTTACAGGGTTTATATGAAGTGGCCATTCTGTAGTTTCCATGCCATAGTAAGGCCAAGAACGGGTAGCACAAAGGTGATGAAATAATGCACTTCTTATATTTTCAAGTTTCTTCTGCAGCAGTAGACTTCAGTAGGAACTGATTCAGTAGCAACCACAAACATTTCAATTTGCTCTCTCCAACTGGCATTTTTTGTAATAAAAAGTGAATTTTAATGACCAGGGAAAGCTCATTTGAAACAAAGGAAGCCGTCTGTTAGTTTTATTTTGATTGACAAGCGTGCCAGGGATAAAGTGTTGGCTGACACTGGAACATGCCTCATCAGAGCAGTCTACAATGTCCCCAAAGTCAGCTGAAAACGTTAAATAACATGGAGTATCAGGATCTTGGAACGGCTTGAGCGACAGGAAACAAACTGTTTTTTGTTTTTCCTTCGGTTTGTTTGTAGGTACAAAAAAGGAATCTGGTGAGTGTTTACATCTTCCCATGACATTTTGCACTAATACTGTTGCAAACAGATTACAGAGTAGAATATTAAATAAATACCACAAAAGGAACTCCTGGTTTTCAGTTTCCCCCAGTGCTGAGTGACAGTAATCCTCTCTGACAAAAGAGGGTTATTGCCATTAGTTAATCCTGTTATGTAGTTCCCTCAGCAGCCTGTAACACACGTTGATGAAGACTGGGAAAATCTGAAATGTCAAACTAAGAGGCCGCCGATCATCTTGACCATGAGGCTGTGGCAGAAGCAGCCCAGAGGATTTAACTCCTGGATCTGAGCTGAAATGAGGCTTTTGGGCTGAAAGATGCCTGTTGTCAGTAGCATTCATTGTTTGCCCAGTGAAGGGATGCCTCATTCACATTCTTTTTGTGCCCAGTGAAGATCAGCTTGAAGGCAGGTGGGTAACAAGAGGCAGCAGTTACACCTGGTTAGATCATTTGTGGTGTGCCAAGCCCTGCCAGAGCACACAGAGTGAAGTCTGCGATGTGCACACAGTTTAGCTGTATTCTGGGTGTTACAGAAACAGTTTTGAAGACCATGCACATCCTAAATCCTCCTCATAATTCTAAAGTTAGGTATAAAATCATGGGTCAGGTGATGGTTTAAAAAACCAAAAACCAGTTAGATCGATGAAGTTGGGGCTTGTGGTGCAACAGTTAAGGAGTCTGTAGTTAATTTAGAATTATGAGAGTTCCTGTGCATTAGGATGGAAGGTCTGTTTGGGAAGTAGAACCTTGTCTTTCCCCAACAACCAAGACTTTGGAGTCAAAGGAGTGGATGTATTAATTGTTACTGTAATGGAGATGAGCCATGTGCTTGCTTGGTCTGCTGCTGTCTGCTGCTTACAACCATATTCCCTAATAGAGTCACTCCACGAGGGTGTTTAAAGCATGTCCTGTGTGTCTGTGACACAGAGACAGATCCTGGGAGGCTGAGGATGCTCCTCTGCTCATATTGCAGCTCTGAACTTCATTAGAATGTGGGTGATTTGCGTGATTTGCTGTTCCTGAGCACGCAACGGTTTTCTGAAGTTGTTACAGATCTGAAGGAAACTTCAGCAAAACAGCTCCTGAGTCTGTTGTCATGGCGAGAGACACTAATTTCTCTTTATCTGTCAGTGTAGTTCAGTGCTTTCCAGTAAGAAAATTCAATGGGAGGGTTGCAGGGCAGTTAAAAATGTTGGATTACTTCTGCTTTGTTATAGCTGATATTTTTCTAACTAATTTTCAGTAGTCACAAATTTGACTCAAGTAATTTTCACAGAACAATAATAAAAGTAATGTATATACATAGAGATATATAATTTAGTATCTGACACAGTAAGCAATCATTAGTGTGTGATCTGAACATTTAAATTGCATCTAGTTCTGGCAGATTCGAATGCATGTAAGTTATTTTCAAGACACTGAAATATTTGGAATATTCATTTCAACAAGGAATATATCTTTGGACCTCAAGTGTTGGACCATTAGGATATCTTTGGGATATGGTTTCCTTGGGTTAGTGTGTTGTTTTTCCTGAAGATCACATGGTGTGTGGTAAAAGGAAGAGGCAGTTGTGCTTTAGCTGTCTAATCTATCACTTCACAAACTGGTTTTTTTTTTCAGAACATAGGAATTCCTTTAATTGCTCTGCTTTTTCTTTAAATAAGCCTCACTGAAAGCCTGTAGCTCACAGTGCTGCTGCTCGGAGAATGGCTCCCATTTATTTCTAGTCATAGCAATTGAAATCCAATATTTATTCATTTACCACTCAGTAATATATTTGACAGATGTGTTGAATAACTGAGTCAATTGCTGCCTTTAAACTCCCAGCCTTTTTTATTTGAATTCACAGTATCTCAGAACACTGCTGGTAACACAGCATTACAATATCCACAAATTAATGTAGTTGAGATCCCACTTACTGTTGTGATTTGGCTGCAATTGGATTTGGTGGTTGGTTTTTTTTTTAAATCCCTGATTCAGATTCCCCCTGAATAAGCATTGCTGAGAGGGAAGTGAGTTTGGGAAATGCTGTAGGAGTCTGATCTGTGGTGTTCCCTGCTGGAAGAGCAGTTCTGGGTGTTTGGGCTCTGCCAGAGGTTCTGGCTGTGGGTGATGTGAGCAGGACTGGCACGGCCAGTTCCCTGCACGGCTCTCAGAGTGGATACAGAGCATCTACCTCGTTTCTTCATGAAAAAATAACCCAGATATCAATGTGCTCTTCCCAGAAAGGCTGCAGAGATGAACTCAGGGTCCTCATATCAGACACCAGAAGGACCTGAGCAGCCTGAAATGCAGTTGCTGTCCCAGCGTTGGGGGTGATGCAGTGTGGTTAATGTGGGAATTCATGGGCTGGAGGGATGGGGTGGTGGAGGGTGTTGGTTTGTGAGAGGTTTGTCAGCCCTCTGGTGCCAGGTGAAGAATGCACTTCTGTCTTTTCATCGTGACATGTTGAATGTATCTGTAGGAAGGTCTCAAGGCCACAGATAGTAAGATAATCATGAATGTAGGTGCAGTGCACTCTTCAGTGTCCAGCTTGATGTGAACTTAGGCCGTGTGTTTTGTATTTATGTTACTGATGCAGAAATTGAAAGGTGGAGGAAAACAGTGAGAAAGAAATCCTTCAAAGTAACTGTGTTATATTTATGGAAATTACTGTCACAGACTAGTGGGAGATTAATTTGCCAAGGCTGTTTTTTCAGTGCCTTACACCATTGCTCCTACATCTGCAACCTTTTGGTCACAGATGTTCTGTAGGTAATCCAATATAATTTTATCATTTTTTCTTGCTAGGACACTTTCACTGCTGAAATAATACTTGGTTTTCTTTCATTATTTGCCCAAACAGTGGATTAATCCACTGTTTGACCTTTGGCGTGAGACTTTTGGGACGGAGTAAGAACATGAAGGTAAGAGGTTGTGACAGGGCTGGTCATTAGGCGTCAGACTCAAAAATACAGAAGTATTTTAGGAATGTGTCATGCTGTCCTCTTGGTTGCAAAAATTAATGCTCTTTAGGAAATGTGAAAGATTCCTGATCTTGTTATTTTTTTTTGTCTGGAAGTGTTAATTCATCAGTTGTAGTTTCTCAAGCTGAATGGTGAAATGGAGAAGTCTTCCCGTCTTGTATTCCTTGCTGGTGTTCCGTAACGAGCAGAGCTGCTGTGGAGTAGCTGACTTTGCAGGTAACTGGAAGGTGTAACAAATAATTGCTTTTGGGACTGGAGCAGTCAAGGGTGAAAAGCTGATGAAAAGTTTTGTCAAACTTTGATCCTTCTTGGCCAACTAAATATGATTAAGACCCTCCCCAACAGTGAGACCATTGTTAGCCGCTCTCAAATATTAAATTGGTATCAGACAGGAAAGTCTGAAAATTTAAATACATCTTAATGAGTGTGCTCTGGCCATGTTTATCTGAAGAAGGGCTTTCTGTGAAAGTGTGTTGCTTGTCTGCACTCCTTGTTTTGAGAGAGGGAGTTTGGGAATATCAATTTACCTTCAGAAAGATGTTAATCTGAAAGTAGAGTTTCGTTTTGTTCATTTTTAATCTGGAGATAATTTTTGCTCAGATAATGTGTTAAGAGCATTAGTGGCTTCTGCCAAGCGTTAGGAGAGACAACCAGAACACACAGACTGGGGGTGAGGTTCCCTTTCCCTCCAGGTGCTCTGTTCTCACAGCGTTTTGTAGGAGCACAAAGATGCAAATAAGCGAGTGCTGATGAAAGAGTGCATTTTATTTTCTCACTTCATCTCCTGCCAGAAAAGCTTAATGGTATTTTAGAGCTGATATTACACCTCAGAAAAGGGGTAATGCATCTTTAAAAGCTAAACTACATCTTCTTTACTTTTATCAAATTCTCTATAAATCTTTCATGACAGTTTATTTAACAAAGTGTCATTGAAACTGTATAGATGATTGATGTGACCCATGTAAGATCAACATGAAATGTTTGTAAATGTCAGCAAAATGTGACCATCTAGAAGCAAGTAAGGATGGTGTTACTGTGAAAGTGAAAAACAAACAGAAAATGTTTATCTTATACTTTACTTTCTGGGATGAAATTACAAATTCATAGAAGCAGTATTATGTGATTTTTCTTGGACATCATGCTATGGAGTGAGGAGGAGGATCAAAATTTGTCTTGACATACTGTGCTTTTACTGTTGGCTGCTTTTACAGTGGATAATAGTTTCTCACCTATTAAAAAATTTTTCTGATTTCACTTCTCAGTAGAAGAATATTAATTTGCCTAAAAAAATAATAGAAAATTAACCAGAATCTGAATAAAGTAGCTTTATTCAAGCAGCTCCTGTCATCAGAGGAGCTGGAAATAGGTTGAGGTTCCCTTAAGGTGCTACCTCCCCTAAGAATGCTAATCTTAGGAAAACAAATCCACCAGTGCATTGTCACCAGAAAGTTTCTTTAAGATGTTGACCTGGTAACTCCATATCAATGCCATGCTTCTGGCTTCAGTACAGTTAATTAAAAATAAATAGGAAGATTCTACTGGGATCCTTCTGATAAACTAATTTTTGGGGTCACCTTTTTGATCTAATTCCTGACTTATTGTTCCTGTTGTGATTTATTGTTCGTTCCTGACGTACTGTTTGCCAGCATCAAGGGAAACAGTGGCTTTTGGGGCTCTTCAGAGCCCTTGGAATGCCCTGGGGCCTTGCTTGGCAATTCCTGGGGCTCCCCAACCTTCAGTGGCTCACCATTCATCCCGAGAAAAATTGTAACATGTGACATCATAAACCCTGCAATTTATAGTTCTTTGTGGTTTTGGTGGGTGTTCAGACACAGATAATATTCTGGGTCCACAAGGTTTGCAGCAATAAGTTTATGGCTTGTTATTTGCAGCAGCTGCCCTGTTCTATATGTTCAGGTGTGATGAGCCATTAGATTTTAAGGGGGAAAAATATAAACTGGCAATAATGGTAAGTGTGTGTGTGATCCCAGGTTTGCTTCTCATCCCAGTTCAGTGCAAACCACCTCAGTTACACCTTAGGGTCCAGACAGGGTCCCTCTCTTCATTCATAACCACCCAAAGCAACCAACCCTCGTGACCAAAACTCCAAAGGAAGTTCATGAGAGCTGGAGATAAAAACATTTTTGGTCAGCAGCCAAGCAGAGTGTGAGCCCAAGCCCCATGGTTTTTATAGTATTGCAAAACTTCCCTGTTTGGCAGGTCCTTCCCACAGTGCCCAAAGATGAGGTACAACAGCTCACAAACATACTGAGAAAGGAAAAAGAACCTGAAGTTGAAAATAAATCCTTTCTGGTATCAGCTGGGACAAAAGCCTTTGCAAATTAACTCTAATGAGGTGATAAGATACTGTGGTGATAAAAATCTTGTAAATCAGACATGTTTGTATTGCTTTTAAATTAAACTAAGACAACATCAAAGGAAGATGATTGAAAAATTTAATATCTAAAGTGGGAGACACAAAATGAAACTGAAGGAGAGAACAACAATCAGATCCTGTGTGCTGATGCATTTCCAGATGTGACGGGATGAGCTGAGCACAGCACAGAGGTTGGAGTCAGATCACCCACTTCCCTGGATCTCATTCTGCCATTCCTGGCCCCCATTTTTTTAATTTCCTTGTGAGACACCTTATGTTTTCAGAGCAGATATGTAGATCCATATGTCTCATATGATGTATGTATTTAAAATGAGTTTATTGGAGATACAGTATTAGCTGTTTACAGGGTACTGCAACAGGGCCTCAGTTTTGTGACATTGTCTGGGAAATGGAGAATCTTTGGCATTTCTATGGGAATACAAGACTTTGTGCTATTATGAACAGTAACACTGACATCAAAAGCTCAAGAACAGCCTTATTTGGGTACCAGGAAGACCTTGGGTTATACTGATATCTGTAATAACCACAGTGCCCTGATTAAAGAATTATTACTGCAGATGTACTTAAATGATTTTAAAAGGTGCTTGAGTGTTTTTGGAAGAAGCATTGAAAAGTTTTGGACAGAATTTAATTCTACATGAAGGGGGGGGGGGGTGTGTCTGCATGAAGTTCAATGCAAATGGCAGATTTCCTGAGTTCAGGTGAGTGTGTTTGTGACAGGTAAATGGTGACTGAACTGTGAGAGAAGCAGTGGATTCGAGTTATTTGTAAACTGCTGTCATTCCAAACTAACCTACATTTGGGAGTTTATTTTTTGATCATAATTAAATAATAATCTAGCATATGGTTATCATAAAAAATACAGTGAGTAGCTGGAAGTTAAAAAGCAGAGAGTTTGAGGGTTCACACTGGTGTTATTAATTGCTCACTGGTGATGCAAAAGGCATAAAGAAAGGAGTTACCAAAGGAGACAGGATTATATAACAAATAATTTACAGGTAAGCATCTTGTAGGAAGTGTGCACAGGCAGTCAGAGGAGCCCTGGTGTTGCACACTTGGTTATAATTACTCTGTTTCCCCCAGTTTTCTCCCAGTCCTGCTCTACCAGACAAACGCCCCTCTGCCAGTTGGATCCCTGCATCCCACTGCACAGTGAGTGCGGGTGTTTCTTATAACCATGGTAATGAATATGCAAATATCATTAAATTAATTGGCAGTTACAGTTTTCTGTGCTCTCACAGCACAGAGAGTTGTGAGCTGTTAATAGAAAAGCAAAGAAACTGCGGCCTGTAGGCGACCGGTATAAAATTATACTTTATTTTCCATTCCTTCCTTGGCACTTTGATTCCTGAGGATGTGTTGCACGTGTCATTATGTTCTTCTGTGAAAAATCTTAAGAATCTTTCTTAACAAATTCACTTTTTGACATAAATTCAAATAAAAAAAAAACCCTCAACAAAGTAACCCCTCCCTGTGTTCAAAGCAGGAGCTTTGCTGGTCTGCAGGAAGGGGAGTGATGGAATCACAGAAGGAAAATCAAAAGCATTTTCTGTTTTCAAATGCCTTCAGTATATGGATGGTTCTGCTTCTTCCATGGCTCCTTGTATTTTCATTTGAAGTAGTGGTTCAGAGATTTAAGGGAGATTTTTCATTCTTTCATGACTGATTTGGGAAAAGGCGTGCTGTGTGCTGCTGAAGCAGTGTTATTGTTTGGTGTTTGACCACATATATTTCTACTACTTATAGCACAGATAAGTGGTGGGAATTCCTTTTTATCGTGGGTGTGCCTGATCCTGAAAGCTTAACTTTTCTTTAAGGGAAAAAGGGAATTTGATCTCTAAAATCCCACCTGAGCAGTGACTTCCTATTGCACTTAGCTTCTGTTACTTATAAAAAGCAAGTGATTTTCAAAGATAATAAAGATTAATTTCTTTAGTTTTCTCAGCTAATAGAGTAAGTAAAATGAATGTATAGTTGTGAGTGATGTGTAGTTCTGCTGTGTCTTCTGATTACTTTCTACATTACATCCTTTGCATACATTATACATTAAAAATGTAGAAATTGTTCTAAAAATGACTGTATAGTGTTTTTCCTCAGCAGAAAGGGATACTGATGGCTTGAACTGGCAGCCAGCCACCCCAGAATCTCAGTGGAAATCTATAACTGGCTTAGACTTTAGTCTTTAATTGAAAAATGAAAATTAAAATGTAAAATGTAATTTGTCTGAATGTGGAGAAAATTGAAGTACCTACAAATGTACTTTCTTGTCACAATTGTACAGGTAAAATGACACGTTTCTATAAATTGTTGTTGTGAGAGACACACATAATTTAGTGACAAGTAGTTTTGGACATGTGAGGTTGCAGACTTACTTTGAAGGGTGCCCATGGGGCATTAGTTGCATATTTTTTTCCTGAGAGAGAAATACTGAAGGTGAATCCCAGCAAGGCTTTTCCTGACAGAACTCCAGGGTGATGTACTTGTTCTGGGTGATGTACTTGAGGAACCAGAGGAACCATCTTCTGACATGGAGTTATGGCTCGAACCATCTGTCTGTTCCAGCTATCAGAGGGAAATTGTAGATGTGGTTTAACATTTCTTGAATTTTTAAAACTTCAGTTTAATGTTTATCCAGTAAAAATCCAAGGTGCATTAACGTATGGAAAGCCATTAATTTGGAACAGCTCTCGTTTTCTGTTTTGCTGCCAGATGTTTGTTAGTGTCACCTTCCAATCTAACGAGTGCTGAAATGACTTTCTCCCCCCTCTTTTAACACTGCATAACTCCACGTGGAGAAAGATCAATTCCCAGGGGGCTGTGGCACACGGATGGATTTGGTCCATGAGAAATAGTCAGTGCCATTTGCTCCTAAAGCAACTTCTTGAAGGGATTTAGGACAGACAGGTAAGTGCTGACTGGGGGATAGGGATGTTTGGTGAAGCATCGGACTGAGCTGTTTGATCTTCAGTGACAGGCAGGGCAGCCCAAAGCAGAGTTAGTGCACGGGGAGAGGATTCCTCCTAAATCCATTATTTCAGGTAGGAGAAGGAAAGATGTGACTATTTGGGAAAAATGGAAAAACCTGTTTCCTAGTGATGTTGGGAATGCCGTGCTCAGAGCTGGAGGTGTCCAGGGGCATGAGGATGGAGCTCCAGCATGTGCTGAGCTCAGGGTTCCTTTCAAAGGCTGCTGCAAGCTGAATGCTGCTGAGCAGTGACCTTTCTCCATGGTTTTTGTCTTTGACATCACTTGAGAGCCACGGATTTTTAGTTTTCCTGTCAAACTCTCTGCACAATCCACAAAGTCCAGTTACTTTGGGTGGGATGGAGCTCTCTGCCAACTTCACACATGTGCCAGCTTTAGAAACTATGTCAAACTTTAATTAAAATAAACTGATGATTTTGTCACTACTGTAGGACAGATGTTCTTGAGGGTTTTTTGCAATGACCTGTACAACAGCAAGATAAGGGAGACTTTCAGGACAGTCAATATTATTAATTCTATTAATATATAAAGTCATGTAGCTTTTACTGCTGGTTTTGCCCCCAGTGTATTTGTCAGCTGTTCCCACTGATCATCTCACAGATTCAGTTTAGAGTATGTTTTGTCTTCTTACATGCAGTACATATAGTGACATTTGAATAGTTATACACAGAAATAATTCAAGTTTGTTAGAAAATCACCTTTCCATTCCAGGTGCTTGAGATTCTGTGCTCAGTGCAGCTGTTCCACGAGCCACAGAGCTGTACAGGAACATCTCCTGCGAGATGGAGCTCTGGGGAGGGGTGGGGAGTGTGACTGTGCCCTCCTGTGTTGTGACAAGTCATCATGGAACGAGCACAGGGGAGTGCCCAGCCCCAGGCAAACGGGTTATTACACAAGAGTGTTGGAAAACACCGGGAAGGAAAACGTGTCAGTCACTGCAGGGAGTGGGGACACAACCTGCTGGAGAGAACAGGGCTGGGAGGATGCGGAGTGGGGTGGGAACAATCCCAGAGCAGTGCATGGGGACCAGATTCCAGACCTCTGGTGTGTCACGAGTGGGGGATTTCAAGCCTTTGTGGCTATTTAAACTGGTTTCTTTAAAAAAAACTTGTACTGTGTACTGACATCTCATATGGTTTTTTTTTTCACGGACTATTATACGAATACTATAGAATCTGTAGCTTTTTTTTTTTTCACTGATATATAATCTTGAAGTGATGAGTGATGGTGAAACAATTCTTTTTCCTCCCCTTCTCCACCCAACAGTTTCTCTAAAATTCATGTTAAAAGAGAGTTAATAAAAGATAAAAAGTTAAATCAAGGCTGTTGTAAAGTGGAAACTTGAAAATCTCTTTGCCAATCAGTCGTGTCAGGGTTGCTTTCTTACGATTTTTAGGAATCCCAGTGATTCTTTAATTGTCAAAAGATCTCCTGGAGAGACAGGAACTGGCTTCCAGTATGAGAATTAAGCACATTAAACACCTCAAAATAATAAAAACAAAGCGTCTGACTCTATGAAAAAGGACTTAACCCGTGTCTGATTCTACTTTGGAACGGACAAATCTCTCAAATCCTTAGGGTGCACAGAATTTTGAAGAGGGATATCTTCACGTTGTAAAAATGAATTTAGTACTTCTGAAAATGCTGGAAGCACACTGAAATGTTCTGTTATTAAAGGGAAGTTAATAAATGGACGACCTTGTGCTCCATGGCTGCCTCAGCAGGTCTTGGCTCTTCCCAGAGGGGTTTCAGAGCTGCGATACGTCACCTCTCATGGGTTGGAGAGTTGCTGAGAAGTTGGTGCTGACATCAGCTGGGGTGTTTATCCTTTGTTCCATTAAATTGTTTTATATCTATATTTATGCAGTGGCTTTAATAGCAGCTAATAGCTACATGGAAACAAACTGTTTAAAGTCATTTTTTAAAACATTTGGCAAACGAACGTAAATAGTAGGCTAGTTTTAACAATATATGAAGAATATAATAATACCATAAGTGGAGCAAAAACTCAGTGAGTGTAAGAGATGAGCAGTGGCTCAGTAACAAGACTCTAACGAGTGGTTATTGCATTAGCCTTTCACCTTTGGAGATTTGAATTTAAGACCTGGTTGAGGCTGCAGTTAATGAAGGTGAGTGGTTTCATGCATTTTAGTCAGTGCAGTTCTCAGTGTTGGCCCTCAAAGGCCTCAGGCTGGGCTGGCTGATGTGCTGCAGGTCAGGGCTGAGTTGCCAGAGCTGTGGGAGGACGTTACAAAACACCACCTTTTCTTGATATTTTTGTCCCTTGGTACATTTGCAATCAGTATGTTAATGCAAACAAAAAATAAAAATACCTTTCTAGGAAAAAAAGAACAGCCATAGAGGGATGTGACATTTTGCTGTTGCTCTTCCATGAAGCCACTGCTGTGGCTGTTGGATGTGCAGGAAATCACCACCACTGACTCACAGGGGTGTTTATTCCAGAGACTGCATGGTCTGCAAATACCAGAGTAAGATAAACCCAGTGAGCAAAACAAATGCAGAATGGAGGTTCTGGTGAGCCTTCCCCATCATCGTGACAAGCCATGGAAAAATTAATCTAATTACAGATACGTGTGTTTGTTTCATGGATTAATTTGCAAGTCATAAACTACCTTGTCTTCCCAGTGGTAGATGCCTAAAGATCATTGTTTAAGCCCCAGAAAAGACTATAAATGCGATGTAGAAGCAGGATATGTGAGTCGGTGTTGAGTTTGCTGCTTTTTCCGTGTAGTTCCTGAGCCTGTCGTTTGCATGTTGGTTGTGTTCTCATGGTTTCTCAAGTTCTTCATAAAAGCTCTGTCTGTCCTGTCATTGAGCCACTGCAGGTGTGTGAATAAGGAAGATGATACTGGGCTGTGATGTACAGACATCCGTGAGAAAGCTGCAGGGATGAGGGAACATGGTTCAGATAGGCCAGGGAATGTCAGATAGGCCAGGGGATGTCAGATGTTTGGGCACTTGGATGTGCTGGGTCCAGCTCATGGAGTAGAAAGCAATTATGGTTATATTCTTATTTAGCTGGAAAAGGTAATGATGCTTTGAAAAGAAAATATTCCACACATATATATGAATCATGCTTATCTAAGAATGTGTTTAAGAGGTGTAGAAAATTAGTGGGAAAATTTCCTGGGTCTGAATACATTCAGATGTATAAATACATTCAGATGTATAAACTTGACTAAATATTTTTGAACACTTTAAGGTATAGATTTTGGTCTAACTTAGCGTGGCCCTTAATGATACAAAGGGAGTCTGGTGAGCAGCAAAGGAACCAGAAATGCCTCCAGGCAGTATTTATTACTTATTATTACTCAGCAATCAGAAGCCATCCCTGGAGGGTTATAAAAGTGGTGTAGATGTGGCACTTGGGGATATGGGTTAGCGGTGGCCTTGGGCTCGACCTAAATAGGTGTAAATGATTCTGTGGTTCTGTGATTCCATTTGAGAAAATCAGGAGAGGGGCCTGGCTTCCTCCAGCAGGGTGGACTTGCTGGGTGTGCTGTTAAACTTCCTTCTGTGATGCAAGGAATGTTGACTCTGATCTGAAATACTGACTCTGATGTGGAATACTGACTCCGATTTGGTTGCTTGGAGACTCCCCAAATGTCCATCCCTGGCTGACAGATTGAGCTGAGAGGAATCCATCGGTTCCAGGGAGGTGCCTGGGCGTGCCTGGGGCGGTGTGTGACGGCAGAGGAGGATCAACCATATGGAAGTGGCTTCTCCGAGGCACCGGCGGGCGCAGCCGGAGCGTCCCCGGGCGCCTCTTGGCAGCTCCGGCTCCCCGAGAACGGCTCTGCTTTCAAACATGAGTAATTGATGAATTGTATGCAATATGCAAATGTGAATGCATAAATCTCCTGAATGACAGCTTAATTTATGTGAGCCCTTAAGAATGTGGGATTAGATTTTAATTAAATATCTTCAAAGGCACCCTGACTTACTCGGTTTTTTGGCCGCTGGCTTTGTGAGAGTTCAGGAGGGGACAAAATCCTAATTTGAAATGTATTATTTACCGTTTCTTTAATAAATAGACATTGGACAAAAGCTACATATATATATATATATATATGTATCTTGATGCATATATTTTAGGGACTGTTAGATAAATCCCATGGTAATGATAATCAAATCAAAGTGCTGTGACACTTGTTTGAATGGATATAATTAGTGCAACTGGTTCACTCGTTCCTTTCTGTTGAAAATGAGCAAGTGTCCAGGTTAAAGCAACTGTAAACGTTTAATTTAATGTCTCACATTCAAGAAGTACCTTAAACTTCTGAAACCAGTTATTTCCATTTTAATGGTTGCTTTTGCTGTCATCGTTACCCCAAATGTGAGTTGATTATTTCTATTTGGGCAGTGAGAGCTAAATCCAGCTTGGCTGCCTCAGCCAGTGTGTAGCAGCTGCAGGAGATTATCTACATGGATAGAGGACTTTGAGGTACCAGGGTGTAAATAGTGGGTGCCAAATTCCTTTGCTCCTGGAAGGGGCAGGTTATCCTGTGCTGGACCCAGCAGATGACTTGAGCAGGGGCTGAAGTTGAAGCAGGCAGGAGCAGAACCTCGGGAAGTATTAATCGGTATTTTGGTGTTTTGCTGGACCAGACTTATCAGTCTGGAAGAAACAAAACCAGTGTGAT